>NC_053389.1:170709032-171310507 GCF_905171765.1 Bufo bufo
GTCCGCATCCGAGCCGCAGTTTTTGCAGCTCGGGTGCGGACCCATTCACTTCAATGGAGCCGCAAAAGATGCGGACAGCAAAATATTACATGTCCTATTCTTGTCCGTTTTTTGCGGACAAGAATAGGCATGTCTACAATGGGCCTTCCGTTCCGCAAATTGCGAAAGGCACACGGGCGGCTTCTGTTTTTTTGTGGATCCGCGGTTTGCGGACTGCCAAAAAACCCGGCACGGTCGTGTGCATGTAGCCTAATAATGAAGGGTTTTAAATGTCATGTCTCTTTGCAGTACCCACAACCCCGGCTCCCGTGGATGATGTAGACATTTACCTAGAGACCCCAGCAGATGACAACGAGCATGCGCGCTTCCAAAAAGCAAAGGAACAGCTGGAGGTCAGACACCGCAACCGCATGGACAGGGTGAGCGCCGGCTCATGTGAGGTCCTTGCACACCTGTGGCTCAAGATCTTGCATTTCATAGTGTACTTTGTGTTTCAGGCCAAAAAAGAATGGGAGGACGCAGAGCGCCAGGCGAAGAACCTGCCAAAAGCTGAGAAGCAGACACTAATGCAGGTAGCTTACTATAGACCTTATAGACGTCAGATGTGGTGACACCATCTGAATGCTTCAGAATCTCTAACCTTCCCAGAAATAATGCTATGGAGGGGTAGCTGTAATGCCTTCTAGATCATGGTGCCAGTATCCACTTGTATGAATATTGTTTCCCCCTTGTCTTGCAGCACTATCAGGCCACTGTGAAGGCTTTGGAGAAGGAAGCTGCCCATGAGAAGCAGCAGCTGGTGGAGACTCATCTGGAGAGGGTGGAGGCCATGCTGAATGACAAACGCCGCGTTGCTCTGGAGAACTATCTGTCTGCTCTGCAGGCTGACTCCCCTCGTGTGAGTGATAAGAAATAGCTGGTCAATGTAGATCTCTCTGTAAGCAGCTCTTTCCCCTGTTCATCACGGTGCTGGGATTATTAATTTGTAGAGATGACCCTGATCTTTAATCTGCTGTGGGTAAAGTTAACTTCGGGTTCTGTTTCTTGTTGCAGACCACTGATGGTCGTGTTCTGCATGGTTTGCGACCAAGTGCTTGACTTTGTCTTTTCTTCCAGCCTCATCGCATTCTTCAAGCACTAAAGCGATATGTGCGGGCAGAGAACAAGGACAGACTGCACACCATTCGGCACTATCAGCATGTTCTGACCGTGGACCCTGAGAAAGCTGCCCAGATGAAATCCCAGGTAAGTGTAGCTACAACTGGTCTCGGACTTTTCTTAGTCACGTCTTCTACTGTGGCCATGACCAAAAAGAGTAGGCGTATTCTAATAGGCTATGGGTGGCACAGAGTTACCTGCAACGGTCTGAGCAATTTTCGTAGATTTTAGGCGTTTCAGCTATACCCAGAAAAAATCTGATTGTTATAGGGACCACATAACTCTTAGGCTAGTTTCCCATCTGCGACGTTCATTCGAGCAAGCTTTTCCGGCATGGAACAGCCTGCCAGAATTCTCCGGATCTGGCACTGCTGGAAACGAATTGCCCGTCGGCCCCATTAAAGGGAACCTGTCGTCAACTTTCTGCTGCCTATACGAACGGCAGCATAAAGTAGAGACAGGTGAGTTGATTTCAGCGGTCTGTCATTTTAAAAGTTAAAAGTAAGTGGTTGCCGAAAACCAACCTCGCAATCATTGCAGACTGGAAAAGAGTCACGGCCACCTGAGAAGAGTCCTGGTTATTCATAAATTCCTTCTCTCCCTCCCACCTGCTGATGATTGACAGTCTTCTAGGAGAGAACTGCAGATGGGTGAGAGTGCAGGAGATTACGACTTATCATGACTCTTCTCAGGTAGATTTGACTCTTTTCAAGGCCTGGGCTGTAATGATTATGATGCTGGTTCTCGACAACCACTTACTTTTAGCTCAGAAGTGACACACCGCTGACATCAGCATTTCTGTCACTACTTTATGCTGCACTCGGTGAGGTCAGCATAAAGTTGATCACAGGTTCCCTTTAAGTATAATGGGGTCCGGCAGAAATTCTGTCTCATTCCGACCGAACACAAACCACTGCACGCTTTGGTTTGTGTCTAGCTGATTCCCAGCGTTCTCTGCCGGATCTACGCGCTACAGATGTAAAACTAGCCTTAGGGTAGGTTCACACCTTTGTTCAACTGATCCAGCAAGCTGTTTCGGTAGAGTTCACCGGATCTTGGCTAGCCAGATACTGCTGTTTACCACCAGACCCCATTGACTGTAATGGGATCTAGCGGGGACCCTGCACCTTCCGGAATGAGTGCAGGGTTTCGGCTGGACAAAAACCTGTTGCAGAAAAATTACCACTGCACTGTGATTGGTTGCTATGGAAATGTAGTATTTTTCTTCCAGTTTCCATGCTGTGCGCCAGTGACTGTATATGAAGATGAGTTCTATATGTGACCCCTATATAATGTGGTAAGAGGTGGACAGAACACAGTCGCTGCAGTCACGTGATCCCTGTGGTTATTACGCTGAATTTTTCTAGATTGTTCTATTACATCCGCATGAACAACTCTCGGGCTGTTGCTTTGTGTATGAAGCTGATTGACTTTCCAGAGATGTTGGCCGGTTTACAGGAGACTGGTGGGAAATTACAGTGCAGATAATTACTGTTTTTCCTACACTGTGTAGCATTTGTGGTGGAGGGGTGTAATCCACATTCCTGCAGACTATCGCACTGATTGTATGTTACTGTAGTACTGAATGTTCTGCAGTGACACACTGTCCACCTCTGTCCGGGGCCCATTTGCCTTTTTTGTCAAGCCTTGGCCCCTCCGTCACAGATTTGCCTATGCTCTGATTTCACAGCGGTGTGTGTCCACCCCCGGGGCCGCTGATCATCTGCATCTGTCATTCAAGGTCACCTAACTGGCGGTCTGGTGGTCTATTGTGCTCCTCCAGCCTGTTATTAGCAGCTGTAATTACACAGTCGCATCTTTTCTGCTCCCCCAGAAATGCAGATAAGGTGTTGGCTTCTGCTGTGGAAGAATCTTTGCTTCTGTGACATGAAAACAGAATGAGGAGATTTGGCTGCTGATTATTCATCCATATTGGCTTTTTGCTTTGACTTTACAGAGCAGCAGCGCCTCCTGGTGGTCAATGTGGTATGCCTACTGAGAAGCAACAGTCATGGCCAGTTATGAGTCATGTGTTTTTTTTTTTTTTTTTTTTTTTTTTTTTTTTTTTACTGCTCCACCCATTCGTAGGAACTATAAAGCAAGGCGCCAGGGTAGACAATTCAAGTCACAACATATCCAAAACAAAGGGGGGAGGAGAGATTTACACATACTGTCTAAGTGCAAACAGGCTAAACAGTCTAAAAATTTACCAGATAGATCATTGTGAATGAAGCTGGATGATACATTTGTTGCACATTTAGACTGTCTAATGTAGGTTTCTACTGCCTTAGGTGGCTTACTTTTGGCAGCACTGTGAGCCTGAATTTTGGTGTATCTAAAGCCTCCTGTAGCCAAGGCAGAAAAAGTGTGACCATTAAATGGGTTGCCAGCCTCATGAAGTGCGCCAGCTATTCTCATACAGTGGTCTATCTGCGTCTCATTACCTTGTTATATTCGCTTATCTCCTCCTGCTACATTAACTCTGTGTGCTGGATTTCTCTCGCTCCTGACCGTGGTTCTGTTGTCCCTGCAGGTTATGACCCATCTCCGTGTGATTGAGGAACGTATGAACCAGAGCCTGTCTCTCCTCTACAAAGTCCCATACGTAGCCGATCAGATTCAAGATGAAATAGGTAGGTTGGCGGTAACTGGTCAGTGCAGGGGTCCTGCAGGGTTAGGAGCTCACTCCGTGCTGTTCCTCTTGTGCAGATGAGTTATTCCAGGAGCAGCGCTGGGACATGGACCAGTTCACCTCCTCTTTCTCAGAGTCCCAGGGAGATGTGCGGGTCAGCTCAGAGGAGAGCGACGAGACTTTAGTAAGAGAAGGCAAACCCTTCCGGCCTATTCAGGTCAATACATTCCCAGCAATCTCAGAATCTGAAGGTAAATTATTATCCTGTGCACAGACAGTGCTCTCTGGTGTTAGCACAGAGTGCTCTTCCCCAGTGTTCACTCTACATGGTTATCTGGCAGGCTTTAAGTATGTGGTCCCTTTATTGACTGCTTACCCTGCTTTTGGCTTGACACGCAAGAGCATTTAAGATGGATTTAGCCCCACCTCCCGTCCAATGTACCCTGGTATCACCAGAACTGATGTTTGGGATGTTGTCTCCTCTGTTTCATGTCAGCAGCTGATTTTCCACAGCCTCCTTGTCCATAGATGTTCCAGGTTACATCCGGTCTCTCTAGAATGGATTATCTATAGAGCAGTGATCTCCAACCTGTGGCTCTTCAATTGTTGCAAAAGTACAACTCCCATCATGCCTTGATACATTCAAGCTGTCAGGGCATGATGGGACCTGTAGTCTTGCAACAGCTGGAGAGCTGCTATAGAATGTCACCTGGAGAATCATGACTTTTATTGGGCAGTTCTCCATAGCCTTGGGTTAAGCTCGTTTCTCAGCTACAGGATGCTTTACCCATCTGCATGCCTGCACCCCCACCAGGTGTCTTCATGCAGACAGCAGATGGTCCTGTCTACAAGGCTGCAGGTGGAGAAGATGACGCCTGGGTAATCCATTCTTGACATAACTATTGGTAGCATATCCCCCTATCTTGTCCTTTGTATTGCAGGACACAGGTGACTTATCACTTATTCAAAATGAGAAACTATTACTAGCCCATATACTGATAAATGTTTGGTTTAAAATGTTTTAGAAGTTTGCGATCACCATATTATAGGTTACATAGTCATATAGTCACATTGTCATATTGTATTACTTATAATGATCCTGAGTTACATCCTATATTATACTCCAGAGCTAGACTGACTATTCTATTGGTGGAGTCACTGTACATACAAGGCATTAATTATCATGTACTGATTTGCCGTTTTTAGCCTGTATAGTACTCCAGAGCTGCGCTCACAATTCTGCTGGATTTTGTGGCCAGAACCCTACCCCCAAGCAGCTTAGCAGAATTCTTGCAGTAGAGAGATAGTTAAAACTAATTGCACCCATCAGATAATGACTTAGCAGACTAAGGCCGAATGCACACGGCCGTGTTCCGTGTTCGAGAGCGGTCCGTGGTATGCTGGGCTGGATTCCTGTTCAGGGCAGGAGCGCACGGCGTCATTGGTTGCTATGACGCCGTGCGCTTCATGCCGCCGCTGCACTACAGTAATACACTCGTGCGCTCCTGCTCTGAACAGGAATCCAGCCCGGCATACCGCAGAACGCGGCCGTGTGCATTCGGCCTAAGGATTAGATCTCCCAGAAAGCAAATCACTAGAGCAAGTACTGATTAAGCAGGGAGTGCTGGTAGAGTTCAGCTTTGAAACTGCAGAATAATGCAGGCTGTGACTCGGTATCAGTAACCTACGTGCACAGTTTATGGAGACGTGATATTTTGGGATCGGCTTTAATGTAACAACGCGGTTGTGCCTGGTAGTAAGAGCCGCCCTCATCAGCTCGGCCCTGGCCTGTGCTTGGTGATTGTGTAGTGTTAACGCTCCTAAGCTTGCTCACATGCCCACATTCCTAGAATTCACCTCTGAGGGCACAGCTCGTGGCTTGCCTGTTGACACCCGCACACCTTTACTGACCGGTCATTGTGACCAGTGCTTTACTTACCGCACAGGAACATGTGATGTCACTCGTTCAGGCCTGAAGCTTCACAAGCCTTTCAGTTATTTTTAATCTCTTCTGCTTTTTCTATCTTTTTGTTTTCCTCCTCCCCTTGCCCTGCACCTCCCCTCAATCTCCTGCATAGAATCATCACGGGACTCCTACCTTCCAGTGAGAAAAGGTTGGTTGTGCTCTTGCACCGCTCCCATCCCATCTCTGTTTCTGTCTCTTCACATTAATCCCAAACAAATCGCCTGCTAAGGACAGCAAATCAGATCTGGTGCAAGAATTGTAAACTCTGCTCTGATCATTGTCCCCTTGGGTTACTTGCTGCCTTTTTCTTGGTGAATGGGGATCACTACTACTCCTATTGTCTTAGTGTTCATCCACTCTAGTGTAATCGGTGAGGTGTAGGGGTGTTTAGTGCTACTGCCACATGATGGGGAGAGAACGAGCGTTTCTGCTAACATCCTAGCACTTCCAATAGCCTGTCAATCAGTTTGACTAGACTATAGACCTAAACTGTCTACAAGTTGGTGGGGTTCATTTACGTAGCGCCCTACATCTGTTTTAGACATGAGTCACAAACCTCCATTTTGCGACCTTTTAAACGCCCATATGACAATATTTTGTTGCACGGTTGTTTGCGCACTGCACTCGACACTTGTGAGTGTCAGGGACTGGTACACCCTTCATAAATTAGCCGAATCCTCCAGCAGCGCGGAGGGGAAACCAAGACTGGCGTGAAATGCCAGTCTTTGTAAGTGACTGCCACTGTGTACAAAACTGGTAGGATGCTTTACACTCCCAGCAGAACCTTTATTGGATCCATTCTCCTGTAAATAAAGCATCATTATATAATGAGAAGTTCTGTAACTTTCTCCTAGATTGTTACAATTCCTTAACGTTTTCAAGATCTCTGCTTGCTGTCACTCTTTTTTTTATACATCCAGAAGCTGTAAAATCCTGACTTGGTCTTGCTTGCACAGCTGATGGACTTGCAGTGCATCAGTTCAGGCAAACCATTGTGAGCAAAGACAGAATCCACCAGTGTTCTGTGGTAGAAGAAATCACTCCCTTTTTCTGGCATGGTTTTTTAGAGTGTGAATACTGGCGGACACCTGCTGCGGTTTTCATTGGCGTCAGACCAGACACCGCACCAAGAAAGAACATGGCTATAAAGCGCTGCCACGTGAACTGCAGTGCTGCCTCCCAGTGAAAACAGACCTTCAGCTCTCAGAACTATTTGGTCTGCTTAGATTTTCTGTATGCCATTCAGTGACAGCAAGCAAAGATCATGAACATGGTGAATTGAATTTGAAACTTTTCATTGAGCAGTGATAAAAGTGTACCTCCAGTTATTAAGAAACCTTTCTATAGTGCGAGAGCGGCCACAATAATGGATTTTCTAAGTATATTGCCTAGTAGGATTTGCTTCTTAATAGCGGTACAGAATGTCTCGTAGGCTGCTGGATCCAGGATGGAAGCCATTACTGTAAGACGTGATACGATTCTGGATTTGGGAGCCATGCATGGACGTAAAAAGCCCACAGCATGCACCGCGGCTAGTCTGTGCTCCTGTTGAGAAGCATAATTTGCTATGTAATGTACTTAGAAAAATAGTTTTGCACTATTAAACGGTTCTCTATATAATTTGAGGTCCACTTAAAAGTTGTATTTACATACCACCCCCTCCCTTTAAAATTTGACTGCATTGGGATCCTGCATCATTACGTCACATGACATTTGCTGGCCTCGAGGTGCTGCTGGGGCATGTTCAGGATGGCAGGTCATAGATCTGTCTGCATTGTTGGATACATGGCGTATCTAGGCAGTACCTGTGAGGTTGGTGCGTCTCTGCCCTGGCTCATCACTTGCTGATGCGACATCCTTTAAATCTAGTCTCTTAAATGTATGACCATAGGTCTTAGAGGATGGTTGCGCTCAGTTCTCGACCTTCATGTGGTGGCAGCTTCATGACTCTAGTCTCTGCTCTGATAACCCTGCCCTTTCTGTGTCCAGGCTCTGGCATGGCCGACAAGCCCCTCATCGGTGCCGAGGAGAAGATCCTGAACAGTAAAGCTGATAAGAAAGTGGTGAGAACATCTTGTGTCCTCCTCTCTATAGAGATGAAGTAACGTGCCTGTGGGTCCCCCTCCCCTATATAGCCGCACTGCAGATGGTCCCAGTATACTGTACAGACCCCACTGTGCCTACTTTGCTCCAGTTCCATCTTCACCATATTTTTATTTATTTATTTTTGTTTTTGTTTTTATTTTTTATTTTCTGTTAATCTCATGACTGTTTCCAGGTCATTGATGAGACCCTGGATGTGAAGGAAATGATTTTCAATGCAGAAAGAGTCAGTGGACTTGTGGATGAGCCGGTATGTATGTCTGCGAGATGTCACCAAGGCCGGCCAGAGTCTTTGTGTATGTTGTACATCTTCCCATGTCGTGTCCCCCACTGTTCACAAGAAGGAATAAATACAGGAACCCCCTCCTTGTCCTGTCCACGAGTCCCATAAAACAGCAGCACATAGACTCCTAGCTCCATATCGCCCCCATTCCCCGGCTGTCTGTTGTGTGGTGTGCAGATTTTCTGCGATGGTACATTGTTTCTGATTAGTCGCTTCTCTTCCTGTGTGGGATCATTGCTGCTACTGATGTAATTATGATGACTTCCATCATTTTACAGGTTATATCACCAGGTTAAAGGGGTTCTCTGAGTGTTTGTTTAAAACTGATAACCTGTCCTCAGGATAGGTCATTAATATCTGATCAGTTGGGTCAGACTCCTGGCATCCCTGCTAATCTGCTGTTTGAATAGGCTGCAGCGTTACGTTGGACACACTATGGGGACAAGCAATCACTTATGCTATCGCTCATATCCCTGTTTACCGGCAGCAGATCGTGATTACACGGCACTATCTGCCGTCTACAAATGAGGATTTTTAAACCTGCTAAAAGATTTTGATTAGGGCTCATGCACACAAACATATAATTTTTTTATTTTTTGTCTGTGTCCCTTCTGGGTTTTTTGCAGCCCGTATACGGAACCATTAATTTCAATGGGTCCGCAAAAAAAAACAGAAATGCATTCCATATCTGTATGTCCGTAAGTGTGTTCCGTAAAAAAATAGAAAATGTGCTATTCTTGTCTGTTTTGCGGACAAGGACAGGCATTGTTACAACTTACAATGGATCCATCCTGCGGATGCGTGTTTTGCGGACCGTAAAATACATATGGTCGTGTGCTTGCGCTCTTACCCGATGAACGAGCAGATGTATTACATGGCCAGATCACCGCTGAATGATTGTCTTCAGGTATAATAGGACCGTAAGACATGATAGGACTCTGGATCTGTACAAGATAAGTAAAGGACTGCATTATTTTATTTTGCACAGAGTCCCTGGGACATGGCTATTACCTAAGTCAGTTGATGGGAATGATTCAGGTTATGGGGTGATGCAGGCTCAGAGAGGTCACTGGTGGTAGCATCAGCTCCATGCCACGCTCTGGTCAGTGCATGGGTGGTAGCAGTGGCTCCTGTGCCTCGCTGCGCAGGTTGTGTGTCTTCCTTTTCCCTTAATTGCTTTTTGGGGAAGAGGCAGCGTCTTCATCTTCTTGCACTTGTTTCTCCTCCAGGACACAGACGGATCTCTCCGCAATGAGTTCAGTTTCAGCAGCGGCACATTAATCGGCCTCCTGGTCATCGCTGTGGCTATTGCCACCATCATTGTAATCAGTCTTGTCTTGCTGAGAAAGAGGCAGTATGGCACCATCAGTCACGGGATTGTGGAGGTGAGGATTGAGCTGCATTTAAAGGGATCTTCCACTTTTCAGCCTCTCTGTTTGCATGTCTGCTGAGCTACCCTTTGACTGACAGGCTGAAGACAGGAAAATACACTATTTTATTTGCCCCGCTTTGGTCAGTGTTCTGATATATTGTATTTCAAGATGCTGGACGTTAAATGGACAGACACTGTGTGTTCATGACAGAGGTGATATGTATGGAAAACTGTAATACTATCCATACCAGGGTATGATTAAGATTTGGGGGATGGGTTTGTAATCCACTCCTCATAATCTCCTATAAAAGAATAGGTGGAGACTGGTCACCATTGAGTGTATTTCCACTTCTCCATCCTCTGTTACTTTATCATCTTGTATACCGGCTGTGTACAGCCCGCATTTTCCCCTTCCACTATCTGCATTTTTTTGTGGCCCCATTAAAATGAATGGGTCAGCATCCAATCCACAAAAAAATTGTTTGTGTGAATGGACCTTTACTGAAATATTCTCATCTGTGCTGGATCCATCACTTAAACTACTCTCCTTTGTTGCAGGTGGATCCCATGTTAACCCCTGAGGAACGTCACCTGAACAAGATGCAGAATCATGGCTATGAGAACCCCACCTACAAATACCTGGAGCAGATGCAGATCTAAGAGCTAGAGGCTGGGAATGGGTGGGGGGAGGGGTCTACATAAGCCTGGGTTGGATATGTAGTTGGAAATGGGGCCAAAGATACTGGGCGGGCATTGATTTGGGTTTCACTGCTGACCAATGTTGAAGAGAGAGTTAGTCCATTACCCTGGGCTCTCGTGGACTCTGATCACTTCTGAGATTTTTATTTTCCATTCTTTTAAACGGGTGACAGGATAGGGTTAATACAGAGTCTTCACTGAATATTTTATCTTTGTGGTATTTTTTGTTTTTGAGTCAGATGCCATCACTGTGTGAGTCTCCTGCATACAATATACATAGATATAAATATATATATATGGATGGGACCTGTCATTTCCATGGGTCTCAATAGGATGCTTATTGCCTCTTTCAGTTTGCCTATTTAAGAGACAAAAATTTCTTTAAAATGTAAAAATTAAATTAAAAAAACTAATCAAATCTAGAAAGACTCGAACAATCAGGACAGGAACAGTGGATGTCGCTGTAGGTTTTATTTTTGGATGGATGGCACTTTTTGGAAGTGATGGCAGGAAGGGGTAACCTGTGCTGATTCGGCAGCGGCGGAAGCACAGCACCCAGGCTGTGCTGAAAATCCATGCTGATTCTTGTAATACAACCGCTAATGTAACTCCAACGCTAATATTGCCAACCCTTGTTCTATAGAGGTGAAAATAGAAGGGAGGTAGGGGGAATCAGGGCTACCTTAAAATGGCGATTCCTCCCCCTCCCCATCCCATAAAATTTTTAAAAAAAAATCCAGACTGGAGGATGATGAGATCCTGCAGACTTTGTACTACTGATCTGTATTCTGAGCCAGTGCGCCACCACCGCCGCGGTGATACTCTGGTTTTGTTCTTGTCCTCGTTACCAGTAAAGTAGATTGTTTCATTCCCGGGATTCAGTTTGGGATTGCTCACCACATTGGAACTGCTGCACTTTATTAAATCCACCCCCTTCCTATGTATAAACTTTATTGGTAATCAGAACAAGATGGCAGAACATTTGCATGTGGTGAAGGCGTGGACTGGTGCCAGATCCAGCATTAAGGTTTTGGGTCCAGAGTCGTTAATTCACTGTGTGTCAGAGCGGGGCGACCGGCAGCTCCTTGCCCTTCGCCCTGTTGTGTGCCGCAGCTTCCCCTCCCACCTTGTGTCTTTTTGGCTTGTAATCAGCACATCATCTCAGAGTCTAAGGTTCTGGTAACCTGTTGTGTCTTTACCCCCCTGCTCTTGTTTTACTGTGTTTTTTATTTCATTTTTTCCCCTTTTTTATTTCATTTTTTCCCCGTTCTCCCTGAATTTTTTATTTCAATCGCACTATGCACAGATTCAACTTTAACCTGCAAGATCCCTTGTGTGTTCTGTGGGGAATGTAAAAATTAGAGAAAACACGTCAATAAACACTAACTTCCATAAAACAAGCGCCTCGGAGTTATTTTGTATGTCTGTTGCCTGGGGATTATATCAGGTGGAAGGCTTGAGCTGGCTAATATATCCAGGATGACCATTACAGTCCATAGAGTCCAGAAGATCTATATACCAGTAATGGGGGTAGGTGTATGTTACTTGACCATTACTGTTTGCACTCCCAGCACCCTCTCCGATCAGCTGTTTGAAGGCATAGCAGTGCTCACGCGAGCGTTGCTTCCAAGTCAGTGGGAAGAGCCGTTGTAATTGCGCTGTGCAGCAGCTCCAAATGAAATGGCACACAGGTAATTTTCAAGTGGAAGCAGTGCTCGCACCGCCGCTACGGCTTTAAACAGCTGATTGGAGAGGGTGCCAGGAGTCGCACCCCTGCCAATCTGATAGTGATGACCTATCCTGAGGAGGTCCTGACTGGATGTGCTCCTGAGTCTGTTTAGTTGCATTTACATTAAACATCAGGAGCACATCCAGTGGAAGAGCTGAAAGGTTAGGATTTTAGCAAAAGCCCGGAGAACCCCTTTAAACAGCAGTCACTGTATACATACATTAGTTATGGATCCTGAGTTGCATCCTGTATTATACTCCAGAGCTGTACTCACTCTTCTGGTGTAGTCACTGTGTACACACATTACGTTACTTATCCTGTATTGATCCTGAGTTACATTCTGTATTATACTGCAGAGCTGCATTCACTATTCTGCTGGTGGAGTCACTGTGTACACATATTATATCACTTCATCTATATTGATCCTGAGATACAGCCTGTATTAGGGTGTCAGAGGAGTAGCTACCATGAAAGCTGGAGAAGCGGTTGCTTCCGGGCCCAAACTCAGGAAGGTGTCCGAGAGGACGACAACTGGATTTATTTTCAGGGCCCGGTGAGTATAGTGCCACTGTAGGATGCCTTCACACGCGATAGGTTCTGTTGCAGAAATTTCTGCAACCGATAATCCGTTCCATTCCCTTGGAATATGAGGCTTACAGAAATCCATGCGCTTCCCACCACAACAAACCCTCTTACATGGGGTCGAACTGATTTTCAGTCGCTGAAATTTCTACAACAAAATCTGGCACTTGTGAAGGCGTCCTAATACTCCAGTTATGCCCTCTCAAGTTCTGTGCAGACACTAAAGTAGGGAAGGCCGGGGATTCCAGCTCAGAATAGACACATTGGAGCAATACAATAAAATGGTTGTAAGGTGGACATAGCCTTTTAAAATGCTCTCCATTAATGTGCAGTGGCGAGCTGTGATCACTAGGGGGCACCCCTGAACAATATATTGGCCCAGGTTTGCTAAGCCTGCAGACTTTCTGTCTAGACCTGCACCAGATTATCGCAGTGGTGCACTTTTTCCTACCTCTATTCCATCTATTGTTTGGATTATTTTGAGACAGAATTTTACTCCAGAATTGTGGCACAAATTTGGCGCTGAATGTTACGTCTTAGACCAGGGATGCTCCACCTGTGGCCCTCCAGCTGTTACAAAACTACAACTCCCACTATGCCCTAATGGCTGTAGGCTGTCCAGGCATGTTGGGAGTTGTAGTTTTGCAACAGCTGGAGAGACGCAGGTTGAGCATCCCTGTCTTGGACTATGTAGCCTTCCATGTGAAGGTGCACCCCTTCCCCCTTCTGAGCAGGTAGGAAAGGTTTAGAAACCCCAGATGAACCAGTTTGCACTATGTTTTAGGGCTCATGCATACAAACTTTTTTTCGCATTACGGACAAGGATAAGACAGTTCTATTGTGGGCCAGCTGTTCCGTTCCGCAAAATACGGAATGCACACAGACAACATTTTTTTTGGTGGACCACAAAATGCATACGGTTGTGTGCGTGAGCCCTTAGACAGATTTTAGGAACAGATGAATTAGTAAATCCGGGCCAGTGTGTATAGAGACCACAACTATTTCTTATCTTCACCTGTAGAGGAGAGAGAGCCGGGTTCACATATGCGCTTTGAACTTCGGCAGTCTGTTCCGGTAGAGGAACATACTGCTGGAATTCACTGTATCCGGCGTACATGCTGGCTTTCAGCTGGACAAAGAAATACTACATGCAGCAAAAGTCACATATATGGCAGAAAGTGGCCAGATCCCATTACAGTGAATGTGGATCCGGTGGTGTATGGTGGTATCCGGTCATGCTGGATACAATAAACTCCGGAAGTCTGTTCCTCTGCTGGAGTTCAAAGCGCATATGTGAACTCGGCCTTACCTATGCAGAGATTCACCCTCTAATTTCTGTCCTGGAGCCATCTTTATGTACCCCACTGAAGTTTGTTTGACGTCATTACTGATAATACAACCATCTGCATCTGTTATGAACGGATCCGGTTGTATTATCTTTAACATTGCCAAGACGGATCCGTCATGAACTCCATTGAAAGTCAATAGAGGACGGATCCGTTTTCTATTGTGGCAGAGAAAATGGATCCGTCCCCATTGACTTGCGTTGGGGGTCATGCCAGATCCGTCTTGTTCCGCATCCCAGGACGGAAAGCAAACTGCAACATGTTGCGGTTTGCTCTCCGGTATGGGAACGCAACTAAACGGAACAGAATGCATTTTGGAGCATTCCGTTCTGTTCAGTTTTGTCCCCATTGACAATAAATGGGGACAACTGAAACGGTTTTTTTCCGGTATTGAGACCCTATGACTGATCTCAATACCGGAAAACTAAAATGCTAGTGTAAAAGTAGCCTAACATGAATGTAGTTAAAAAAAAATAGATACTCAAATACTGCACTGCTCAAAAAAATAAAGGGAACACAAAAATAACACATCCTAGATCTGAGTTAATTAAATATTCTTCTGAAATACTTTGTTCTTTACATAGTTGAATGTGCTGACAACAAAATCACACAAAAATAAAAAAATGGAAATCAAATTTTTCAACCCATGGAGGTCTGGATTTGGAGTCACACTCAAAACTAAAGTGGAAAAACACACTACAGGCTGATCCAACTTTGATGTAATGTCCTTAAAACAAGTCAAAATGAGGCTCAGTAGTGTGTGTGGCCTCCACGTGCCTGTATGACCTCCCTACAATGCCTGTGCATGCTCCTGATGAGGTGGCGGACGGTCTCCTGAAAGATCTCCTCCCAGACCTGGACTAAAGCATCTGCCCACTCCTGGACAGTCTGTGGTGCAATGTGACGTTGGTGGATAGAGCGAGACATGATGTCCCAGATGTGCTCAATTGGATTCAGGTCTGGGGAACGGACGGGCCAGTCCATAGCATCAATGCCTTCGTCTTGCAGGAACTGCTGACACACTCCAGCCACATGAGGTCTAGCATTAGGAGGAACCCAGGGCCAACCGCACCAGCATATGGTCTCACAAGGGGTCTGACGATCTCATCTCGGTACCTAATGGCAGTCAGGATACCTCTGGCGAGCACATGGAGGGCTGTGCGGTCCTCCAAAGAAATGCCACCCCACACCATTACTGACCCAATGCCAAACCGGTCATGCTGGAGGATGTTGCAGGCAGCAGAACGTTCTCCACGGCGTCTCTAGACTCTGTCACATGTGCTCAGTGTGGACCTGCTTTCATCTGTGAAGAGCACAGGGCGCCAGTGGCGAATTTGCCAATCTTGGTGTTCTTTGGCAAATGCCAAACATCCTGCACGGTGTTGGGCTGTAAGCACAACCCCCACCTGTGGACGTCGGGCCCTCATATCACCCTCATGGAGTCTGTTTCTGACCGTTTGAGCAGACACATGCACATTTGTGGCCTGCTGGAGGTCATTTTGCAGGGCTCTGGCAGTGCTCCTCCTGTTCCTCCTTGCACAAAGGCGGAAGTAGCGGTCATGCTGCTGGGTTGTTGCCTCCTACGGCCTCATCCACGTCTCCTGATGTACTGTCCTGTCTCCTGGTAGCGCCTCCATGCTCTGGACACTACGCTGACAGACACAGCAAACCTTCTTGCCACAGCTCGCATTGATGTGCCATCCTGGATAAGCTGCACTACCTGAGCCACTTGTGTGGGTTGTAGACTCCGTCTCATGCTACCACTAAAGTGAAAGCACCGCCAGCATTCAAAAGTGACCAAAACATCAGCCAGGAAGCATAGGAACTGAGAAGTGCTCTGTGGTCACCACCTGCAGAACCACTCCTTTATTGGGGGTGTCTTGCTAATTGCCTATAATTTCCACCTGTTGTCTATCCCATTTGCACAACAGCATGTGAAATTGATTGTCACTCAGTGTTGCTTCCTAAGTGGACAGTTTGATTTCACAGAAGTGTGATTGACTTGGAGTTACATTGTGTTGTTTAAGTGTTCCCTTTATTTTTTTGAGCAGTGTATATATATATATATATATATATATATATATATATATATAATTGGTTTATTTTTATTAAATATATTTTTGCCACATAATATAATCTCCCCCATGAGATCATGAAAAGACCGTTGGGGAAAGGGAACACTCTTTTATTTTGCACATTTTCCTTTTTATTTTATTTTAATTTTATTTGTATTTCATTTTTTATATATATTTTTTCCACATAATTTTTCCTCAAGAGGTCACTGAAAGACCTTTGGGAGACAATGAGACCTTTTGTTTGCACAATTTCCACTGTAACTGGGGCATCCAAAGGAGCCCCAGTTACAGGGGAAACCAGGCTCCTGTGGGGGCTTTGTACAAGGCAGAGCTGATTGGGTCTACTGCCCAGCTCTGCGCTCCTCTGCACCTAAGATGCAAACTTCATAAGAAGACGTTCAAACTGCATATCGCTCATTGAGCTGTGCCACCTATCTGAGGAGTAAGCAGATATCTGATAAACTGCTTCTGCCTTGTCCTCAGCTTCCCCACTGTCACTGACATCCGGAGACCCATCCTCCTCCTGCTACATTGCAGGAGTAGGAACTGTAAAGCTGCATCGTGCTGCGCTCCGGGCGGAAACACAGCTGATCACATGTGTTTCTGCCCAGCAGGACGGGGGCTGCAGGTTGTGCACAATTGTCATAGATTACAGAGCAGAAATGTTATATTTGCAGATGATATTAAAGCGTGCCTGAGTTTCCAGAAAAAGTTTACATAATGGCTGTGCTTCTTTGTACAATCATTACTGTGAAGGAATAGGTCTTTTTGGGCTTCTCTAATTTCTTTTCAGCCTAATTATTCCACTGTTCAGCTGCACAGCTAGCTGTATTTCTCTCACAAACAGGGGGTGTCTCCCTTCTGTGAGAATCTGTTAACACTGTACTTCTGTGATGTCCTTTCATTTACTTTCCACTATGTTTTCAGCTTCAGAGCCTACAAAACAGATAAGGAGGGGGAGTTCACACAGAAAGGCAGGAGCTCATGTTATCTTCACAAGCAGTGTACAAGCAGTTCTTTTATCAGGCTCAGGATCTCCGCTAGCTCTGACAGGCCCTCACTTCCTCTCTGCCGTCTTCTGTGTCTCTGTCACTAGGGACAGATCTTGCCAACAGGCGGTGAACTGCAAATTAGGTGGAAGTGAGACCCCTAGTGCAGCTTTTTTCAGGTGGATGCAGGCATATTTTTTTTTAAATAGACTGATTTAGAAATTTGCTAGTTACACCATTCAATATTAAATGAAATAAAATTGTGTGAATGTACAGTGACTCTTTAAGCTCTGAAAAGCAATCAACATAGAGGGGGATTTTATAATTGCAAAAGGAGCTGGGGAAGGTTTAAACTTGGGGTCCTCTCACAAAGGCTGATGCCAGGCTAATAACAAGCAGCGAGTGCCCTATGTAACATGTATGTGGGACCAACAATCGTTATTATGATCGTTTGTCCAGCATTCACTTTGCATATAGTCAGCAACACATTCCTGTTTATAGAAGGCGATGTGATGCTGACTATTGATTTCACCTGAAATTGGGCATGTTTCTCGTTTGATGCTTGAGGCAACTTTCCACGATCCTCGGCCTGTCTCAAGCCTCATTCACACGTCGGAGTTCCACGTAGTGAGCTGTACTTGTTCTCCACGGACAGCACACGTAACCATTCATTTTAATGTGTGTATTAACACATCAATTTTTTACCACGGTCCATGAGTGTTTTTAGCACAGAACATGCTGTATTTTGTCTGTGTTCACGGATCAATCATGCCCATTATAGTCTATGGGTCAGTGAAAACCACGGAAGTGACATGGATCCCATCTGTGTTTCATGGATCATTAGGAAGAATTATTTTTCAGCTGTGCAGGGTCAGTGAAATACGGATGACACACGGACAGCAAAAAACGGACACATGGACCCAACACAGACATCTTCATGGAGGCATCACTGACCACCCTTTCATGGATTTTAACACGGACGTGCGAATGAGGGTCCTTAGACTAGACAGTCATGTGTTTTGACCCCCCAAGTATATGTATATTGTTGAAGAAGGGTTGAGACATATATATATATATATATATATATATATATATATATATGCAAACACGTGCATGCATGTATAATATATATATATATGCATGCATTAATAGGCACATTATAGGCAGATGTGCCCAGGGTGGTTCACAGGGGCTCACCGTGGCCCCTGGGGGGAATATGTGCCCCCTCATATGTCCCATATTTATATATATATATATATATATATATATATATATATATATATATATATAGGAACGAAGAAAGGACAGCACTCCAAGTAAAAATATACTGGTCTTTAATCACCCATGCAGATGGCAACGTTTCAGCTCCAAACAAGAGCCTTTTTCAAGCTTGAAAAAGGCTCTTGTTTGGAGCTGAAACGTTGCCATCTGCATGGGTGATTAAAGACCAGTATATTTTTACTTGGAGTGCTGTCCTTTCTTCGTTCCTGTACATCTGGGGTAAGCAGCAATATCCCTGGACATAGCACCCATATTGCTTGTTTCCAGTGCCGCCGCTACTTTCCCTTTTTTTTATATATATATATATATATATATATATATATATATATATATATAATGTGTCCCCTTCTTATTCCTATATCCCCCATATCCATAGGCCCCATTACATGTACCTGAAACCAGGTGCATCGGTGTGAATGTGCCCCAAGCATTCACACTGATGCAATCTGGTTGATTGCATCAGAATGACCGGACAAAGGTGTGGTCATCCTGATGACTACAAAGAACTGAGATTCAACAGAATCTGAGTCCTTTGTTTTAATTATCTCCAGCGCTGCTAGAGATAATTATGCATGATGGAAGGAAGGGAGAAACCTCCCCTCCTTCTATTATGCGCATTCCGGCAGCGCGATTACCATCTCGCTGCCTGGAATGCAAAGTGCTACAGGCGGGAGATCAAAGGCTTCTCCCGCCTGTTAGCAAGTGCCGCGGCTCCGATGCGCTCGTTCGGGGACGCGCGGGCTGGCGCAGTGATGTCATATCACTGCGTCGGCCCACGTGTCCCTGATGGTGGCGCGCCCGCGCGCCACAGTGTGGGCAGTGCAGGCCGCCGGACGTAAATATCCGGCGGCCCCTGCACTGGGGAGAAGAGCTGAGCCGCCCCACCTCTACAGAAGACCACTGGAAACGAGAAGCGGGAATCAACACCTGGGCGACGAGCCTCTAATTCCCTGGAGGGCTGAGTACCTACCCTATCCCACCAACGAACCCCTATATTAACCCCTACTTGCCCATATCCCCTATCCCACCAACGATTCCCATACTCCCTATACCCCCTATATTAACCCCTACTTGCCCATATCCCCTAGCCCACCACCGATTCCCATGTCCCCTAGATTCCCATATTCTCTATCCCACCAACGTACCCCTACTCCCATATTCCCTATACCATCCCTGCAGGAGCATCCCTGCTCCCTATTAACCCTTGCTGTACCCCCTGCTGTACAATCCCTGCAGTACCCTGCTGTCCTACTATCCCACTCATAGGGATAGTGTTCCAAGGTGGGGTGGGCTGCTAATGTGTGTGTGTGTAAGTGTATTGTATAGTTAGTTTGTGGGTGGAATTTGGGATTGTGTAGTGTAGTTTAGTACTGTATTTTTAGTACTGTATTGTTAGTGCATTGCATGTGTTGTGTACTGTAGGTGTTAATAAATACTGTGTGTTATTTATACCTATTGCGTAACGTGTGGTTACTAGCGGTAGTTAGTAAGGCGAATGCAGCTAGTTTAGTGATTAGCGTAAGGCAAAGTGAAAGTGTGTTATTATTATAAAGGTATAAATAGGCGGAGTCATCGGTAGACTGTTCCTCCTATTTATGAATGTTAATTATTGATATTTGCATAAATATTGGTAATTAATATTCTCCCTTTACATATACAGTCCTGATCAAAAGTTTAAGACCACTTAAAAAATGGCAAAAAATCATATTTTGCATGGCTGGATCTTAACAAGGTTACAAGTAGAGCTTCAACATGCAACAAGAAGAAATGGGAGTGAGACAAAACATTTTTTGAGCATTCAATTTAATGAAAACAACGAATAAACTGAAACGGGCTGTTTTTCAGCTGATCAAAAGTTTAGGACCACATGCCTTTAAAAGGCCAAATCTGTGCAAAGATGTGGATTCATTGTCATTTTCTGTCAGGTAGTCACACATTGTGATGGCAAAGGTAAAAAAAACTCTCCCTTTTTGAACGTGGTCGGGTTGTTGAACTACATAAGCAGAGTCTCTCACAGTGCGCCATCACTGCTGAGGTGGGACTCAGTAAGACAGTCATTTGGCATTTCTTAAATTCTTAAATGATCCTGAGGGTTATGGAACAAAAAAGTCAAGTGGAAGACCCAAAAGCATCAGCACTGAGCCGGAGGATCCAATTGGCTGTCCATCAAGACACTGGACGATCCTCAATCCAAATTAAGGCCCTTACTGGTGCTGACTGCAGCCCCATAACCATCAGACAGCATCTGAGACTGAAGGGCTTCAAAAACAAAAAACGTCTTCAAAGACCTCGTCTCCTTGAACGCCACAGAACTGCTCGTTTGGACTTTGCAAGAGAGCACCAAAAATGGGAAATTTAACCTTGATGGTCCTGATGGTTTACAACGTTACTGCCATGACAAGCAGATCCCACCTGAGATGTTTTCTACGCGCCACAGTGGAGGGGGCGCCATAATGGTCTGGGGTGCTTTTTCCTTCAGTGGAACAATGGAGCTTCAGGAAGTGCAGGGGCGTCAAACGGCCGTTGGCTATGTCCAGATGTTGCAGAGAGCATTCCTCATGACAGGGCCCTCGTCTGTGTGGTAACGACTGGGTTTTTCAACAGGACAACGCTACAGTACATAATGCCCGCAGGACAAGGGACTTCTTCCAGGAGAATAACATCACTCTTTTGGCCCATCCTGCGTGTTCCCCTGATCTAAATCCAATTGAGAACCTTTGGGGATGCATGGCAAGGGAAGTTTACAAAAATGGACAACCGTTCCAGACAGTAGATGGCCTTCATGCGGCCGTCTTCACCACTTGGAGAAATGTTCCCACTCACCTTATGGAAACGCTTGCATCAAGCATGCTGAAACGAATTTTTGAAGTGATAAACAATAACGGCGGAGCTACTCATTACTGAGTTAATGTTTGGAAGTTGGATTTCTGTTTTGAGGGGGTTTAGTTTTTTTTTGGAGGTGTGAACCTAAACTTTTGATCAGCTGAAAAAAAGCCTGTTTCAGTTTATTCGTTGTTTTCATTAAATTGAATGCTCAATTATTTTATTTGTCTCACTCCCATTTCTTCTCGCTGCATGTTGAAGCTCTACTTGGAACCTTGTTAAGATCCAGCCATGCTAAAAATGATTTTTTGCCATTTTTGAAGTGGTCTTAAACTTTTGATCAGGACTGTATATATAATATATATATATATATATATATATATATATATATATACACACACTCACCTAAAAAATTATTAGGAACACCTGTTCTATTTCTCATTAATGCAATTATCTAGTCAACCAATCACATAGCAGTTGCTTCAATGCATTTAGGGGGTGGTCCTGGTCAAGACAATCTCCTGAACTCCAAACTGAATGTCAGAATGGGAAAGAAAGGTGATTTAAGCAATTTTGAGCGTGGCATGGTTGTTGGTGCCAGACGGCCGGTCTGAGTATTTCACAATCTGCTCAGTTACTGGGATTTTCACGCACAACCATTTCTAGGGTTTACAAAGAATGGTGTGAAAAGGGAAAAACATCCAGTATGCGGCAGTCCTGTGGGCAAAAATGCCTTGTGGATGCTAGAGGTCAGAGGAGAATGGGCCGACTGATTCAAGCTGATAGAAGAGCAACGTTGACTGAAATAACCACTCGTTACAACCGAGGTATGCAGCAAAGCATTTGTGAAGCCACAACACGCACAACCTTGAGGCGGATGGGCTACAACAGCAGAAGACCCCACCGGGTACCACTCATCTCCACTACAAATAGGAAAAAGAGGCTACAATTTGCACGAGCTCGCCAAAATTGGACTGTTGAAGACTGGAAAAATGTTGCCTGGTCTGATGAGTCTCGATTTCTGTTGAGACATTCAAATGGTAGAGTCCGAATTTGGCGTAAATGATGGCTACTTCCAGCAGGATAATGCACCATGTCACAAAGCTCGAATCATTTCAAATTGGTTTCTTGAACATGACAATGAGTTCACTGTACTAAAATGGCCCCCACAGTCACCAGATCTCAACTCAATAGAGTATCTTTGGTATGTGGTGGAACGGGAGCTTCGTGCCCTGGATGTGCATCCCTCAAATCTCCATCACTGTGCGTGTCACAATGAGGAGACATAAACCAGAGATAATGGATGGAGCACTGTGCGTGTCACAATGAGGAGGCATAAACCAGAGAAAGTGGATGGAGCACTATGCGTGTCACAGTGCGGAGGCATAAACCAGAGACCATGGATGGAACACTACGCGTGTCACAATGAGGAGGCATAAACCAGAGACAATGGATGGAACACTACGCGTGTCACAATGAGGAGGAATAAACCAGAGACAATGGATGGAGTACTGTGCATGTCACAATGAGGAGACATAAACCAGAGACAATGGATAGAGCACTGTGCATGTCACAATGAGGAGGCATAAACCAGAGACAATGGATGGAACATTACGCGTGTCACAATGAGGAGGCATAAACCAGAGACAATGAATGGAACACTACGCGTGTCACAATGAGAAGGCATAAACCAGAGACAATGGATGGAGCACTGTGCGTGTCACAATGAGGAGGCATAAACCAGAGACAATGGATGGACCACTGTGCGTGTCACAATGAGGAGGTATAAACCAGAGACAATGGATGGAACACTACGCGTGTCACAATGAGAAGGCATAAACCAGAGACAATGGATGGAGCACAGTGCATGTCACAATGAGCAGGTATAAACCAGAGACAATGGATGGACCACTGTGCATGTCACAATGAGGAGACATAAACCAGAGACAATAGATGGAGCACTGTGCGTGTCACAATGAGGAGGCATAAACCAGAGACAATGGATGGAACATTACGCGTGTCACAATAAGGAGGCATAAATCAGAGACAATGAATGGAACACTACGCGTGTCACAATGAGGAGGTATAAACCAGAGACAATGGATGGAGCACTGTGCGTGTCACAATGAGGAGGTATAAACCAGAGACAATTTATGGAACACTGTGCGTGTCACAATGAGGAGACATAAACCAGAGACAATAGATGGAGCACTGTGCGTGTCACAATGAGGAGGTATAAACCAGAGACAATGGATGGAGCACTGTGCGTGTCACAATGCGGAGACATAAACCAGAGACAATGGATGGAGCACTGTGCGTGTCACAATGAGGAGACATAAACCAGAGACAATGGATGGAGCACTGTGCGTGTCACAATGCGGAGACATAAACCAGAGACAATGGATGGAGCACTGTGCGTGTCACAATGAGGAGACATAAACCAGAGACAATGGATGGAACACTGTGCGTGTAACAATGAGGAGGTATAAACCAGAGACAATGGATGGAGCACTGTGCGTGTCACAATGAGGAGGCATAAACCAGAGACAATGGCTGGAGCACTGTGCGTGTCACAATGAGGAGGCATAAACCAGAGAGAATGGATGGAGCACTGTGCGTGTCACAATGAGGAGGCATAAACCAGAGACAATGGGTGGAGCACTGTGCGTGTCACAATGAGGAGGCATAAACCAGAGACAATGGATGGAACACTGTGCGTGTCACAATGAGGAGGTATAAACCAGAGACAATGGATGGAGCACTGTGCGTGTCACAATGAGGAGGTATAAACCAGAGACAATTTATGGAACACTGTGCGTGTCACAATGAGGAGACATAAACCAGAGACAATAGATGGAGCACTGTGCGTGTCACAATGAGGAGGTATAAACCAGAGACAATGGATGGAGCACTGTGCGTGTCACAATGCGGAGACATAAACCAGAGACAATGGATGGAGCACTGTGCGTGTCACAATGAGGAGACATAAACCAGAGACAATGGATGGAGCACTGTGCGTGTCACAATGCGGAGACATAAACCAGAGACAATGGATGGAGCACTGTGCGTGTCACAATGAGGAGACATAAACCAGAGACAATGGATGGAACACTGTGCGTGTAACAATGAGGAGGTATAAACCAGAGACAATGGATGGAGCACTGTGCGTGTCACAATGAGGAGGCATAAACCAGAGACAATGGCTGGAGCACTGTGCGTGTCACAATGAGGAGGCATAAACCAGAGAGAATGGATGGAGCACTGTGCGTGTCACAATGAGGAGGCATAAACCAGAGACAATGGGTGGAGCACTGTGCGTGTCACAATGAGGAGGCATAAACCAGAGACAATGGATGGAACACTGTGCGTGTCACAATGAGGAGGCATAAACCAGAGACAATGGATGGAACACTGTGCGTGTCACAATGAGGAGGCATAAACCAGAGACAATGGATGGAGCACTGTGCGTGTCACAATGAGGAGGCATAAACCAGAGACAATGGATGGAACACTGTGCGTGTCACAATGAGGAGGCATAAACCAGAGACAATGGATGGAACACTGTGCGTGTTACAATGAGGAGGTATAAACCAGAGACAATGGATGGAACACTGTGCGTGTCACAATGAGGAGGTATAAACCAGAGACAATGGATGGAACACTGTGCGTGTCACAATGAGGAGGTATAAACCAGAGACAATGGATGGAGCACTGTGCGTGTCACAATGAGGAGACATAAACCAGAGACAATGGATGGAGCACTGTGCGTGTCACAATGAGGAGACATAAACCAGAGACAATGGATGGAACACTGTGCGTGTCACAATGAGGAGACATAAACCAGAGACAATTTATGGAACACTGTGCGTGTCACAATGAGGAGGTATATAACAGAGACAATGGATGGAGCACTGTGCGTGTCACAATGAGGAGGTATAAACCAGAGACAATGGATGGAACACTGTGCGTGTCACAATGAGTAGGCATAAACCAGAGACAATGGATGGAGCAATGTGCGTGTCACAATGAGGAGGTATAAACATGAGACAATGGATGGAGCACTGTGCGTGTCACAATGAGGAGGCATAAACCAGAGACAATGGATGGAGTACTGTGCGTGTCACAATGAGGAGGCATAAACCAGAGACAATGGATGGAACACTACGCGTGTCACAATGAGGAGGTATATAACAGAGACAATGGATGGAGCACTGTGCGTGTCACAATGAGGAGGTATAAACCAGAGACAATGGATGGAACACTGTGCGTGTCACAATGAGGAGGCATAAACCAGAGACAATGGATGGAGTACTGTGCGTGTCACAATGAGGAGGCATAAACCAGAGACAATGGATGGAACACTACGCGTGTCACAATGAGGAGGTATATAACAGAGACAATGGATGGAGCACTGTGCGTGTCACAATGAGGAGGTATAAACCAGAGACAATGGATGGAACACTGTGCGTGTCACAATGAGGAGGCATAAACCAGAGACAATGGATGGAGCAATGTGCGTGTCACAATGAGGAGGTATAAACATGAGACAATGGATGGAGCACTGTGCGTGTCACAATGAGGAGGCATAAACCAGAGACAATGGATGGAGTACTGTGCATGTCACAATGAGGAGACATAAACCAGAGACAATGGATGGAGTACTGTGCGTGTCACAATGAGGAGGCATAAACCAGAGACAATGGATGGAACACTACGCGTGTCACAATGAGGAGGTATAAACCAGAGACAATGGATGGAGCACTGTGTGTGTCACAATGAGGAGGTATAAAACAGAGACAATAGATGGAGCACTGTGCGTGTCACAATGAGGAGGCATAAACCAGAGACAATGAATGGAACACTACGCGTGTCACAATGAGGAGGTATAAACCAGAGACAATGGATGGAGCACTGTGCATGTCACAATGAGGAGACATAAACCAGAGGCAATGGATGGAGCACTGTGCGTGTCACAATGAGGAGACATAAACCAGAGACAATTTATGGAACACTGTGCGTGTCACAATGCGGAGGTATAAACCAGAGACAATGGATGGAGCACTGTGCGTGTCACAATGCGGAGACATAAACCGGAGACAATGGATGGAGCACTGTGCGTGTCACAATGAGGAGACATAAACCAGAGACAATGGATGGAACACTGTGCGTGTAACAATGAGGAGGTATAAACCAGAGACAATGGATGGAGCACTGTGCGTGTCACAATGAGGAGGCATAAACCAGAGACAATGGCTGGAGCACTGTGCGTGTCACAATGAGGAGGCATAAACCAGAGACAATGGATGGAGCACTGTGCGTGTCACAATGAGGAGGCATAAACCAGAGACAATGGGTGGAGCACTGTGCGTGTCACAATGAGGAGGCATAAACCAGAGACAATGGATGGAACACTGTGCGTGTCACAATGAGGAGGCATAAACCAGAGACAATGGATGGAACACTGTGCGTGTCACAATGAGGAGGCATAAACCAGAGACAATGGATGGAGCACTGTGCGTGTCACAATGAGGAGGCATAAACCAGAGACAATGGATGGAACACTGTGCGTGTCACAATGAGGAGGCATAAACCAGAGACAATGGATGGAACACTGTGCGTGTTACAATGAGGAGGTATAAACCAGAGACAATGGATGGAGCACTGTGCATGTCACAATGAGGAGTCATAAACCAGAGGCAATGGATGGAGCACTGTGCGTGTCACAATGAGGAGACATAAACCAGAGACAATGGATGGAACACTGTGCGTGTCACAATGAGGAGGCATAAACCAGAGACAATGGATGGAGCACTGTACGTGTCACAATGAGGAGGCATAAACCAGAGACAATGGATGGAACACTGTGCGTGTCACAATGAGGAGGTATAAACCAGAGACAATGGATGGAACACTGTGCGTGTCACAATGAGGAGACATAAACCCGAGACAATGGATGGAGCACTGTGCGTGTCACAATAAGGAGGCATAAACCAGAGACAATGGATGGAGCACTGTGCATGTCACAATGAGGAGACATATACCAGAGACAATGGATGGAACACTGTGCGTGTCACAATGAGGAGACATAAACCAGAGACAATTTATGGAACACTGTGCGTGTCACAATGAGGAGGTATATAACAGAGACAATGGATGGAGCACTGTGCGTGTTACAATGAGGAGGTATAAACCAGAGACAATGGATGGAACACTGTGCGTGTCACAATGAGGAGGCATAAACCAGAGACAATGGATGGAGCAATGTGCGTGTAACAATGAGGAGGTATAAACCAGAGACAATGGATGGAGCACTGTGCGTGTCACAATGAGGAGACATAAACCAGAGACAATGGATGGAGCACTGTGCGTGTCACAATGAGGAGACATATACCAGAGACAATGGATGGAACACTGTGCGTGTCACAATGAGGAGGCATAAACCAGAGACAATGGATGGAGCACTGTGCGTGTCACAATGAGGAGGCATAAACCAGAGACAATGGATGGAGCACTGTGCGTGTCACAATGAGGAGGCATAAACCAGAGACAATGGATGGAACACTACGCGTGTCACAATAAGGAGGCATAAACCAGAGACAATGGATGGAACACTGTGCGTGTCACAATAAGGAGGCATAAACCAGAGACAATGAATGGAACACTACGCGTGTCACAATGAGGAGGTATAAACCAGAGACAATGGATGGAGCACTGTGCGTGTCACAATGAGGAGGTATAAAACAGAGACAATGGATGGAACACTGTGCGTGTCACAATGAGGAGGCATAAACCAGAGACAATGGATGGAGCACTGTGCGTGTCACAATGAGGAGACATAAACCAGAGACAATGGATGGAGCACTGTGCGTGTCACAATGAGGAGACATAAACCTGAGACAATGAATGGAGCACTGTGCGTGTCACAATGAGGAGGCATAAACCAGAGGCAGTGAATGGAACACTGTGCGTGTCACAATGAAGAGGTATAAACCAGAGACAATGGATGGAGCACTGTGCGTGTCACAATGAGGAGACATAAACCAGAGACAATGGATGGAGCACTGTGCGTGTCACAATGAGGAGGCATAAACCAGAGACAATGGATGGAGCACTGTGCGTGTCACAATGAGGAGGTATAAACCAGAGACAATGGATGGAGCACTGTGCGTGTCACAATGAGGAGGCATAAACCAGAGACAATGGATGGAGCACTGTGCATGTCACAATGCGGAGACATAAACCAGAGACAATGGATGGAACACTGTGCGTGTCACAATGAGGAGGTATAAACCAGAGACAATGGATGGAACACTGTGCGTGTCACAATGAGGAGGTATAAACCAGAGACAATGGATGGAACACTGTGCGTGTCACAATGAGGAGACATAAACCAGAGACAATGGATGGAACACTGTGCGTGTCACAATGAGGAGGCATTAACCAAGAGACAATGGATGGAGCACTGTGCATGTCACAATGAGGAGGTATAAACCAGAGACAATGGATGGAACACTGTGCGTGTCACAATGAGGAGGTATAAACCAGAGACAATGGATGGAACACTGTGCGTGTCACAATGAGGAGACATAAACCAGAGACAATGGATGGAGCACTGTGCGTGTCACAATGAGGAGACATAAACCTGAGACAATGAATGGAACACTGTGCGTGTCACAATGAGGAGGCATAAACCAGAGGCAGTGAATGGAACACTGTGCGTGTCACAATGAGGAGGCATAAACCAGAGGCAGTGAATGGAACACTGTGCGTGTCACAATGAAGAGGTATAAACCAGAGACAATGGATGGAGCACTGTGCGTGTCACAATGAGGAGGTATAAACCAGAGACAATGGATGGAGCACTGTGCGTGTCACAATGCGGAGACATAAACCAGAGACAATGGATGGAACACTGTGCGTCTCACAATGAGGAGGTATAAACCAGAGACAATGGATGGAGCACTGTGCATGTCACAATGCGGAGACATAAACCAGAGACAATAGATGGAACATTGTGCGTGTCACAATGAGGAGGTATAAACCAGAGACAATGGATGGAACACTGTGCGTGTCACAATGAGGAGGTATAAACCAGAGACAATGGATGGAACACTGTGCGTGTCACAATGAGGAGGTATAAACCAGAGACAATGGATGGAACACTGTGCGTGTCACAATGAGGAGACATAAACCAGAGACAATTTATGGAACACTGTGCGTGTCACAATGAGGAGGTATATAACAGAGACAATGGATGGAGCACTGTGCGTGTTACAATGAGGAGGTATAAACCAGAGACAATGGATGGAACACTGTGCGTGTCACAATGAGGAGGCATAAACCAGAGACAATGGATGGAGCAATGTGCGTGTAACAATGAGGAGGTATAAACATGAGACAATGGATGGAGCACTGTGCGTGTCACAATGAGGAGACATAAACCAGAGACAATGGATGGAGTACTGTGCATGTCACAATGAGGAGACATAAACCAGAGACAATGGATGGAGCACTGTGCGTGTCACAATGAGGAGGCATAAACCAGAGACAATGGATGGAACACTACGCGTGTCACAATGAGGAGGCATAAACCAGAGACAATGGATGGAGTACTGTGCATGTCACAATGAGGAGACATAAACCAGAGACAATGGATGGAGCACTGTGCGTGTCACAATGAGGAGGCATAAACCAGAGACAATGGATGGAACATTACGCGTGTCACAATAAGGAGGCATAAACCAGAGACAATGAATGGAACACTACGCGTGTCACAATGAGGAGGTATAAACCAGAGACAATGGATGGAGCACTGTGCGTGTCACAATGAGGAGGTATAAACCAGAGACAATGGATGGAACACTGTGCGTGTAACAATGAGGAGGCATAAACCAGAGACAATGGATGGAGCACTGTGCGTGTCACAATGAGGAGGTATAAACCAGAGACAATGGATGGAGCACTGTGCGTGTCACAATGAGGAGGTATAAACCAGAGAGAATGGATGGAGCACTGTGCGTGTCACAATGAGGAGACATAAACCAGAGACAATGGATGGAGCACTGTGCGTGTCACAATGAGGAGGCATAAACCAGAGACAATGGGTGGAGCACTGTGCGTGTCACAATGAGGAGGCATAAACCAGAGACAATGGATGGAACACTGTGCATGTCACAATGAGGAGGCATAAACCAGAGACAATGGATGGAGCACTGTGCGAGTCACAATGAGGAGGCATAAACCAGAGACAATGGATGGAGCACTGTGCGTGTCACAATGAGGAGGTATAAACCAGAGACAATGGATGGAACACTGTGTGTGTCACAATGAGGAGGTATAAACCAGAGACAATGGATGGAGCACTGTGCGTGTCACAATGAGGAGACATAAACCAGAGACAATGGATGGAGCACTGTGCGTGTCACAATAAGGAGGCATAAACCAGAGACAATGGATGGAGCACTGTGCGTGTCACAATGAGGAGACATAAACCAGAGACAATGGATGGAACACTGTGCGTGTCACAATGAGGAGACATAAACCAGAGACAATTTATGGAACACTGTGCGTGTCACAATGAGGAGACATAAACCAGAGACAATGGATGGAGCACTGTGCGTGTTACAATGAGGAGACATAAACCAGAGACAATGGATGGAGCACTGTGCGTGTCACAATGAGGAGACATAAACCAGAGACAATGGATGGAGCACTGTGCGTGTCACAATGAGGAGACATAAAACAGAGACAATGGATGGAGCACTGTGCGTGTCACAATGAGGAGACATAAAACAGAGACAATGGATGGAGCACTGTGCGTGTCACAATGAGGAGACATAAACCAGAGACAATGGATGGAGCACTGTGCGTGTCACAATGAGGAGGCATAAACCAGAGACAATGGATGGAGCACTGTGCGTGTCACAATGAGGAGGCATAAACCAGAGACAATGGATGGAGCACTGTGCGTGTCACAATGAGGAGGCATAAACCAGAGACAATGGATGGAGCACTGTACGTGTCACAATGAGGAGGCATAAACCAGAGACAATGGCTGGAGCACTGTGCGTGTCACAATGAGGAGGCATAAAACAGAGACAATGGATGGAGCACTGTGCGTGTCACAATGAGGAGACATAAACCAGAGACAATGGCTGGAGCACTGTGCGTGTCACAATGAGGAGGCATAAACCAGAGACAATGAATGGAACACTACGCGTGTCACAATGAGAAGGCATAAACCAGAGACAATGGATGGAGCACTGTGCATGTTACAATGAGGAGGTATAAACCAGAGACAATGGATGGACCACTGTGCATGTCACAATGAGGAGGCATAAACCAGAGACAATAGATGGAGCATTGTACGTGTAACAATGAGGAGGTATAAACCAGAGACAATGGATGGAGCACTGTGCGTGTCACAATGAGGAGGCATAAACCAGAGACAATGGATGGAGCACTGTGCGTGTCACAATGAGGAGGTATAAACCAGAGACAATGGATGGAGCACTGTGCGTGTCACAATGAGGAGGCATAAACCAGAGACAATGGATGGAACACTGTGCGTGTCACAATGAGGAGGTATAAACCAGAGACAATGGATGGAACACTGTGCGTGTCACAATGAGGAGGCATAAACCAGAGACAATGGATGGAGCACTGTGCGTGTCACAATGAGGAGACATAAACCAGAGACAATGGATGGAGCACTGTGCGTGTCACAATGAGGAGACATAAACCAGAGACAATGGATGGAGCACTGTGCGTGTCACAATGAGGAGACATAAACCAGAGACAATGGATGGAGCACTGTGCGTGTCACAATGAGGAGGCATAAACCAGAGACAATGGATGGAGCACTGTGCGTGTCACAATGAGGAGGTATAAACCAGAGACAATGAATGGAACACTGTGCGTGTCACAATGAGGAGACATAAACCAGAGACAATGGATGGAGCACTGTGCGTGTCACAATGAGGCGGCATAAACCAGAGACAATGGATGGAGCACTGTGCGTGTCACAATGAGGGGGCATAAACCAGAGACAATGGATGGAGCACTGTGCGTGTCACAATGAGGAGGCATAAACCAGAGACAATGGATGGAGCACTGTGCGTGTCACAATGAGGAGGCATAAACCAGAGACAATGGATGGAGCACTGTGCGTGTCACAATGAGGAGGCATAAACCAGAGACAATGGATGGAGCACTGTGCGTGTCACAATGAGGAGGCATAAACCAGAGACAATGGATGGAGCACTATGCGTGTCACAATGAGGAGGCATAAACCAGAGACAATTGATGGAGCACTGTGCGTGTCACAATGAGGAGGCATAAACCAGAGACAATTGATGGAGCACTGTGCGTGTCACAATGAGGAGGCATAAACCAGAGACAATGTATGGAACATTGTGCGTGTCACAATAAGGAGGCATAAACCAGAGACAATGGATGGAGCACTGTGCGTGTCACAATGAGTGGGCATAAACCAGAGACAATGGATGTAGCACTGTGTGTCACAATGAGGAGGCATAAACCAGAGACAATGGATGGAACACTGTGCATGTGCAGCATACGGGTAGGTTACCCGACACTGCTAGAATGTAATGTGTGTTTCCCTTTAAGCCAGTTAGGCCTGGTGCAGGCAATCTTTATTCCAGCCAGCAGAGGGAGCCCCCCAGTTCAGTATAAATAGGCTAGGGCCTAGCCAGGAAGGGAGTTCAGAAGTTTCTAGAGCCTGAGGAAACAGAGAGAGACAGAGGCAAGTCAAGAAAAGCAAGAGGTACTCAAGACTACAGAGGAGGTACTTGATAGAGATAAAACCAAGGATATACGCCAGAGCTAGGGCATTGGACCTTGGAGAAGAGTTTCTATGTTCCAGGATCAGTCAGGAATAGAGTGCAAGCTGCCTGTACTGCAAGTCCTGTGTTTAACACTCTAAAGTCACCTTGCTATATATATATATATTGCCTGCATCAACTGTATTGAAAATCAACTGTCTTCAAAGGAACTGCGCTTCCGTCCATGTCCCTAAATGATGACTACTAAAGTTTGAATTCTGTTTTAACATCACGTGGTTCCTCAGTTATTCCCGCTATCAGCAAACGGCGTGCCACCGTTTAATTGGCACTGGCGTCACGAACATTTCTCATCATCACCTGCCCTTGCAGAGAGTCAGCCGTCTCAGGTTAGTGTCTATTGCACTACAACACCCAGGAACATTTCTAAACCTAACTTGAGTACGCTGCACCTCTCTTTTGGCGTCACGAACAGGATACGCACGCTTTCTAGTGCAAGAAGCGTGAACTTTGTGCCTTATACAGTTGCCCTGTGACCAAAGTGACAAATTGCCTGTTTTATTAAAGTGGACTTTGTGGACTGAAAAACATACCCAAAGTGTGCCTAAAACCGCTAAAAAGCGCTGTGCAGTGTTGCGCTATCAAGAGGAAGAAAATCGCCACACCGGAGTGTGGTTTTATGGACTTTTCAACAACCCTGCTTGCTGTCAGGGAATGGGGACCAAGATGGCCACCGGCCGCCTGGAGTAAAGTTTCCCGCGCTGCTGAGGACCTTCGTGGGCGGATCCCTGTAAAGACACAGAGAATCCCGCCCCTCGTCCTCATCGCACCGCCGCGGCCCTGTTTCTTCTACGTCACCACGTACTCTGGACGTCCGGAATCTCTCGAGACTTGGCCTGTGCAAGCCCGGCGATACCGGTAAGAACTTGTAACCGGAGGGAAGGGGATTGTTCCGGCCCCTTTAGTCACCAGCGGCCACATCGCAATAAGCTAACATGTCAGAACCGGGAGTTCCCGAGCAGCCGGCCCCGGGAGAGCTTGCGGCTCCTAATCATTCTATAGCCCCCAGCATGATGCCCTTTACCATGCCTTACTATTTCGGGGCCCCATGGTTTCCCCGCTATAAAGGAGAGACCCATACCCTAAGAGACTTTAAAGAAAAGTTGCTGGCATTATTCAAACTGTACCCCATAAATGCCGATCAGCAAATGGAAATCCTGCTAGCGCAACTGGAGGGAGCTGCCCGCAGGGAGGTATTATCCTGGCCTGCTACTGAGCGGAGTACTCTAGAACAGATATTCACCCGCCTCAGGGCCACTTTTGAAACTAGGACTGCCTCAGAGATAAAGATGCACTTCTTTGGCAAGAAACAGAAGTCCGGTGAGTCCCTCCGTGACTATGCCCTATCACTTCAGGAGGCTTTAGGGGCTGTAATTCAGATAGATCCCAAAGAGGCTGATAACCAGGACCAGACCCTGAGGGAACAATTTATCAACGGGGTGTCTAGTGAGCAAATAAGGACCCAATTAAAGATGCTGTCCGCCCAGCACCCTAACAGTGCCTTTCTGGACTTTAAAGAACTGGCTATAAAAATTCTGGGGTCAGCAGTATCTACGGAGTTGAGCACCCTACCTGAATCACCAGCCTGCAGGCCAAAACCGCTTATCTCTAACCAAGCTCAGGCCGGTCAAGCTGTTCAAGTGTCAGCTACCGATACTATTGCCATGCTGACAGAGCAAGTAAATCACCTCACTAAAAGTCTAGAGAAAGTGCGCAGAAAAATAGAGGAATGGGAAAAACCCATAATGACAGAAGAAGAATTCCTGTCACCTCCTAGGCCATTCCCACCTCCTTACCAAGAGACTCACCCCAGGGATCCTGGGAGGCGTAATAGAGATCGCAAGCGGCCCGTGTGTACATACTGCAAAAAGCTGGGACACACAGAATCCACGTGTTGGCAGTTAAACGGGCAACCCCTGAGGCTGAGGACCACCCCTTGGGAGGTAGAACACTAGGTCCAGAGGATCCAAATTGGATGCCACGTTATGTAGGATCCCATCCTAAAATCAATATAGAGATCAACGGGGTCCCCTTTGAAGCCCTATTAGATACTGGGTCTCAGGTCACTACTATTCAGCTGCCCGCCTTTGAAAGATTCTGGGACACCAACCAATTGACCCAGCCGCCTGAATCCTGGGTGGAAATTATCGCCAGCAATAGCAAACCAGTAAAGATTCATGGATACTGGGAACCCACCCTGCAGGTGGGAGAAGTAACCTTACCACAACAGGGGGTGATAGTAGTACAGGCCGGCGACAGAGGAGGACATCCTGTCATTCTAGGCACCAATGTCTTCAAAAACTGTTATTCAGAAATACTTGCCGTATTACACCAGACTTTGCCCACTGCTTCCTCTGCATCCAAGAGGGTGATTCAAAAGACTATTACGGTGTTAAGTGCCCAGCAGAGGTTTGCTAATGGGAAAGGAGAAATTTGTACTGCCAGGATTAGTGATATTAAGCCTGTGACTTTGCCTCCTAATTCTCAAACTCTTTTATGGTGTCGTGCTGTCCTGGGAGTCCAAGGCCGAGATTATCCAGCCCTGGTAGAACCAATCCAGATGGAGGATTACCCTTATGTGAGAGCTGCCAGGTGCCTGGTGAACGTCTCCCAAGGTAAAGTACCTGTCCGTCTGATTAACCTGAGTGATCATCCTGTTGCGCTTACTAAGCGTTGCCCAGCTGTCCCAGGTGTCCTTCCAAGACGTCATTCGTCTTCCAGTGACAGAAAAGCCGCCAGCTGCAGGCAGTGGACGCCCGTCAGTGACCCAGCCACAAGTGCCCTGGTGGGAAGAGCTCCATGTAGGGGACGAGACTACCCCCCAACATCAACAAGAAGGGATCCTACAGCTGGTCAAAGAGTACCACCAGGCCTTCAGTAAGCATGCTACTGATTATGGAGAGGTGAGTGCCATACAACACACCATACCTACTGGCTCTCATCCTCCTATCAAGGAGAGATACAGACCCTTACCGCCTACTTCATATCAGACTGTAAAAGAAATGATCCAAGAGATGAAAGACTCTAATGTAATCCGGGACAGTCGTAGCCCGTGGGCGGCACCCCTGGTCCTTGTAAAGAAAAAGGATGGTGGTATCCGTTTCTGTGTGGATTATAGGAAAATTAATCAAATAACCCACAAAGATGCATACCCACTGCCCCGCATTGAGGAGTCACTAACTGCTCTGGGCTCCTCTGCCTATTTCTCCACATTGGACTTGACCAGTGGCTACTGGCAAGTACCCATGGCCCCTGCAGATAGGGAAAAGACTGCTTTCACTACTCCCATGGGCCTGTTCGAATTCAATTGTATGCCGTTCGGGCTATGTAATGCCCCAGGAACTTTCCAGAGACTAATGGAGAGGTGTTTGGGTCACAAAATCTTCGAAACAGTGCTGCTGTATCTAGATGACGTCATTGTGTACTCAAAATCATATGAAGACCATCTGAAACATTTAGCAGAAGTATTTGAAATCCTTATCAAATATGGCCTGAAGGTGAAGCCATCCAAGTGTCACTTGCTCAAACCTGCAGTAAAATACCTGGGGCATGTGGTAAGCGGAGAGGGCGTGCAACCTGACCCTGATAAGTTAGCGGCTGTCCGTAATTGGCCGGTCCCCACTACCGTCAAAGAGGTGAGGGGTTTCCTTGGTTTTGCCGGCTACTATAGACGTTTTATCCCCCATTTTGCTCAAATAGCTGATCCTATCCAGGAGCTCTTGAGGGGGCAATCCAAGAAAAGTCCTAGAACTCCTGTGCCCATTGAGTGGAATGAGGAAAGAGAGATAGCGTTTCAATTGTTAAAAAAGAAACTGACCGAGCCTCCTGTGTTAGGTTATCCAGACTACAGCAAGCCCTTCCATCTGTATACTGATGCTAGCAAGCAAGGCCTGGGAGCTGTGTTAGCCCAGATCCAAGAGGGAAAAGAAAGAGTGATAGCTTATGCAAGCCGCTCCCTGAAAGGAGCTGAGAAAAATGACCAGAATTATAGTTCCTTCAAACTAGAGTTCCTGGCCTTAGTGTGGGCAGTGACGGAAAAATTCAAAGATTATCTAGCCGCCACCCCGTTCATTGCATTCACTGACAATAACCCTCTGGCACATCTAAATACAGCTAAATTAGGGGCCTTGGAGCAGAGATGGGCCTCTCGCCTCGCCAACTATGATTTCTCTGTAAAATATTGTGCTGGACGTACTAATGATAATGCTGATGCTTTATCCAGGCTTCCCACAGAGACAGCTCCTGATGATGTGCGAGATGCTTGGGAAGATGTAGAGATGCCGGCTTTCTATAACAAATTTGCTCAACAGGATCAGGCTCGAGCTACCAATGACAGAGCTGCAGTTCCTTCACCCTCCAGTAGGCCTGATCCTAAAGAAGAAAGGTGGGTGAAACTACAGTCTGAAAGTAGAGTGCTGGGTGAGTTGTTGGACTTCATTACTAGTGGCAGAGCCCCTGAGAGGATTCGGCGTAAGAGTGCAGATCCTGAACTCATTAAACTGTGGAGATAGCGCCATCAACTCTTCATACAAAAGGGTCTATTGCTACGGAGAAGCCTAGACCCAGTGTCCAACGAGAGAGTGCACCAGATTCTCATACCCCGACGAGATGCAGGTATGGTGTTGGAGATGTACCACAATCAATCCGGTCACTTTGGGGTCCAAAAGACTGAGGCTACTATCCGCCAGCGGTTTTACTGGGTGGGCATGAGAGAAGACATGGAGAAGTGGTGTCGGGAGTGTGTAGCCTGTGCCTTAAAACGAAGTGAGCACCTTGATCAGAGGGCACCACTGAGACCCATTGTAAGTACTCGTCCTCTTGAACTTGTCGCCATCGACCATGTGAAACTGGAGCCTAGTCGCTCAGGGTATGCTTATGCCATGACTATTATTGACCATTTCACTAAGTTTGTTGTAGTGGTGCCTGTGAGAGACCAGACAGCCAAGACTACAGCCGAACTGTTCTGGAAGCACTTCCTCCTGCCCTACGGATGTCCAGAAAAGATCCTCACCGAACAAGGACCTGCTTTTGAGTCCCATCTGTTCCATGAACTGTGCCGCTTACACAACTGTAAGAAGATCCGGACAACGGCCTACCATCCTCAAGGTAATGGATTATGTGAAAAAATGAATCAGACCTTGATAGAGATGCTGAGGGCCGTGCCTCCTGAAACCAGAGGAGATTGGCCTAATCTGTTGCCACAGCTCATGTTCACATACAATCATACCATACAATGTTCCACCGGGTATACCCCTTTTTACTTGACGTTTGGGCGCCAAGGGACATTGCCTGCTGATCATTCATTGGACATACACGTACCTGATTGCATTAACCCATTACCTAACACCGACTGGGTTGCTGAACATCAAAGGCGATTGAATACAGCCAAAGCCATTGTTCAGGAACGTATGGACTATGCTAGGGACCGACAGCAGAGAGACTATGATCAAGCAGCCCATGCAGAACCCTTGACACTAGGGGCCGTGGTATGGTTAAAGAATAACCGCCGTACCAGTAAACTGGACAGTAAATGGGAGCGAAGTCCCTATGTTGTCACTGCAATCCCAAATGTTGGAACTCACACTTATGAGATCACCCGGGAAGGCAAGGGATCCCAAATTGTACACCGAAACCGGTTAAAGCTCTGCCTGACACCAGAACCTAGTGCCGAGAGTTCTGGATCTGAATCCCCTGTGTCAGAGTCATCAATACCGCCCGAGGATCCTATGCAGGCTGTCAGTAATCTGAGGTATGACGCTGATCCCATGCGATGGCTTCTGACACCATGGTTGAACTTGCTGGTGCCTGCTCCGGCACCTACTGTATCTTCACCTCCAGAAGAGCCGGTTCAAGATGCCCCGGATCCAGTTTCCGCTCTAGTGGATCTAGTTGTTCCTGTTGTTCCTGACCAAGGTCTCACTGATGGAGACCCTTCTGTTGCTCCTCTCTCTTCTACCTCATTGCTAAGGGAAGAGGAGACCCCTGTATTGAGAAGGTCCACCCGGATGACCAGGGGACGTCCGCCAGTCCGTTTATGAGACTTTGACTATGCTGGTGGTGTCTCCTCTCGAGCAGTTGCTACTGGTAATGCCTTGCTGGACATTTGTGCGCAAGAATGGACTCCCCCACGTGAGCCCTTGCCTGTGATACACCCACAAGAAACTCCTGGGTAGTTCTGTTATTATACTGTCAACAAAGACAATGGACTAACCTGGTTCAGCCTAAGTCCGCTGTGCCAGGTCAGCGGCCGTGCCTAAGAAGCAAGAAGACGCCCCTTTCCCTTGTGTCATTTGTTCATTGAGTTACAAATGTTAAATAATTATTTATTGTATTTATAATGGAATGCATATGTTATGTACCATGTTATGCCGGTTCAGGAAGGTGTGTGAGTACGAGGCCTTACTCACGTTAAAGTCTGGGGGTGTGCAGCATACGGTTAGGTTACCCGACACTGCTAGAATGTAATGTGTGTTTACCTTTAAGCCAGTTAGGCCTGGTGCAGGCAATCTTTATTCCAGCCAGCAGAGGGAGCCCCCCAGTTCAGTATAAATAGGCTAGGGCCTAGCCAGTAAGGGAGTTCAGAAGTTTCTAGAGCCTAAAGAAACTGAGAGAGAGACAGAGGCAAGTCAAGAAAAGCAAGAGGTACTCAAGACAACAGAGGAGGTACTTGATAGAGATAAAACCAAGGATATACGCCAGAGCTAGGGCATTGGACCTTGGAGAAGAGTTTCTATGTTCCAGGATCAGTCAGGAATAGAGTGCAAGCTGCCTGTACTGCAAGTCCTGTGTTTAACACTCTAAAGTCACCTTGCTATATATATATATATTGCCTGCATCAATTGTATTAAAAATCAATTGTCTTCAAAGGAACTGCGCTTCCGTCCATGTCCCTAAATGATGACTACTAAAGTTTGAATTCTGTTTTAACATCACGTGGTTCCTCAGTTATTCCTGCTATCAGCAAACGGCGTGCCACCGTTTAATTGGCACTGGCGTCACGAACATTTCTCATCATCACCTGCCCTTGCAGAGAGTCAGCCGTCTCAGGTTAGTGTCTATTGCACTACAACACCCAGGAACATTTCTAAACCTAACTTGAGTACGCTGCACATGTCACAATGAGGAGGCATAAACCAGAGACAATGGATGGAGCACTGTGCGTGTCACAATGAGGAGGCATAAACCAGAGACAATAGATGGAGCACTGTGCGTGTCACAATGAGGAGGCATAAACCAGAGACAATGAATGGAACACTGTGCATTTCACAATGAGGCGGCATAAACCAGAGACAATGGATGGAGCACTGTGCGTGTCACAATGCGGAGACATAAACCAGAGATAATGGATAGAGCACTGTGCGTGTCACAATGAGGAGGCATAAACCAGAGACAATGGCTGGAGCACTGTGCGTGTCACAATGAGGAGGCATAAACCAGAGACAATGGATGGAACACTGTGCGTTTCACAATGAGGAGACATAAACCAGAGACAATGGATGGAGCACTGTACGTGTCACAATGAGGAGGCATAAACCCGAGACAATGGATGGAGCACTGTGCGTGTCACAATAAGGAGGCATAAACCAGAGACAATGGATGGAGCACTGTGCGTGTCACAATGAGGAGACATAAACCAGAGACAATGGATGGAACACTGTGCGTGTCACAATGAGGAGGCATAAACCCGAGACAATGGATGGAGCACTGTGCGTGTCACAATGCGGAGACATAAACCAGAGACAATGGATGGAGTACTGTGCGTGTCACAATGCGGAGACATAAACCAGAGACAATGGATGGAGTACTGTGCGTGTCACAATGAGGAGACATATACCAGAGACAATGGATGGAGCACTGTGCGTGTCACAATGAGGAGACATATATCAGAGACAATGGATGAAGCACTGTGCGTGTCACAATGAGGAGACATAAACCAGAGACAATAGATGAAGCACTGTGCGTGTCACAATGAGGAGGCATAAACCAGAGATAATGGATGGAGCACTGTGCGTGTCACAATGAGGAGGCATAAACCAGAGACAATGGATGGAGCACTGTGCGTGTCACAATGAGGAGGTATAAACCAGAGACAATGGATGGAACACTGTGCCTGTCACAATGAGGAGACATATACCAGAGACAATGGATGGAGCACTGTGCGTGTCACAATGAGGAGACATATATCAGAGACAATGGATGAAGCACTGTGCGTGTCACAATGAGGAGGCATAAACCAGAGACAATAGATGGAGCACTGTGCGTGTCACAATGAGGAGGCATAAACCAGAGACAATGGATGGAGCACTGTGCGTGTCACAATGAGGAGACATAAACCAGAGACAATAGATGGAGCACTGTGCGTGTCACAATGAGGAGGCATAAACCAGAGATAATGGATGGAGCACTGTGCGTGTCACAATGAGGAGGCATAAACCAGAGACAATGGATGGAGCACTGTGCGTGTCACAATGAGGAGGTATAAACCAGAGACAATGGATGGAGCACTGTGCGTGTCACAATGAGGAGACATAAACCAGAGACAATGGATGGAGCACTGTGCGTGTCAAAATGAGGAGACATAAACCAGAGACAATGGATAGAGCACTGTGCGTGTCACAATGAGGAGGCATAAACCAGAGACAATGGATGGAGCACTGTGCGTGTCACAATGAGGAGGCATAAACCAGAGACAATGGATGGAGCACTGTGCGTGTCACAATGAGGAGGCATAAACCAGAGACAATGGATGGAGCACTGTGCGCGTCACAATGAGGGGGCATAAACCAGAGACAATGGATGGAGCACCGTGCGTGTCACAATGAGGAGGTATAAACCAGAGACAAAGGATGGAGCACTGTGCGTGTCACAATGAGGAGGCATAAACCAGAGACAATGGATGGAGCACTGTGCGTGTCACAATGAGGAGGCATAAACCAGAGACAATGGATGGAGTACTGTGCGTGTCACAATGAGGAGACATAAACCAGAGACAATGGATGGAGCACTGTGCATGTCACAATAAGGAGGCATAAACCAGAGACAATGGATGGAGCACTGTGCGTGTCACAATGAGGAGACATAAACCAGAGACAATAGATGGAGCACTGTGCGTGTCACAATGAGGAGGCATAAACCAGAGACAATGGATGGAACACTGTGCGTGTCACAATGAGGAGACATAAACCAGAGACAATGGATGGAGCACTGTGCGTGTCAAAATGAGGAGACATAAACCAGAGACAATGGATAGAGCACTGTGCGTGTCACAATGAGGAGGCATAAACCAGAGAAAATGGATGGAGCACTGTGCGTGTCACAATGAGGAGGCATAAACCAAAGACAATGGATGGAGCACTGTGCGTGTCACAATGAGGAGGTATAAACCAGAGACAATGGATGGAGCACTGTGCGTGTCTCAATGAGGAGGCATAAACCAGAGACAATGGATGGAGCACTGTGCGTGTCACAATGAGGAGGCTTAAACCAGAGACAATGTATGGATCCGGAATTATATAGAGGGATCCACATGGGATTATAATCATCCCATTAGCTTGGGTATAGTTGTGGCGGGAAATTTTCCCGCCTAAAAGTGTGTATAGGTGAGCTAAATATAGTTAGTTGCTGGGGGGTTTGGGGCAGAGGTAAATTATTGGGTCATTAAGTGACCTATGGGGTAGTGTTGCTGGGCAGGGTAGCCTGGGATGCCCAGCAACAGGTAGTTCATTGGTGGGACAGTTTCAGGGCCCCCCTTGGTTAGGGCTATATAGTACCGGTAGCAGGCAGTGTTAGGCTGTCATCTCATCAGCGTCTGGAGGAGGTGCTGCCTGTCTGCGTACCTGGTGATGGAGGATTTCGTTGCTGAGCTGCGGAGGCGTGCGGGAGATGTAGAAACGGCGTCCTGGCTGGAATCCTGCTTAGCTGACTGATCTTCATCTGCGGCTGTTCCGGCAGTGGTGTGCGATCCTGGCGATGTTCCGGTCCCGGCGGTGTCTGCAGCTAACCTATCTGGAGATCTCCCTGTGGTGCCTGCGCTGCGCTCTTCAAGAAGAGAGAAGAGGCAGCGCACCCGTTTCTCTCCTTCACCCTGTAGGTCTGTTCCGGAGCGGAGGAGATCAGAGAGGAGAAGTGCTGCTGTAGAAGAAACCGGAAGTGGCCGCTTGAGGATGACATCACAGGCTGAGGTCCGTCCTGAATCTGCGTCCCCAGGAAACTTGGAGCAGCGTTTTGGTTCGCTTCTGCCCTGCAGCATTGTGGTTCCCTGGAAGGTCCTGCTGTGAGAAGATCATCGCTTGAGCCCCCTGGAAATACTTCGCGGCAACATGGACGCAGACGACGCAGAATTGAGCCACAGCCTGTGCAGCACCAGTCTCTGCCGCTCCGCTCCGGCGTTGAGCAGCGGGACGGTGTGTGCTTAGAAAGCGTGACGCAGCAGAGACAAGAGGCATCCGCATCTTCTTCTGGTGTCCGGAGTGCTGCTCCAGCGGGTGGTGAGTTCCCCAGGGAACTGGGCACCGTTATTGCGTCCTTGTCTTCTGTACTTTCTTCTTTACAGAGTTTTGCTCCTCTTCCCCCCCCCTGCTCCTGAACCGGCTGGTACAGCAGGCGATTTTTCTGATGCTTGGCGTTTTGGCGGTCGGGGGACGGGAGGGGATTATGATAGTGATGACTCTCTCCCTCTTCCAGCGGTGGCTAAACGTGGAGGAGTGTCAGAGTCATGTTATAAAGAAATGTTGCCATGTGATATTTCGCCTTTGGGCTTTCATCTCTCCATGTCGGTCAAAGAGAAGATATGGAGAAATGAATTTGTGGATATATTGTCGTTGTTACCTGCTTCAAAAGATTTTGTCGCTAAATTAGATAGAAGGGAGGATAAGTCTGAAGAGGATAGGAGACGCCCGATCCCTCGTACCTTTAATAATTGGTTGCAGGCATACTGTATCTTTTGCAGCGTGATGGGTGAGAAATTTCCTGCAAAATGTTCAGGCCTTTTTCAACATTTCAATAATGTTTTGGAGGCGTATAAGAATTTTGGAGGGATAGGTTGGTTTGTGTATGACGAAAATTTCAGACAGAGGCTGTCCGTATATCCTAGTATGCGGTGGGGCACAAAGGATGTTGGGCTGTGGCTTAATTTATTGTTGCCGCAACGTTCATCTTATTCTGCCCCAAAACAGCAGTCAGCCTCTGCATTACCGCAGTCTCAATTGTTAAAAAAGGGCACCTGCTTTGCTTTCAATGAAGCGCAGTGTAGGTGGCCGGCATCATGTAAATATCGCCATGAATGTGCCTTTTGTGGGGGCAGTCACCCGATGGTTCGCTGTTATAAAAGAGCTAACATGCCTACCATGCCATCCACAAAAGAGTTTATTGCAAAGAGCATGGACGCCAGTAAATCTGGTGACCATGCGTCCTTGGTTAGAACGTTACCCAAATTGCAAGATGGCGGAGCTGCTACTTGACGGTTTTGCTTTGGGTTTTCAGTTGCCATTGTTTTCTGGTGTAGGTTGTGAATGGGTGAATAATTTGTCTTCAGTTGACCAGTTTCCTGTGGTTGTGAGGGATAAATTGGTAAAGGAGCTGGAGTTAGGCAGGATCGCTGGTCCTTTTTCCTCTCCGCCTTTTGCCAATTTTCGTCTTTCTCCATTAGGAGTTGTTCCAAAGAAAGAACCCAATGCTTTTAGATTGATTCATCATTTGTCATTTCCTTATGGTGCATCCTTAAATGATGAGATTGATAAAGCATTGTGTTCGGTCAAGTATGCCACATTTGATTCAGCAATAGACCTGATACGTAGTTTTGGTAAAGGTGCTTTGATGGGAAAGGCGGACGTTCAGTCCGCCTTTCGCCTGTTACCTGTACATCCTTCTTGTTTTAACTCACTTGGTTTTCATTTTCAGGGTTTATTTTATTTTGATAAATGTATTCCAATGGGTTGTTCTTTGTCTTGTTTCTATTTTGAAGTTTTTTCCTCGTTTATTGAATGGGTAGTAGCAGTCAGGTGTATGCGGGGTGCGGTGACGCACTATTTGGACGATTTCCTGTTCATTGGTCCAGCGGAGTCCTCAGCATGCTTAGAAAGTTTGGAATCCTTTTTTGCAGTTTGTTCTGAGTTTGGTGTTCCGTTAGCCGAGGATAAGACAGTGTACCCTACTAATTGTTTGGAATATTTGGGGATTGTCATAGATTCTGTGAAAGGCGAATTTTGTCTTCCGTCACAAAAAGTGTCAAAAATCTGTATGGCATTATCTTCATTGCTTAGTAAGCGTACAGCTAAGGTGAAGGAGATTCAGTCGGTTTTGGGTATGTTAGCTTTTGCCAGTAGGATTATGCCGATGGGCCGGGTGTTTTGTCGGCAATTGTCTGCAAAGATTTCTGGGGTGAGGAACCCGGGTTTTCATGTTAGTTTATCTAGGGAGGTTAAAGAAGATTTTATGATTTGGTTGGAATTCTTTCAGCTTTATAATGGTAGGTCGTATTGGCAGGAAGATTTTGTTTTAGCTTCTTCTATGGATTTGTTTACGGATGCTGCTGGTTCTTGCGGTTTTGGTGCATATTGGAACGGACATTGGTGTGCAGAAAAATGGCATCCTGCTTAGATTTTGAATGGGGTGACTAAGAATATTGTTTTGTTAGAGCTGTTTCCTGTTGTGGTTTCGCTAGTTTTATGGGGGAGTTGTTTTTCCAATAAGAGAATTATTTTGCATACTGACAATAAGGGTGTTTTATTTGCAGTTAATTGTTTATCATCAAAATGTCCGTTAGTAGTTAAATTGTTACGTCATCTGGTTCTTCTCTGTTTAAGATTAAATATTTGGTTGAAAGCTCGCCATATCCCTGGAATAGATAATTCAATTGCTGATTCGCTTTCCCGTTTTCAGTTTCAGACATTCCGACAGTTGGCAGAAGGGGCCGATCTGAAAGGGGAATCGTGCCCTGCGTACCTGTGGAATCTGATTTGGTCCTAGGTATGTCTTACTTACAGTCTTCTGTGGCTCCGGCGACCTGGTCGGATTATAGCCGTTCGTGGTTTAGGTGGTGCAGTTTTACAGCTGATAGAGGTTGGTCTTCTCATGGTGGTGGTGAGGTTGCTGCTTTAGCATTTTGTGTGGCATTGTTTAGGCAGGGTCTGGCTTACTCTACCGTTTTAAGGGTTTTGTCAGGTGTTTCCTTTTTTCTTCGGGTTTTAGGTTCTCCTTCTTTGTTAGATTATTTCTTGATTAAGCAGATGTTAAAAGGTTACAAACGTGGTAATTGTTCTCCTGACAATAGATGTCCTATTTCTCCCACGCTGTTAGGATCGTTATGTCATGCTACTTCTTTAGTTTGTTTTGATAGTTTTGAAGAGTTGCTATTTTCCACCGCGTTTTGTTGTATGTTTTTTGGTGCTTTTAGAATTAGTGAATTGTTTCCAAGAAATAGTGAGGCAGGTTTGGGTTTGGCCTTGAAACATGTCCATGTTCATGTTAATTATGTTTTGTTCTTTCTTCCGACGTCAAAGATGGATCAGTCAGGTAAGGGTACCTGGATCCGTGTGAACAGAGTTGGGTCGGGTGGTATTTGTCCGGTGAGTATGATTTCTCAATATTGGCTTCGCAGACCAAGGGGTGGTAATGCTTTCTTTGTGCATGCAAACACTTCTCCTTTAACGCAATATCAATTTAGGTCCGTGCTAAAAAAATGTTTAAAGGAATTGGGTTTAGATGGTGTCCGGATTACGTCGCATTCTTTTCGGATTGGAGCCGCCACTGCGGCGGCTCGGTCGGGTTTGAGTGCGTCAGTGATTAAACGGATTGGAAGATGGTCGTCTAATTGTTTTAAAATGTATGTTCGTCCTGATATTTCTGTGATCTGATGATCTTTATATTATAGTTTTCACAGGTCTCACCGTATGGATTGTTGGCCATTCTTTCGTGTATTGGGCCCATCGCAGAGCTGAAAAAAGATCGTACGGTGATAACCTATCTTGGTCCACAGATACGGTTCGAATATACTGGAATGGAGTCAGGGGTCTTCGTTGGGAAGGTTTGATGGATGTACTGTTGGAAATGTGTGATTTATACCCTGATCCTGATGTAATAATTTTTCATGCGGGGGCCAATGATGTGGGCAAATTTGGTACCATTGAGTTGGCCTTTTGTATGAAACGTACTATGGTAAGGGCTAGGCGATTGTTCCCTGATGCCCGTTTAGTTTTTTCGGAGATGATCCCACGTTTACTTTGGTTATCCTGTTCCAATTTTAAATATTTGGATAAGATTAGGATACGTTTGAATAGAATTATGGCTCGTTTTATGCCATTAATCTGGGGGTTTTCTTTTCGACACGTGGACCTTGAAGGTGGTTTGCCCGGCCTTTATTTTTCGGACAAGATTCATTTGTCAGAAATCGGTTTGGACATTTTCAATTTGGACATGCAAGCTATAATTGAGATAGTTATGGGTGGGGTGGGGCCCATGCCGCCTGGTTAGCCGGCATGGTCCGGTGGGTGTAAAGTCGCTCACTGAAATGGTGAGCGGACGAGTTAAGTCTGAAGTTTAGGCCGAGCTTATGGCTGGTCTAATTATTTGTTTATGAAGTTATTGGTTTATATTGATACAGTTGAATTTTGGATTAAGTTAATCTTTAATAAAGCCGGCCGTGGCCTAATTTATTCCACCAAAAATATTTGTGTCCACGTGTTTTATTATTATTTATAAGAGTTGGAGATGTGTAAGTAATCTTATGGTACACTCATATGATTTATAATCCCATGTATGGATCCCGGAATTATATAGAGGGATACACATGGGATTATAATCATCCCATTAGCTTGGGTATAGTTGTGGCGGGAAATTTTCCCGCCTAAAAGTGTGTATAGGTGAGCTAAATATAGTTAGTTGCTGGGGGGTTTGGGGCAGAGGTAAATTATTGGGTCATTAAGTGACCTATGGGGTAGTGTTGCTGGGCAGGGTAGCCTGGGATGCCCAGCAACAGGTAGTTCATTGGTGGGACAGTTTCAGGGCCCCCCTTGGTTAGGGCTATATAGTACCGGTAGCAGGCAGTGTTAGGCTGTCATCTCATCAGCGTCTGGAGGAGGTGCTGCCCCCGCCCGCCCTTCCCTGTTGAAAGTTTGTTTTGTTTGTCACGGCTGCTTTATTAGAAGGAGGGTGTAAAGTCGCTCACTGAAATGGTGAGCGGACGAGTTAAGTCTGAAGTTTAGGCCGAGCTTATGGCTGGTCTAATTATTTGTTTATGAAGTTATTGGTTTATATTGATACAGTTGAATTTTGGATTAAGTTAATCTTTAATAAAGCCGGCCGTGGCCTAATTTATTCCACCAAAAATATTTGTGTCCACGTGTTTTATTATTATTTATAAGAGTTGGAGATGTGTAAGTAATCTTATGGTACACTCATATGATTTATAATCCCATGGATGGAACACTGTGCGTGTCACAATGAGGAGGTATAAACAATAGACAATAGATGGAGCACTGTGCGTGTCACAATGAGGAGACATAAACCAGAGACAATGGATGGAGCACTGTGCGTGTCACAATGAGGAGACATAAATTAGAGACAGAGAGATGGGTTATTGGTTGCTCACCTGATCACTGCAATGTATAGGTGCTCTGGTTCTGGACTGATTCACCCAATCAGGAGGGTAGTTAATAACAATAAAGATATATAATGGAGAACCGGCACTCTACATCTATCAAGGTGCTAAAGAAGCAATATACACAGGTGATGGTAAAAAATATATATTTATTTTTAGAAGGGTAGGTTTGAGGGTGGGGAGTAGGAGTAAATGTTCTGAAATTATAGAGGTACTGAGAAAAATTAAGTACACAAGAAAAAATGTTGATTTGCAATATGCGGCAGTGGGGATGCAGTGGGGATGCAGATGCACAGTAAAAAATGTTTGTGCCGGGTGGAGGGTATGACAATGCTGTGATTGTCTAGTGGTGGTTACCCCCTTTCAATTGGTAGCTATGTCCATTAGTTGTGTAATCCGTTAAAAAATACCACGTGGACAAGGTAATGTGAGAAGTATAAAATATATAAAATATATAATATGGGTAGAACAATAAAAAGCAAGGAGTATCCAGTGAAAAATATACGAAAAAAATATAAAAAATATATATATAAAAATATATGCGAAAAAAAGTAAGTGGTATATCAGTCGGGTGCTGTGCTTCAGTGTGGCGTCCCACACATTTGGTGAAGACTGCACCCTGACTGTTTTACCTTCTTTGTGGGGTATGGATCTCCTGGCTGTTGGAGCAGCCTTACAGCGCTCAGCGGTGTCTGTTTCCCGGTCTTCTCGGCGTGCCGCGTGTGTGTGACGTCACTTCTCAGGCGACTCGCGTCTCGCGTGTCTTTGCCGGGTGCAGTGTTGGGATCTTCGCTGGTGATGTATTTTCGATCCAGGGGATTTGAATGTGGTCGGTGGTGTGGAAGCGCTTCCAAAGTGAGATTCTTGGCAGGTTTCTAGAGGGGAGTCACCAGACGCGTTTCGAAGGACTGAGCTGCCTTCTTCATCACCACTGATGAAGAAGGTAGCTCAGTCCTTCGAAACGCGTCTGGTGACTCCCCTCTAGAAACCTGCCAAGAATCTCACTTTGGAAGCGCTTCCACACCACCGACCACATTCAAATCCCCTGGATCGAAAATACATCACCAGCGAAGATCCCAACACTGCACCCGGCAAAGACACGCGAGACGCGAGTCGCCTGAGAAGTGACGTCACACACACGCGGCACGCCGAGAAGACCGGGGAAACAGACACCGCTGAGCGCTGTAAGGCTGCTCCAACAGCCAGGAGATCCATACCCCACAAAGAAGGTAAAACAGTCAGGGTGCAGTCTTCACCAAATGTGTGGGACGCCACACTGAAGCACAGCACCCGACTGATATACCACTTACTTTTTTTCGCATATATTTTTATATTTATATTTTTTATATTTTTTTCGTATATTTTTCACTGGATACTCCTTGCTTTTTATTGTTCTACCCATATTATATATTTTATATATTTTATACTTCTCACATTACCTTGTCCACGTGGTATTTTTTAACGGATTACACAACTAATGGACATAGCTACCAATTGAAAGGGGGTAACCACCACTAGACAATCACAGCATTGTCATACCCTCCACCCGGCACAAACATTTTTTACTGTGCATCTGCATCCCCACTGCCGCATATTGCAAATCAACATTTTTTCTTGTGTACTTAATTTTTCTCAGTACCTCTATAATTTCAGAACATTTACTCCTACTCCCCACCCTCAAACCTACCCTTCTAAAAATAAATATATATTTTTTACCATCACCTGTGTATATTGCTTCTTTAGCACCTTGATAGATGTAGAGTGCCGGTTCTCCATTATATATCTTTATTGTTATAAATTAGAGACAATGGATGGAACACTGTGCATGTCACAATGAGGAGGCATAAACCAGAGACAATGGATGGAGCACTGTGCGTGTCACAATGATGAGGCATAAACCAGAGACAATGGATGGAGCACTGTGCGTGTCACAATGAGGAGGCATAAACCAGAGACAATGGATGGAGCACTGTGCGTGTCACAATGAGGAGACATAAACCAGAGACAATGGATGGAGCACTGTGCGTGTCACAATGAGGAGGCATAAACCAGAGACAATGGATGGAGCACTGTGCGTGTCACAATGAGGAGACATAAACCAGAGACAATGGATGGAACACTGTGCGTGTCACAATGAGGAGGCATAAACCAGAGACAATGGATGGAGCACTGTGCGTGTCACAATGAGGAGGCATAAACCAGAGACAATGGATGGAGCACTGTGCGTGTCACAATGAGGAGGCATAAACCAGAGACAATGAATGGAACACTGTGCGTGTCACAATGAGGAGACATAAACCAGAGACAATGGATGGAGCACTGTGCATGTCACAATGAGGCGGCATAAACCAGAGACAATGGATGGAGCACTGTGCGTGTCACAATGAGGAGGTATATAACAGAGACAATGGATGGAGCACTGTGCATGTCACAATGAGGAGACATAAACCAGAGACAATGGATGGAGCACTGTGCGTGTCACAATGGGGAGGCATAAACCAGAGACAATGGATGGAGCACTGTGCGTGTCACAATGAGGAGGCATAAACCCGAGACAATGGATGGAGCACTGTGCGTGTCACAATGAGGAGACATAAACCAGAGACAATAGATGGAGCACTGTGCGTGTCACAATGAGGAGGCATAAACCAGAGATAATGGATGGAGCACTGTGCGTGTCACAATGAGGAGACATAAACCAGAGACAATGAATGGAACACTGTGCGTGTCACAATGCGGAGACATAAACCAGAGACAATGGATGGAACACTGTGCGTGTCACAATGAGGAGACATATACCAGAGACAATGGATGGAGCACTGTGCGTGTCACAATGAGGAGGCATAAACCAGAGATAATGGATGGAGCACTGTACGTGTCACAATGAGGAGACATATACCAGAGACAATGGATGGAGCACTGTGCGTGTCACAATGAGGAGACATAAACCAGAGACAATGGATGGAGCACTGTGCGTGTCACAATGAGGAGACATATACCAGAGACAATGGATGGAACACTGTGCGTGTCACAATGAGGAGACATATACCAGAGACAATGGATGGAACACTGTGCGTGTCACAATGAGGAGGCATAAACCAGAGACAATGGATGGAACACTGTGCGTGTCACAATGAGGAGGCATAAACCAGAGACAATGGATGGAGCACTGTGCGTGTCACAATGAGGAGGTATAAACCAGAGACAATGGATGGAGCACTGTGCGTGTCACAATGAGGAGACATAAACCAGAGACAATAGATGGAGCACTGTGCGTGTCACAATGAGGAGGCATAAACCAGAGACAATGGATGGAGCACTGTGCGTGTCACAATGAGGAGGCATAAACCAGAGACAATGAATGGAACACTGTGCGTGTCACAATGAGGCGGCATAAACCAGAGACAATGGATGGAGCACTGTGCATTTCACAATGAGGCGGCATAAACCAGAGACAATGGATGGAGCACTGTGCGTGTCGCAATGAGGAGGCATAAACCGGAGTCAATGGATGGAGCACTGTGCGTGTCACAATGAGGAGACATAAACCAGAGACAATAAATGGAGCACTGTGCGTGTCACAATGAGGAGACATAAACCAGAGACAATGGATGGAACACTGTGCGTGTCACAATGAGGAGACATATACCAGAGACAATGGATGGAGCACTGTGCGTGTCACAATGAGGAGGCATAAACCAGAGATAATGGATGGAGCACTGTGCGTGTCACAATGAGGAGACATAAACCAGAGACAATAAATGGAGCACTGTGCGTGTCACAATGAGGAGACATAAACCAGAGACAATGGATGGAACACTGTGCGTGTCACAATGAGGAGGCATAAACCAGAGACAATGGATGGAGCACTGTGCGTGTCACAATGAGGAGGTATAAACCAGAGACAATGGATGGAGCACTGTGCGTGTCACAATGAGGAGACATAAACCAGAGACAATAGATGGAGCACTGTGCGTGTCACAATGAGGAGGCATAAACCAGAGACAATGGATGGAGCACTGTGCGTGTCACAATGAGGAGGCATAAACCAGAGACAATGGATAGAGCACTGTACGTGTCACAATGAGGAGACATAAACCAGAGACAATAAATGGAGCACTGTGCGTGTCACAATGAGGAGACATAAACCAGAGACAATGGATGGAACACTGTGCGTGTCACAATGAGGAGGCATAAACCAGAGACAATGGATGGAGCACTGTGCGTGTCACAATGAGGAGGCATAAACCAGAGACAATGGATGGAGCACTGTGCGTGTCACAATGAGGAGACATAAACCAGAGACAATGGACGGAGCACTGTGCGTGTCACAATGAGGAGGTATAAACCAGAGACAATGGATGGAGCACTGTGCGTGTCACAATGAGGAGACATAAACCAGAGACAATAGATGGAGCACTGTGCGTGTCACAATGAGGAGGCATAAACCAGAGACAATGGATGGAGCACTGTGCGTGTCACAATGAGGAGGCATAAACCAGAGACAATGAATGCAACACTGTGCGTGTCACAATGAGGAGGCATAAACCAGAGACAATGGATGGAACACTACACGTGTCACAATGAGGAGGCATAAACCAGAGACAATGGATGGAGCACTGTGCATTTCACAATGAGGCGGCATAAACCAGAGACAATGGATGGAGCACTGTGCGTGTCGCAATGAGGAGGCATAAACCGGAGTCAATGGATGGAGCACTGTGCGTGTCACAATGAGGAGGCATAAACCAGAGACAATGGATGGAGCACTGTGCGTGTCACAATGAGGAGACATAAACCAGAGACAATAAATGGAGCACTGTGCGTGTCACAATGAGGAGACATAAACCAGAGACAATGGATGGAACACTGTGCGTGTCACAATGAGGAGGCATAAACCAGAGACAATGGATGGAGCACTGTGCGTGTCACAATGAGGAGGCATAAACCAGAGACAATGGATGGAACACTGTGCGTGTCACAATGAGGCGGCATAAACCAGAGACAATGGATGGAGCACTGTGCGTGTCACAATGAGGAGGCATAAACCAGAGGCAATGGATGGAGCACTGTGCGTGTCACAATGAGGAGGTATAAACCAGAGACAATGGATGGAACACTGTGCGTGTCACAATGAGGAGACATATACCAGAGACAATGGATGGAGCACTGTGCGTGTCACAATGAGGAGACATATACCAGAGACAATGGATGGAGCACTGTGCGTGTCACAATGAGGAGACATAAACCAGAGACAATGGATGGAACACTGTGCGTGTCACAATGAGGAGGCATAAACCAGAGACAATGGATGGAGCACTGTGCATGTCACAATGAGGAGACATAAACCAGAGACAATGGATGGAGCACTGTGCGTGTCACAATGAGGAGGCATAAACCAGAGACAATGGATGGAACACTGTGCGTGTCACAATGAGGAGGCATAAACCAGAGACAATGGATGGAGCACTGTGCATGTCACAATGAGGAGACATAAACCAGAGACAATGGATGGAGCACTGTGCGTGTCACAATGAGGGGGCATAAACCAGAGACAATGGATGGAGCACTGTGCGTGTCACAATGAGGAGGCATAAACCAGAGACAATGGATGGAGTACTGTGCGTGTCACAATGAGGAGGCATAAACCAGAGGCAATGGATGGAGCACTGTGCGTGTCACAATGAGGAGGCATAAACCAGAGACAATGGATGGAGCACTGTGCGTGTCACAATGAGGAGGCATAAACCAGAGACAATGGATGGAACACCGTGCGTGTCACAATGAGGAGGCATAAACCAGAGACAATGGCTGGAGCACTGTGCGTGTCACAATGAGGAGGCATAAACCAGAGGCAATGGATGGAGCACTGTGCGTGTCACAATAAGGAGGCATAAACCAGAGACAATGGCTGGAGCACTGTGCGTGTCACAATGAGGAGGCATAAACCAGAGACAATGGCTGGAGCACTGTGCGTGTCACAATGAGGAGGCATAAACCAGAGGCAATGGATGGAGCACTGTGCGTGTCACAATAAGGAGGCATAAACCAGAGACAATGGATGGAGCACTGTGCGTGTCACAATGAGGAGGCATAAACCAGAGACAATGGATGGAGCACTGTACGTGTCACAATGAGGAGGCATAAACCAGAGACAATGGCTGGAGCACTGTGCGTGTCACAATGAGGAGGCATAAACCAGAGACAATGGATGGAGCACTGTGCGTGTCACAATGAGGAGGCATAAACCAGAGACAATGGCTGGAGCACTGTGCGTGTCACAATGAGGAGGCATAAACCAGAGGCAATGGATGGAGCACTGTGCGTGTCACAATAAGGAGGCATAAACCAGAGACAATGGATGGAGCACTGTGCGTGTCACAATGAGGAGGCATAAACCAGAGACAATGGATGGAGCACTGTGCGTGTCACAATGAGGAGGCATAAACCAGAGACAATGGCTGGAGCACTGTGCGTGTCACAATGAGGAGGCATAAACCAGAGGCAATGGATGGAGCACTGTGCGTGTCACAATAAGGAGGCATAAACCAGAGACAATGGCTGGAGCACTGTGCGTGTCACAATGAGGAGGCATAAACCAGAGACAATGGCTGGAGCACTGTGCGTGTCACAATGAGGAGGCATAAACCAGAGGCAATGGATGGAGCACTGTGCGTGTCACAATAAGGAGGCATAAACCAGAGACAATGGATGGAGCACTGTGCGTGTCACAATGAGGAGACATAAACCAGAGACAATGGATGGAGCACTGTGCGTGTCACAATGAGGAGACATAAACCAGAGATAATGGATGGAGCACTGCACGTGTCACAATGAGGAGACATAAACCAGAGACAATGAATGGAGCACTGTGCGTGTCACAATAAGGAGACATAAACCAGAGACAATGGATGGAGCACTGTGCGTGTCACAATGAGGAGACATAAACCAGAGACAATGAATGGAGCACTGTGCGTGTCACAATGAGGAGGTATAAACCAGAGACAATAAATGGAGCACTGTGCGTGTCACAATGAGGAGGCATAAACCAGAGACAATGGACGGAGCACTGTACGTGTCACAATGAGGAGGCATAAACCAGAGACAATGGATGGAGCACTGTGCGTGTCACAATGAGGAGGCATAAACCAGAGACAATGGATGGAGCACTGTGCGTGTCAAAATGAGGAGACATAAACCAGAGACAATTGATGAGGCACTGTGCGTGTCACAATGAGGAGACATAAACCAGAGACAATGGATGGAACACTGTGCGTGTCACAATGAGGAGACATAAACCAGAGACAATGGATGGAGCACTGTGCGTGTCACAATGAGGAGGCATAAACCAGAGACAATGGATGGAGCACTGTGCGTGTCTCAATGAGGAGGCATAAACCAGAGACAATGGATGGAGCCAGGGGCGTAACGATCGCGGTCGCAGGGAGTGCGACTGCGACCGGGCCCGGCGGGGGGAGGGGGCCCGCTGTACTAACATGTAATGAAGCGCTGTGAAGGGGCCCGGCATGAAGTACAGTGACAATGCCGGGCCCCGTCAGGGCGCTCCATTCAGAGGCGTAGCGTGGGGGGGGGCCGGGGGGGGCCGTCGCCCCGGGCGCCACTCTGCAGGGGGCGCCGTCTGCGGGGCTGGCACAAGTTAAATCGCCGACGCTGTGTTTTTTTTTCTTCACACAGCGTTCGGCTGCAGAGCAGAGTGAGGAGGCGAGAGGGGGCGGGGCATGCACGGCAGTTCCCGATAGGCTCCGCCCACCTTCCAGGCGGGAAGTACAGTGCAGACTGCAGAGCCAGGAGCCGGAGGCAGCAAGAAGAAGCAGAAGATCATGGCTGCAGCTGAATCAGTAGGAGACTGTAGTCCAGCCATGAGCCTAGAGACAGTGATTCAACTTGAATTACTTAGTGGGGGCATTGTGCACTGTCTGTGGGGACAGTATTACTTTGTTGGGGCCCTGGGGCGCAAATTACGTAATGGGCAGTGCCCATTACGTAATTTGCCCCCCAGTGCCCCCACTAAGTAATACTAACTGCCCCCACAGACAGTGCACAACTCACTGCACACTGCCCATTACGTAATTTGCCCCCCAGTGCCCCCACTAAGTAATACTAACTGCCCCCACAGACAGTGCACAACTCACTGCACACTGCCCATTACGTAATTTGCCCCCCAGTGCCCCCACTAAGTAATAGTGCCCCACAGACAGTGCACAGTTGTGGCAGTATTACTTAGTGGGCCACTGGGGGGCAAATTACGTAATGGGCAGTGCGCAGTGAGTTGTGCACTGTCTGTGGGGGCAGTATTACTTTGTTGGGGCACTGGGGGGCAAATTACTTAATGGGCAGTGCCCATTACGTAATTTCCCCCCCAGTGCCCCCACTAAGTAATACTAAGTGGCTGAACAAATGCATGCCCTCGCAGGGGCAGCAGTGCAGCACAATCCACCATTATCCGGCCGGCCAGCAAGTACAGGAACAGCCAAACAGGAGGAGTCAGATCGATGACAGCCAGGTAGGAATCAGGAGAAGATGTTAGAACTTAGATGGATGGATCACAAGTAGGGGGCGTGGAGCGGGCGGCGGCTAGTCGGGATTCGGACTCGAGAGCACCGGCGCTCCCAGGCAGAGTGCGCTCTGCGCGGTGGCCTACTCTGCTTATAGGTGGCGCCGGCCCTGGATTCAAGCGACCCTGAGACAGAGTGAGTGACAGTCAGTGTCACTGTCCCAGAGTCCCAAAGTCCCACCCTGAGTGTGTAATTAGGTCAGTAGTTTACTTTGTTGGCATTGGCTGAGGGCAGGCAGGCTTTAGGGGTAATATATGATTATATGAGTTAAGTGCCAGTAAGTGTCATGAGAGCCAGGCCAAGGCTGCCAAGCAGATGGCACCATGGCACTGCAGTCAGAGTGCTGGTGAAGGATGACCAGGGACACTGAGACAGTACTGCCTCTCTGGGATGCCATCTGCCCATCTCTGCTGTCCATATACCAGGCCTACCCTGGTATATGGACAGCAGAGATGGGCAGATGGCATCCTCTGGGCAGTACTGTCTCTCTGGTCATCCTTCACCAGCACCCTGACTGCCACGGTCCTGCTTGGCCTGGCTCTCATGGCACTTCACTGCCTCGTGCTTGGCTATCAGCGCTGAGTGACTCAGTCACACTGCAACATTGACTGAGTCACTCAGTGCTGATAGCCGAGCACCAGGCAGTGAAGTGCCATGAGAGCCAGGCCAAGCAGGACCGTGGCAGTCAGGGTGCTGGTGAAGGATGACCAGAGAGACAGTACTGCCCAGAGGATGCCATCTGCCCATCTCTGCTGTCCATATACCAGGTCTACCAGCATTAGCCATTGATATACCACCTGCCTGCCTGGTCACCCCACCTAACACTCACGGAGACAAGTGACTCAGACTGTTAGGTGTGGGGGGACCAGGCGGTATATGAAGGGGTAATACTGGTAGGCCTGGTATATGGACAGGAGAGATGGGCAGATAGCATCCTCTGGGGGTTGTATCTTACATGGGACTGTATGCTGGAGGAGCTGAAGGGAGAGTGATGTGTTTTACATGGGACTGTTTGCAAGAAGGACTAAAGGCAGGGGGAGTGTTGTATCTTACACAGGACTGTATGCTGGAGGGGCTGAAGGGGGCCATAATTATTACTATAATACTACAGAGGTGGTCATTATAATAATAATACAGAGGGGGCCATTATATATTATAATTATACAGAGAGCATTATACTTATGGGCACTACAGGGGAAGGGGACTTCTGTTATCTGAGGATGATAGTAAAGTGAGGAATCTAAAACATTTTCTGCAAAACTTTGCAGAGACGAGACATGGTTGAAAGAAGGTGTCATGATGGTCCTATCTCCGAATGAGGACGTTGATGAAAGTCTACATCACAGGAGATGTCACTGGATGTAACAGGTATGGTGCGGTATTCTCCTGTATATTTCATAGCAATGTATGTTATGTCCATCCAAATATCTGTTTCACGGTAGGGGGGAGGGGGTATATAGAATTTGTCCCACACTGCCTCAGCCTGGCCCCAGACTTGAGGTCACACTGTGTGTGTTCTGAATTCTGGGGCCTCACACCCATCTACTACATTATCTGTACTCAGAGTTATCACCGTGTTATCTGTGGTGTTACATAGGACTGCAGGTGACATCTATTACATTATTTGTTTAAAAAAGGGGCGTGGTCACAGGTTGGGGGGGGGGGGGGGCGCAATACTTGGCTTGCCCCGGGTGCTTGTTACCCACGCTACGCCACTGGCTCCATTACATGTTTAATATGAGGCAAGGTGGGGGAGGTTTGCGCAGAGGGGGTGGGAGGAAGAGGGAGGACGCGCGCACTCACTCACATACACTCGGCCCGGCAGTTCTTGTCACTGCCGGGCTGTCTCCAGATCATCAGTGAAGCAGGAGCTCTAGCGCTCCCTCTGCTGGCCGCACATCGGGCTGCTGGCTGTGGGAGGAGCTCTGAAGGCCCGGGAAACTGCCTTTAGTACAGCCAGCAGTGCGATGTCAGTGTGGCAGCGCAACATCAGGGAAGAGGGTAAGTATGTGTTTTATTTTTATTTTCCTAACACTGCAGACTGGGGGCAAAGGGGAAGGGGGGGGGGGTTTATGGGCACAACTAGAGTGAGGGGGCACAAAAGTGGGCATCTCTACTGAGGGGGCACCTAATCTGCCATAACTACTGTGAGGGGGGCACATAATCTGGCATAACCACTGTGAGGGGCACATATGTGGGCATATCTAATGTGAGGGGCACATAATCTGGCATAACCACTGTAGGGGGGCACATATCTGGCATAACTACTGTGAGGGGGGCACATATAAAGGCATAACTATGAGATGGCACATATAAAGGCATAACTACTGTGAGGGGGGCACATAATCTGGCATAACCACTGTGAGGGGCACATATGTGGGCATATTTAATGTGAGGGGCACATAATATGGCATAACCACTGTAGGGGGCACATATCTGGTCATAACTACTGTGAGGGGCACATAGTCTGGCATAACTACTGTGAGGGGGAACATATCTGGCCATATCCACTGTGAGGGGCACATATCTGGGCATAACTACTGTGAGTGGGCACATATCTGGGCATAACCACTGTGAGCGGGCACATATCTGGGCATATCCACTGTGAGGGGCACATATCTGGGCATATCCACTGTGAGGGGCACATATCTGGCATAAATACCGTGAGGGGGCATATATTTGGCATAACTACTGTTAGGGGGCACATATTTGGCATAACTACTGTGAGGGGCACATATCTGGGCATAACTACTGTGACAGGAACAAAGGTGGGCATAACTGCTGTGAGGGGCCACAAGAAGGACATAACTTTTGTGAAGGGACCACAAGGTGGGCTTAATTACTGTGAAAGGCCACAAGATGGGCATTACTACTGTGAGGGGCCACAATGTGGACATTAGTACTGTGTGGTAGCACTTAGGGGAAATGTCCTAAATTACCCTGCTATACATTGGCATAGCTCAGTCTACCAGGCCAGCAGAGCGCCCCCAGCTGGTAGTTTCACAGGGGTAGTCACCATCCCTTCCTTATGTGATTATTCTTTTTTTTTCTATCACCACAGGGACCTTGTTCTGGATCCAGCGGACATCACACCGACGCCAGCGACACCCTGGATGAGGTAGGACCAGATTTTATTAGGATTGGGTGAGTGTAGCCATGCATTGGGCTCTTTCACACGAGCGGATCCCGTGTGGCTAATCTGCTGTGTGAAAGAGAGCCAAGCCCCGCTCCGGACAGCAGAGACACCGAGCAGTAACATGATTGATAATGCTCCATGCCTCTCTATGATCGTTTTGCTACAAAATCACGGTGACCACTTTATCTCCCTGTGATTTTTTAGTAAAAAGGTCACAGAGAGGCACGGAGCATTATCAATCGTGTTACTGCTCCGTGTCTCTGCTGTCCGGAATGGGGCTTGGCCCTCATTCACGCAGCGGACTAGCCACACGGGAAAGCCATTAGTAAGAAAATCTGCCGCTTCTTTATAAAAATCGGGGGGTAGGGGGGCCCCGATACAAAGTTTGCACTGGGGCCCATAACACTCTAGTTACGCCACTGGATGGAGCACTGTGCGTGTCACAATGAGGAGGCTTAAACCAGAGACAATGTATGGATCCGGAATTATATAGAGGGATCCACATGGGATTATAATCATCCCATTAGCTTGGGTATAGTTGTGGCGGGAAATTTTCCCGCCTAAAAGTGTGTATAGGTGAGCTAAATATAGTTAGTTGCTGGGGGGTTTGGGGCAGAGGTAAATTATTGGGTCATTAAGTGACCTATGGGGTAGTGTTGCTGGGCAGGGTAGCCTGGGATGCCCAGCAACAGGTAGTTCATTGGTGGGACAGTTTCAGGGCCCCCCTTGGTTAGGGCTATATAGTACCGGTAGCAGGCAGTGTTAGGCTGTCATCTCATCAGCGTCTGGAGGAGGTGCTGCCTGTCTGCGTACCTGGTGATGGAGGATTTCGTTGCTGAGCTGCGGAGGCGTGCGGGAGATGTAGAAACGGCGTCCTGGCTGGAATCCTGCTTAGCTGACTGATCTTCATCTGCGGCTGTTCCGGCAGTGGTGTGCGATCCTGGCGATGTTCCGGTCCCGGCGGTGTCTGCAGCTAACCTATCTGGAGATCTCCCTGTGGTGCCTGCGCTGCGCTCTTCAAGAAGAGAGAAGAGGCAGCGCACCCGTTTCTCTCCTTCACCTTGTAGGTCTGTTCCGGAGCGGAGGAGATCAGAGAGGAGAAGTGCTGCTGTAGAAGAAACCGGAAGTGGCCGCTTGAGGATGACATCACAGGCTGAGGTCCGTCCTGAATCTGCGTCCCCAGGAAACTTGGAGCAGCGTTTTGGTTCGCTTCTGCCCTGCAGCATTGTGGTTCCCTGGAAGGTCCTGCTGTGAGAAGATCATCGCTTGAGCCCCCTGGAAATACTTCGCGGCAACATGGACGCAGACGACGCAGAATTGAGCCACAGCCTGTGCAGCACCAGTCTCTGCCGCTCCGCTCCGGCGTTGAGCAGCGGGACGGTGTGTGCTTAGAAAGCGTGACGCAGCAGAGACAAGAGGCATCCGCATCTTCTTCTGGTGTCCGGAGTGCTGCTCCAGCGGGTGGTGAGTTCCCCAGGGAACTGGGCACCGTTATTGCGTCCTTGTCTTCTGTACTTTCTTCTTTACAGAGTTTTGCTCCTCTTCCCCCCCCTGCTCCTGAACCGGCTGGTACGGCAGGCGATTTTTCTGATGCTTGGCGTTTTGGCGGTCGGGGGACGGGAGGGGATTATGATAGTGATGACTCTCTCCCTCTTCCAGCGGTGGCTAAACGTGGAGGAGTGTCAGAGTCATGTTATAAAGAAATGTTGCCATGTGATATTTCGCCTTTGGGCTTTCATCTCTCCATGTCGGTCAAAGAGAAGATATGGAGAAATGAATTTGTGGATATATTGTCGTTGTTACCTGCTTCAAAAGATTTTGTCGCTAAATTAGATAGAAGGGAGGATAAGTCTGAAGAGGATAGGAGACGCCCGATCCCTCGTACCTTTAATAATTGGTTGCAGGCATACTGTATCTTTTGCAGCGTGATGGGTGAGAAATTTCCTGCAAAATGTTCAGGCCTTTTTCAACATTTCAATAATGTTTTGGAGGCGTATAAGAATTTTGGAGGGATAGGTTGGTTTGTGTATGACGAAAATTTCAGACAGAGGCTGTCCGTATATCCTAGTATGCGGTGGGGCACAAAGGATGTTGGGCTGTGGCTTAATTTATTGTTGCCGCAACGTTCATCTTATTCTGCCCCAAAACAGCAGTCAGCCTCTGCATTACCGCAGTCTCAATTGTTAAAAAAGGGCACCTGCTTTGCTTTCAATGAAGCGCAGTGTAGGTGGCCGGCATCATGTAAATATCGCCATGAATGTGCCTTTTGTGGGGGCAGTCACCCGATGGTTCGCTGTTATAAAAGAGCTAACATGCCTACCATGCCATCCACAAAAGAGTTTATTGCAAAGAGCATGGACGCCAGTAAATCTGGTGACCATGCGTCCTTGGTTAGAACGTTACCCAAATTGCAAGATGGCGGAGCTGCTACTTGACGGTTTTGCTTTGGGTTTTCAGTTGCCATTGTTTTCTGGTGTAGGTTGTGAATGGGTGAATAATTTGTCTTCAGTTGACCAGTTTCCTGTGGTTGTGAGGGATAAATTGGTAAAGGAGCTGGAGTTAGGCAGGATCGCTGGTCCTTTTTCCTCTCCGCCTTTTGCCAATTTTCGTCTTTCTCCATTAGGAGTTGTTCCAAAGAAAGAACCCAATGCTTTTAGATTGATTCATCATTTGTCATTTCCTTATGGTGCATCCTTAAATGATGAGATTGATAAAGCATTGTGTTCGGTCAAGTATGCCACATTTGATTCAGCAATAGACCTGATACGTAGTTTTGGTAAAGGTGCTTTGATGGGAAAGGCGGACGTTCAGTCCGCCTTTCGCCTGTTACCTGTACATCCTTCTTGTTTTAACTCACTTGGTTTTCATTTTCAGGGTTTATTTTATTTTGATAAATGTATTCCAATGGGTTGTTCTTTGTCTTGTTTCTATTTTGAAGTTTTTTCCTCGTTTATTGAATGGGTAGTAGCAGTCAGGTGTATGCGGGGTGCGGTGACGCACTATTTGGACGATTTCCTGTTCATTGGTCCAGCGGAGTCCTCAGCATGCTTAGAAAGTTTGGAATCCTTTTTTGCAGTTTGTTCTGAGTTTGGTGTTCCGTTAGCCGAGGATAAGACAGTGTACCCTACTAATTGTTTGGAATATTTGGGGATTGTCATAGATTCTGTGAAAGGCGAATTTTGTCTTCCGTCACAAAAAGTGTCAAAAATCTGTATGGCATTATCTTCATTGCTTAGTAAGCGTACAGCTAAGGTGAAGGAGATTCAGTCGGTTTTGGGTATGTTAGCTTTTGCCAGTAGGATTATGCCGATGGGCCGGGTGTTTTGTCGGCAATTGTCTGCAAAGATTTCTGGGGTGAGGAACCCGGGTTTTCATGTTAGTTTATCTAGGGAGGTTAAAGAAGATTTTATGATTTGGTTGGAATTCTTTCAGCTTTATAATGGTAGGTCGTATTGGCAGGAAGATTTTGTTTTAGCTTCTTCTATGGATTTGTTTACGGATGCTGCTGGTTCTTGCGGTTTTGGTGCATATTGGAACGGACATTGGTGTGCAGAAAAATGGCATCCTGCTTAGATTTTGAATGGGGTGACTAAGAATATTGTTTTGTTAGAGCTGTTTCCTGTTGTGGTTTCGCTAGTTTTATGGGGGAGTTGTTTTTCCAATAAGAGAATTATTTTGCATACTGACAATAAGGGTGTTTTATTTGCAGTTAATTGTTTATCATCAAAATGTCCGTTAGTAGTTAAATTGTTACGTCATCTGGTTCTTCTCTGTTTAAGATTAAATATTTGGTTGAAAGCTCGCCATATCCCTGGAATAGATAATTCAATTGCTGATTCGCTTTCCCGTTTTCAGTTTCAGACATTCCGACAGTTGGCAGAAGGGGCCGATCTGAAAGGGGAATCGTGCCCTGCGTACCTGTGGAATCTGATTTGGTCCTAGGTATGTCTTACTTACAGTCTTCTGTGGCTCCGGCGACCTGGTCGGATTATAGCCGTTCGTGGTTTAGGTGGTGCAGTTTTACAGCTGATAGAGGTTGGTCTTCTCATGGTGGTGGTGAGGTTGCTGCTTTAGCATTTTGTGTGGCATTGTTTAGGCAGGGTCTGGCTTACTCTACCGTTTTAAGGGTTTTGTCAGGTGTTTCCTTTTTTCTTCGGGTTTTAGGTTCTCCTTCTTTGTTAGATTATTTCTTGATTAAGCAGATGTTAAAAGGTTACAAACGTGGTAATTGTTCTCCTGACAATAGATGTCCTATTTCTCCCACGCTGTTAGGATCGTTATGTCATGCTACTTCTTTAGTTTGTTTTGATAGTTTTGAAGAGTTGCTATTTTCCACCGCGTTTTGTTGTATGTTTTTTGGTGCTTTTAGAATTAGTGAATTGTTTCCAAGAAATAGTGAGGCAGGTTTGGGTTTGGCCTTGAAACATGTCCATGTTCATGTTAATTATGTTTTGTTCTTTCTTCCGACGTCAAAGATGGATCAGTCAGGTAAGGGTACCTGGATCCGTGTGAACAGAGTTGGGTCGGGTGGTATTTGTCCGGTGAGTATGATTTCTCAATATTGGCTTCGCAGACCAAGGGGTGGTAATGCTTTCTTTGTGCATGCAAACACTTCTCCTTTAACGCAATATCAATTTAGGTCCGTGCTAAAAAAATGTTTAAAGGAATTGGGTTTAGATGGTGTCCGGATTACGTCGCATTCTTTTCGGATTGGAGCCGCCACTGCGGCGGCTCGGTCGGGTTTGAGTGCGTCAGTGATTAAACGGATTGGAAGATGGTCGTCTAATTGTTTTAAAATGTATGTTCGTCCTGATATTTCTGTGATCTGATGATCTTTATATTATAGTTTTCACAGGTCTCACCGTATGGATTGTTGGCCATTCTTTCGTGTATTGGGCCCATCGCAGAGCTGAAAAAAGATCGTACGGTGATAACCTATCTTGGTCCACAGATACGGTTCGAATATACTGGAATGGAGTCAGGGGTCTTCGTTGGGAAGGTTTGATGGATGTACTGTTGGAAATGTGTGATTTATACCCTGATCCTGATGTAATAATTTTTCATGCGGGGGCCAATGATGTGGGCAAATTTGGTACCATTGAGTTGGCCTTTTGTATGAAACGTACTATGGTAAGGGCTAGGCGATTGTTCCCTGATGCCCGTTTAGTTTTTTCGGAGATGATCCCACGTTTACTTTGGTTATCCTGTTCCAATTTTAAATATTTGGATAAGATTAGGATACGTTTGAATAGAATTATGGCTCGTTTTATGCCATTAATCTGGGGGTTTTCTTTTCGACACGTGGACCTTGAAGGTGGTTTGCCCGGCCTTTATTTTTCGGACAAGATTCATTTGTCAGAAATCGGTTTGGACATTTTCAATTTGGACATGCAAGCTATAATTGAGATAGTTATGGGTGGGGTGGGGCCCATGCCGCCTGGTTAGCCGGCATGGTCCGGTGGGTGTAAAGTCGCTCACTGAAATGGTGAGCGGACGAGTTAAGTCTGAAGTTTAGGCCGAGCTTATGGCTGGTCTAATTATTTGTTTATGAAGTTATTGGTTTATATTGATACAGTTGAATTTTGGATTAAGTTAATCTTTAATAAAGCCGGCCGTGGCCTAATTTATTCCACCAAAAATATTTGTGTCCACGTGTTTTATTATTATTTATAAGAGTTGGAGATGTGTAAGTAATCTTATGGTACACTCATATGATTTATAATCCCATGTATGGATCCCGGAATTATATAGAGGGATACACATGGGATTATAATCATCCCATTAGCTTGGGTATAGTTGTGGCGGGAAATTTTCCCGCCTAAAAGTGTGTATAGGTGAGCTAAATATAGTTAGTTGCTGGGGGGTTTGGGGCAGAGGTAAATTATTGGGTCATTAAGTGACCTATGGGGTAGTGTTGCTGGGCAGGGTAGCCTGGGATGCCCAGCAACAGGTAGTTCATTGGTGGGACAGTTTCAGGGCCCCCCTTGGTTAGGGCTATATAGTACCGGTAGCAGGCAGTGTTAGGCTGTCATCTCATCAGCGTCTGGAGGAGGTGCTGCCCCCGCCCGCCCTTCCCTGTTGAAAGTTTGTTTTGTTTGTCACGGCTGCTTTATTAGAAGGAGGGTGTAAAGTCGCTCACTGAAATGGTGAGCGGACGAGTTAAGTCTGAAGTTTAGGCCGAGCTTATGGCTGGTCTAATTATTTGTTTATGAAGTTATTGGTTTATATTGATACAGTTGAATTTTGGATTAAGTTAATCTTTAATAAAGCCGGCCGTGGCCTAATTTATTCCACCAAAAATATTTGTGTCCACGTGTTTTATTATTATTTATAAGAGTTGGAGATGTGTAAGTAATCTTATGGTACACTCATATGATTTATAATCCCATGGATGGAACACTGTGCGTGTCACAATGAGGAGGTATAAACAATAGACAATAGATGGAGCACTGTGCGTGTCACAATGAGGAGACATAAACCAGAGACAATGGATGGAGCACTGTGCGTGTCACAATGAGGAGACATAAATTAGAGACAATGGATGGAACACTGTGCATGTCACAATGAGGAGACATAAACCAGAGACAATGGATGGAGCACTGTGCGTGTCACAATGAGGAGACATAAACCAGAGACAATAGATGGAGCACTGTGCGTGTCACAATGAGGAGACATAAACCAGAGACAATGGATGGAGCACTGTGCGTGTCACAATGAGGAGGTATAAACCAAAGACAATGGCTGGAGCACTGTGCGTGTCACAATGAGGAGGCATAAACCAGAGACAATGGATGGAGCACTGTGCGTGTCACAATGAGGAGACCAAAACCAGAGACAATGGATGGAGCACTGTGCGTGTCACAATGAGGAGACATAAACCAGAGACAATGGATGGATCACTGTGCATGTCACAATGAGGAGACATAAACCAGAGACAATGGATGGAGCACTGTGCGTGTCACAATGAGGAGGTATAAACCAGAGACAATGGATGGAGCACTGTGCGTGTCACAATGAGGAGGTATAAACCAGAGACAATGGATGGAGCACTGTGCGTGTCACAATGAGGACACATAAACCAGAGACAATGGATGGAGCACTGTGCATGTCACAATGAGGAGACATAAACCAGAGACAATGGATGGAGCACTGTACATGTCACAATGAGGAGGCATAAACCAGAGACAATGAATGGAACACTGTGCGTGTCACAATGAGGAGGTATAAACCAGAGACAATGGATGGAGCACTGTGCGTGTCACAATGAGGAGGCATAAACCAGAGACAATGAATGGAGCACTGTGCGTGTCACAAAAAGGAGGCATAAACCAGAGACAATGGATGGAGACTGTGCGTGTCACAATGAGGAGACATAAACCAGAGACAATGAATGGAGCACTGTGCGTGTCACAATGAGGAGGTATAAACCAGAGACAATGGATGGAGCACTGTGCGTGTCACAATGAGGAGGTATAAACCAGAGACAATGGATGGAGCACTGTGCGTGTCACAATGAGGACACATAAACCAGAGACAATGGATGGAGCACTGTGCATGTCACAATGAGGAGACATAAACCAGAGACAATGGATGGAGCACTGTACATGTCACAATGAGGAGGCATAAACCAGAGACAATGAATGGAACACTGTGCGTGTCACAATGAGGAGGTATAAACCAGAGACAATGGATGGAGCACTGTGCGTGTCACAATGAGGAGGCATAAACCAGAGACAATGAATGGAGCACTGTGCGTGTCACAAAAAGGAGGCATAAACCAGAGACAATGGATGGAGACTGTGCGTGTCACAATGAGGAGACATAAACCAGAGACAATGAATGGAGCACTGTGCGTGTCACAATGAGGAGGCATAAACCAGAGACAATGGATGGAGACTGTGCGTGTCACAATGAGGAGACATAAACCAGAGACAATGGATGGAGACTGTGCGTGTCACAATGAGGAGGCATAAACCAGAGACAATGGATGGAACACTGTGCGTGTCACAATGAGGAGGCATTAACCAGAGACAATGGCTGGAGCACTGTGCGTGTCACAATGAGGAGACATAAACCAGAGACAATGGATGGAGCACTGTGCGTGTCACAATGAGGAGGCATAAACCAGAGACAATAGACGGAGCACTGTGCGTGTCAAAATGAGGAGGCATAAACCAGAGACAATGGATGGAGCACTGTGCGTGTCACAATGAGGCGGCATAAACCAGAGACAATGGATGGAGCACTGTGCGTGTCACAATGAGGCGGCATAAACCAGAGACAATGGCTGGAACACTGTGCGTGTCACAATGAGGAGGCATAAACCAGAGACAATGGATGGAGCACTGTGTGTGTCACAATGAGGAGGCATAAACCAGAGACAATGGATGGAGCACTGTGCGTGTCACAATGAAGAGACATAAACCAGAGACAATGGATGGAGCACTGTGCGTGTCACAATGAGGAGGCATAAACCAGAGACAATAGACGGAGCACTGTGCGTGTCACAATGAGGAGGCATAAACCAGAGACAATGGATGGAGCACTGTGCGTGTCACAATGAGGCGGCATAAACCAGAGACAATGGATGGAGCACTGTGCGTGTCACAATGAGGCGGCATAAACCAGAGACAATGGCTGGAACACTGTGCGTGTCACAATGAGGAGGCATAAACCAGAGACAATGGATGGAGCACTGTGCGTGTCACAATGAGGAGGCATAAACCAGAGACAATGGATGGAGCACTGTGCGTGTCACAATGAGGAGGCATAAACCAGAGACAATGGATGGAGCACTGTGTGTGTCACAATGAGGAGGCATAAACCAGAGACAATGGATGGAGCACTGTGCGTGTCACAATGAGGAGGCATAAACCAGAGACAATGGATGGAACACTGTGCGTGTCACAATGAGGAGGCATAAACCAGAGACAATGGATGGAGCACTGTGCGTGTCACAATGAGGAGGCATAAACCAGAGACAATGAATGGAACACTGTGCGTGTCACAATGAGGCGGCATAAACCAGAGACAATGGATGGAGCACTGTGCGTGTCACAATGAGGAGGCATAAACCAGAGACAATGGATGGAGCACTGTGCGTGTCACAATGAGGAAGCATAAACCAGAGACAATGGATGGAGCACTGTGCGTGTCACAATGAGGAGGCATAAACCAGAGGCAATGGATGGAGCACTGTGCGTGTCACAATGAGGAGGCATAAACCAGAGACAATGAATGGAGCACTGTGCGTGTCACAATGAGGAGACATAAACCAGAGACAATGGATGGAGCACTGTGCGTGTCACAATGAGGCGGCATAAACCAGAGACAATGGATGGAGCACTGTGCGTGTCACAATGGGGAGGTATAAACCAGAGACAATGAATGGAACACTGTGCGTGTCACAATGAGGAGACATAAACCAGAGACAATGGATGGAGCACTGTGCGTGTCACAATGAGGAGGCATAAACCAGAGATAATGGATGGAGCACTGTGTGTGTCACAATGAGGAGACATAAACCAGAGACAATGGATGGAGTACTGTGCGTGTCACAATGAGGAGACATATACCAGAGACAATGGATGGAGCACTGTGCCTGTCACAATGAGGAGGCATAAACCAGAGATAATGGATGGAGCACTGTGCGTGTCACAATGAGGAGACATAAACCAGAGACAATGGATGGAGCACTGTACGTGTCACAATGAGGAGACATAAACCAGAGACAATAAATGGAGCACTGTGCGTGTCACAATGAGGAGACATAAACCAGAGACAATGGATGGAACACTGTGCGTGTCACAATGAGGAGGCATAAACCAGAGACAATGGATGGAGCACTGTGCGTGTCACAATGAGGAGGTATAAACCAGAGACAATGGATGGAGCACTGTGCGTGTCACAATGAGGAGACATAAACCAGAGACAATAGATGGAGCACTGTGCGTGTCACAATGAGGAGGCATAAACCAGAGACAATGGATGGAGCACTGTGCGTGTCACAATGAGAAGGCATAAACCAGAGACAATGAATGGAACACTGTGCGTGTCACAATGAGGCGGCATAAACCAGAGACAATGGATGGAGCACTGTGCGTGTCACAATGAGGAGACATAAACCAGAGACAATGGATGGAGCACTGTACGTGTCACAATGAGGAGACATAAACCAGAGACAATAAATGGAGCACTGTGCGTGTCACAATGAGGAGGCATAAACCAGAGACAATAAATGGAGCACTGTGCGTGTCACAATGAGGAGGCATAAACCAGAGACAATGGATGGAACACTGTGCGTGTCACAAGGAGGAGGCATAAACCAGAGACAATGGATGGAGCACTGTGCGTGTCACAATGAGGAGGTATAAACCAGAGACAATGGATGGAGCACTGTGCGTGTCACAATGAGGAGGCATAAACCAGAGACAATGGATGGAGCACTGTGCGTGTCACAATGAGGAGGCATAAACCAGAGACAATGAATGGAACACTGTGCGTGTCACAATGAGGCGGCATAAACCAGAGACAATGGATGGAGCACTGTGCGTGTCACAATGAGGGGGCATAAACCAGAGACAATGGATGGAGCACTGTGTGTGTCACAATGAGGAGGCATAAACCAGAGACAATGGATGGAGCACTGTGCGTGTCACAATGAGGCGGCATAAACCAGAGACAATGGATGGAGCACTGTGCGTGTCACAATGAGGAAGCATAAACCGGAGACAATGGATGGAGCACTGTGCGTGTCACAATGAGGAGGCATAAACCAGAGGCAATGGATGGAGCACTGTGCGTGTCACAATGAGGAGGCATAAACCAGAGACAATGGATGGAGCACTACACGTGTCACAATGAGGAGGCATAAACCAGAGACAATGGATGGAGCACTGTGCGTGTCACAATGAGGAGACATAAACCAGAGACAATGGATGGAGTACTGAGCGTGTCACAATGCGGAGACATAAACCAGAGACAATGGATGGAGTACTGTGCGTGTCACAATGAGGAGACATATACCAGAGACAATGGATGGAGCACTGTGCCTGTCACAATGAGGAGGCATAAACCAGAGATAATGGATGGAGCACTGTGCGTGTCACAATGAGGAGACATAAACCAGAGACAATGGATGGAGCACTGTACGTGTCACAATGAGGAGACATAAACCAGAGACAATAAATGGAGCACTGTGCGTGTCACAATGAGGAGACATAAACCAGAGACAATGGATGGAACACTGTGCGTGTCACAATGAGGAGGCATAAACCAGAGACAATGGATGGAGCACTGTGCGTGTCACAATGAGGAGGTATAAACCAGAGACAATGGATGGAGCACTGTGCGTGTCACAATGAGGAGACATAAACCAGAGACAATAGATGGAGCACTGTGCGTGTCACAATGAGGAGGCATAAACCAGAGACAATGGATGGAGCACTGTGCGTGTCACAATGAGAAGGCATAAACCAGAGACAATGAATGGAACACTGTACGTGTCACAATGAGGCGGCATAAACCAGAGACAATGGATGGAGCACTGTGCGTGTCACAATGAGGAGACATAAACCAGAGACAATGGATGGAGCACTGTACGTGTCACAATGAGGAGACATAAACCAGAGACAATAAATGGAGCACTGTGCGTGTCACAATGAGGAGGCATAAACCAGAGACAATGGATGGAACACTGTGCGTGTCACAATGAGGAGGCATAAACCAGAGACAATGGATGAAGCACTGTGCGTGTCACAATGAGGAGGTATAAACCAGAGACAATGGATGGAGCACTGTGCGTGTCACAATGAGGAGACATAAACCAGAGACAATGGATGGAGCACTGTGCGTGTCACAATGAGGAGGCATAAACCAGAGACAATGAATGGAACACTGTGCGTGTCACAATGAGGCGGCATAAACCAGAGACAATGGATGGAGCACTGTGCGTGTCACAATGAGGGGGCATAAACCAGAGACAATGGATGGAGCACTGTGTGTGTCACAATGAGGAGGCATAAACCAGAGACAATGGATGGAGCACTGTGCATGTCACAATGAGGCGGCATAAACCAGAGACAATGGATGGAGCACTGTGCGTGTCACAATGAGGAGGCATAAACCAGAGACAATGGATGGAGCACTACACGTGTCACAATGAGGAATCATAAACCAGAGACAATGGATGGAGCACTGTGCGTGTCACAATGAGGAGACATAAACCAGAGACAATGGATGGAGCACTGTACGTGTCACAATGAGGAGACATAAACCAGAGACAATGGATGGAGCACTGTGCGTGTCACAATGAGGAGGCATAAACCAGAGACAATGAATGGAACACTGTGCGTGTCACAATGAGGAGACATAAACCAGAAACAATGGATGGAGCACTGTGCGTGTCACAATGAGGAGGCATAAACCAGAGACAATGGATGGAGCACTGTGCGTGTCACAATGCGGAGACATAAACCAGAGACAATGGATGGAGCACTGTACGTGTCACAATGAGGAGACATAAACCAGAGACAATGGATGGAGCACTGTGCGTGTCACAATGAGGAGACATAAACCAGAGACAATGGATGGAGCACTGTGCGTGTCACAATGAGGAGGCATAAACCAGAGAAAATGGATGGAGCACTGTGCGTGTCACAATGAGGAGGCATAAACCAGAGACAATGGATGGAGCACTGTGCGTGTCACAATGAGGAGGCATAAACCAGAGACAATGAATGGAACACTGTGCGTGTCACAATGAGGAGGCATAAACCAGAGACAATGGATGGAGCACTGTGCGTGTCACAATGAGGAGACATAAACCAGAGACAATGAATGGAGCACTGTGCGTGTCACAATGAGGAGGTATAAACCAGAGACAATGGATGGAGCACTGTGCGTGTCACAATGAGGAGACATAAACCAGAGACAATGGATGGAGCACTGTGCGTGTCACAATGAGGAGGCATAAACCAGAGACAATGGATGGAGCACTGTGCGTGTCACAATGAGGAGGCATAAACCAGAGATAATGTATGGAGCACTGTGTGTGTCACAATGAGGAGACATAAACCAGAGACAATGGATGGAGCACTGTGCGTGTCACAATGAGGAGGCATAAACCAGAGACAATGGATGGAGCACTGTGCGTGTCACAATGAGGAGACATAAACCAGAGACAATGGATGGAGCAGTGTACGTGTCACAATGAGGAGACATAAACCAGAGACAATGGATGGAGCACTGTGCGTGTCACAATGAGGAGGCATAAACCAGAGACAATGGATGGAGCGCTGTGCGTGTCACAATGAGGAGGCATAAACCAGAGACAATGGATGGAGCACTGTGCGTGTCACAATGAGGAGACATAAATTAGAGACAATGGATGGAGCGCTATGCGTGTCACAATGAGGAGGCATAAACCAGAGACAATGGATGGAGCACTGTGCGTGTCACAATGAGGAGACATAAACCAGAGACAATGGATGGAGCACTGTGCGTGTCACAATGAGGAGGCATAAACCAGAGACAATGAATGGAACACTGTGCGTGTCACAATGAGGAGGTATAAACCAGAGACAATGAATGGAACACTGTGCGTGTCACAATGAGGAGACATAAACCAGAGACAATGGATGGAGCACTGTGCATGTCACAATGAGGAGGCATAAACCAGAGACAATGGATGGAGCACTGTGCGTGTCACAATGAGGAGGCATAAACCAGAGACAATGAATGGAACACTGTGCGTGTCACAATGAGGAGACATAAACAAGAGACAATGGATGGAGCACTGTGCGTGTCACAATGAGGAGGCATAAACCAGAGACAATGGATGGAGCACTGTGCGTGTCACAATGAGGAGACATAAACCAGAGACAATGGATGGAGCACCGTGCGTGTCACAATGAGGAGGCATAAACCAGAGACAATGGGTGGAGCACTGTGCGTGTCACAATGAGGAGGCATAAACCAGAGACAATGGATGGAGCACTGTGCGTGTCACAATGAGGAGGCATAAACCAGAGACAATGGATGGAGCACTGTGCGTGTCACAATGAGGAGACATAAACCAGAGACAATGGATGGAGCACTGTGCGTGTCACAATGAGGAGGCATAAACCAGAGACAATGGATGGAGCACTGTGCGTGTCACAATGAGGAGGCATAAACCAGAGACAATGGATGGAGCACTGTGCGTGTCACAATGAGGAGACATAAACCAGAGACAATGGATGGAGCACTGTGCGTGTCACAATGAGGAGGTATAAACCAGAGACAATGGATGGAGCACTGTGCGTGTCACAATGAGGAGGCATAAACCAGAGAAAATGGAGGGAGCACTGTGCGTGTCACAATGAGGAGGCATAAACCAGAGACAATGGATGTAGCACTGTGCGTGTCACAATGAGGAGACATAAACCAGAGACAATGAATGGAACACTGTGCGTGTCACAATGAGGAGGCATAAACCAGAGACAATGAATGGAACACTGTGCGTGTCACAATGAGGAGGCATAAACCAGAGACAATAGATGGAGCACTGTGCGTGTCACAATGAGGAGACATAAACCAGAGACAATGGATGGAGCACTGTGCGTGTCACAATGAGGAGGCATAAACCAGAGACAATGGATGGAACACTGTGCGTGTCACAATGAGGAGACATAAACCAGAGACAATGGATGGAGCACTGTAGGTGTCACAATGAGGAGGTATAAACCAGAGACAATGGATGGAACACTGTGCATGTCACAATGAGGAGGCATAAACCAGAGACAATGGATGGAGCACTGTGCGTGTCACAATGAGGAGGCATAAACCAGAGACAATGAATGGAACACTGTGCGTGTCACAATGAGGAGGCATAAACCAGAGACAATGGATGGAGCACTGTGCGTGTCACAATGAGGAGACATAAACCAGAGACAATGAATGGAACACTGTGCGTGTCACAATGAGGAGGCATAAACCAGAGACAATGAATGGAGCACTGTGCGTGTCACAATGAGGAGACATAAACCAGAGACAATGAATGGAAAACTGTGCGTGTCACAATGAGGAGGTATAAACCAGAGACAATGAATGGAACACTGTGCGTGTCACAATGAGGAGACATAAACCAGAGACAATGGATGGAGCACTGTAGGTGTCACAATGAGGAGACATAAACCAGAGACAATGGATGGAGCACTGTGCGTGTCACAATGAGGAGACATAAACCAGAGACAATGGATGGAGCACTGTGCGTGTCACAATGAGGAGGCATAAACCAGAGACAATGGATGGAGCACTGTGCATGTCACAATGAGGCGGCATAAACCAGAGACAATGGATGGAGCACTGTGCGTGTCACAATGAGGAGGCATAAACCAGAGACAATGGATGGAGCACTACACGTGTCACAATGAGGAATCATAAACCAGAGACAATGGATGGAGCACTGTGCGTGTCACAATGAGGAGACATAAACCAGAGACAATGGATGGAGCACTGTACGTGTCACAATGAGGAGACATAAACCAGAGACAATGGATGGAGCACTGTGCGTGTCACAATGAGGAGGCATAAACCAGAGACAATGAATGGAACACTGTGCGTGTCACAATGAGGAGACATAAACCAGAAACAATGGATGGAGCACTGTGCGTGTCACAATGAGGAGGCATAAACCAGAGACAATGGATGGAGCACTGTGCGTGTCACAATGCGGAGACATAAACCAGAGACAATGGATGGAGCACTGTACGTGTCACAATGAGGAGACATAAACCAGAGACAATGGATGGAGCACTGTGCGTGTCACAATGAGGAGACATAAACCAGAGACAATGGATGGAGCACTGTGCGTGTCACAATGAGGAGGCATAAACCAGAGACAATGAATGGAACACTGTGCGTGTCACAATGAGGAGGCATAAACCAGAGACAATGGATGGAGCACTGTGCGTGTCACAATGAGGAGACATAAACCAGAGACAATGAATGGAACACTGTGCGTGTCACAATGAGGAGGCATAAACCAGAGACAATGAATGGAGCACTGTGCGTGTCACAATGAGGAGACATAAACCAGAGACAATGAATGGAAAACTGTGCGTGTCACAATGAGGAGGTATAAACCAGAGACAATGAATGGAACACTGTGCGTGTCACAATGAGGAGACATAAACCAGAGACAATGGATGGAGCACTGTAGGTGTCACAATGAGGAGACATAAACCAGAGACAATGGATGGAGCACTGTGCGTGTCACAATGAGGAGACATAAACCAGAGACAATGGATGGAGCACTGTGCGTGTCACAATGAGGAGGCATAAACCAGAGAAAATGGATGGAGCACTGTGCGTGTCACAATGAGGAGGCATAAACCAGAGACAATGGATGGAGCACTGTGCGTGTCACAATGAGGAGGCATAAACCAGAGACAATGAATGGAACACTGTGCGTGTCACAATGAGGAGGCATAAACCAGAGACAATAGATGGAGCACTGTGCGTGTCACAATGAGGAGACATAAACCAGAGACAATGGATGGAGCACTGTGCGTGTCACAATGAGGAGGCATAAACCAGAGACAATGGATGGAACACTGTGCGTGTCACAATGAGGAGTTATAAACCAGAGACAATGAATGGAACACTGTGCGTGTCACAATGAGGAGGCATAAACCAGAGACAATGAATGGAACACTGTGCGTGTCACAATGAGGAGGCATAAACCAGAGACAATAGATGGAGCACTGTGCGTGTCACAATGAGGAGACATAAACCAGAGACAATGGATGGAGCACTGTGCGTGTCACAATGAGGAGGCATAAACCAGAGACAATGGATGGAGCACTGTGCGTGTCACAATGAGGAGACATAAACCAGAGACAATGAATGGAACACTGTGCGTGTCACAATGAGGAGGTATAAACCAGAGACAATGAATGGAACACTGTGCGTGTCACCATGAGGAGACATAAACCAGAGACAATGGATGGAGCACTGTAGGTGTCACAATGAGGAGACATAAACCAGAGACAATGGATGGAGCACTGTGCGTGTCACAATGAGGAGACATAAACCAGAGACAATGGATGGAGCACTGTGCGTGTCACAATGAGGAGGCATAAACCAGAGAAAATGGATGGAGCACTGTGCGTGTCACAATGAGGAGGCATAAACCAGAGACAATGGATGGAGCACTGTGCGTGTCACAATGAGGAGGCATAAACCAGAGACAATGAATGGAACACTGTGCGTGTCACAATGAGGAGGCATAAACCAGAGACAATAGATGGAGCACTGTGCGTGTCACAATGAGGAGACATAAACCAGAGACAATGGATGGAGCACTGTGCGTGTCACAATGAGGAGGCATAAACCAGAGACAATGGATGGAACACTGTGCGTGTCACAATGAGGAGTTATAAACCAGAGACAATGAATGGAACACTGTGCGTGTCACAATGAGGAGACATAAACCAGAGACAATGGATGGAGCACTGTGCGTGTCACAATGAGGAGGCATAAACCAGAGACAATGGATGGAGCACTGTGCGTGTCACAATGAGGAGACATAAACCAGAGACAATGGATGGAGCACTGTACGTGTCACAATGAGGAGACATAAACCAGAGAAAATGGATGGAGCACTGTGCGTGTCACAATGAGGAGGCATAAACCAGAGACAATGGATGGAGCACTGTGCGTGTCACAATGAGGAGACATAAACCAGAGGCAATGGATGGAGCACTGTGCGTGTCACAATGAGGAGGCATAAACCAGAGACAAAGAATGGAACACTACGCGTGTCACAATGAGGAGGCATAAACCAGAGACAATGGATGGAGCACTGTGCGTGTCACAATGAGGAGGCATAAACCAGAGACAATGGATGGAGCACTGTGCGTGTCACAATGAGGAGACATAAACCAGAGACAATGGATGGAGCACTGTAGGTGTCACAATGAGGAGACATAAACCAGAGACAATGGATGGAGCACTGTGCGTGTCACAATGAGGAGGCATAAACCAGAGACAATGGATGGAGCATTGTGCGTGTCACAATGAGGAGGCATAAACCAGAGACAATGGATGGAGCACTGTGCGTGTCACAATGAGGAGACATAAACCAGAGACAATGGATGGAGCACTGTGCGTGTCACAATGAGGAGGTATAAACCAGAGACAATGGATGGAGCACTGTGCGTGTCACAATGAGGAGGCATAAACCAGAGAAAATGGAGGGAGCACTGTGCGTGTCACAATGAGGAGGCATAAACCAGAGACAATGGATGTAGCACTGTGCGTGTCACAATGAGGAGACATAAACCAGAGACAATGAATGGAACACTGTGCGTGTCACAATGAGGAGGCATAAACCAGAGACAATGAATGGAACACTGTGCGTGTCACAATGAGGAGGCATAAACCAGAGACAATAGATGGAGCACTGTGCGTGTCACAATGAGGAGACATAAACCAGAGACAATGGATGGAGCACTGTGCGTGTCACAATGAGGAGGCATAAACCAGAGACAATGGATGGAACACTGTGCGTGTCACAATGAGGAGTTATAAACCAGAGACAATGAATGGAACACTGTGCGTGTCACAATGAGGAGACATAAACCAGAGACAATGGATGGAGCACTGTGCGTGTCACAATGAGGAGGCATAAACCAGAGACAATGGATGGAGCACTGTGCGTGTCACAATGAGGAGACATAAACCAGAGACAATGGATGGAGCACTGTACGTGTCACAATGAGGAGACATAAACCAGAGAAAATGGATGGAGCACTGTGCGTGTCACAATGAGGAGGCATAAACCAGAGACAATGGATGGAGCACTGTGCGTGTCACAATGAGGAGGTATAAACCAGAGACAATGGATGGAGCACTGTGCGTGTCACAATGAGGAGGCATAAACCAGAGACAATGGATGGAGCACTGTGCGTGTCACAATGAGGAGGCATAAACCAGAGACAATGAATGGAACACTACGCGTGTCACAATGAGGAGGCATAAACCAGAGACAATGGATGGAGCACTGTGCGTGTCACAATGAGGAGGCATAAACCAGAGACAATGGATGGAGCACTGTGCGTGTCACAATGAGGAGACATAAACCAGAGACAATGAATGGAGCACTGTGCGTGTCACAATGAGGAGACATAAACCAGAGACAATGGATGGAACACTGTGCGTGTCACAATGAGGAGGTATAAACCAGAGACAATGAATAGAACACTGTGCGTGTCACAATGAGGAGACATAAACCAGAGACAATGGATGGAGCACTGTGCGTGTCACAATGAGGAGGTATAAACCAGAGACAATGAATGGAACACTGTGCGTGTCACAATGAGGAGACATAAACCAGAGACAATGGATGGAGCACTGTGCGTGTCACAATGAGGAAACATAAACCAGAGACAATGGATGGAACACTGTGTGTGTCACAATAAGGAGGCATAAACCAGAGACAATGGATGGAGCACTGTGCGTGTCACAATGAGGAAACATAAACCAGAGACAATGGATGGAGCACTGTACGTGTCACAATGAGGAGACATAAACCAGAGAAAATGGATGGAGCACTGTGCGTGTCACAATGAGGAGGCATAAACCAGAGACAATGGATGGAGCACTGTGCGTGTCACAATGAGGAGGTATAAACCAGAGACAATGGATGGAGCACTGTGCGTGTCACAATGAGGAGGCATAAACCAGAGACAATGGATGGAGCACTGTGCGTGTCACAATGAGGAGACATAAACCAGAGACAATGGATGGAGCACTGTGCATGTCACAATGAGGAGGCATAAACCAGAGACAATGGATGGAGCACTGTGTGTGTCACAATGAGGAGGTATAAACCAGAGACAATGGATGGAACACTGTGCATGTCACAATGAGGAGGCATAAACCAGAGACAATGGATGGAGCACTGTGCGTGTCACAATGAGGAGGCATAAACCAGAGACAATGAATGGAACACTGTGCGTGTCACAATGAGGAGGCATAAACCAGAGACAATGGATGGAGCACTGTGCGTGTCACAATGAGGAGACATAAACCAAAGACAATGAATGGAACACTGTGCGTGTCACAATGAGGAGGCATAAACCAGAGACAATGAATGGAGCACTGTGCGTGTCACAATGAGGAGACATAAACCAGAGACAATGAATGGAAAACTGTGCGTGTCACAATGAGGAGGTATAAACCAGAGACAATGAATGGAACACTGTGCGTGTCACAATGAGGAGACATAAACCAGAGACAATGGATGGAGCACTGTAGGTGTCACAATGAGGAGACATAAACCAGAGACAATGGATGGAGCACTGTGCGTGTCACAATGAGGAGACATAAACCAGAGACAATGGATGGAGCACTGTGCGTGTCACAATGAGGAGGCACAAACCAGAGAAAATGGATGGAGCACTGTGCGTGTCACAATGAGGAGGCATAAACCAGAGACAATGGATGGAGCACTGTGCGTGTCACAATGAGGAGGCATAAACCAGAGACAATGAATGGAACACTGTGCGTGTCACAATGAGGAGGCATAAACCAGAGACAATGGATGGAGCACTGTGCGTGTCACAATGAGGAGACATAAACCAGAGACAATGGATGGAGCACTGTGCGTGTCACAATGAGGAGGCATAAACCAGAGACAATGGATGGAACACTGTGCGTGTCACAATGAGGAGTTATAAACCAGAGACAATGAATGGAACACTGTGCGTGTCACAATGAGGAGGCATAAACCAGAGACAATGAATGGAACACTGTGCGTGTCACAATGAGGAGGCATAAACCAGAGACAATGGATGGAGCACTGTGCGTGTCACAATGAGGAGACATAAACCAGAGACAATGGATGGAGCACTGTGCGTGTCACAATGAGGAGGCATAAACCAGAGACAATGGGTGGAGCACTGTGCGTGTCACAATGAGGAGGCATAAACCAGAGACAATGGATGGAGCACTGTGCGTGTCACAATGAGGAGACATAAACCAGAGACAATGAATGGAACACTGTGCGTGTCACAATGAGGAGGTATAAACCAGAGACAATGAATGGAACACTGTGCGTGTCACCATGAGGAGACATAAACCAGAGACAATGGATGGAGCACTGTAGGTGTCACAATGAGGAGACATAAACCAGAGACAATGGATGGAGCACTGTGCGTGTCACAATGAGGAGACATAAACCAGAGACAATGGATGGAGCACTGTGCGTGTCACAATGAGGAGGCATAAACCAGAGAAAATGGATGGAGCACTGTGCGTGTCACAATGAGGAGGCATAAACCAGAGACAATGGATGGAGCACTGTGCGTGTCACAATGAGGAGGCATAAACCAGAGACAATGAATGGAACACTGTGCGTGTCACAATGAGGAGGCATAAACCAGAGACAATAGATGGAGCACTGTGCGTGTCACAATGAGGAGACATAAACCAGAGACAATGGATGGAGCACTGTGCGTGTCACAATGAGGAGGCATAAACCAGAGACAATGGATGGAACACTGTGCGTGTCACAATGAGGAGTTATAAACCAGAGACAATGAATGGAACACTGTGCGTGTCACAATGAGGAGACATAAACCAGAGACAATGGATGGAGCACTGTGCGTGTCACAATGAGGAGGCATAAACCAGAGACAATGGATGGAGCACTGTGCGTGTCACAATGAGGAGACATAAACCAGAGACAATGGATGGAGCACTGTACGTGTCACAATGAGGAGACATAAACCAGAGAAAATGGATGGAGCACTGTGCGTGTCACAATGAGGAGGCATAAACCAGAGACAATGGATGGAGCACTGTGCGTGTCACAATGAGGAGACATAAACCAGAGGCAATGGATGGAGCACTGTGCGTGTCACAATGAGGAGGCATAAACCAGAGACAATGAATGGAACACTACGCGTGTCACAATGAGGAGGCATAAACCAGAGACAATGGATGGAGCACTGTGCGTGTCACAATGAGGCGGCATAAACCAGAGACAATGGATGGAACACTGTGCGTGTCACAATGAGGAGACATAAACCAGAGACAATGGATGGAGCACTGTGCGTGTCACAATGAGGAGGCATAAACCAGAGACAATGGATGGAGCACTGTGCGTGTCACAATGAGGAAGCATAAACCAGAGACAATGGATGGAGCACTGTGCGTGTCACAATGAGGAAACATAAACCAGAGACAATGGATGGAGCACTGTGTGTGTCACAATAAGGAGGCATAAACCAGAGACAATGGATGGAGTACTGTGCGTGTCACAATGGGGAGGCATAAACCAGAGACAATGGATGGAGCACTGTGCGTGTCACAATGAGGAGACATAAACCAGAGACAATGGATGGAACACTACACGTGTCACAATGAGGAGACATAAACCAGAGACAATGGCTGGAACACTGTGCGTGTCACTATGCGGAGACATAAACCAGAGACAATAGATGGAGCACTGTGCGTGTCACAATGAGGAGGCATAAACCACAGACAATGGATGGAGCACTGTGCGTGTCACAATGAGGAGGCATAAACCAGAGACAATGGATGGAGCACTGTGCGTGTCACAATGAGGAGGTATAAACCAGAGACAATGAATGGAACACTGTGCGTGTCACAATGAGGAGACATAAACCAGAGACAATGGATGGAGCACTGTGCGTGTCACAATGAGGAGGCATAAACCAGAGACAATGAATGGAACACTGTGCGTGTCACAATGAGGAGGCATAAACCAGAGACAATGGATGGAGCACTGTGCATGTCACAATGAGGAGGCATAAACCAGAGACAATGAATGGAACACTGTGCGTGTCACAATGAGGAGACATAAACCAGAGACAATGAATGGAACACTGTGCGTGTCACAATGAGGAGGTATAAACCAGAGACAATGAATGGAACACTGTGCGTGTCACAATGAGGAGACATAAACCAGAGACAATGGGTGGAGCACTGTGCGTGTCACAATGAGGAGACATAAACCAGAGACAATGGATGGAGCACTGTGCGTGTCACAATGAGGAGGCATAAACCAGAGACAATGGATGGAGCACTGTGCGTGTCACAATGAGGAGACATAAACCAGAGTCAATGGATGGAGCACTGTGCGTGTCACAATGAGGAGGCATAAACCAGAGACAATGGATGGAGCACTGTGCGTGTCAAAATGAGGCGGCATAAACCAGAGACAATGGATGGAGCACTGTGCGTGTCACAATGAGGAGGCATAAACCAGAGACAATGGATGGAGCACTGTGCGTGTCACTATGCGGAGACATAAACCAGAGACAATGGATGGAGCACTGTGCGTGTCACAATGAGGAGGCATAAACCAGAGACAATGGATGGAGCACTGTGCGTGTCACAATGAGGCGGCAAAAACCAGAGACAATGGATGGAGCACTGTGCGTGTCACAATAAGGAGGCATAAACCAGAGACAATGGATGGAGCACTGTGCGTGTCACAATGAGGGGGCATAAACCAGAGACAATGGATGGAACACTGTGCGTGTCACAATGAGGAGGCATAAACCAGAGACAATGGATGGAGCACTGTGCGTGTCACTATGCGGAGACATAAACCAGAGACAATGGATGGAGCACTGTGCGTGTCACAATGAGGAGGTATAAACATGAGACAATGGATGGAACACTGTGCGTGTCACAATGAGGAGACATAAACCAGAGACAATGGGTGGAGCACTGTGCGTGTCACAATGAGGAGACATAAACCAGAGACAATGGATGGAGCACTGTGCGTGTCACAATGAGGAGACATAAACCAGAGTCAATGGATGGAGCACTGTGCGTGTCACAATGAGGAGGCATAAACCAGAGACAATGGATGGAGCACTGTGCGTGTCAAAATGAGGCGGCATAAACCAGAGACAATGGATGGAGCACTGTGCGTGTCACAATGAGGAGGCATAAACCAGAGACAATGGATGGAGCACTGTGCGTGTCACTATGCGGAGACATAAACCAGAGACAATGGATGGAGCACTGTGCGTGTCACAATGAGGAGGCATAAACCAGAGACAATGGATGGAGCACTGTGCGTGTCACAATGAGGCGGCAAAAACCAGAGACAATGGATGGAGCACTGTGCGTGTCACAATAAGGAGGCATAAACCAGAGACAATGGATGGAGCACTGTGCGTGTCACAATGAGGGGGCATAAACCAGAGACAATGGATGGAACACTGTGCGTGTCACAATGAGGAGGCATAAACCAGAGACAATGGATGGAGCACTGTGCGTGTCACAATGAGGAGGTATAAACATGAGACAATGGATGGAGCACTGTGCGTGTCACAATGAGGAGGTATAAACCAGAGACAATGGATGGAGCACTGTGCGTGTCACAATGATGAGGCATAAACCAGAGACAATGGATGGAGCACCGTGCGTGTCACAATGAGGAGGCATAAACCTGAGACAATGGATGGAACACTGTGCGTGTCACAATGAGGAGACATAAACCAGAGACAATGGATGGAGCACTGTGCGTGTCACAATGAGGAGACATAAACCAGAGACAATGGATGGAGCACTGTGCGTGCCACAATAGGCTACTGCTACTGGATGGAACAATGAAGCAGGTAACGTCATGCTGTCATGACAACCATACCTCTCCGCGCATGCGTGAACTTCCAGCAATGCAGAAATGCACCTATTTTACAAAGACATGCGCAGTCTCCTCACATGAACGCCACCATCCCGCAGTGGTGCATGTGCACTTCTGATCCTTTATGATATGTGTATTCTTCTGCATATCAACCTTAGGGTTATAACCCTCCACCTTCTGCAATCATTAAAGTTGTCCCCTTTACATAGTGAGCAGTATGATATGCAGCCATATTTAGAGTTTGCATTCCCTTCACCTGTAAAGAGAAGAATATTTCATGAAAACGTACCTTTTTGTTTTCCAGTTTCAACACAAATATCTGGGCACTGTGCAATCAGCTTTTTAGTTATACATACTATATGACCATATACATACCTTACTCTAAGTGACATCTTGTCCTATCATTTTAGTTTATTCTGGATCATCTTAGGCTACTTTCACACTAGCGTTAGCGTTAATATTTTCCGATATATAGATCCGTCATAGGGTCTTAATACCGGAATAAAACATTTCCGTTTTGTCCCCATTCATTGTCATTGGGGACAAAACGTAACTGAACAGAACGGAGTGCTCCAAAATGCTTTCTGTTCCATTTGGTTGCCTTCTCATACCGGAGAGCAAACCGCAGCATGCTGCAGTTTTCTTTCCGTCATGGGATGCGGAGCAAGACGGATCCGCCATGACCCACAATGCAAGTCACAAAAGAAAACGGATCCTTCCCCTATTGACTTTCAATGGAGTTCATGACGGATCCGTCTTGGCTATGTTAGGCTACTTTTACACTAGCGTTTTTGCTGGATCCGCTGTTTGCTGTTCAGCAAAAACGCTTCCGTTACTGATAATACAACCACCTGCATCCGTTATGAACGAATCTGGTTGTATTATCTTTAACATTGCCAAGACGGATCCGTCATTAAAAGTCAATGGGGGACGGATGCGTTTTCTATTGTCTCATATTGTGTCCACATCTCCGGACGGAAAGCAAACTACAACATGTTGCGGTTTGCTCTCCGGTATGGGAACGCAACTAAATGAAACGGAATGCATTTTGGAGCACTGACAATAAATGGGGACAAAACTGAAGCGTTCTTTTCTGGTGTTGAGCCCCTGTGACGGAACTCAATACCGGAAAACTTAAACGCTAGTGTGAAAGTAGCCTTAGAGATAATGCAACCAGATCCGTTCATAACGAACGGTTGTATTATCAGTAACGGAAGCGTTTTTGTTGAACCTTGCCGGATCCAGCAAAAACGCTGGTGTGAAAGTAGCCTTATTTTTTTGGACTATGACTATTAGGGCTATTGCTGATACCATCTGTACCACAATTCCATGTGGTAACACGCTGACCTGATGTGGCTAATTCCATATTCCCGATTGCAATTGATATGCATACATATACAACTATTTACATTTACCTTGGTTCTACTTGCAGACCCTCTGTGTTGCTATTTTTATTTCTTTAACCCTTTTAACCCCGGGCCAGTTTTCACCTTCCTGCCCACGCCATTTTTTTGCAAATCTGACACGTGTCACTCTATGTGGTAATAACTTTAAAACGCTTTTACTTATCCAAGCCATTCTGAGATTGTTTTCTCGTCACATACTGTACTTCATGACAGTGGTAAAAACTGAGTAAAAAAATTTCATTTTTATTTATTAAAAAAATACCAAATTTATAAAAAAAAAAAGAAAAATTAGCAAATTTCCAAATTTCTATTTCTCTACTTTTATAATAGACAGTAATACCTCCAAAAATAGCTATTACTTTACATTCCCCATATGTCTACTCAGAGGCGGCTCTAGACTTTGTGAGGCCTTAGGTGAAACTCGAACATGAGGCCCCCCCAAGAAGATTGTTGGGATGCTCGTGATCTCCTGTACGGCGCCCCGGCTCAGTCTTTAAGACATAAGCTGTGTCAACCACCGCACGGAGCGGTGGTGTGGTCAACACTCCCCCTCCATGTATCTCTATGGAGGACTCGGAGATACACAAGTGTTGTATCTGCGGCTCTCCCATAGATACATGGAGTGGGAGTGTTGACCACCGCTCCGGGCACAAGGAGATCCGGAGTACCATACAGGAGATTGTGGGGGATCCTATCGGCCGGACCCCACCGATCAGATACTTATCTCCTATCCTTTGGATAGGGGATTTATTTTCCTATCCCGGAGTACCCCTTTAATATGCAGTGACATCACAGTAAAGGGTTAATATGCACAGTGACAACACAGCACAGGGCTTATACTCACAGTGCATATCAACACTTTGCATTAACCCTGGCTATACTGAGATGTCACAGTGGATATTAACTCTGTACTGTGATGTCACATTGCATTAACCCTGGTCCCTGGCTGTACTGTATGTGACATCACTGTGCATAATAACCCTGTGATTAACAGTACAGGGTTAACATGCACAGTGAGTGACATCACAGTACAGGGTATACACAATGATGTCACAGTCAGGGTTAAGCAGCTGCATGCTTGCAGCACATAGCACAGGGTGATCTTGTACCTTGGGCTTATATTCACTGGTCGGGCACCACTGTCTGTCTGTGGGCGGCAGCCAGACAAGGACTGAGGTGAGGGCCCTGGCTCCTTCTTCTTCTCCGCTGCGTGGCTGCGCAGCGCTCTGGGGGCGGAGCTGGCAACGTTCAGAAGATGTGCCTGTGCGGCACCTGAGGGGTTAATTGTGCGTATCATAGCCCCCTGTAAGAGATCAGGTGCTGCCAGGCAGCAGGGGCCAGACCCCCCTCTCCAGTTTTAAATTGATTTGTGGCCAGTGCGGCCCCCCCTCCCTCCCCAGTATTATATTCATTGGTGGCCAGTGCGGCCCCCCTCCCTCCCTCCCTAGTATTATATTCATTGGTGGCCAGTGCGGCCCCCCTCCCTCCCCAGTATTATATTCACCTTCCCCCCCCCCATCATTGGTGGCAGCGGAGAGTTCTGATCGGAGTCCCAGTTTAATCGCTGGGGCTCCGATTGGTTACCATGGCAGCCAAGACGCTACTGCAGTCCTGGCTGCCATGGTTACTTAGCAATTTTAAAAGCATTATACTTACCTGCGATGTCTGTGACCGGCCGGGCGCTCCTCCTACTGGTAAGTGAAAGATCTGTGCTATAAGCAATGGGCCGCACAGACCTTTCACTTACCAGTAGGAGGAGCGCCCGGCCGGTCACAGACATCGCAGGTAAGTATAATGCTTCTAAAATTGCTAAGTAACCATGGCAGCCATGGCAGTAGCATCTTGGCTGCCATGGTAACCGATCGGAGCCCCAGCGATTAAACTGGGACTCCGATAGGAACTCTCCGCTGCCACCAATGATGGGGGGGGATTTTAATTAGGGGGGGGAGAGGGGAGGCCACACTGGCCACCAATGAATATAATACTGGGGAGGGAGAGAGGGGGGCCGCACTGGCCACCAATGAATATAATACTGGGGGGGGGGCCGCACTGGCCACCAATGAATATAATACTGGGGAGGGAGGGAGGGGGGCCGCACTGGCCACCAATGAATATAATACTGGGGAGGGGGCCGCACTGGCCACCAATGAATATAATACTGGGGAGGGAGGGAGGGGGGCCGCACTGGCCACCAATGAATATAATACTGGGGAGGGAGGGGGGGCCGCACTGGCCACAAATCAATTTAAAACTGGGGAGGGAGGGGGGTCTGGCCCCTGCTGCCTGGCAGCACCTGATCTTTTACAGGGGGCTATGATACGCACAATTAACCCCTCAGGTGCGGCACCTGAGGGGTTAATTGTGCGGATCACAGCCCCCTGTAAGAGATCAGGTGCTGCCAGGCAGCAGGGGGCAGTTATTACACAGTTCTCAGTATATTCTAACTTGAAGCGTCCCCATCACTATGGGAACGCCTCTGTGTTAGAATATACTGTCGGATCTGAGTTTCACGATCTAACTCAAATCCGATGGTATATTCTAACATAGAGGCGTTCCCATGGCGATTAAACTGGGACTCCGATAGGAACTCTCCGCTGCCACCAATGATGGGGGGGGATTTTAATTAGGGGGGGGAGAGGGGAGGCCACACTGGCCACCAATGAATATAATACTGGGGAGGGAGAGAGGGGGGCCGCACTGGCCACCAATGAATATAATACTGGGGGGGGGGGGCGCACTGGCCACCAATGAATATAATACTGGGGAGGGAGGGAGGGGGGCCGCACTGGCCACCAATGAATATAATACTGGGGAGGGAGGGGGGGCCGCACTGGCCACAAATCAATTTAAAACTGGGGAGGGAGGGGGGTCTGGCCCCTGCTGCCTGGCAGCACCTGATCTTTTACAGGGGGCTATGATACGCACAATTAACCCCTCAGGTGCGGCACCTGAGGGGTTAATTGTGCGGATCACAGCCCCCTGTAAGAGATCAGGTGCTGCCAGGCAGCAGGGGGCAGTTATTACACAGTTCTCAGTATATTCTAACTTGAAGCGTCCCCATCACTATGGGAACGCCTCTGTGTTAGAATATACTGTCGGATCTGAGTTTCACGATCTAACTCAAATCCGATGGTATATTCTAACATAGAGGCGTTCCCATGGTGATGGGGACGCTTCAAGTTAAAATATACCATCGGATTGGAGAAAACTCCGATCCGATGGTATATTAATAGGGACTCCTGACTTTACATTGAAAGTCAATGGGGGACGGATCCGTTTGCAATTGCACCATATTGTGTCAACGTCAAACGGAACCGTCCCCATTGACTTGCATTGTAAGTCAGGACGGATCCGTTTGGCTCCGCACGGCCAGGCGGACACCCGAACGCTGCAAGCTGTGTTCGGGTGTCCGCCTGCTGAGCGGAACGGAGGCCAAACTGTGCCATACTGATGCATTCTGAGCGGATTCGCATCCACTCAGAATGCATTGGGGCTGTACGGATCCGTTCGGGGCCGCTTGTGAGAGCCTTCAAACGGAACTCACAAGCGGAACCCCGAACGCAAGTGTGAAAGTAGCCCTTTTCTGCTGCTCGCTGTGCTCCCCAATACCCCCAAATACTAACCTGAAGATATAATAGTGCCCCCATAGTAATAGTGCTCCTCATAGTCCCACCAATAGTAATTCTCTTCTAGAATGCCCTCATTAGTAATACTGCCCCCATTATGTAATTTGCCCCCACACTGCTGCATTAAGTAATTTGCCCCCACACTGCCTCACATTATGTAATTTGCCCCCACACTGCCCCACATTATGTAATTTGCCCCCACACTGCCTCATTAAGTAATTTGCCCCCATACTGCCCCATTAAGTAAGTTGCCCCCACATTGCCCCACATTATGTAATTTGCCCCCACACTGCCCAACATTATGTAATTTGCCCCTCACACTGCTCATTAAGTAATTTGCCCCACACACTGCTTCACATTATGTAATTTGCCCACACACTGCCCCATTAAGTAATTTGCCCCCACACTGCCCCACATTATGTAATTTGCCCCTCACACTGCCCCATTAAGTAATTTGCCACCACACTACCTCCATTAAGTAATTTGCCCTACATACTGCCCCACATTATGTAATTTGCACCCCACACTGCCCTTATTAAGTAATTTGCCCCTCACACTGCCCCATTAAGTAATTTGCCACCACACTGCCTCCATTAAGTAATTTGCCCCACACACTGCCTCACATTATGTAATTTGCCCCCCACACTGCCCCCCATTAAGTCATTTGCCCCCACATTGCCCCACATTATGTAATTTGCACCCCACACTGCCCTTATTAAGTAATTTGCCCCCCACACTGCCCCACATTATGTAATTTGCCCCCACACTTCCCCCATTAAGTAATTTGTCCGCCACACTGCCCCCATTAAGTAATTTGCCCCCCACACGGCCCCCCATTAAGTAATTTGTCCACACACTGCCTCACATTATGTAATTTGCTCCCCACACTGCCCCACATTAAGTATTTTGCCCCCCACACTGCCCCACATTATGTAATTTGCCCCAGCACTGCCCCCATTAAGTAATTTGTCTGCCACACTGCCCCCCATTAAGTAATTTGCCCCCACACTGCCTCACATTATGTAATTTGCCCACACGCTGCCTCACCTTATGTAATTTGCCGCCCACACTGCCCCACATTAAGTAATTTGCCCCCCACCTTGTACTTGTTCCGCTGATCTGCTAGGCTGCTGCGGGGGCATGAGTTCAGTCACTTCAGAGCGCAACCCTGTCCTGCGGCGCGTAATCCCTCTAGATCCATGACTTCCCGCAGGATCACGTGCCGCAGGACGGGATTGCACTCCGAAGTGACTGAATTCATGACCGCGCAGCCCGCAAGAAGCGGATCAGCGGAACAAGTACAAGAGGGGTGGGGTATAGCATTCGGGGCACTGGACAAAACATCCGGGGCTCAAGCCCCGAAAGTTTTGACCTAACGACGCCCCTGATTGTACTTGCGGCGGTGTAGGTTGGGAGCCAGAACGAGGCCCCCACCAGTGCGAGGCCTTAGGGCTCTTTCACACTTGCGTTGTCCGGATCCGGCGTGCACTCCACTTGCCGGAATTACACTCCGGATCCGGAAAAACGCAAGTATACTGAAAGCATTTGAAGACGGAACCGTCTTCAAAATGCTTTCAGTGTTACTATGGCACCCAGGACGCTATTAAAGTCCTGGTTGCCATAGTAGGAGCGGGGAGCGGTGTACTTACAGTCCGTGCGGCTCCCGGGGCGCTCCAGAGTGACGTCAGAGCGCCCCATGCGCATGGATGACGTGTCCAATGCGATCACATGATCCATGCGCTTGGGGCGCCCTGACGTCACTCTGGAGCGCCCGGGGAGCCGCACGGACGGTAAGTATGCTGCTCCCCCGCTCCCCGCTACACTTTACCATGGCTGCCAGGACTTTAGCGTCCCGGCAGCCATGGTAACCATTCAGAAAAGGCTAAATGTCGGCTCCGGCAATGCGCCGAAACGACGTTTAGCTTAAGGCCGGATCCGGATCAATGCCTTTCAATGGGCATTAATTCCGGATCCGGCCTTGCGGCAAGTGTTCCGGATTTTTGGCCGGAGCAAAAAGCGCAGCATGCTGCGGTATTTTCTCCGGCCAAAAAACGTTCCGTTCCGGAACTGAAGACATCCTGATGCATCCTGAACGGATTTCACTCCATTCAGAATGCATTGGGATAATCCTGATCAGGTTTCTTCCGGCATAGAGCCCCGACGACGGAACTCTATGCCGGAAGAAAAGAACGCAGGTGTGAAAGAGCCCCTAGGCGGCGGCCTAAGTGGCCTAATTTAAGAGCCGCCTCTGTGTCTACTTCATGTTTGCATCATTTTGAAAATTACATTTATTTTTTTGGGACGTTAGAAGGCTTTGAAGTTTAGAAGCAAATCTTAAAATTTTTAAGAACATTTCCAAAACCCAATTTTTCAGGACCAGTTCAGTTATGAAGTCTCTTTCTGGGGCTTACATATTAGAAACCACCAATAAGTCACCCCATTTTAGAAACTACACCCCTCAAGCTATTCAAAACTGATTTTACGAACTTTGTTAACCCTTTTCAAAATGTCACTTTTGTTTAGCAGATTTTAATCCATTTTTTTCTGCAACACATCAAGAGTTAACAGCCAAACAAAACTCAAAATCTTGGAAAGTTTGTGGATAGCTCACCACCCTCCTCAATAAGGTAAGGGTGCTCTAGCCTAAAGACTGCTCACTCAGTCAGTCCAGAGGGGATAAATAAAATAGAAAAAACGGCTGGCACTCACTATGTGGTTCACATCAAACAACTATTTATTAACCGCTAATTCAGCAATGGAATAGTAGCAGCAATGCATACAATTTATAATAATAAAAACATTTGTGTTAAAAAAACCCTAAAAGAATAATAAAATGTCAAATACAATGCACTGATTATTTCAATATATGCAAAAAACGCACCAAAATAGGCAGAAAACGCACCAAAATAAAGTCTCCTAAAAGAGTGTTGGACTCTGTGTTTAGCAACAATGTTCCTTTGCCTGATGGCAGTATGTATCCAAATGAATCGTATTAGGGATACTGTCTCTTTGAATAGAGAAGGTAGCCAAGTCCACAGGCTGTAATAGCTTATACTATTGAACGCTGCTGGGGGATGCCGTTTCCCTCTAAATGTTTATCTTCAGCAGTCCTTTCGCTGGTTAATCTTACGGCCTTCAATAGTTAGATATGCTGTAGATTGCAGGGAAGTATTGCTTACCCACATAGACGAACCTTCGGCAGTCTAGTTTTACCCGCTCAATGCACCGCTCGCTCTCGGCGTCCTCGCTCTCTGGTGTTTGTCACGTGGTATACCAGAGATATCGCGGGACTTTGAAAGTTTCAGTCCGATATTCCTATGAGAGGTGCAGGTCAGATGAAAGAATGGAGCGCTCCACTTGTGAAAGATGGTTTAGATTTCACCAATCATATCCAAAATCTTGTTGTCAGCAGGGATATATCCCTGCCGACAACAAGATTTTGGATATGATTGGTGAAATCTAAACCATCTTTCACAAGTGGAGCGCTCCATTCTTTCATCTGACCTGCACCTCTCATAGGAATATCGGACTGAAACTTTCAAAGTCCCGCGATATCTCTGGTATACCACGTGACAAACACCAGAGAGCGAGGACGCCAAGAGCGAGCGGTGCAACGAGCGGGTAAAACTAGACTGCCGAAGGTTCGTCTATGTGGGTAAGCAATACTTCCCTGCAATCTACAGCATATCTAACTATTGAAGGCCGTAAGATTAACCAGCGAAAGGACTGCTGAAGATAAACATTTAGAGGGAAACGGCATCCCCCAGCAGCGTTCAATAGTATAAGCTATTACAGCCTGTGGACTTGGCTACCTTCTCTATTCAAAGAGACAGTATCCCTAATACGATTCATTTGGATACATACTGCCATCAGGCAAAGGAACATTGTTGCTAAACACAGAGTCCAACACTCTTTTAGGAGACTTTATTTTGGTGCGTTTTCTGCCTATTTTGGTGCGTTTTTTGCATATATTGAAATAATCAGTGCATTGTATTTGACATTTTATTATTCTTTTAGGGGTTTTTTAACACAAATGTTTTTATTATTATAAATTGTATGCATTGCTGCTACTATTCCATTGCTGAATTAGCGGTTAATAAATAGTTGTTTGATGTGAACCACATAGTGAGTGCCAGCCGTTTTTTCTATTCTATTTTAAAACTCAAAATCTATTGCCCTGAATCTGGAGTTTACAGAAACACCCCATGTGTGCTCAAAAACTTTTGTACAGCCAGGTCCATAAATATTGGGACATCAACACAATTCTAAAATGTTTGGCTCTATACACCACCACAATGGATTTGAAATGAAACAAACAAGATGTGCTTTAACTGCAGACTGTCAGCTTTAATTTGAGGGTATTTACATCCAAATCAGGTGAACGGTGTAGGAATTACAACAGTTTGCATATGTGCCTCCTACTTGTTAATGGACCAAAAGTAATGGGACAATTGGCTTCTCAGCTGTTCCATGGCCAGGTGTTTGTTATTCCCTCATTATCCCAATTATAATGAGCAGATAAAAGTTCCAGAGTTCATTTCAATTGTGCTATTTGCATTTGGAATCTGTTGCTGTCAACTCTCAAGATGAGATCCAAAGAGCTGTCACTATCAGTGAAGCAAGCCATCATTAGGCTGAAAAAACAAAACAAACCCATCAGAGAGATAGCAAAAACATTAGGCGTGGCCAAAACAACTGTTTGGAACATTCTTAAAAAGAAGGAACGCACCGATGAGCTCAGCAACACCAAAAAACCCGGAAGACCACGAAAAACAACTGTGGAGGATGACCGAAGAATTCTTTCCCTGGTGAAGAAAACACCCTTTACAACAGTTGTCCAGATCAAGAACACTCTCCAGGAGGTATGTGTATGTGTGTCAAAGTCAATAATCAAGAGAAGACTTCACCAGAGTGAATACAGAGGGTTCACCACAAGATGTAAACCATTGGTGAGCCTCAAAAACAGGAAGGCCAGATTAGAATTTGCCAAATGACATCTAAAAAAGCCTTCACAGTTTGTGAACAACATCCTATGGACAGATGAGACCAAGATCAACTTCTACCAGAGTGATGGGAAGAGAAGAGTATGGAGGAGGAAAGGAAATACTCCTAAGCATACCACCTCATCAGTGAAGCATGGTGGTGGTAGTGTCATGGCGTGGGCATGTATGGCTGCCAATGGAACTGGTTCTCTTGTATTTATTGATGATGTGACTGCTGACAAAAGCAGCAGGATGAATTCTGAAGTGTTTCGGGCAATATTATCTGCTCATATTCAGCCAAATGCTTCATAACTCATTGGACGGCGCTTCACACTGCAGATGGACAATGACCCAAAGCATACTGCAAAGGCAACCAAAGAGTTTTTTAAGGGAAAGAAGTGGAATGTTATGCAATGGCCAAGTCAATCACCTGACCTGAATCCGATTGAGCATGCATTTCACTTGCTGAAGACAAAACTGAAGGGAAAATGCCCCAAGAACAAGCAGGAACTGAAAACAGTTGCAGTAGAGGCCTGGCAGAGCATCACCAGGGATGAAACCCAGCGTCTGGTGATGTCTATGCAATCCAGACTTCAGGCTGTAATTGACTGCAAAGGATTTGCAACCAAGTATTAAAAAGGGAAAGTTTGATTTATGATTAGTATTCTGTCCCATTACTTTTGGTCCCTTAACAAGTGGGAGGCACATATGCAAACTGTTGTAATTCCTACACCGTTCACCTGATTTGGATGTAAATGCCCTCAAATTAAAGCTGACAGTCTGCAGTTTAAGCACATCTTGTTCGCTTAATTTCAAATCCATTGTGGTGGTGAATAGAGCCAAAAATGTTAGAATTGTGTAGATGTCCCAATATTTATGGACCTGACTGTATGGGCGCACAGCATGCTTCAGAGTGGAAGGAGCACCATATGGCTTTTGGGGAGCGGATTTAGCTGGAATGGTAATTGGGAGCTATGTCGCATATGAAGACACCATGAGGTGGCCCCACAGTGGAAACCCCCAAAAAGTGTATGGGCAGCATGCCACCATAGGGTTTTTGGAGGACAGATTTTTCAGGATTGGCTTTTGGGAGCTATGTTGCATATGAATACACCCTGAGGTACCCCTAGAGTGAAAACCCCCAAAAAGTGACCCCATTCTGGAAACTACACCCCTCAAGTAATATTTCAAGATGTGTAGTAAGAACTTTGTCCACAAAGGTGATTCATGGAATTGGCTTTGAAGATGATTTTTTTTTTTTTCCAGAACAATTGAGTTTAGGCTCAAATTTTTCACTTTCACAAGGGGGAACTGGATAAAAAGCACACTGTTATTTATTGCCCATTTTCTCCTGATTTTAGCAATACCCCATATGTGCTTGTATACTGCTATATGGGCATACCACAGGGGTCAGAAGGAAAGGAGCACCAAATGGCTTCTGGAAGGCAGATTTCACCAGTACAATTGACAGGCGCATCTTGCAATTGAACACACCCTGAGGTACCCCTAGAGTGGAAACCTCCAAAAAGTGACCCCATTCCAGAAACTACACCCCTCAAGCAATATTTCAAGGTGTGTAGTGAGCACTTTGACCCATTAGGCGTTTCACAGAATTAGGAAACGCTTGGCTGTGAAAAGGAAAAAAAAATTTCCAGAAAAAGTTGATTTACACCCACATTTTTCACTTTCACAAGGGGTAACAGGACAAATTGCACCCCACATTTTGTTACCCATTTCCCCCGAATATGCCAACACCCCTTATGTGCTAAAAAATGATGTATGGGCGCACAACAGGGCTCTAGAGTCAAGCAGCAAAATATGGATTTTGCTGACCTGAATTGACACACATTGATTTTAGGTGCCATGTCGCATTTAAAAGATTCCTGAGGTCCCCAGAAATCAAAACCCCCAAGAAGTGACTGCTTTTTGGAAAGAGCACCCCCGTACAAACATTTAAGTGGTATCTCAGAGAAGGCAGAAAAAAAAATAAATAATAAAAACGATGTCAAAAAGCCATTTTGTCACCTTACATCACAAAAAGTGTAATAGCAAGCAATCAAAAAGTCATATGCACCCCAAAATTGTACTAATGAAACTGTCATCTCATCCCACAAAAAGGATACCCTACCAAAGAGAATCGACCAAAAAAAAAATATATATATATAGCTCTCAGACTATGGTGACACTAAAACATGATTTTTTTTGTTAAAAAAATTATATTAGTGTATAAAACTTAAATAAATTTAAAAAAGTATACATATTCGGTATCACCACGTCCGTATCAACCTTCTCTATAAAAATATCACATGATTTAACCCCTCAGGTGAACACCGTAAAAAAAAAAATAACAATGTCAAAAAGCCATTTTGTCACCTTACATCACAAAAAGTGTAATAGCAAGCGATCAAAAAGTCATATGCACCCCAAAATTGTGCAAATCAAACCATCATCTCATACTGAAAAAAATGAGCCCCTACATAAGACAGTCGCCCAAAAAAAAAAAAAAATATATGGCTTTCAGAATATGGAGACACTAAAAAATAATTTTTTTCAAAAATGCTTTATTATGTAAAACTGAAACAAAAACAAAAAAAGTCATATTGGGTATTTTCGCGTCCGTAACAACCTGCTCTATAAAAATAGCTGATGATCTAACCTGTCAGATGAATGTTGTAAATAACAAAACATAAAAACAGTGGCAAAACAGCTATTTTTTTGTTACCTTGCCTCACAAAAAGTGTAATATAGAGCAACCAAAAATAATCTGTACCCTAAAATAATACCAACAAAACTGCCACCTTATCCCGTAGTTTCCAAAATGGGGTCACTTTTTTGTCGTTTCTACTCTAGGGGTGCATCATCCCAGTGAAATCTGCCCTTCAAAAACCATATGGCGTTCTTTTCCTTTTGCGCCCTGCCGTGTGCCCGTACAGCAGTTTACGACCACATATGGGGTGTTTCTGTAAATTACAGAATCAGGGCAATAAAAATTGAGTTTAGTGTGGCTGTTAATCCTGGATTTATTAGCGGGAAAAAATTATTAAAATGGAAAATCTGCCAAAAAAAGTGAAATTCAGAAATTTCATATCCATTTTTAATTAATTCTTGTGGAACACCTAAAGGGTTAACAAAGTTTGTAAAATCAGTTTTGAATACCTTGAGGGGTATAGTTTCTAAAATGAAGTCACTTTTTTGGAGTTTCTACTCTAGGGGTGCATCAGGGTGGCTTCAAATGGGACATGGTGTCAAAAAACCAGTCCATCAAAATCTGCCTTCCAAAAACCATATGGCATTCCTTTCCTTCTGCGCCCTGCCGTGTGGCCATACAGTAGTTTACGACCATATATGGGGTGTTTCTGTAAACTACTGAATCAGGGCAATAAATATTGAGTTTTGTTTGGCTGTTAACCTTTGCTTTGTTAGCGAAAAAAAAATGATTAAAATGGAAAATCTGCCAAAAAAGTGAAATTCTGAAATTTCATATCCATTTTCCATTAATTCTTGTGGAACACCTAAAGGGTTAACAACGTTTTTAAAATCAGTTTTTAAAACCTTGAGGGGTGTAGTTTTTAAAATGGGGTCATTTTTGGGTGGTTTCTATTATGTAAGCCTCACAAAGTGACTTCAGACCTGAACTGGTCCTTAAAAAGTGGGTTTTGGAAATTTTCTGAAAAATCTCAAGATTTGTTTCTAAACTTATAAGCCTTCTAACGTCCCCAAAAAATTAAATGGCATTCACAAAATGATCCAAACATGAAGTAGACATATGGGAAATGTAAAGTAATAACTATTATATGAGGTGTCACTATCTGTTTTAAAAGCAGAGAAATTGAAATTTGGAAAGTAGAACATTTTTCTAAATCTTTTGTAAATTTGGTATTTTTTTATAAATAAAAATTTTATATTTTGATTAAAATTTACCACCGTCATGAAGTACAATATGTGACGAGAAAACAATCTCAGAATGGCTTGGATAAGTAAAAGCGTTTTAAAGTTATCACCACATAAAGTGACACATGTCAGATTTGCACAAATCAGTCTGGTCCTTAAGGTGAAAAATGGCTCGGTCCTTAAGGGGTTAACAGACCACCATGGACACGATATTAAGAAAATTATGATAAGAGAAAAACAAAAACATTATTAGGGTAGGGAACATGTACTGTCATAAAGACTTCAAGGAAATCTGATTACTCTTGAGCCCAATACTCATTTCTCTGGTCGTCTCCATGACAGCACATCTGAGAACTAACAAAAAAAACTTTTTAGGGTGGGACAATCGCACAGAGGACCTTGCGTCCAAAGGCCATGTCCTGGTCAGAAAAAATATCAAGTCTGGAATGTTTAGTAAAGGTGTGTATGTGCGTCCATGTTGCTGCTCGACAGATCTGTTCAATAGAAGCTGAAGATCTTTCTGCTCAAGAGGCATACCTTGTTCAATGCGCTTTCAGAGAAGGGGGCACCATCTTTCCTCTGGCCGTGTAAGCTTCTGTGATCTGGAGATGGAACTCTTTGCTGCCTTTTCCCCTTATTTGGACCACAGAACTGTACGAAAAGATTTTTGCCAATCCTCCACTGTTTTGCCATCTCGAGGTAATGTAACGCTGCCCTTCTAACATCCAATGTGTGAAAAACAGATTCCTGAACACAGAAGGAGTGAATCACTATGTCTATGCAGGCCACTACATAACTATGGCACTTGGTGCCGTCGGCCGAACAACATGGTTTAAACTATGCCAGCTCCCTTACTGGTGTAGTTTAAGACCATTTTCCACACCATAAACTTGAAAATGATGAATGAGACGGGCCGGCAAGCCCACACTCTTCCCCACCCACGCCACACACCATTTTCTGCCACCTCGGAAAAAGTGGCATAAGCAGCGAAAAGTCACAGATTTTGCTGCAAAACCCCTCTCCGACAAACACTGCTACAGAAATACACCAAAAAGTCACGTAAAAGCAATAATTAATGACCTATTAAATTTTTTATTCTAGGTCTAATTCTGTCTGCTGCTCTGAGAAATCTAGAGACCCAAGTGTAACAAACTGCCATTTGGCACTGGGCATTGTAGAAAACCTATGGCTAGCCTCCTGCCCTACGACTATGGCCCCGGGACATATTACCTTCTTCCATACTGAACTTTCAGCTCCAGAGACTAAGTCCCGTTTGAAGATGGGACTTAGTCGTTTTTCTGCATGAAATTGACCGACCGCACAGCCCAAATCTATGGAACTGTTTTGGGCAGGGAATTGTGCTTGCGGTCGGTCATAAAGGACTTCCATTAAACTTTTGATCCGCTGGAGGGATTTGTGTGATTTTTGGAAGTGTTTATGTTTGATGTATGCAGAGTTTAAATATGTAATTTTTATGGAGATGTAATGTATCATTTTAAAGTTACAGTGTATGTTTAAAAACTGTATTTTTACTGTCTGTGATAGTTATGTTAATCCATAATTATATCCCAGACAGAAGGGAGGATTTTGTGTATTTGGGTGGTGATTCCTCTCCTGTTGTTCTCACATGTGTATTGGTGATTTCCCTTTGTCCTGAGAGATAATTGAATTGTTCTTCGGGTGTCTTCAGGGCAGAGAGGAGGAAACCATGATGCATTGTGGGGACCTGTATAAATACGGGCGGGTAGCCCTCAATAAAGAGTTCGGTTCAGTTCATGTTTTTCTAACCCTTCAAAACGCAGCCTTGTCTCATTATTGGAGGGAATTGCTGCATCACGCTGGGGATTGCTATGCTCTGCATATTCCCTGGAGGAGAGATCTTTCCCACACGGTCCTGAATGCTGGAGGTTCATTCAGGGTGGAAGGAAGACGGCGCGGCTCCAGTTAAGCTACGGCGGTTGTGGAGTCTGCGGTGGTTGTGGTGTCCAGTGCGGTGCTTGTGGTCCTCGGCGCAAGCTAGGAAGCGTCCATTAACGGAAGCGGATCCGTTACACCAAGATACAGGTGAAACTCGAAAAATTTGAATATCGTGCAAAAGTCTATTTATTTCAGTAATGCAAATTAAAAGGAATTGCATTAATGCAGCTTCAAATTAGAATTTTGTGAAAAGGTTCAATATTCTAGGCTCAAAGTGTCACACTCTAGTCAGCTGATTCATCCATACCCCCTTAGCAAAGGGTACCTCAAAATTGTGACTTTGGGGTTTCATAAACTGTAAGCCATAATCATCCAAATGATAACAAATAAAGGCCTGAAATATCTCGCTTTGCATGTAATGAGTCTATCTTATATATTAGTTTCACCTTTTAAGTTGCATTACTGAAATAAATTAACTTTGCACGACATTCAAATTTTTCGAGTTTCACCTGTACCTCCACTAAACTTGTATTATAAAGAGCGCTTAGTTCAGAAGCCTGAACCCTAAGCGTGTTAGGAGAAATACCCAGATCTAAGCCATTATGTAAAAATTCCAAAATGAATAGTATGTCAGGAGTGACTTCATCAAACTTCTCCACACACCATGAAGCAAACTTTTTCCACATCTAAAAGGCTATGTACACCTTTGGGGGCATTATTTTTTATAATTGCATTGTACTTATTTTGAGCTAAAAATCATTTTTTTCAATTGGTCTTTATTAAAAATATGGAATCCTTTTTTGTGTACAGAGCTGAGAAGATGTAATAGCAGCCTGTGGATTTTCTGTCTTTTCTGTCACCTGGGGAGATGCTAGGGAGGCACATAGTGGGTGATGCTAGGGAGGTTCATCCCCGTCATGGCCTGCTATTGGTTCCCCCCGACCGGCTAACACCGGCAAGTTTCAGGGAGCAGGGTAAGTATAATCTATATGAGGGGAGCTAAGGTAGAAGCTGAGACTCTGTGTCTGTAACTACCAATATGTTGTCCAGGTAAGGCACAATTATTATTGATTCCTTCCTGAACGTTTTCATCCCCTCTGTCATGATTTTGGTGAATATACATGGAGCTGCGGATATCCCAAAGGGGAGGCATCAGAACTCAAAATGTTGGATCTTCCTGCCTTGCTGTACTGCAAAAGTTGCAAAAGTTAGGAAGTGTCTGGACTGTTGATGGATAGAAACATAGTAGTAGGCATCTTTTAAGTCTATTGTTGCCTTTACTGTGTAACGCCTGTAGGTAGGGACAGACAGTCATGGACAGACACCAACAGACAACAAACACAAAAGCAGAGTTGTACGGCAATGGGTTAGAACCCGACGGGCAGCACAGTACCAAACACATGAGACAGTGGTCAGAAGACAAGCTGCGGTCAAAAGCACAGAGGAATCGGTACACAAATACAGGAGCAGAGAACAAGTAGTGAGCCAAACAAGACTATCACTGGTAATGGTATCTCGCCAGGAAGAGATTTAAATAGAGCACCGAGTCCCAGGATCAAAACCTGATAGGTCCATGACTTGGCGCTCCATTAGTCAGAAACAGTAGAACACAGTAATGGAGCAGCTGAGCCCACTGCTAGTCTCCCCTAGCACATTCCTGCTGCAGGGAGAAACAGAGCATTACATTTTGTTACTAAGGATGCGGTCGTGTCACCAGAGGGCGTGGCTCAGCAGCGCATCTCCCATGACATGGCCGTGCCGAGGCTGAGGATCACCCCGCTGGAGCCTGGACAGATAAGTTTATTACATACTGCTTTACTTTTTATAAGTTTTACCGTTGTTTTTATTGTCTCCATCTTTAGTTTTTGATATGCTATGAATCTGTTTCACGTTTATTATTTACCTGTATTTCCTATTTTGTTTCTTCACCAAAAATAATTGGGAGAAATTACCTTTTCCTACCTTTAAACTTGGCAATGATTCTATTTTTTTTTAAGTCGTTTATTTTGTTTCTTAGTAGACGATGTTGGGATGACAGGAGTCTTGTCAGTAACTACTTTTGTGGAAGGGATAGACAAAAATTCTATGTGATAACCTTCTATTATAATATTTGTTATCCATTGGTCTGTCACTGTTTGTTCCCAGTTGTTGTAAAAGGAACTGAGTCTGCCCACCAATGGAATGACGTCATTGTTTGGAGGAAGGTGGGGGCTCTCCTCTACTGGGGTGAAATTCTTTCCATTGCCTCCCTTGCCATAACACCACTGTCCTGATTTGCCCTTGTCTTTCTTATCTTCCCTGTCATAAGGTTTTCCACAAAAAAACTGCATTTTACTTTGAAATCTGTCATCTGGGAAACCTTTATTGTGGCCTGTAGCATTTTCTAATATTTTATCCATATCTGACTCAAATATATATTGGCCATAAAAGAGAAGGAAAATCAACTTAATTTTTGAAGCAATGTCACCAGACCATGCCTTTTAACCATAGCACTCTCTGGGCTGAACCGTCGTGCCGGCCAAAGGTCTCATAGACTCTACCGAAGCATCCACCAAAAAACTAATGGCCATTTTTAAGAGGGCCAGGCTTTCTAAAACCTGTTCCCTAGGTGTCTTATACTGTAGTATCTTTCACTAGGATCAATATCAGAGAGAACTATGTTATCCAAGTCAGAGTCACTATCCGCATTTTGGTGAACTTTCATAGGAATAACTGGAGACAGAAGAGGTGGGTAAATCATGGGCAGAGAGAGGGAATTGCACTTTTTCTCAGACCAGGATTTTAATCCTGCAAGTGTAAGAGTGTAAGGGAGAGAAGGGTGAGCCACTAACCCGCGCAAGCAAGACATTTTACCAACTGAAGTCAGTCTACTCACTGCAATCGGTGTAGTGGCTGGCTCAGCACCTGAGCCTGGAGTGGTAGGGGCACTCATTGCTGCTCCTGGCTTGTCCACTGGAACTTCTCGTTGCAGGCTGTAATTCTCCAAACACCATGCTGCAGGTCCCATTAAATAGCATTTGGCAGTCTTCTGGAACCTGCAACGCTGGAAGAGATGATGTGGCACTGGCTTCTCCCCCTTTGCATCGGGGTCATCACACATAATGCAGGAGCCGGAGGGAACGCTTCATAGCGTTGCTCCGACCCCACATGCTTCTCCTCATTAGACCTTCTCCGGGGAAAATGCCCAGACATAAGCAATAAACGAAGAGGGAGAGCCACATGGCCAGATACGACCTTGGCCTGTTGGTATGTTGTACCCATACCGGGAACCCCGTAGAGCTCCCAGCACCTCTCCGGACTTCCTTCCTCTGGCAAGACAGGAAGAAAACACTGGAGAGGAAGGGGTTGTTAAATTTCTCTGTGTTTTTTCCTATCCTATTAGGAAAATGCAGTCTCAGATGTGCTGTCATGGAGACGACAGGGGAATTGTCCATTAAGACTCTATCTGAGTGCCATGGTGATTTCAACTATGGAACACTGTGCATGTCACAATGGGCTAATGGATGAAACAATGTGAGTGTTACAATGGGCCAACATCACCCAGGGATAATGGATGGAACGTTGTGCCTGTCGAAATCATGACCCATACACCACAGACAATGGATGGAACACTGTGCGTGCCATAATGGGCCAGCATAATACAGGGATAATGGATACAACTCTGTGCGTGTCATAATGGGTCAGCATAATACAGGGATAATGGATAGAACTCTGTGTTTGTCATAATGGGCCAGTATCGTCGAAGACCAACTGACGGAACACTCCTTGTGTCACAATGGCGCAGCATCATCCAGTTATAAGGGATAGAACTCTATGCGTGTCATAATGAGGAGGCATATACCAGACACAATGGATGGAACACTGCATAATGAGCCAGAATCAACCAGGGATAATGGATGAAATACTGCGTTTGTCACAGTGACCCAGCATCATCCAGGGATAATAGATGGAACAGTGCGTGTATAACAATGGGCCAGCATATTCCTGGAATATGGGATAGAACAGTGTGCGTGTCACAATGGTCCAGCATCATCCATGGATGATGGATGGAACACTGCGCATGTCATAATGGGCCAGCATTATCTAGAGAGAACAGATGGAACTCAAAATGAGAAGGCCTAAACCAGAGACAATGGATGGAGCATTGTACTGGTCACAATGGGCCAACATCATCCAAGGATAAGGGATGGTATATAACAGAGACAATGGATGGAACTCCACCAGCAAATTCCAGGGATAATGGATGGAACACTGTGTGTGTTACAATGGCTCAGAATCATCCAGGATAATTGATGGAACACTGTGCATGTAACAAAGGGCCAGCATCATCCAGGGATATTGGATGGAACACTGTGCATGTCACAATGGGGTGGGATAAACAAGTGACAATAAATGGACCACTGTGTGTGTCACAAAGGGTCAGCATCATCCAGCGATAATGGATGAAACACTGCATATTTCACAAAGGGCCAGCATCATCCAGGTTTGCGGGATGGAACACTGTGCATGTCACAATGAGGAGGCATAAACCAGGCACAATGGATGGAACACTGCAAGTGCCACAATAAGCCAGCATCATCTAGGGATAATTGATGGAAAAAGGCGTGTGTCACAATCGGGAGGCATGAACCAGAGAAATTTAATGGAACACTGTCGGTTTCACAATTGGCCATCATCATAGAGTATTAATAGACGGAACAATGCGCATGTTATACAATGGGTCATCATCATCCAGGAATAAGGAATGGAACTCTGTGAGTGTCACAATGGAGAGGCACACACCAGAGACGATGTATGGAGCACTGTGTGTGTCACAATGGAACAGCATAATCCAGGGATAATGGATGGAACAAGCAAAAAATATAAACTTATACCATGTTAGCTAGCAAATATAAGATAAAAAAAGATTGCGATTCCTCAGTGGTTGATACCTTTTTAATGGCTAACTGAAAAGATGATGACAAAATTGAAGGCTTTTGAGGCTACTTGGGCTTCTTCATCAGGTGTATCTGAAGATTTTATATATATATACAGGTGAAACTCGAAAAATTAGAATATTGTGCAAAGTTCATTTATTTCAGTAATCCAACTTAAAAGGTGAAACTAACATATGAGCGAGATATTTCAAGCCTTTATTTGTTATAATTTGGATGATTATGGCTTACAGCCTATGAAACCCCAAAGTCTCAATTTTGAGGTACCCTTTGCTCAGGGGGTATGGATTAATTAGCTGACTGGAGTGTGACACTTTGAGCCTAGAATATTGAACCTTTTCACAAAATTCTGTGTGTGTGTGTGTGTGTGTGTGTGTATATATATATATATATATATATATATATACAGTACAGACCAAAAGTTTTGACACACCTTCTCATTCAAAGAGTTTTCTTTATTTTCATGACTATGAAAATTGCAGATTCACACTGAAGGCATCAAAACTATGAATTAACACATGTGGAATTATATACATAACAAACAAGTGTGAAACAACTGAAAATATGTCATATTCTAGGTTCTTCAAAGTAGCCACTTTTTGCTTTGATTACTGCTTTGCACACTCTTGGCATTCTCTTGATGAGCTTCAAGAGGTAGTCCCCTGAAATGGTTTTCACTTTGTATTATGGCAAGAAAAAAGCAGCTAAGTAAAGAAAAACGAGTGGCCATCATTACTTTAAGAAATGAAGTCAGCCGAAAAATTGGGAAAACTTTGAAAGTAAGGGCTATTTGACCATGAAGGAGAGTGATGGGGTGCTGCGCCAGATGACCTGGCCTCCACAGTCACCGGACCTGAACCCAATCGAGATGGTTTGGGTTGAGCTGGACCGCAGAGTGAAGGCAAAAGGGCCAACAAGTGCTAAGCATCTCTGGGAACTAGGGCTGCACGATATATCGCAAAAGTAATCGAATCGCGATAATCGGCAAATGCGATTTGGCGATTCGGCCGACCCGAAAATGCCGCGATTATATATGAAGGGGCCCCTATTGATAAAAAGTCCTCTGTCCTATTGATAACAGGTCCAGCCTCTGTACTTACTTTCACGATGAATGCACTGCAGCGACGAGCGGGAGCGAGCGAGGCAGCCGGCCGGCGCGTGACTGACGTCACTTAGTCACGCTCCTGCTTCCTGAATTAAGTGGGAGGAGCGTGACAGTGATGTCAGTCACGCGCCGGCCGGCTCGCTCTCTGCCGCTCTCTGCACTGCAGTGCATTCATAGTGAAAGTACAGAGGCTGGCCATTTTATGAATAGGAGAGTTATGTGAGCAGTTTAGGACACATGAAGGGACACATAGGGCCATGAGGGGGACCAGCATAAGATGCTATATGTGTGTCTTATGCTGGCCCCCCTCGTGGCCCCATGTGTCATAGCACACATCCCCTATAACAGTGTCCTCCGCAGGTCCCCCATAACAGTGTCCTCCGCAGGTCCCTATAACAGTGTCCTCCGCAGGTCCCCCATAACAGTGCCCTCCGCAGGTCCCCCATAACAGTGCCCTCCGCAGGTCCCCCATAACAGTGCCCTCCGCAGGTCCCCCATAACAGTGCCCTCCGCAGGTCCCCCATAACAGTGCCCTCCGCAGATCCCCCATAACAGTGTCCTCCGCAGATCCCCCATAACAGTGTCCTCCGCAGATCCCCCATAACAGTGTCCTCCGCAGATCCCCCATAACAGTGTCCTCCGCAGATCCCCCATAACAGTGTCCTCCGCAGATCCCCCATAACAGCGTCATCCGCAGATTCCCCCACATAACAGCGTCCTCCACAGATCTCCCGCATAACAGCGTCCTCCCCAGATCCCCCGCATAACAGCGTCCTCCACAGATCTCCCGCATAACAGCGTCCTCCACAGATCCCCCGCATAACAGCGTCCTCCACAGATCTACACCTCCACAGATCCCCCACATAACAGCGTCATCCACAGATCTCCCACATAACAGCGTCCTCCACAGATCCCCCACATAACAGCGTCATCCACAGATCTACACCTCCACAGATCCCCTACATAACAGCGTCATCCACAGATCTCCCACATAACAGCGTCCTCCACAGATCTCCCACATAACAGCGTCCTCCACAGATCCCCACATAACAGCGTCCTCCACAGATCTCCCACATAACAGCGTCCTCCACAGATCCCCCGCATAACAGCGTCCTCCACAGATCCCCCGCATAACAGCGTCCTCCACAGATCCCCCGCATAACAGCGTCCTCCACAGATCTCCCGCATAACAGCGTCCTCCACAGATCCCCCGCATAACAGCGTCCTCCACAGATCCCCCGCATAACAGCGTCCTCCACAGATCCCCCACATAACAGCGTCATCCACAGATCTACACCTCCACAGATCCCCCATAACAGCGTCATCCACAGATCTACACCTCCACAGATCCCCTACATAACAGCGTCATCCACAGATCTCCCACATAACAGCGTCCTCCACAGATCTCCCACATAACAGCGTCCTCCACAGATCCCCCGCATAACAGCGTCCTCCACAGATCTCCCGCATAACAGCGTCCTCCACAGATCTCCCGCATAACAGCGTCCTCCACAGATCCCCCGCATAACAGCGTCCTCCACAGATCCCTCGCATAACAGCGTCCTCCACAGATCTCCCGCATAACAGCGTCCTCCACAGATCTCCCCCATAACAGCGTCATCCACAGATCTACACCTCCACAGATCCCCCACATAACAGCGTCATCCACAGATCTCCCACATAACAGCGTCCTCCACAGATCCCCCACATAACAGCGTCATCCACAGATCTACACCTCCACAGATCCCCCATAACAGCGTCATCCACAGATCTACACCTCCACAGATCCCCTACATAACAGCGTCATCCACAGATCTCCCACATAACAGCGTCCTCCACAGATCTCCCACATAACAGCGTCCTCCACAGATCCCCCACATAACAGCGTCCTCCACAGATCTCCCACATAACAGCGTCCTCCACAGATCCCCCGCATAACAGCGTCCTCCACAGATCCCCTGCATAACAGCGTCCTCCACAGATCTCCCGCATAACAGCGTCCTCCACAGATCTCCCGCATAACAGCGTCCTCCACAGATCTCCCGCATAACAGCGTCCTCCACAGATCTCCCGCATAACAGCGTCCTCCACAGATCTCCCGCATAACAGCGTCCTCCACAGATCCCCCATAACAGCGTCATCCACAGATCTACACCTCCACAAATCCCCCACATAACAGCGTCATCCACAGATCTCCCACATAACAGCGTCCTCCACAGATCTCCCGCATAACAGCGTCCTCCACAGTTCTCCCGCATAACAGCGTCCTCCACAGATCTCCCGCATAACAGCGTCCTCCACAGATCTCCCGCATAACAGCGTCCTCCACAGATCCCCCATAACAGCGTCATCCACAGATCTACACCTCCACAAATCCCCCACATAACAGCGTCATCCACAGATCTCCCACATAACAGCGTCCTCCACAGATTCCCCACATAACAGCGTCATCCACAGATCTACACCTCCACAGATCCCCCACATAACAGCGTCATCCACAGATCTCCCACATAACAGCGTCCTCCACAGATCTTCCACATAACAGCGTCCTCCACAGATCCCCCACATAACAGCGTCATCCACAGATCCCCCACATAACAGCGCAATCCACAGATCCCCACATAACAGCGCCATCCACAGATCCCCCACATAACAGCGTCATCCACAGATCCCCCACATAACAGCGTCATCCACAGATCCCCCACATAACAGCGCCATCCACAGATCCCCCATAACTATGTCATACCCAGCCGCGTCAGCGGCTCATATGGGAAAATCCAAGCAAATAGACCTCTAGCACAATTCCCTTAAAATATCGCATCGCACATCGTTATCGCAATTTTTAGGGCCCTAATCGCAATCACACAAAATTCCCATATCGTGCAGCCCTACTGGGAACTCCTTCAAGGCTGTTGGAAGACATTTTCAGGGGACTACCTCTTGAAGCTCATCAAGAGAATGCCAAGAGTGTGCAAAGCAGTAATCAAAGCAAAAGGTGGCTACTTTGAAGAACCTAGAATAATTGATGGAACACTGGATGTGTCACAATGGACGAGCATCATTCAGGGATAATGGATTGAAAACTGGACGTATCACAATAGGCCAGCATCATCCAAGTATAAGGCATGGAACTTTGAACATGTTACAATGGGCCACCATCATCTAGGGATAATGGATGGAACATATGCAAAACGGAGATACAGAATGAGAGGAGGCACTCGCCAGCTTCTTCACGGTTTATTTGTATCCAGAACAAAAAATTTGGTCACATTGCAGGGGGTGAGATCGGACAACTTACATAAACCACAGACACAGATGGGCGGCGACGGCCGTTTCGTGCTTCCTCAGACCACTACGTCATAATGTCCTAGTATCTCCAAGACCAACTGACAATAAATGGAATACTGCGTGTGTCACAATATGCCAGCATCATCCAGGGATAATAGATGGAACACAGCATGTAACAATTGGCCTGCATTTTCCCGGGAAAAGGGATAGAACTCTGTGCATGTCACAATAAGGAGGCATAAATGTGAGACAATGGATGGAACATTGTGCGTGTCACAATAGGCGAGCATTATCCAGGGATAATGGATGGAACTCTGTGTCACAATTAGGAGTCATACACCAGAGACAATGGATGGAGCAGACATTGCTTGGGGCAGTTCATGCAAATTTATGATACAGGCCAGAGATCAGAGATTAGAATCTTTATATAGCACCGCCATATTCTGAAGCGCTTCACAATTCAGATCTGACATGTACAAAATATAATAGACAGAATTGCAGGCTAATATACAACTGAAATACTAGGGCCATGCTCACAATAGCTTACAATCTATGAGGAAGTGTGGGTGACACAAAAGGTAAAATTGTTTTCTAAAGTGACCTGGCCATATTTGTACTAAATAAAGTAGTGCAGACGTAGCTACATGAGCCAGTGCACTGTGGAGATTGGAGGGTGGAGATTACTGTTGGATGTTAGTGTAGGTTCTGAAGAATGAGGGGTGACTGGGGAAGAGTCAGTTTAGGGAACATGATAAGCCTGCAAATTTAAAGCTAAAAGAAAGTTGGGAATTAACCTAATTGTCTAGGAAGCACATTACAGAGAGCTGGTGCAGCTTGAGAAAATGAGAGGTTCAAAATATGGGTGATATTAATCTAAGATCACTGGCATAACGGAGAGTGCAAGTAGGGTGGTAGACAGAAATGACGGATATATAGTAAAGTACAGCACTGTGGAAAGCTTTGTGGGTGAGGGTGAGAAGTTTGAACTGTATTCTCTGATGGATGGGCAACCAGTGAAATGACTGGCACAGGTCAGTGGTATTGGTGCAGTGGCTGGACAAAAAGATGAGCCTGGCTGATGCATTTAGGACAAACTGAAGGGTGGGGGGAGAGTTTAGTAAGGGGAATACCAATTAGTAATGAGTTATAGTAGTCAAGATGAGAATGAATCAAAGAAACAAGAGGTTTGGCTGTTTCTACCATGAGAGAAGGGCACATTCTGGAGATGTTCTTGAGATGCAACCAACATGAGCATGCTAGTGAGTGAATATGGCAAGCAAAGGAAATGTCAAACATAACCTCAAGACAGTGGGCATGCTGCTCAGGACCAGTACAACAGATTGAAACTGAAATAGCAGTTAAAAAGTTTAAAAGAGTGGAAAGATGCCAGGAAGAGAGAGGTTAAATATTGTAGTTAAGTGACTAATGACAGCCAGGGAAAAGGACTGGAGGAGGCGTGAGGGAATCAGATAACTACAGCAGGTAGTAGTTGGTTGAGAAGCAGACAGGAGCCTGGAGACTTCTTCTGTTATAGGGACAAAGTGTTAGAGGGAGGGGGATCAATGCTGGTTGGAGACTGGAAGATTTTTGTTGGATGCTATCAAATCTTATTTTTGAAGTAAGTGGCCAGGTATTTAGCACAGAGGTAAGTGATGGGCACATGGAATTTAGGGCTGAGGAGGGTGCAAAAAGTATCAAAGAGTTGTTTTGGGTTATTTGAGAGTGAGGAGAGGAAATAAGTCAAGTAGGCTTGTTTGTCATGGTGAAGGGAAGAGTTATAGGTTTGAAGCATACATTTATAACAGAGAAAATCTGCCGATGTCTGTGATTTTCTCCATAAATGTTCAGCACACCTAGAGCACCACTGAAGAACATGAATTTCAGGTGTGCGCTAAGGTTGCCGCAGTATGTTTCGGGAAGGTCAGAGTGTGGTTGGAGCTGCTTCATCCATGAGGGTATGATTGTAATGATTGGCAAACAGTTCCAGATAAGAGAGGGAATAGATTGGGGTAAGTGATAACTGTAGGGTGTCAATAACTTGCTGGGGGTTAATGACATGTAGGTTTCTGTATGTATGAAAGGTAGAAATGTTATGAGAGGAGTGAGAGATCTTTATAGTAAAGGAAAAGAAGGCTGTGATCAGAAAGAGGGAAAGACGTGGAAAGAGGCGGAAAAAAAGTAAATCAAGTGTATTGCTGTCTTTGTGTGTGGCTGATGAAGTTAGTTGTGAGAGGCCTAGCCTATCCTAGGTCAATAAGACTCCCTATGCTGGCTCTGTTGCTCTCCGCAAAGAGAAACTGAACTCCCTGATATGAAGCTAAGTGTTTTTGAGGTGGAATTTAGTTCTGGATAATGAGTTAAAGGGGTTGTTGTTTTATTTATATTGATGACCTATCTTGAGGATAGGTCATCAATATAAATAAAGTGGACAACCCCTTTAAAATGCATATGTCCCAGCAGTGGATGTGGAACTATTCAGTTAACCAAGAAATGTTGCTTATGGCTAATGCTAAGGGCATTATCCTGATAGTCCCCCGGTATTCACCCCTTAACCTTTATACAGGGATCTGGACTTCGCTTCTGGGAAGACACCAGGCCATTACCTTTGGAGTGTTCTCTGTGTGGTTAATACGGGGGTCAAATACACCAATGCAGGATACAGAGGGTTCAGGTAAAATCATAGGGACAGACTGAGGTCGGGCATGGAAGATGACAGCAGGACAAGGTGAGTGGTGCAGCATTGGCTCGCAGCCACCACTGTAACAGTATAGTTCATCTGCCCAGTTATGTTTTAGAAGCTGTGGTGAAATAGGTACTGCTATACATGTTTGGTGGCAGTGGCGTAAAATACACTGTTACTGGCATCAAATATATAATATGCTATATTCTATCACATTAATGAACTTACAATTATCTCTTACCAAAGTTTTATGTGAGACCATCTCAGGGGTATCCAAGCAAGCTCATAAACTTATCTTTTACTTGTTCTTAAGGCCCCATTTACATGGGCAGATTATTGGGTCAGCATATCAGACAATTGCCTATGTAAATGTGCCACCAAGCACGCTCATCTGTTGGGTGATCCCATCATTTATGCAGAACACAAAGTCATTGCCCATTGCCCTTTGTAAACGGGGATATGCTGCGGCTCACGAAAGCCAAAACATTGTTGGAACTATTTTGCCACGACGGTGTGCCTCCATCATGTGTGGAAGCGTTTTGCATCTTTCAGCAAATGGCATTTAGGCGGGAGACTCTAAACAGGGTGTGCCCCTGGGTTACTACTAGTGATAGCGTGTAGCCCCCTCTTCACTAGGGGTGAGGGAGAAGGACCCTGCCACTTTGAGTACAGTGACAGCTACTACTATCTCATACTTACCAACAATGCAGTTGGTAAATTAGTGACAAGTAGACTCCACCCCCCAGGAATGGCCCCAAACTATGCAGAATCGCCCATTTATAGGTGGGACTCACATAAGCCCCACATGTTTTTGGCCCCGAACAGCCTGAATTTGCAGGGATTGTCTGCGAAAATTAGGGACAGTCTCTGCAAATTCAGGACTGTTGGTAACAATGCTATCTAAACCATTACCACCCGTAAACTCCTCTCCACATCTTTCCTAGATTGCTGCCCTTTTTATGGCCTGGAATCTGTGGTTGAATTGTTCGAGAATGATCTCATGGAGAACTGATTCCAATGTAAATTTCACTCTCATCTGGTCTTTTAACTCCGGCCACAGTTCCTTTGCCATTCTCCTCTTCCCTCTCCCTTCTTTTCCATGTACGTCCTTTTGATTCTGGTCTATTAGCTTGTATTGGGTTTGTTTATATTGTTCTCAGTTGTATATACAACTTTTTTTTGGGCGGAAAACTGATTGCAAACTTAAACTGTCTGCATGTGTGTTTTCATGAGGTTTTCTGAGTATACAGAAAGTCTTCACCGGAGTCCTATGCTATGTAGTAATAATTCCTGATTCTACTGTCTCTCATTAGAGCTGAATAAACGAGATCAATCACATATCAGCTGCAACAAGAACCGCAGAGCTACCATGGCATGCGTCTCAGTGATCTGCACTTCACTGTGTAGCTCTGGGCTCCTAGGTTAGATTTTTACCAGGGGCCACACCTACATGAGGTTTATGTGACCTCTGACTCCCTTTGTACAAACTCCACTAGTTATTTACATGAAACTCATAGTAAACCTTTTAACCACAGGAAGGTGGAGTAAGGGCGGCACAGAGTAGGAACCACTTTGTTTCATGTCTAAACATTTATTTTAAACACGTCCACAATCAACTTTTGCTCTCGAAGATCCTGTTCTTTGCTGTGATTTTACATTTTTTCCAGTTGATACACTGTAACGAAGAACTCTTTGTAGGAAATCAAAGATCCACTTTCATCTGGCCTGTGTGCATCATGTGATGTGACTGTGCTGCAGAACACAATTAATTGCATATCACTTGTTATATATATGGACTCTAACCTGTGGCGCTACAGCTGTTGCAAAACTACAACCCCCAGCACCCAGCATGTCTTAGAACAGGACAACATTGTACTAGGTAAGCAATTCTATACACAGTCCCTATACACTTGGGTGCTTTGTGCACTATGTACTGTATTAGGTACTGGCATCTGGTACTTAACCCAAAGCACTATGGGGGTCATTTATTAAAGACAACGGTCTTAATAAGCCCTATGCCTGGCGGTGGATCCGCCAAAGTTATATATAACTTTGGCGGATCCACTGCCGCTTCTAAATGTAAGACAGCTTCTGAGCTGTCTTACATTTAGACCTTTTTCTACGCCTGAAACAGGCATAGAAAATGGTAAATGAGACGGGCCTACTGGCCAATCCCCACCCACACCATGCCCACTTTTTTAGACCAGGAGTTAGCGGGGAAAAGTCGCAGATTGCAGCACAACTAACTGTTGTGTCGCAGTCTTTGCATGAAATACGCCAAATATAGGCGTATTTCAGCTTCATAAATGATCCCCAAAATACACTGCTCAAAAAAATAAAGGGAACACTTAAACAACACAATGTAACTCCAAGTCAATCACACTTCTGTGAAATCAAACTGTCCACTTAGGAAGCAACACAATTTCACATGCTGTTGTGCAAATGGGATAGACAACAGGTGGAAATTATAGGCAATTAGCAAGACACCCCCAATAAAGGAGTGGTTCTGCAGGTGGTGACCACAGACCATTTCTCAGTTCCTATGCTTCCTGGCTGATGTTTTGGTCACTTTTGAATGCTGGCGGTGCTTTCACTCTAGTGGTAGCATGAGACGGAGTCTACAACCCACACAAGTGGCTCAGGTAGTGCAGTTTATCCAGGATGGCACATCAATGCGAGCTGTGGCAAGAAGGTTTGCTGTGTTTGTCAGCGTAGTGTCCAGAGCATGGAGGCGCTACCAGGAGACAGGCCAGTACATCAGGAGACGCGGAGGAGGCCGTAGGAGGGCAACAACCCAGCAGCAGGACTGCTACCTCTGCCTTTGTGCAAGGAGGAACAGGAGGAGCACTGCCAGAGCCCTGCAAAATGACCTCTAGCAGGCCACAAATGTGCATGTGTCTGCTCAAACGGTCAGAAACAGACTCCATGAGGGTGATATGAGGGCCCTACGTCCACAGGTGGGGGTTGTGCTTACAGCCCAACATCGTGCAGGACGTTTGGCATTTGCCAGAGAACACCAAGATTGGCAAATTCGCCACTGGCGCCCTGTGCTCTTCACAGATGAAAGCAGGTTCACACTGAGCACATGTGACAGACATGACAGAGTCTGGAGACACCGTGGAGAACGTTCTGCTGCCTGCAACATCCTCCAGCATGACCGGTTGGCATTGGGTCAGTAATGGTGTGGGGTGCCATTTCTTTGGAGGGCCGCACAGCCCTCCATGTGCTCGCCAGAGGTAGCCTGACTGCCATTAGGTACCGAGATGAGATCCTCAGACCCCTTGTGAGACCATATGCTGGTGCGGTTGGCCCTGGGTTCCTCCTAATGCAAGACAATGCTAGACCTCATGTGGCTGGAGTGTGTCAGCAGTTCCTGCAAGACGAAGGCATTGATGCTATGGACTGGCCCGCCCGTTCCCCAGACCTGAATCCAATTGAGCACATCTGGGACATCATGTCTCGCTCTATCCACCAACGTTACGTTGCACCACAGACTGTCCAGGAGTTGGCAGATGCTTTAGTCCAGGTCTGGGAGGAGATCCCTCAGGAGACCGTCCGCCACCTCATCAGGAGCATGCACAGGCGTTGTAGGGAGGTCATACAGGCACGTGGAGGCCACACACACTACTGAGCCTTATTTTGACTTGTTTTAAGAACATTACATCAAAGTTGGATCAGCCTGTAGTGTGTTTTTCCACTTTAATTTTGAGTGTGACTACAAATCCAGACCTCCATGGGTTGAAAAATTAGATTTCCATTTTTTTTTTTTTTCGTGTGATTTTGTTGTCAGCACATTCAACTATGTAAAGAACAACGTATTTCAGAAGAATATTTAATTAACTCAGATCTAGGATGTGTTATTTTTGTGTTCCCTTTATTTTTTTGAGCAGTGTATATAATGCTATCTCAGGAACTGAGTCTGTTCCATCAGCAGGATTAACCCTTTAGTTGCATCTGCACGCATTTAGAGAGAGTGAAAGGGGTACCACTATGTGATTGTGTAGTGCAGATGGGTTTTCATGGCAGCCAGGTACCTGTAAAAAGATGCAATGAAGGAGAGTATTGCAGTGTATTATATGAGCAATAAGAATATTACACCATAAAAAAAATCCCTAAAACAAGGGCAGAATTGCTGTTTATTCTGAATTAATAAAATTAATTATTGCATTGTGGACTCAAAGTATAATTGAAAAATATAACTTGTCTTGCAAAAAACAAGCCCCACATAAAGCTACTTGGACAGAAAAACGAAAAACGTATGGCTCTCTGAATGTGATGATGAAAAATGTTTTTTTTTGTGTAAAGGCAGAAAAAAGATTAAAAAAACATCCCCTTGAGATATCTTGACATAAACATAATACCCCACAGAATAAATTTTAAATGTTTTTTCACTTTACAGTGAGTGGTGTATAAAAAATAATAATGAGTGAGTTATAGGTAAAACAATGGTACCATTGAAGCATATGAATCATCTCAGAGAAGAACAAGCCCTCATATAGCTACATTGACAGAGAAATAAAAAGTTATGGCTCTCAAAACATATGTATAAAAAAAATTGCAGCGTCATGAAAAGGACACCTCAGGATCTGTCTCCTCAGAATATGGTATCTGTGCCAAAGTGCCAATTTAGGGAACACAAAAGAAAAAACTGCACTGTCTGATCTTCAGGGAAATGAATCATGTGACCCCTCTTGGCTCTGCTGGGGTGAAAGGCTTAGAGGCGAGGTACTTACACAAACGTCTATGGAGTAGGGAAACCGACCATGGGATTTTTTTGTACAACTGAACAAAAAAATTGTAAACAGCTACAATTTTTTATGGACATATGCCTTGCAACTTTATAGAGACCAAGCCCCATTTCACACCCTCAAAATGCAACATAATTTCCCTGAATGGCAGCAGCATGTAAACAAATCACAGTATTAACTAAAATATATATGACACTTTGCGCTGCCGTGAACTACTCTCTGTAGTCGGTGAGTACACCGGAATTGCCGCTGCCTGGTATTGGTGACTGGTCTCACCAATATTAAGTGTCGAATAGCTAAACCTGTTAGTAGAATACCGGCGCTGGCACAGAGAGAATAAGAAGATAATACGTGTTTACAGGATGCTTCTTAGGACATATAGTGTTAATACCCTAATAGCAATGTCTCTACCTGTATTGTTGAACGATCATTCAGCAGTGTAGTCCCGTTATTCCAAGCAGTGCTGTACAGATCTTAACAGAACGCTTCTGGCTCTCACTCACACTTCGCGCGCTGCTCCGGCCGGTAGCTAGCGCACGCGTGGAGGAGCCTGCAGGGATGAGTCCAGGAGCATCTTCGTGTGACGTCACAACTTCGCTCTGGGTGCCTCCAAAGGACAAATTTCCATCCAACGCTAAACGTTTCTGAACCTATGGGTTCCTTCGTCAGGGATGATTCATGTTACGAGTCCTGTGGATTAAATAGGCTTCCTGTTCCGATAGTAATTCCTGCAGTAGTTTACTCCGATTTGTGGGGACAGTCTACCACTTTCTGTAGATCTTCCTAGCCAGTTGTTACATATAATCTGTATTTTCATTTTTATTTAAATGCGAAAAATCACAGTATTAGGCCGCTTTCACACGAACGTGTGTCCCCCGTGGCCGTATTGTGGCCCGCATACGGCGGGTCCGCAATACACATGACACCGGCCGTGTGCATTCTGCATCACGGATGCGGATCCATTCACTTGAATGGGTCCGCAAATCCGGAGATGCGGTGTGGAACAGAATGGAACCACGGAACGGAAGCACTACAGAGTGCTTCTGTGGGGTTCCATTCTGTTCTTCCGTTCTGCAAAAAGATAGAACTTGTTCTATCTTTTTGCGGGACGGAGGGATCGCCGAACCCATTCAAGTAAATGGATTCGTGACCCGCATGCGGCTGGCCCGCGATCCCCATGCGGCTGGTCTCTGAAGTGCAAAATGGTAGTTGTAGTACATCCAACAATGGCAAAACACAGTTCCATCTGTAAACAGTGCAATTCTCTCCCAGATAACGTTGTATGAATTTAGGTGAGGATATGAGTTATGGCCCTTCCCTCGATATCTTGCCAAAGTCTCTATCAGTATAATCTATGACTGACAGCAGTAACTTGGCAATAATGACTGTATTTTCCACTGCATGATAAAGGGTTTAAAGGCACGTCTGGCCAGGAAGTGTGCAGGTGTGAAAAGTGTTTTAACGGTGTCTCTCACAGCAGTAAGGTTTGATTGGCTGTAGTCGCAGATTACCTCACTGACTCCTAAGCTTGGTAATGCAGACTCCAAGTTCTCATTTTCTCTCTTTCTGTGGATCCTACAGAGATCTATTAGTATCTGTAGCTTTCTTGAGCCTAAGAAAATGGAACATAAGGCACAGTTCCTTCCTCTCTCAACTCTCTCTAAGCACTCCTTTGAGCTAGGGGTGGAGCCAGCAACCAACTAGCAACCTGCAAGGGTTGAGCCAGGATTATCAACCCTTGGCTGTGCTAACTATACATGGCTATACCGGTTGCAATACATAGTATAACAATATACAGTATAACATTTAATAACATTACATTAAAGGACAAACCATTTGCAGATACCCCCTGCTCTGAGATACTGCAGTTCCTCCTTCACACACTGAGAGCGAAGCACTACAACTGAATAATATCACCAACTTCCTTCTTCAACCAAGCCAGCGAACTGATTGTGATGTGCTTGAGCTGTCGTTGGCATCAAACCAACTGAACAGGGATTTACGACTGTTTGTACTGCACACCATGTCATATACTAGCGCATGTGCTGTGAACAGTTAAAAAAAAAAAAATCATGGACAGTGTGCCCATGAATTTAAAGGGAGTCTGTCATCAGCATTTCACTTTTTTAATCCTTCCCATAGCTCCCTAGCATGATTACAGTTAATAAAAACGTTACCTCTGGCATCAATCCTGGACTTATAGAACCATCAAAAACGATCTTTATAACATATCCAAATGAGGGCTCGCAAGTGCCCAGGGGCGGCGTTACCCTCGTAGGTGCCCTGCTAGCTCAGCCTTTTCATTGCTTCCCACCGCCCCTTCCTACCCTCCGCCCGCCCATCCTTTCCCTCTGACCGCCTATCTACCAACTTGTTATTCCGCCGAGATCCCGCGTCTGCGCACTCATTCCTTTGGCCAGCGCATGCGCACTGCGATGCCCATACCTTGTATGGCATCACAGTAACTATTGCGCTTGCGCCGGCTGACGACGCAAAAACACAACAAAGGAGGCGGTCCATCGGCGCATGCGCATTAATTACTGTGATGCCGTACAAGGAATGGGCATCGCAGTGCGCATGCCCCGGCCAAAGAAATGAGTGCGCAGGCCCGGGATCTCGGCGGAATAACAAGTTGGTAGATAGGCGGTCAGAGGGTAAGAAGGGGCGGGGGGAAGCAATGAAAAGGATGAGCTAGCAGGGCACCTACGAGGGTAACGCCGCCCCTGTGCACTTGCGAGCCCTCATTTGCATATGTTATAAAGATCGTTTTTGATGGTTTTATAAGTCCAGGATTGATGCCAGAGGTAACGTTTTTATTAACTGTAAGCACGCTAGGGAGCTATGGGAAGGGTTAAAAAAGTGAAATGCTGATGACAGACTCCCTTTAAGGATGGTTGGTAACCTATCTCTGTGAATTTACATGGTGCCCCACTCCCACTAGATCAGATTAAGTAAATAGTTGTTTCAGCAAAGAAACATTTCTCATCCTGTTCAATAACTTTTCTCTCATTCTTGGATGTTAAACATAAATAGGAACACACAGCCTAATGTCTTATGGCAGTTTGCTGCTCTTTCCTTAACTCCCATAAAGAATGAAGACTGTAGTGTGGACAGGAGCAGACCGTACAGGGAAACTTCCTAGTGGTGGACTGATATCCAGGAGGGTAACCAAGACCTTCTCACGGCCGCCCGCTGGGTACATAACAACCTGATTAATTAACGTTGGGATCATCAGGTATTCATGTAACCAGCTGGTGGCTGCAGGTGTCCTCAGATGGCTTACTGCCTCACCACAAAGGTTATGTTTCTAGGGGGCTATGTTGTGCTGCTGTGGCAGTATTTTGTGCTGCACTGTGGTATTTGGTTCTGTTTTTATCTTCTGTCATTTTGGACCCACCTTTGACATGGGGCCACTTTTAGTTGTTTTTCCAGGGCCACTTTAAGTTCCCAGTCCACCTCTGTGTATCGATCAGTCAACAGTACTCACTAGACTCATGTGCATAGAGAAAGGGTGGGTAAAGAGGTTATAATTAGGGATGAGCGAACCCGAACTGTATAGTTCGGGTTCGTACCGAATTTTGGGGTGTCCGTGACACGGACCCGAACATTTTCGTAAAAGTCTGGGTTCAGGTTCGGTGTTCGGCGCTTTCTTGGCGCTTTTTGAAAGGCTGCAAAGCAGCCAATCAACAAGCGTCATACTACTTGCCCCAAGAGGCCATCACAGCCTTGCCTACTATTGGCATGGCTGTGATTGGCCAGTGCAGCATGTGACCCAGCCTCTATATAAGCTTGGGTCACGTAGCGCTGCACGTCACTCTGCTGTTACAAGTGTAGGGAGAGGTTGCAGCTGCGACGTTAGGGCGAGATTAGGCAGTGATTAACTCCTCCAAAACACTTAAGACAGTGACCGATCTACAGCTGTGGATCATTGAACTGCTGCTATTCAATTGCTCACTGTTTTTAGGCTGCCCAGAGCGTTTTTCAGTCACCTTTTTCTGGGGTGATCGGCGGCCATTTTGTGGCTTGTGGTGCGCCAGCACAAGCTGCCACCAAGTCCATTTAACCATCAATAGTGTGGTTATTTTTTGCTATATCCTACATCAGGGGCAAGCTGCCACCAAGTCCATTTAACCATCAATAGTGTGGTTATTTTTTGGCTATATCTTACATCAGGGGCAAGCTGCCACCAAGTCCATTTAACCATCAATAGTGTGGTTATTTAAATCCATCCCTAAAAGGGTATATTAGATTCAAGGTGCTGATAGGGTCATTCTCAATAACTTCACACACACGCTACTGTGCATATCCAAGTCTAATTCTGTCCGTAAACGTATACCTGTCACCCAGCGCCTAAATAATAGGCCTCAAATTTATATTCAGCTAAATCTGTGGTTATTGCTGTAGCTGGTTAAGTTATATTGTGTCCGTCAAAGCACAGTTTTTGTTCTGGTTTGAAATACAATTCCCAACCTAGCAATTTCCTAAATTAGTGGTTTCTGCTGTATCAGGCCTACTTTAAATCCATCCCTAAAAGGGTATATTAGATTCAAGGTGCTGATAGGGTCATTCTCAATAACTTCACACACACGCTACTGTGCATATCCAAGTCTAATTCTGTCCGTAAACGTATACCTGTCACCCAGCGCCTAAATAATAGGCCTCAAATTTATATTCAGCTAAATCTGTGGTTATTGCTGTAGCTGGTTAAGTTATATTGTGTCCGTCAAAGCACAGTTTTTGTTCTGGTTTGAAATACAATTCCCAACCTAGCAATTTCCTAAATTAGTGGTTTCTGCTGTATCAGGCCTACTTTAAATCTATCCCTAAAAGGGTATATTAGATTCAAGGAGCTGATAGGGTCATTCTCAATAACTTCACACACACGCTACTGTGCAAGTCTAATTCCAAGTCTAAATCTGTCTGTAAACGTATACCTGTCACCCAGCGCCTAAATAATAGGCCTCAAATTTATATTCAGATAAATCTGTCATTACTGCTGGGCCTGTATTAGTGTAATACGGTACCTAAATAGATAGCCAGATAGTGTTAGGTGTCTGTAAAAAAAAGGCCTGAATTTGAATTCAATACATTGGGCCAAATAATTTTTTTCTTATTGTGGTGAATGGTAACAATGAGGAAAACATCTAGTAAGGGACGCGGACATGGTCGTGGTGGTGTTAGTGGACCCTCTGGTGCTGGGAGAGGACATGGCCGTTCTGCCACAGCCACACGTCCTAGTGAACCAACTACCTCGGGTCCCAGTAGCCAGCAGAATTTACAGCGATATTTGGTGGGGCCCAATGCCGTTCTAAGGATGGTAAGGTCTGAGCAGGTACAGGCATTAGTCAATTGGGTGGCCGACAGTGGATCCAGCACGTTCACATTATCTCCCACCCAGTCTTCTGCAGAAAGCGCACAGATGGCGCATTAAAACCAAGCCCATCAGTCTGTCACATCACCCCCATGCATATCAGGGAAACTGTCTGAGCCTCAAGTTATGCAGCAGTCTCTTATGCTGTTTGAAGACTCTGCTGGCAGGGTTTCCCAAGGGCATCCACCTAGTCCTATCCCAGGGGTGGAAGAGATAGAATGCACTAACGCACAACCACTTATGTTTCCTGATGATGAGGACATGGGAATACCACCTCAGCACGTCTCTGATGATGACGAAACACAGGTGCCAACTGCTGCGTCTTTCTGCAGTGTGCAGACTGAACAGGAGGTCAGGGATCAAGACTGGGTGGAAGACGATGCAGGGGACGATGAGGTCCTAGACCCCACATGGAATGAAGGTCATGCCACTGACTTTCACAGTTCGGAGGAAGAGGCAATGGTGAGACCGAGCCAACAGCGTAGCAAAAGAGGGAGCAGTGGGCAAAAGCAGAACACCCGCCGCCACAACCTGCATGACCAGGCACCTGCATGCAAAGCATGAACTGCAGTGGAGTAAACACCTTAAAAACAAGGAAGTCACTCAGGCTCCCCCTGCTACCTCTTCTGCTGCTGCCGCCTCGGCCTCTTCTGCTGCTGCTGCCGCCTCGGCCTCTTCCTCCGCCTCTGGAGGAACGTTGGCACCTGCCGCCGAGCTAACATGGGATGTACCACCAACACCACCACCTGCGTCACCAAGCATCTCAACCATGTCACACGGCAGCGTTCAGCTCTCCATCTCACAAACATTTGAGAGAAAGCTTAAATTCCCACCTAGCCACCCTCGATCCCTGGCCCTGAATGCCAGCATTTCTAAACTACTGGCCTATGAAATGCTGTCATTTAGGCTGGTGGACACAGACAGCTTCAAACAGCTCATGTCGCTTGCTGTCCCACAGTATGTTGTTCCCAGCCGGCACTACTTCTCCAAGAGAGCCGTGCCTTCCCTGCACAACCAAGTATCCGATAAAATCAAGTGTGCACTGCGCAACGCCATCTGTGGCAAGGTCCACCTAACCACAGATACGTGGACCAGTAAGCACGGCCAGGGACGCTATATCTCCCTAACTGCACACTGGGTAAATGTAGTGGCGGCTGGGCCCCAGGCGGAGAGCTGTTTGGCGCACGTCCTTCCGCCGCCAAGGATCGCAGGGCAACATTCTTTGCCTCCTGTCTCCTCCTCCTCCTACTCAGCTTCCTCCTCCTCTTCTTCCACCTGCTCATCCAGTCAGCCACACACTTTCACGACCAACTTCAGCACAGCCCGGGGTAAACGTCAGAAGGCCATTCTGAAACTCATATGTTTGGCGGACAGGCCCCACACCGCACAGGAGTTGTGGGGGGGGGTATAGAACAACAGACCGACGAGTGGTTGCTGCCGGTGAGCCTCAAGCCCGGCCTGGTGGTGTGCGATAATGGGCGAAATCTCGTTGCAGCTCTGGGACTAGCCGGTTTGACGCACATCCCTTGTCTGGCGCATGTGCTGAATTTGGTGGTGCAGAAGTTCATTCACAACTACCCCGACATGTCAGAGCTGCTGCATAAAGTGCGGGCCGTCTGTTCGCGCTTCCGGCGTTCACATCCTGCCGCTGCTCGCCTGTCTGCGCTACAGCGTAACTTCGGCCTTCCCGCTTACCGCCTCATATGCGACGTGCCCACCAGGTGGAACTCCACCTTGCACATGCTGGACAGACTGTGCGAGCAGCAGCAGGCCATAGTGGAGTTTCAGCTGCAGCACGCACGGGTCAGTCGCACTGCGGAACAGCACCACTTCACCACCAATGACTGGGCCTCCATGCGAGACCTGTGTGCCCTGTTGTGCTGTTTCGAGTACTCCACCAACATGGCCAGTGGCGATGACGCCGTTATCAGCCTTACAATACCACTTCTATGTCTCCTTGAGAAAACACTTAGGGCGATGATGGAAGAGGAGGTGGCCCAGGAGGAGGAGGAGGAAGAGGGGTCATTTTTAGCACTTTCAGGCCAGTCTCTTCGAAGTGACTCAGAGGGAGGTTTTTTGCAACAGCAGAGGCCAGGTACAAATGTGGCCAGACAGGGCCCACTACTGGAGGACGAGGATGAGGAGGAGGTGGAGGAGGATGAGGATGAAGCATGTTCACAGCGGGGTGGCACCCAACGCAGCTCGGGCCCATCACTGGTGCGTGGCTGGGAAGAAATGCAGGATGATGACGATACGCCTCCCACAGAGGACAGCTTGTCCTTACCTCTGGGCAGCCTGGCACACATGAGCGACTACATGCTGCAGTGCCTGCGCAACGACAGCAGAGTTGCCCACATTTTAACGTGTGCGGACTACTGGGTTGCCACCCTGCTGGATCCCCGGTACAAAGACAATGTGCCCACCTTACTTCCTACACTGGAGCGTGATAGGAAGATGCGCGAGTACAAGCGCACGTTGGTAGACGCGCTACTGAGAGCATTCCCAAATGTCACAGGGGAACAAGTGGAAGCCCAAGGCGAAGGCAGAGGAGGAGCAAGAGGTCGCCAACGCAGCTGTGTCATGGCCAGCTCCTCTGAGGGCAGGGTTAGCATGGCAGAGATGTGGAAAAGTTTTGTCACCACGCCACAGCTAACTGCACCACCACCTGATACGGAACGTGTTAGCAGGAGGCAACATTTCACTAACATGGTGGAACAGTACCTGTGCACACCCCTCCACGTACTGACTGATGGTTCGGCCCCATTCAACTTCTGGGTCTCCAAATTGTCCACGTGGCCAGAGCTAGCCTTTTATGCCTTGGAGGTGCTGGCCTGCCCGGCGGCCAGCGTTTTGTCTGAACGTGTATTCAGCACGGCAGGGGGCGTCATTACAGACAAACGCAGCCGCCTGTCAACAGCCAATGTGGACAAGCTGACGTTCATAAAAATGAACCAGGCATGGATCCCACAGGACCTGTCCATCCCTTGTGCAGATTAGACATTAACTACCTCCCCTTAACCATATATTATTGTACTCCAGGGCACTTCCTCATTCAATCCTATTTTTATTTTCATTTTACCATTATATTGCGGGGCAACCCAAAGTTGAATGAACCTCTCCTCTGTCTGGGTGCCGGGGCCTAAAAATATCTAACAGTGGCCTGTTCCAGTGGTGGGTGACATGAAGCCTGATTCTCTGCTATGACATGAAGACTGATTCTCTGCTGAGTAGCTGACATGAAGCCAGATTCTATGTTATGGGACCTCTCTCCTCTGTCTGGGTGCCGGGGCCTAAATTATATGACAATGGACTGTTCCAATGTTGGGTGACGTGAAGCATGATTCTCTGCTATGACATGAAGACTGATTCTCTGCTGACATGAAGCCTGAATCTCTGTTATGGGACCTCTCTCCTCTGCCTGGGTGCCGGGGCCTAAATATCTGACAATGGACTGTTCCAGTGGTGGGTGACGTGAAGCCTGATTCTCTGCTATGACATGAAGACTGATTCTCTGCTGACATGAAGCCAGATTCTCTGCTATGGGACCTCTCTCCTCTGCCTGGGTGCCTGGGCCTAAATATCTGACAGTGGCCTGTTCCAGTGGTGGGTGACGTGAAGCCTGATTCTCTGCTATGACATGAAGACTGATTCTCTGCTGACATGAAGCCAGATTCTATGTTATGGGACCTCTCTCCTCTGCCTGGGTGCCGGGGCCTAAATATCTGACAATGGACTGTTCCAGTGGTGGGTGACGTGAAGCCTGATTCTCTGCTATGACATGAAGACTGATTCTCTGCTGACATGAAGCCAGATTCTCTGCTATGGGACCTCTCTCCAATTTATATTGGTTAATTTTTATTTATTTTATTTTTATTTTTATTAATTTTCCTATCCACATTTGTTTGCAGGGGATTTAACTACATTTTGCTGCCTTTTGCAGCCCTCTAGCCCTTTCCTGGGCTGTTTTACAGCCTTTTTAGTGCCGAAAAGTTCTGGTCCCCATTGACTTCAATGGGGTTCGGGACGAAGTTTGGGTCGGGTTCGGATCGGGCCGAACTTCTCGAACCCGAACATCCAGGTGTTCGCTCAACTCTAGTTATAATCTCTTCAACTCAACTGTTGCATATAAGACTTTCTGCCATCTGCTGGTGAAAGATGATAACTTATGTGGGAGATTCTGAACTTTCCCCAGTAGATGGCAGACAGCATTGCATACAGATAACGGATGAGTTTGAGAGAAGAGAATTATATTTCCAGCATCTTCACACCACCACTGTCTCCATCAACTGTCCTGCTGTGTCCATCCCCCTAAGTAAAAATTTAGCAGAACAGGTAAGTGTGTTATAGTACCCTGGAGCAGGGGTACTTTGAAGTCTGGACATTTGTGGACATTTGCCCCTATTTCCCCTATGCAAAGTCATCAACTCCTTACTTTATTTCACTTTAAAGGGTTAACTTACATTGACTTATACTGTTTAAAGGGGTTGTTCAGGCTTTTAATATTGATGACCTATCCTGAGGTTTGCATACAATGTCCGGATCCTTTTCAAGCCTTAAAACCGCCTCCTCTTTATCCAGTGCCCCATTTCCCAAAAAAGTTGATGAGGAGGATGAGGGTAATGACAATGCTGGCTGCATTATATCTGTGAGGGGTTTTGTTTTTATTCCCCCCTGATTTCCTCTTGTTCTTGGTGACCATTTTCTACTCTGTCCTTTCCTTTCTTTTCTGTAGCTTGTTTATACACCCTTAGGTTCAGTATCAGAAGACTCAATGTCTGTAGACGAGGTTTCTGTGTCCCCCACTTTATGAGTTGTTTAAGGAAATCAAATGCCTTTTTCTCCCTAAATTCTCCTAAATCCCTAACAAATTGGTTATGCTGTCTTTCTTTCTTTGAGGGTAGATTGGAAGCGTTCAACTGAATTTTTCAACAGCACTTCCCTTCTATTAAAATCAGGGTCCTCCTTATAGCTCAATGCCCTTTCAATTAGTTCATTCAACCCCCTTGATGATCTTTCCAATGTTTTCTTCTCCTACTCAAGCAAAAGATTCATAAAGCGCAATGTCCTCAAAGGTTAGCTATGTTGTTATTATGTCTGAAAAACTGTGTTTGTCTGGAAAAACTGCTGTGTCGTTGCCACTGAGTATCACTGAAGGTCTAATGCAAGTCTATGAGAGAGGGGAGTTATAACATTGTATTTGTTTGAGCTGAGTTTCTCCACTCCACCCCTCCCACTAGAAAGTTCTAGTTAGAAACTGTATACAAGGAGAGCAGTCAGAGCCCCTAGTGTTCTGCAGTTAGGGAACAGTGCTTAGAAGAGCAAAACTCTACCAGACTATTGAGTGACCAGAAGAAGACACTAAGATGGGGATACTCTGCCACAGTCCCTGGGCCTCCAGCCTTTGGCCATGGTATCAGCCTTCTGAGAGAGAGAGGGACAGCTAGCTCAGGCCTTTCCTCAGTATCAAACCCTTCTTCTGCCAGGGAGGAGACTGGAGAAGCCAGCCCTATGCCTCGTCTCTATTGTTTTGCACCTGAATTCCTCCAGTAAAGAAGCACACTAGTTTACTGCAGACCCTGATTCTCTAGACTTTTTAGGGTGAACCACACCTTACCATCCCTTCCGAAGAGCAACAACATGTGGTGACACCTGGGCGGCGTCTGGGGGACTCAGTATAGTGTTGGGGCCACCCCAAACCTGGCCATTGCATGTGTATCTGTGTATACACTACTCTAAAAAAGTTAGAGATATTTGGCTTTCAGGTGAAATTTATGGAAAACGTAAACAGTTCCCTCTACAGTGATATTATATCATGAAAGTAGGCATTTAAGTAGAAGCAGGCAATGTTGATTTCCTCATCTCAAACAATTTATTGAAACAAAAGCTAACAACAGTGGTGGGTATACCCCCACAAAATCCCATGGGTGTTCAATGGGATTCAGGACTGGAGAAAATGCAGGCCACTCCATTTCAGATACCTCAGCAGCTGTTCCCTAATGATGCAACCTCGATGAGCTGGCGCATTGTCATCCATGAAGATGAAATTAGGCCTGTGTTGTTTATGCAGAGACACAATGACTGGATTAATTATGTTATTCAAGTAGTATGGGCTGTATTGACTAGACACACCTGCCCACTCTGTAACACCAGCACCACCAAAGGCTCGTCTGGTGACAACAGTTAGCGCTATGCTTGACATCTCCATCGTTGGCGGCCATCATTTCTGCTCAGTGTAGATCTACTTCATCAGTGAACAGCACTGAGGCCCACTGGTCTCTCGTACAGCGTAGATACTCCCAGGCCCATGTAAGACGATGATGCCTGTCAGTGCTCAGACCATACGCCGCACACTGCATCACATTGGTCTGCATGGCTGTCATCCCAGAAGGAAGCCTCTTCTAAAGATGATGCACAAGAAAGCAAGCTCAAGCAGACTAAAGACATGGATTACTGGAACAATATCCTGTGGTCTGAAGAGACCAAGAGAAACTTATTTGGTTCAGATGGTGTCAAGTGTGTCTGGCGACAACCAGGTGAGGAGTACAAAGACAAGTGTGTCTTGCCTACACTTAAGCATGGTGGTGGGAGTGTCATGGTTTGGGGCTGCATAAGTGCTGGTAACTGTGGGGAGCTACAGTTCATTGAGGGAACCATGAATATCAACATGTACTATGACATACTAATACAAAGCATGATCCCCTCACTTCAGAAACTGGCCTGCAGGGCAGTATTCCAACATGATAACGACTCCAAACACACCTCCAGGACCACCACTGTCTTGCTAAAAGCGCTGAGGGAGCATCTGTAGGCCATCCTCAAATGGCAGGTGGAGGAGTGCAAGGTCTCTAACATACACCAGCTCTGTGTTGTCATTATGGAGGAGTGGAAGAAAATTCCAGTGGCAACCTGTGAAGCTCTAGTGAACTCCATGCCCACGAGAGTTAAGACAGTACTGGAAAATAATGGTGACCACACAAAATATTAACACTTTGGACACAATTTGACAATTTTCACTTAGGGGTGTACTCACTTTTGTTGCCAGCGGTTTAGACATTAATGGCTGTGTGTTGAGTTATTTTGAGGGCACACCAACTTTACACTGTTATACAAGCTGTACACTGACTACGTTACATTGTATCAAAGTGTCATATCTTTAGTGTTGTCCCATGAAAAGGTATAATAAAATATTTACAAAAATGTGAGGGGTGTGCTCACTTTTGTGAGATACTGTGTGTGTGTGTGTGTGTGTCTATATATATATATATATATATATATATTGTAAACTTTGGGGGTCTTTAAGCTCCGCGAGACAAGTGCGTAAAACCGTGTCAGTAAAGCAAAGGGTCTTTATTGGTGACCAAACAAAACAAAATAAAGCTTTGCTTCAGCATCCAAAACGTCACAACAAAAGTCCTGCTTGTTTCCAGCATAAATTAGGAAAAAAAGTATTTTCTTCAGAAAACAACCAAAAGAAAGGCACATACGTTTTTAGTAGAAGTCTTCCAGACCTTCCCTGCAGACACAGCTTCACTTCCAAACTACTCAAAAGTCCTCTCTGAGCAGCTAGCAGACTTCCATCTTGTCCTCACAGGTGCACTCTCCCAACTCACTCACTCCCTCCAGCATCACTTCCTGCTTTAATGGGTGGTTGTCTGTGAGATCTTAACCCCTTGTGTGCTGGCTTCCAGGGTTTAGGAGTGGAGGCTTCATCCCACCCAAATAACACTTTGGAGCCTCCAAAATTCCAGGCCCCAAACTATTTTACTAAGATAAAGAAGACTGTGAGCCAGTCCTCTCTGAATTAGCGCCTGCCTGGAACTTTTCACCCACTTTTTGGGTGACCCCCTGAACCTTCTACCTCTATTTAAATGGACCATAGTCCAAACAGTGGTGCCGTATAGCACCCGTCCAGGACCCACCCCCGATGTCCTGTACATATCCCCCCCCTCTGCCTCAACGCGGAGGTGTTGGAGGCAACAGTAGACACCATACAATGGACTCGGGAGAGGGCATCGGCATTCTGATGCTGTCTCCCGGGTCTGTGCTCTACCATGAAATTGAACTCCTGGAGAGAAAGGAACCACCTTGTTACCCTGGCATTGGTGTGTTTATTCTGTCTCATCCAGGTAAGCGGAGCATGGTCTGACACCAAGCGGAACTTTCTGCTCAGGAGGAAATATCGCAGGGAGTCTAGAGCCCACTTGATGGCCAGACACTCCCGCTCCACCACCGCATAGTTTCTTTCAGCTGCCGTCAGCTTCCTACTAAGAAAGACCACAGGGTGCTCCTCCCCATTGATTTCCTGAGACAGGACCGCTCCTAACCCTTCGCTTGAAGCATCTGTCTGTACTACAAAATCTTTTGTAAAATCTGGAGCTACAAGCACCGGATCTTGGCACAAAGCTGTCTTAAGCATTTGAAAAGCCGTCTCGGCCTCGGCGTTCCACTTTATCATCACTGACTTTCTGCCTCTGGTCAGGTCGGTCAGTGGTGCAGCAACAGTGGCAAAGTTGGGGACAAACCTCCTATAATAGCCAACTATGCCCAAAAACGCTCTGACCTGCTTCTTGGTTAGGGGACGGGGCCAGTCCTGTATGGCCTCCACCTTACTCATTTGGGGCTTTACCAGCCCTCTACCCACAATATATCCTAGGTATTTTACTTCCTCCATCCCAATGGCACACTTCTCGGGGTTGATGGTGAACCCTGCTCTTCTTAAGGAGTCTACGACTGCCTGAACCCGGGGAAGGTGGGACTCCCAATCAGTGCTGAAGATGACTATGTCATCTAGGTAGACAGAAGCGTACCGTTGGTGTGGACGCAGAGTTTTGTCCATGCCCCTTTGGAACGTGGCCGGGGCTGAGTGTAGACCAAATGGCATTCTCTTATATTGGAAGTGGCCTTCTGGGGTAGAGAAGGCTGTCTTCTCCCTGGCTTCCTTAGTCAGGGGAATCTGCCAGTACCCTTTTGTGAGGTCTAGCATGGTAATGTACCTGGCAGGCCCCAACCTTTCAATTAGCTCATCTACTCGTGGCATGGGATATGCGTCGAACTTGGAGACTTCATTAAGCTTTCTGAAGTCGTTGCAGAAGCGGAGGGTGCCGTTGGGCTTGGGTACCAACACAATTGGACTAGACCATTCGCTCTGCGACTCTTCAATGACTCCAAGCTCGAACATTCTTTTAACCTCTTCGGACACTGCCACCCTATGAGCTTCTGGGATACGTTAAGGCCTTAACCTGACTTTTACATTGGGGTCGGTCACAATGTCATGTTCGATGACGTTGGTGCGACCGGGCAACTCTGAAAACATATCTCTATTTTTTTGTAGAAACTCTTTTGTTTGCTGGGTTTGAGGTCTAGTCAGGGTAGAAGCAACCTGCACCAAGTCGATCCCTGCATGGTCCCCTGACTGTACCCCTACTACCGCTGACACTTGTTCTCTGTCTCTCCAGGGTTTCAACAAATTGATGTGATAGATCTGGTATGGTTTTCTTTTCCCTGGCTGGTGTACCTTGTAGTCCACCTCACCGAATTTCTCTACTACCTCAAATGGGCCCTGCCATTTGGCCAAGAATTTGCTCTCTACTGTGGGTATTAGAACAGCCACCCGGTCTCCTACTTGGAACTGTCTAACTTTAGCCGACCTGTTATACACTCTTCTTTGGGCCTCCTGGGCCTTCTGCATATGCTCCTTCACCAGTGGCATCACCTTAGCCACCCTCTCTCGCATTTGAGAGATATGCTCTACCACCGTTTTGTGTGGTGAGGACTCACTTTCCCATGTCTCTTTTACCAGATCGAGTAACCCCCGGGGCCTTCGTCCATACACTAATTCAAATGGCGAAAAACCTGTGGATGCTTGCGGGACCTCCCGGATAGCAAATAACAGGGCAGGGAGTAACATATCCCAATCCTTCCCATCTTTCTGGACTACTCTTCTCAACATGGATTTTAAGGTTTTATTGAATCTTTCGACTAGGCCATCGGTCTGTGGGTGGTAGACAGACGTCCGCAACTGCTTAATTTGAAACAATTTGCACAAGTCCGCCATTACCTTTGACATAAAAGGGGTACCCTGGTCTGTCAGGATCTCTTTGGGGAACCCAGTTCGTAAGAACATTTGAAACAACTCCCTGGCGATGGCCTTAGAGGAGGCTTTCCTCAAAGGGACAGCTTCTGGATACCTAGTTGCGTAATCTAGGATGACCAATATGTATTGGTGGCCCCGTGCCGACTTTACCAGGGGTCCCACCAGATCCATAGCGATCCGTTCAAACGGGACTTCGATAATCGGCAAGGGCACTAGAGGGTTTCTATAGTGTGGCACTGGGGCGGTTAACTGGCAAATGGGACAAGACGCACAGTATCTTTTAACCTTGGCCTTCAACCCTGGCCAGTAAAACCGGTCGTTTATCCTGGCCTCTGTTTTCTCCGCCCCCAGGTGTCCTCCCAGTGCATCGTTGTGGGCTAGATCGAGGAGCATCCGCCTATACGGTTGGGGAACCAGCAACTGCTCTATAGTTTCCCCTCGGCTCTCAGCCACTCGATACAGTAAGTCCCCCTTCAACGCAAAGTGAGGGAACCTCTGGTCTGCATCTGGCATTTGTGGGACCCCATCAACAACAGAAACCTGCTCTCGAGCATTGACCAAGGCAGGGTCCCGTAATTGGGCGGTACCAAATGCACCTCTGGACACGTCTAGATCTGGATGTACTGGCCTTGAGGATGTTTCCCCTTCATCTTCCTCAACTGGGGAGAGCTCCTCGTCATCCTCCCCCAGCATGACTTGTAATGGGAAGACCTCCCCCACCTCAGAGATCAACCCGGGTTTAAGACCTGGGTCAGGGGCATTATCCTCCACATTAGCATTCCCTGCGACTTCATTATCAATGGTAGGTATTTCTATATCAGAGGGGTGTATTTCAGCTCCGGACCCCTCGGACCCTGTCCCTTCCAGGCCCAGTGCCCCCAGTTCCCCTGGTGGTGCCATTTGCACCTCGTTCCATAGTTCTAGAAATAGTGGACAGTCCCGCCCCACTATGATGTCATGAATTAAACTGTTTACCACCCCGACCTCCTGTGTAACTGAGGCATGGCCATGAGAGACAGTCACCGGAACCAAGGGGTACTCCTTGGTATCCCCATGAATGCATACCACCCGAAGAGTTTTAGTCACTGGTTTAAGCCTCCCAAGTACCCTGGCATGTACTAATGTTACCATGCTACCGGAGTCCAGTAGGGCCCTGGCAGGAAGGTGGTTCACCCACACTTCACACTCAAACCGTCCTGCAGCCAGGTCAAGATGAGTGGTACACACACTTCGCACATAGAAGGAGCTTCTCCGAACAGTTCCGCACTCCATAGGCTCCTCCTGCAGTGGGCATTGTGCCCGGGTATGCCCCCAGGACCGACATCGCCAACATTGTATGTCTCCCATCTTTGGTACAGGAACCGACCTCCGTGGTTCTAGGGCAGATGGTGTAAACCTGCGGACGCCAACATCTGGCAAGGCTTCTCTCCTCAGGTTGGTGGCTGGTCTGGGTGTCCTTGGCGTGGGTTCTCGACGCTTGGCAGGCCCAAGCAGGTCCTCCACCACGGTATACCGTTCAACCAGCTCGATCAGCTGGTCAACATTAGTAGGGTTTCCATGGCTTACCCAGCGCTGTAGGTCATCTTGTAGGGACCGTAGGTACCGGTCCATCACTACTCGTTCCACCATTTGTGGACCTGACAACTTTTCTGGCTGTAGCCATTTTTTAACTAACTGAATTAGTTCATGCATCTGGGACCTGGGTGGTTGGTCCGATTTGTACTGCCAGCGATGCACCCTCTGAGCCCGGACAGCTGTGGTCACTCCCAGGCGGGCCAGGATTTCAGCTTTTAGACGTTCATAGTCTTTGATGTGCTCAGCTGGGAGGTCAAAATAGGCCTTTTGCGGGTCACCAGCGAGAAAAGGCGATATAATGCCGGCCCATTGGTCCCGGGGCCACGCTTCTCTCTCTGCTATCCTTTCAAAGGTGGTAAGAAAGGCTTCCACGTCATCGCTGGGTGTTAGTTTCTGCAAAAAATGGCTGGCTCTAACAGACACTGGGTTGCTAACGGCAACGACCGCTTGCGCTTGTCCCTGAGCCAGCTGCTGTACGGCCTCCTGCAAGGCAGCCACCTGTGCTTGAGTGGACTCCTGCTGGACCGTAAACTGGGCGGATAGCAGCCGTGTATTTTCCTGCTGCGCAGCTATAGCCTGTGCCAGGGCCTGCTGCTGCTGAGCCATCGCTTCCTCATGGCGACGGTTTGACTCTGCTGACGCTTGCTGCTGGGCCACAGTGGCTTGTGCCAAAGCCTTAACGACCTCCTCCATGCCTTTGTCTGCTGTTTGTAACGCCTGGGCTGACCTCACCCAAGACATGCCATAAGTATACTGTCTCTTTAAATGTCAGTTTTAAACGTTTTTTTTGCGCCTGCAAATGCACTTTGCCCGCATCCTCCACCAGTTGTAAACTTTGGGGGTCTTTAAGCTCCGCGAGACAAGTGCGTAAAACCGTGTCAGTAAAGCAAAGGGTCTTTATTGGTGACCAAACAAAACAAAATAAAGCTTTGCTTCAGCATCCAAAACGTCACAACAAAAGTCCTGCTTGTTTCCAGCATAAATTAGGAAAAAAAGTATTTTCTTCAGAAAACAACCAAAAGAAAGGCACATACGTTTTTAGTAGAAGTCTTCCAGACCTTCCCTGCAGACACAGCTTCACTTCCAAACTACTCAAAAGTCCTCTCTGAGCAGCTAGCAGACTTCCATCTTGTCCTCACAGGTGCACTCTCCCAACTCACTCACTCCCTCCAGCATCACTTCCTGCTTTAATGGGTGGTTGTCTGTGAGATCTTAACCCCTTGTGCGCTGGCTTCCAGGGTTTAGGAGTGGAGGCTTCATCCCACCCAAATACCACTTTGGAGCCTCCAAAATTCCAGGCCCCAAACTATTTTACTAAGATAAAGAAGACTGTGAGCCAGTCCTCTCTGAATTAGCGCCTGCCTGGAACTTTTCACCCACTTTTTGGGTGACCCCCTGAACCTTCTACCTCTATTTAAATGGACCATAGTCCAAACAGTGGTGCCGTATAGCACCCGTCCAGGACCCACCCCCGGTGTCCTGTACAATATATACAGGGAGTGCAGAATTATTAGGCAAGTTGTATTTTTGAGGATTAGTTTTATTATTGAACAACAACCATGTTCTCAATGAACCCAAAAAACTCATTAATATCAAAGCTGAATATTTTTGGAAGTAGTTTTTAGTTTGTTTTAGTTTTAGCTATTTTAGGGGGATATCTGTGTGTGCAGGTGACTATTACTGTGCATAATTATTAGGCAACTTAACAAAAAACAAATATATACCCATTTCAATTATTTATTTTTACCAGTGAAACCAATATAACATCTCAACATTCACAAATATACATTTCTGACATGCAAAAACAAAACAAAAACAAATCAGTGACCAATATAGCCACCTTTCTTTGCAAGGACACTCAAAAGCCTGCCATCCATGGATTCTGTCAGTGTTTTGATCTGTTCACCATCAACATTGCGTGCAGCAGCAACCACAGCCTCCCAGACACTGTTCAGAGAGGTGCACTGTTTTCCCTCCTTGTAAATCTCACATTTGATGATGGACCACAGGTTCTCAATGGGGTTCAGATCAGGTGAACAAGGAGGCCATGTCATTAGATTTTCTTCTTTTATACCCTTTCTTGCCAGCCACGCTGTGGAGTACTTGGATGCGTGTGATGGAGCATTGTCCTGCATGAAAATCATGTTTTTCTTGAAGGATGCAGACTTCTTCCTATACCACTGCTTGAAGAAGGTGTCTTCCAGGAACTGGCAGTAGGACTGGGAGTTGAGCTTGACTCCATCCTCAACCCGAAAAGGCCCCACAAGCTCATCTTTGATGTTTCCAGCCCAAACCAGTACTCCACCTCCACCTTGCTGGCGTCTGAGTCGGACTGGAGCTCTCTGCCCTTTACCAATCCAGCCACGGGCCCATCCATCTGGCCCATCAAGACTCACTCTCATTTCATCAGTCCATAAAACCTTAGAAAAATCAGTCTTGAGATATTTCTTGGCCCAGTCTTGACGTTTCAGCTTGTGTGTCTTGTTCAGTGGTGGTCGTCTTTCAGCCTTTCTTACCTTGGCCATGTCTCTGAGTATTGCACACCTTGTGCTTTTGGGCACTCCAGTGATGTTGCAGCTCTGAAATATGGCCAAACTGGTGGCAAGTGGCATCTTGGCAGCTGCACGCTTGACTTTTCTCAGTTCATGGGCAGTTATTTTGCGCCTTGGTTTTTCCACACGCTTCTTGCGACCCTGTTGACTATTTTGAATGAAACGCTTGATTGTTCGATGATCACGCTTCAGAAGCTTTGCAATTTTAAGAGTGCTGCATCCCTCTACAAGATATCTCACTATTTTTTACTTTTCTGAGCCTGTCAAGTCCTTCTTTTGACCCATTTTGCCAAAGGAAAGGAAGTTGCCTAATAATTATGCACACCTAATATAGGGTGTTGATGTCATTAGACCACACCCCTTCTCATTACAGAGATGCACATCACCTAATATGCTTAATTGGTAGTAGGCTTTCGAGCCTATACAGCTTGGAGTAAGACAACATGCATAAAGAGGATGATGTGGTCAAAAAACTCATTTGCCTAATAATTCTGCACGCAGTGTATATATTATATATATACACTGCCTGTCCAAAAAAAAGTCACCACCTGGATTTAACTAAGCAAATTGTTCTGAGCCTCCTATTTGATAATTACTGCATGGGCGATTATCTTTCAGCTGGCAATAAGTTATTTAACCCCAACTGGTGCAATAAGTTGCTTCTCATTTCTTAAACCACCATGTCGAAAGACACATCTCATGGTCGTGGAAAAGATGTTAGTCTGTTTGAGAAGGGTCAAATCATTGGCATGCATCAATCAGAGAAAACATCTCAGGAGATTGCAGAAACTACTAAAATTGGGTTAAGAACTGTCCAACGCATTATTAAATACTGGAAGGATAGTGGGGACCCATCGTATTCGAGGAAGAAATGTGGCAGGGCAAAAATCCTGAATGATCGTGATTGGCGATCACTTAAACATTTGGTGAAATCAAATCAAAGAAAAACAACAGTAGAACTCAGGGCTATGTTTAATAGTGAAAGTAAGAGCATTTCCACCTGCACAATGCGAAGGGAACTCAAGAGATTGGGACTGAACAGCTGTGTAGCCGTAATAAAACCATTAATCAGTGAGGCAACCAGAAAAATAGGCTTCAATTTGCTAGGGAGCATAAAGATTGAACTCTGGAGCAATGGAAGAAGGTCATGTGGTCTGATGAGTCCAGATTAACCCTGTTCCAGAGTGATGGGCGCATCAGGCTAAGAAAAGAGGCAGATGAAGTGATGCCCCCATCATGCCTAGTGCCTACTGTACAAGCCTGTGGGGCAGTGCTATGATCTGGGGTTGCTGCAGTTAGTCGGGTCTAGGTTCAGAAACAGTATGTGCTCCAAGAATGAGGTCAGCTGACTACCTGAACATACTGAATGACCAGGTTATTCCATCAATGGATTTTTTTTCTTCCCTGATGGCACGGGCATATTCCAAGACGACAATGCCTGGATTCATTGGGCTCAAATTGTGAAAGAGTGGTTCAGGGGGCATGAGACATCATTTTCACACATGGATTGGCCACCACAGAGTCCAGACCTTAACCCCATTGAGAATCTTTGGGATGTGCTGGAGAAGGCTTTGCGCAGCAGTCAGACTCTACCATTATCAATGCAAGATCTTGGTGAAAAATTAATGGCAAAAATGAAACTGGATGGAAATAAATCTTGTGACATTGCAGAAGCTTATCGAAACAATGCCACAGCGAATGCATACCAATATGAAAGCTAAAGGCGGTCTAAGAAAATATTAGAGTGTGTGACTTTTTTTTGGTGGCGACTTTTTTTTGGGACAGGCAGTGTATATTATATGTATATATATATATATTGTTTTGTGTGAAAGAGACTGATATTTTTTTTTTAATATCTGTCTGTATATAGGGTGGAGAGCGGCTATGTCAGTATATTGAATAAAACACACACACACATATATATATATATATACACTCACCTAAAGAATTATTAGGAACACCTGTTCTATTTCTCATTAATGCAATTATCTAGTCAACCAATCACATGGCAGTTGCTTCAATGCATTTAGGGGTGTGGTCCTGGTCAAGACAATCTCCTGAACTCCAAACTGAATGTCAGAATGGGAAAGAAATGTGATTTAAAGGGACACTGACAGGCCAAAACAGCATATATAGTTAGATATATCACATTACAGGTCTTATACAGTCTTTTAAAAGCATATAAGTATCCCCCCTGTCCACCTTATAAAGAGCGAAATATAAAGTTTTATAACCTGCTTCTTCGGTCAGCAATCTGCCCAAGGGGCGGCGTTTCATGTGAAAATGCGCCCAGCCAGCCTTCCCAACTGCCGTTCTTAAGCCCCGCCCAGATCATCATTATTCACTTCGCTGGGCGGCGGCTAGAACTCTCCCCAGTCCCGATCCTGCGCCTGCGCAATTCAATCCTACGGGCATCGTTCATGCCCAATCTTCTGCGCCTGCGCCCCGCCGTGCCGTTAGATCGCGCCTGCGTACACACACCAGCCTGCGTCTCTCGAAGACGCAGGCTGGTGTGTGTACGCAGGCGCGATCTAATGGCACGGCGGGGCGCAGGCGCAGAAGATTGGGCATGAACGATGCCCGGAGGATTGAATTGCGCAGGCGCAGGATCGGGACTGGGGAGAGTTCTAGCCGCCGCCCAGCGAAGTGAATAATGATGAGCTGGGCGGGGCTTAAGAACGGCAGTTGGGAAGGCTGGCTGGGCGCATTTTCACATGAAACGCCGCCCCTTGGGCAGATTGCTGACCGAAGAAGCAGGTTATAAAACTTTATATTTCGCTCTTTATAAGGTGGACAGGGGGGATACTTATATGCTTTTAAAAGACTGTATAAGACCTGTAATGTGATATATCTAACTATATATGCTGTTTTGGCCTGTCAGTGTCGCTTTAAGCAATTTTGAGCGTGGCATGGTTGTTGGTGCCAGACGGGCCGGTCTGAGTATTTCACAATCTGCTCAGTTACTGGGATTTTCACACACAACCATTTCTAGGGTTTACAAAGAATGGTGTGAAAAGGGAAAAACATCCAGTATGCGGCAGTCCTGTGGGCGAAAATGCCTTGTGGATGCTAGAGGTCAGAGGAGAATGGGCCGACTGATTCAAGCTGATAGAAGAGCAAAGTTGACTGAAATAACCACTCGTTACAACCGAGGTATGCAGCAAAGCATTTGTGAAGCCACAACACGCACAACCTTGAGGCGGATGGACTACAACAGCAGAAGACCCCACCGGGTACCACTCATCTCCACTACAAATAGGGTAAAGAGGCTACAATTTGCACGAGCTCACCAAAATTGAACTGTTGCAGACTGGAAAAATGTTGCCTGGTCTGATGAGTCTCGATTTCTGTGGAAACATTCAAATGGTAGAGTCCGAATTTGGCGTAAACAGAATGAGAACATGTATCCATCATGCCTTGTTAACACTGTGCAGGCTGGTGGTGGTGGTGTAATGGTGTGGGGGATGTTTTCTGGGCACACTTTAGGCCCCTTAGTGCCAATTGGGCATCGTTTAAATGCCACGGGCTACCTGAGCATTGTTTCTGACCATGTCCATCCCTTCATGACCACCATGTACCCATCCTCTGATGGCTACTTCCAGCAGGATAATGCACCATATCACAAAGCTCAAATCATTTCAAATTGGTTTCTTGAACATGACAATGAGTTCACTGTACTAAAATGGCCCCCACAGTCACCAGATCTCAACCCAATAGAGCATCTTTGGGATGTGGTGGAACGGGAGCTTCGTGCCCTGGATGTGCATCCCTCAAATCTCCATCAACTGCAAGATGCTATCCTATCAATATGGGCCAACATTTCTAAAGAATGCTATCAGCACCTTGTTGAATCAATGCCACGTAGAATTAAGGCAGTTCTGAAGGCAAAAGGGGGTCCAACACCGTATTAGTATGGTGTTCCTAATAATTCTTTAGGTGAGTATATATATATATATATTTATGAAAATATGGTCTTATAATTTCTTTTTTAACTATTTCTTTGGGCTTCATTTCGGATGCGCCAGAGGATTTATGTTTATCATTTATGTACCCATCCAAAAATGGCATAGGATGTATTTTCTTTTAATGTAAGATACCAACACTAAGGACTCATGCACACGGCCATGCCCGTATTGCGGCCCACACACAGCAGGTACACAATATATGGGCATCAGTTGTGTGCACACCGTATCACGGATGTGGACGCTTTCTTGAATCCATGAATGAGTCCGCAATCCGTTAGATACGGTGAGGGGCGGAACAAAGGCACTGATCAGAAACCCAAGAAAGCACTGGGTTTTCTGTTCTGTAGAGTATTCACTACTTTTTTTGTGGTGCGGATCGCGAACCCCATTCAAGGGAATAGGTCCTGCGTCCGCATACAGTGGCCCTACTGTTGGTGCCTGTGCATTGCAGACCCAATTTTGCATTCCGCAGCACGAGCCCAGCCGGCACCTAAGACCTTTTTCACAACAGAGTGAGTTTTCTGTCTGGTTGTAATGCGTAAATTAAAGGCATTTCAACCACATTGAATCCTGATCCATCCATTTAAATGGGTCTGTGCACATGAGCATTGTTTTTTACGTATAATTTCTGAGTTGCATGAGAATCGCAAGCTGTTCTGTATTCCGTGTTTTGGATACAATTATTCTTGTACATGGGCATGTTCCTTGCAGGAATCACACTCCGTGTGAGAGAGAGATTGTGCGGTCTGGACTACAGAAGTGCATGCCATTATAAAGATAGATAATACTGGTTGCCTCTGCTTGACCTTTTGGTAACAGAGTCATACTGACATAAAGCTGTCACTATGACTCTGTTACAATAAGGTCAGACAGAGGTACAAAGCATTATCAATTGTAATAATGCCGTGCGCTTCTGTAGTCCAGACCGCACAATCTCTCTCTCACATGGAGCATGATTCCCGCAAGGGACACGCTTGTGAGAAACAGTCCCAACAGTGAATGTGGCTTCATAGGAAAAATATTTTCTGGAATTCTATTTGGATGCAATACATTTTTTAGGTTTAGTGCTCTCATTAAGAGAAACAAAATAAGAGTATAGCAGGTTTGATACCTTTTAATGGCTAACAAAAATAGAAGTAATGATGTTACATAGCGAGCTTTCGAGACATCACCAGTCCCTTCATCAGGCGTACTACAAGAATATATGAAGAAACAGCAATATACAGGTGAAACTCGAAAAATTTTAATATCGTGCAAAAGTCCATTTATTTTAGTAATGCAAATTAAAAGGAATTGCATTAATGCAGCTTAAAATTTGAATTTTGTGAAAAGGTTCAATATTCTAGGCTCAAAGTGTCACACTCTAGTCAGCTAATTAATCCATATCCACTGAGCAAAGGGTACCTCAAAACTGAGACTTTGGGGTTTCATAAACTGTAAGCCATAATCATCTGAATTATAACAAATAAAGGCTTCAAATATCTCGCTTTGCATGTAATGAGTCTATCTCATATGTTAGTTTCACCTTTTAAGTTGCATTACTGAAATAAATGAACTTTGCACGATATTCAAATTTTTCGAGTTTCACCTGTATATACAATAAGAACAGAGACATGGGGGAATGAATGGACATTTAAAGAATAACAGAACAACATATCAAAGATCTTGAGAATGACCCCTTAATTATCTTACAGATAAGGGGTGTGAAAGTTTTATGGTCTCAAATGTGATGTTATCTCAGAGACCTGGTGCCCCCGACTATGTCTATAGAAGACTCTTTATATCTTGTAGTGTGTCTTAAATCCCGGGGACAAATTCAGTCCAGTATTGAAAGTGTCAAGCAGTGTTATAAATTTTTATTCCCAAATTCTTCTAGCTCTTTGGGATTTGAAGTTACCTTTCAATATGAGAACTTTCATGTGTTCTTCATTGTGTCCTGGGCTACACAAATACTTAGCCACAGAAAAGTGTAGCTTCTTCTCTTTAATTGAGTGGCGCTGGGACCTCATCCTTGCATGGAGTTTCTGTCCTGTTTCTCCATCGTAGAGGCCTCCAACAGGACATTTAGTGCAGAGAATCAGATAAACAACATTAGATGTAGAACATGTGAATGTCCCAGGGATCTTATAGTCTTGCTGTGTTGGGGACCCGGATCTTACCTGTTGTTATTATATGGGAACAGGTTTTGCATCTTCTTATATTACAGGGATGGGTTCCTTTTTCTGTGGTACATGGCCTTGAACTTGATCTGATCAGAATATTCCTTAGATTTGGAGGTTGTTGGTAAGCTAGTAAGGGGGGTTGTAGGTCACAACTAGAGGTACGTGCTGTTTCTGGTTCTTTCCATTGTATTGGAGAAGTTGACTTCTGGGGATATTGGTGGCTCTTGTTATCTGATATTCAATTGAAGCAGGATGATAGTCCTGGTGTAAAAATTTCCTTTTTAGATATTGTAAATGCTCATCCCTGTCTGATGGGCTGGAACAGGTTATATCTGATGTCTTAACTATAGATAATGGACTTATTAATATGTTTGGGGTGGAAGCTGTCCCATTTGAGGTATGTAGGCCGATCAATAGGTTTTCGAAACAGGGATGTCTGTATTGAGCCATCTTGAAGTTTTATGGTGGTGTCCAGAAAGCGGACTTCTGTGTGTGAATAGCTGAGGATCAGATTTATGGTGGGATGGAATTTGTTGAATTTTTCATGAAACTTTATCAGTTCATATTCAGAGTCGGTCCAGATTATTAGGATGTCATCAATGAAACGGAAGTAGGCCAAGGGTTTTTTGGGGCAGGATACCAAAAAGTCATTTTCCAGTTTTGCCATGAAGAGATTTGCATATTGCGGTGCCATTTTACTGCCCATGGCGGTCCCAGTGCACTGTAAATATATCTCCTTGTCAAAAGAGAAATAGTTATAGGTGAGGATGAATTTGGTCAGTTGTAGAAAAGTCTCTGAGACGATCCCATTCGCCTTCAAGTATACTCGGCAAGCAGTTAATCCATCATTGTGCGAGATATTCGAATACAAGGATTCCACATCCATGGCTGCCAAGATTGTGCCTTTAGGGAGGGGACCTATGGTTGATAGTTTGTTCAATAAGTCATTGGTGTCCTGTAGATAACTTGTATTTCTCACTAATGGTTTGAGGATGCCCTCTATTCAACCAGAGATTTTTTTCAGTGAGGGTTCCCACACCTGAAATGATTGGCCTCCCTGGATTCTCTGCTTTGTGTATTTTGGGAAGCATGTAGAATACTCAGATCCTGGGATTCTAAGGGACCAAGTCTAAAAGTTGTGTGGATCCTGCAGGAAGACCCCTGATTACCTTTTTTAACTCTCTTCAAATATTTCTGAGTTGAGTCTCCCTCCATTTTGATATAGTATTGTGTGTCTGCGAGTTGTCAGCGTGCTTCTTCTACACAGTCCAAAGTGTTCAAAAGGACTATAGCGCCATCTTTATCTGCAGGTTTTATGGTGATTCCTTTGTTGTTTTTTAAGGTTTGAATCGCCCTCCTTTCCTGTATGTTGAGGTTGAATGTTTCTTTTATATGTTTGTCCAGTATTGCAGACTGTACTACATTTCTAAAGGAGTCAATGTACTGGTCCAAAATAGTATTGTGGCCAGGGGGAGGGGTCCAGTCAGACTGTTTTTTGTTCACCAGTGCCAATTATGTTTGGCTGTTTGAGAGTTCTCTCTCCTGTTTGTCATAGAAGCTCTTTTAGTCTTAATCTCCCAAAATATTCCTCTATGTCACTACAGAGTTCTCTTTTGTCAAGACTTTTGGTAGGGCAGAATGAGAGTCCTCTGGAGAGCACCTTGAGTTCCACATTATTCGGTTTGTATGATGACAGATTAATGACACAGCTGACTTTACCAGGTTCCTGATCGATGTTCTGATCCATCCTGTTAGCTTTGGCTTGTACTTGATTGGTGTGTGAATTCAGGAGCGGACACAGACAGCAGAGGGCCCCTGTGCAAAGAATGGGCTGGACACAAACCGTAGGATGCAGTGGTTTGTGTCCCGCTGATTCTCTAAATTTTTGCCAGATTGTGGCTGGATCTCTGCCGTACCCCATAATAGTCAATGGGGCCGACGGGCATTCTGTCTGCATCCAGCACTGCTAAATCCAGTAAATTCCAGCAGGCTGTTCTCTGCTGGAACAGCCTGCAAGAATCACTAACGCAGATGTGAAAGTAGCCTAATAGAGGTCCACATACCTCTTCCATGCAGTGACGTCTCCTTTGATGTAGATGTTCTCTGTCCTTATCTTCTCCTTTCAGACCAGACCGCCATGATGATTTCTTTCAGCCATCTCTTCTCTCTGCAGAGTTTGAAAGACATCTTAGTTTCCTACTTTTCCATCATCCTCCCACCTTCTGAACACCCCATCCTGCCACCCCCAATATTGTGCCCACTGTGCTCCCTATACAGGTTACACACAGATAGTTCCCCTTCAATAATTATTGGCACACAGTGTCCTAAAAAATAACTGTGCCAAGGAAACAGTGTCCCTGACACTAATAGTGTAAACATAATGTTCCCCAAAAATAATTGTTCTAAGCTGATACCGTGCCAGGGTGCCCCCACAGTAATACTGCTCCCCAAAGTCCCACCCAAAGTCCCCCCATAGAAATAATTATCTACCAGACAAACACGTAGTAGTAATAGTGCCCCTACAGTAATAAATTCATACTGTGTCCTAGAAGTTATAATGCTCCCATAGTCCTCATACTAGTATTCATGTTCCTCATAGTCCCTCAACTGTAATAGAGCCCACCATAATGCCCCCGGTAGTAATAATACTCTTTATAATGTGTTACAGTAAAAATAAAAATGCCCTGTTGTGTGGCAGTATAAAAAATACCTCCTCTTAGTGCCCCCTGTAGAGCCAATGTCCCCATAATGTGTGCCAATAATGTGTGCCAATGCCCCTTACTGTGTGCCCAAAAAACCTCTTAGTGCCCCAGTTGAGACAAGGTCCCCATAGTGCCCTATAATTTGCGCCAGTATAAAATATTCCTATATCGTGCCCCCCCTTATCCCCATGGTGCCTGACAATGTGCCAGTTTAAAATTCCCCCAAAATGTGTGCCAGTATAATTCCCCTATATAATGACCCCAATAGTGCTCCTCTCCTCCCTTCTCCATAGTGCCCCCCATGTGTGCCAGTGTATAAGACAGGGTCCCCAGTAGATGCCCCCATAGTGCTCCTTTCCCCCCCTTCTCCATAGTGCCCCCCATGTGTGCCAGTATATATGATAGGGTCCCCATAGTGCTCCTCCCTCTCCATAGTGCCCCCATGTGTGCTAGTATATAAGATAGGGCCCCAGAAGATGCCCCCATAGTGCTTCTTTCCCCCCAGCTCCATAGTGCCCCCCATGTGTGCCAGTATATAAGATAGGGCCCCCATATTGCTCCTCCCCCTCCATAGTGCCCCCCATGTCTGCCAGTATATAAAATAGGCAGGCCCCCCATATGTAAATTGATCGGTCCCCCCCCATATGTCCCTTGCTCAGATAGGCCACCATATCTGTTGCTCAGGACCCCCCATATCAGATGCCCATTCACGCCCCCATATCAGTTGCTCAGACCCCCCCATATCAGTTGCTCATTCAGGCCCCCCCCATTAGTCACTTGCTCATGACCTCCAGCCATATCAGTTGCTCAGGGGGACCCACCTCCCATATCAGTTGCTCATTTAGGCCCCCCATATGTCAGTTGCCCAGGATCCCCCCATATCAGTTGCTCAGGCCCCCCCATATGCTCATTCAGGCCCCCCAAATGTCACTTGCTCAGGAACCCCAGAGTCAGGCACCCCCATATGCTCATTCAGGCCCCCCATATCGATGTGATAGGCCCCCATCAGACCTCAGATCAGACTAAAAATAAATGATTAAAACTTACCTCTCCTGCTCCGCTGCTCTCCGTGTCCTGATGTGAGTGCCTGCCCTGCTGGTCTCCAACAGCCCGCGCTGCACAGTCAAGTGACCTGACTGCGTACAGCGTCAGGTCATAGTGCGCGCTGTACGCAGTCAGGCAGGAGTAGACCAGGGAGGAAGCGGAGCCAGAGGGGTAAGTAAGCGCCGATCTCTTGCATACTAGTGAGCGCTTCTGGATGCGCTTACTAGTATGATACTAGTGAGCGCTTTCAGAAGCGCTCACTAGTATGAATGGGCCCCCTCACACGCCGGGCCCCTGTGCAGCTGAACCGGCTACACCGGCTTATGTCCGCCCCTGGGTGAATACCACCCCGCTCTAAGTCGAAGTCTGTGGAGTTTCTTTTTCTTGTTGTCTATCAAATATAGTTGTAGTGTTCTGTAGTATTTTTGCATTCCTAGGACCAAATTCTCGATAAGTTTGCTCTTTAGCATTTGTATTTCCAAGACATGGATATGGTGGTTCCGCAGCCTTTCAGAAGTCCTATAACATAAACATTGCGCACAAGGAGTGTTGTAGATATGCAGCATGGGATTCTTTAAGCAAAGTCCTTTGGGGATTAAGTATTCCTTCTTGCATGTGGTTAAAAAGAAAATGTCGCTGTCCAGGTGTGCTAGTTTCTTCAGAAGATTCTTTAATTCCATCTGTGTACGGTACATTATGGTATCCTCCATTTGGTCAAAAGAAAAAGGAAAAAGTCTGGTACCGTGTTAGTCAATACGTTTTTTAATGTTTGGTTGTTTGTAAATCTTGGTACTTCTTCCATAGTTTCAAACTGGCGTTTTTGCTGGATCCGGCAAGGCTGAGCAAAAACACTTACGTTACTGATAATACAACCATCTGCATCCGTTATAAACGGATCCAGTTGTATTATCTTACCTCAGCCGTGTTAGCCCCCCCATATCAAAATTTTTGAACAAAACAAATGCAATTGGTTAGATCTTTGTTAGATCAGGTAAGATCAATTGTTGTTTGCGTTAGATCTCATACAGAAGTAGAGATATTAACAGTTATTTGCAGGGGGGGCTAACCCGTCATCAGCCCCCCCTTATCAAAAAATTGACCAAAAAATTTGCTATTTTGGAAGATATTTGTTAGATCAGGTATGATCAACTAGTTATTTTGTTAGATCTCACATAATTACAGACTTATTAAGTGATTAATGAGGGGGGGCTAGCCCCCCCACATGCAATTTTCAGGTAAAATTTGATGCAGACTAATAGGCCTACGTTAGATCCGGTAAGATCAAGTGGTTTCAACGTTAGATCTCATTTAATTACAGAGATATTTCACATAAAAATACAGATATTAGGTAGTATTAGATAGGGGGGCTAGCCCCCCCACATGCAATTTTCTGGTAAAATTTGATGCAGACTAATAGGCCTTCGTTAGATCCGGTAAGATCAAGTGGTTTCAACGTTAGATCTCATATAATTACAGAGATATTATGGATATTTGGTATTACGTCAGGGGGGGCTAGCCCCCCCACATGCAATTTTCTGGTAAAATTTGATGCAGACTAATAGGCCTTCGTTAGATCCGGTAAGATCAAGTGGTTTCAACGTTAGATCTCATTTAATTACAGAGATATTTCACATAAAAACACAGATATTAGGTAGTATTAAATAGGGGGGCTAGCCCCCCCACATGCAATTTTCTGGTAAAATTTGATGCAGACTAATAGGGCTTCGTTAGATCCAGTAAGATCAAGTAATGACAACGTTAGATCTCATATAATTACAGAGATATTATGGATATTTGGTATTACGTCAGGGGGGGGGGGGGGGCTAGCCCCCCCACATGCAATTTTCTGGTAAAATTTGATGCAGACTAATAGGCCTTCGTTAGATCCGGTAAGATCGAGTGGTTTCAACGTTAGATCTCATTTAATTACAGAGATATTTCACATTAAAACGCAGATATTAGGTAGTATTAAATAGGGGGGCTAGCCCCCCCACATGCAATTTTCTGATAAAATTTGATGCAGACTAATAGGCCTACGTTAGATCCGGTAAGATCAAGTGGTTTCAACGTTAGATCTCATTTAATTACAGAGATATTTCACATAAAAACACAGATATTAGGTAGTATTAAATAGGGGGGCTAGCCCCCCCACAAGCAATTTTCTGGTAAAATTTGATGCAGACTAATAGGCCTTCGTTAGATCCGGTAAGATCAAGTGGTTTCAACATTAGATCTCATTGAATTACGGAGATATTTCACATAAAAACACAGATATTAGGTAGTATTAAATAGGGAGGCTAGCCCCCCCACAAGCAATTTTCTGGTAAAATTTGATGCAGACTAATAGGCCTTCGTTAGATCCGGTAAGATCAAGTGGTTTCAACGTTAGATCTCATATAATTACAGAGATATTATGAATAATTGGTATTACGTCAGGGGGGGCTAGCCCCCCCCCCACATGCAATTTTCTGGTAAAATTTGAGGCAGACTAATAGGCCTTCGTTAGATCCGGTAAGATCAAGTGGTTTCAACGTTAGATCTCATATAATTACAGAGATATTTCACATAAAAATACAGATATTAGGTAGTATTAAATAGGGGGCTAGCCCCCCCACATGCAATTTTCTGGCAAAATTTGATGCAGACTAATAGGCCTTCGTTAGATCCGGTAAGATCAAGTGGTTTCAACGTTAGATCTCATATAATTACAGAGATATTATGGATATTTGGTATTACGTCAGGGGGGGCTAGCCCCCCCACATGCAATTTTCTGGTAAAATTTGATGCAGACTAATAGGCCTTCGTTAGATCTGGTAAGATCAAGTGGTTTCAACGTTAGATCTCATTTGATTACAGAGATATTTCACATAAAAACACAGATATTAGGTAGTATTAAATGGGGGGGTTAGCCCCCCCACATGCAATTCTCTGGAAAAATTTGATTCAGGCTAATAGGCCTTAATTAGATCCGGTAAGATCAAGTGGTTTCAACGTTAGATCTCATTTGATTACAGAGATATTTCACATAAAGACGCAGATATTAGGTAGTATTAAATAGGGGGGCTAGCCCCCCCACATGCAATTTTCTGGTAAAATATGATGCAGACTAATAGGCCTTCATTAGATCCGGTAAGATCAAGTGGTTTCAACGTTAGATCTCATATAATTACAGAGATATTATGGATATTTGGTATTACGTCAGGGGGGGCTAGCCCCCCCACATGCAATTTTCTGGTAAAATTTGATGCAGACTAATAGGCCTTCGTTAGATCCGGTAAGATCAAGTGGTTTCAACGTTAGATCTCATTTAATTACAGAGATATTTCACATAAAAACACTGATATTAGGTAGTATTAAATAGGGGGGCTAGCCCCCCCACAAGCAATTTTCTGGTAAAATTTGAAGCAGACTAATAGGCCTTCGTTAGATCCGGTAAGATCAAGTGGTTTCAACGTTAGATCTCATATAATTACAGAGATATTTTACATAAAAACACAGATATTAGGTAGTATTAAATAGGGGGGCTAGCCCCCCCACATGCAATTTTCTGGTAAAATTTGATGCAGACTAATAGGCCTTCGTTAGATCCGGTAAGATCAAGTGGTTTCAACGTTAGATCTCATATAATTACAGAGATATTATGGATATTTGGTATTACGTCAGGGGGGGCTAGCTTCCCCACATGCAATTTTTTGGTAAAATTTGATGCAGACTAATAGGCCTTCGTTAGATCCGGTAAGATCAAGTGGTTTCAACGTTAGATCTCATATAATTACAGAGATATTTCAAATGAAAACACAGATATTAGGAAGTATTAAATAGGGGGGCTAGCTCCCCCTTATGTAATACCAAATATCCATAATATCTCTGTAATTAAATGAGATCTAACATTAAAACCACTTGATCTTACCGGATCTAACGAAGGCCTATTAGTCTGCATCAAATTTTACCAGAAAATTGCATGTGGGGGGGCTAGCCCCCCTTATTTAATACTACCTAATATCTGTGTTTTTATGTGAAATATCTCTGTAATTAAATGAGATCTAACGTTGTAACCACTTCATCTTACCGGATCTAACGAAGGCCTATTAGTCTGCATCAAATTTTACCAGAAAATTGCATGTGGGGAGGCTAGCCCCCTGTGACGTAATACCAAATATCCATAATATCTCTGTAATTATATGAGATCTAACGTTGAAACCACTTGATCTTACCAGATCTAACGAAGGCCTATTAGTCTGCATCAAATTTTACCAGAAAATTGCATGTGGGGGGGCTAACCCCCCTATTTAATACTACCTAATATCTGTGTTTTTATGTGAAATATCTCTGTAATTATATGAGATCTAACGTTGAAACCACTTGATCTTACCGGATCTAGCAAAGGCCTATTAGTCTGCATTTTACCAGAAAATTGCATGTGGGGGGGTTAGCCCCCCTATTTAATACTACCTAATATCTGTGTTTTTATGTGAAATATCTCTGTAATTATATGAGATCTAACGTTGAAACCACTTGATCTTACCGGATCTAACGAAGGCCTATTAGTCTGCATCAAATTTTACCAGAAAATTGCATGTGGGGGGGGCTAGCCCCCCCGTGACGTAATACCAAATATCCATATTATCTCTGTAATTATATGAGATCTAACGTTGAAACCACTTGATCTTACCGGATCTAACGAAGGGCTATTAGTCTGCATCAAATTTTACCAGAAAATTGCTTGTGGGGGGGCTAGCCCCCCTATTTAATACTACCTAATATCTGTGTTTTTATGTGAAATATCTCTGTAATTAAATGAGATCTAACGTTGAAACCACTTGATCTTACCGGATCTAACGAAGGCCTATTAGTCTGCTTCAAATTTTACCAGAAAATTGCTTGTGGGAGGGGCTAGCCCCCCTATCTAATACTACCTAATATCTTTGTTTTTATGTGAAATATCTCTGTAATTAAACGAGATCTAACGTTGAAACCACTTGATCTTACCGGATCTAACGAAGGCCTATTAGTCTGCATCATATTTTACCAGAAAATTGCATGTGGGGGGGCTAGCCCCCCTATTTAATACTACCTAATATCTGCGTCTTTATGTGAAATATCTCTGTAATCAAATGAGATCTAACGTTGAAACCACTTGATCTTACCGGATCTAACGAAGGCCTATTAGTCTGCATCAAATTTTACCAGAAAATTGCTTGTGGGGGGGCTAGCCCCCCTATTTAATAATACCTAATATCTGTGTTTTTATGTGAAATATCTCTGTAATTAAATGAGATCTAACGTTGAATCCACTTGATCTTACCGGATCTAACGAAGGCCTATTAGTCTGCCTCAAATTTTACCAGAAAATTGCATGTGGGGGGGCTAGCCCCCTATTTAATACTACCTAATATATGTATTTTTATGTGAAATATCTCTGTAATTAAATGAGATCTAACGTTGAAACCACTTGATCTTACCGGATCTAACGAAGGCCTATTAGTCTGCATCAAATTTTACCAGAAAATTGCATGTGGGGGGGGGGGCTAGCCCCCCGTGACGTAATACCAAATATCCATAATATCTCTGTAATTATATGAGATCTAACGTTGAAACCACTTGATCTTACCGGATCTAACGAAGGCCTATTAGTCTGCATCAAATTTTACCAGAAAATTGCATGTGGGGGGGGGGCTAGCCCCCCGTGACGTAATACCAAATATCCATAATATCTCTGTAATTATATGAGATCTAACGTTGAAACCACTTGATCTTACCGGATCTAACGAAGGCCTATTAGTCTGCCTCAAATTTTACCAGAAAATTGCATGTGGGGGGGCTAGCCCCCCTATTTAATACTACCTAATATATGTAATTTTATGTGAAATATCTCTGTAATTAAATGAGATCTAACGTTGAAACCACTTGATCTTACCGGATCTAACGAAGGCCTATTCGTCTGCTTCAAATTTTACCAGAAAATTGCTTGTGGGGGGGCTAGCCCCCCTATTTAATACTACCTAATATCTGTGTTTTTATGTGAAATATCTCTGTAATTAAATGAGATCTAACGTTGAAACCACTTGATCTTACCGGATCTAACGAAGGCCTATTAGTCTGCATCAAATTTTACCAGAAAATTGCATGTGGGGGGGCTAGCCCCCCCTGACGTAATACCAAATATCCATAATATCTCTGTAATTATATGAGATCTAACGTTGAAACCACTTGATCTTACCGGATCTAACGAATGCCTATTAGTCTGCATCATATTTTACCAGAAAATTGCATGTGGGGGGGCTAGCCCCCCTATTTAATACTACCTAATATCTGCGTCTTTATGTGAAATATCTCTGTAATCAAATGAGATCTAACGTTGAAACCACTTGATCTTACCAGATCTAACGAAGGCCTATTAGTCTGCATCAAATTTTACCAGAAAATTGCATGTGGGGGGGCTAGCCCCCCCTGACGTAATACCAAATATCCATAATATCTCTGTAATTATATGAGATCTAACGTTGAAACCACTTGATCTTACCGGATCTAACGAAGGCCTATTAGTCTGCATCAAATTTTACCAGAAAATTGCATGTGGGGGGGCTAGCCCCTCTATTTAATACTACCTAATATCTGTATTTTTATGTGAAATATCTCTGTAATTATATGAGATCTAACGTTGAAACCACTTGATCTTACCGGATCTAACGAAGGCCTATTAGTCTGCATCAAATTTTACCAGAAAATTGCATGTGGGGGGGCTAGCCCCCCCTGACGTAATACCAAATATCCATAATATCTCTGTAATTATAGGAGATCTAACGTTGAAACCACTTGATCTTACCGGATCTAACAAAGGCCTATTAGTCTGCATCAAATTTTACCAGAAAATTGCATGTGGGCGGGCTAGCCCCCCTATTTAATACTACCTAATATCTGTATTTTTATGTGAAATATCTCTGTAATTATATAAGATCTAACATTGAAACCACTTGATCTTACCGGATCTAACGAAGGTCTATTAGTCTGCCTCAAATTTTACCTGAAAATTGCATGTGGGGGGGGGGGGGGGGGGGGGGGGGCTAGCCCCCCCTGACGTAATACCAATTATTCATAATATCTCTGTAATTATATGAGATCTAACGTTGAAACCACTTGATCTTACCGGATCTAACGAAGGCCTATTAGTCTGCATCATATTTTACCAGAAAATTGCATGTGGGGGGGCTAGCCCCCCTATTTAATACTACCTAATATCTGCGTCTTTATGTGAAATATCTCTGTAATCAAATGAGATCTAACGTTGAAACCACTTGATCTTACCGGATCTAATGAAGGCCTATTAGCCTGAATCAAATTTTACCAGAGAATTGCATGTGGGGGGGCTAACCCCCCTATTTAATACTACCTAATATCTGTGTTTTTATGTAAAATATCTCTGTAATTATATGAGATCTAACGTTGAAACCACTTGATCTTACCGGATCTAACGAAGGCCTATTAGTCTGCATCAAATTTTACCAGAAAATTGCATGTGGGGGGGGCTAGCCCCCCGTGACGTAATACCAAATATCCATAATATCTCTGTAATTATATGAGATCTAACGTTGAAACCACTTGATCTTACCGGATCTAACGAAGGCCTATTAGTCTGCATCAAATTTTACCAGAAAATTGCTTGTGGGGGGGCTAGCCCCCCTATTTAATACTACCTAATATCTGTGTTTTTATGTGAAATATCTCTGTAATTATATGAGATCTAACGTTGAAACCACTTGATCTTACCGGATCTAACGAAGGCCTATTAGTCTGCCTCAAATTTTACCAGAAAATTGCATGTGGGGGGGCTAGCCCCCCAATTTAATACTACCTAATATATGTATTTTTATGTGAAATATCTCTGTAATTAAATGAGATCTAACGTTGAAACCACTTGATCTTACCGGATCTAACGAAGGTCTATTAGTCTGCCTCAAATTTTACCTGAAAATTGCATGTGGGGGGGGGCTAGCCCCCCTAACGTAATACCAATTATTCATAATATCTCTGTAATTATATGAGATCTAACGTTGAAACCACTTGATCTTACCGGATCTAACGAAGGCCTATTAGTCTGCATCAAATTTTACCAGAAAATTGCTTGTGGGGGGGCTAGCCCCCCTATTTAATACTACCTAATATCTGTGTTTTTATGTGAAATCTCTCTGTAATTAAATGAGATCTAACGTTGAAACCACTTGATCTTACCGGATCTAACGAAGGCCTATTAGTCTGCATCAAATTTTACCAGAAAATTGCTTGTGGGGGGGGCTAGCCCCCCTATTTAATACTACCTAATATCTGTGTTTTTATGTGAAATATCTCTGTAATTAAATGAGATCTAACGTTGAAACCACTTGATCTTACCGGATCTAACGTAGGCCTATTAGTCTGCATCAAATTTTATCAGAAAATTTCATGTGGGGGGGCTAGCTCCCCTATTTAATACTACCTAATATCTGCGTTTTAATGTGAAATATCTCTGTAATTAAATGAGATCTAACGTTGAAACCACTTGATCTTACCGGATCTAACGAAGGCCTATTAGTCTGCATCAAATTTTACCAGAAAATTGCATGTGGGTGGGCTATACCCCCCTGACGTAATACCAAATATCCATAATATCTCTGTAATTATATGAGATCTAACGTTGAAACCACTTGATCTTACCGGATCTACCGAAGGCCTATTAGTCTGCATCAAATTTTACCAGAAAATTGCATGTGGGGGGGCTAGCCCCCCCTGACGTAATACCAAATATCCATAATATCTCTGTAATTATATGAGATCTAACGTTGTCATTACTTGATCTTACTGGATCTAACGAAGCCCTATTAGTCTGCATCAAATTTTACCAGAAAATTGCATGTGGGGGGGCTAGCCCCCCTATTTAATACTACCTAATATCTGTGTTTTTATGTGAAATATCTCTGTAATTAAATGAGATCTAACGTTGAAACCACTTGATCTTACCGGATCTAACGAAGGCCTATTAGTCTGCATCAAATTTTACCAGAAAATTGCATGTGGGTGGGCTATACCCCCCTGACGTAATACCAAATATCCATAATATCTCTGTAATTATATGAGATCTAACGTTGAAACCACTTGATCTTACCGGATCTAACGAAGGCCTATTAGTCTGCATCAAATTTTACCAGAAAATTGCATGTGGGGGGGCTAGCCCCCCCTGACGTAATACCAAATATCCATAATATCTCTGTAATTATATGAGATCTAACGTTGAAACCACTTGATCTTACCGGATCTAACGAAGGCCTATTAGTCTGCATCAAATTTTACCAGAAAATTGCATGTGGGGGGGCTAGCCCCCCCTGACGTAATACCAAATATCCATAATATCTCTGTAATTATATGAGATCTAACGTTGTCATTACTTGATCTTACTGGATCTAACGAAGCCCTATTAGTCTGCATCAAATTTTACCAGAAAATTGCATGTGGGGGGGCTAGCCCCCCTATTTAATACTACCTAATATCTGTTTTTTTTATGTGAAATATCTCTGTAATTAAATGAGATCTAACGTTGAAACCACTTGATCTTACCGGATCTAACGAAGGCCTATTAGTCTGCATCAAATTTTACCAGAAAATTGCATGTGGGGGGGCTAGCCCCCCCTGACGTAATACCAAATATCAATAATATCTCTGTAATTATATGAGATCTAACGTTGAAACCACTTGATCTTACCGGATCTAACGAAGGCCTATTAGTCTGCATCAAATTTTACCAGAAAATTGCATGTGGGGGGGCTAGCCCCCCTATCTAATACTACCTAATATCTGTATTTTTATGTGAAATATCTCTGTAATTAAATGAGATCTAACGTTGAAACCACTTGATCTTACCGGATCTAACGTAGGCCTATTAGTCTGCATCAAATTTTACCTGAAAATTGCATGTGGGGGGGCTAGCCCCCCCTCATTAATCACTTAATAAGTCTGTAATTATGTGAGATCTAACAAAACAACTAGTTGATCATACCTGATCTAACAAATATCTTCCAAAATAGCTAATTTTTTGGTCAATTTTTTGATAAGGGGGGGCTGATGACGGGTTAGCCCCCCCTGCAAATAACTGTTAATATCTCTACTTCTGCATGAGATCTAACGCAAACAACAATTGATCTTACCTGATCTAACAAAGATCTAACCAATTGCATATGTTTTGTTCAAAATTTTTGACATGGGGGGGCTAACACGGCTGAGGTTATTATCTTTAACATTGCCAAGATGGATCCATCATGAACTCCATTGAAAGTCAATGGGGGACGGATCCGTTTTCGTTTTGCTCCACACCCCACGACGGAAAGAAAACCGCAGCTTGCTGCAGTTTGCTCTCCGGTATGGGAACGCAACCAAATGCTCCAAAATGCATTCCGTTCTGTTCAGTTACGTTTTGTCCTCATTCACAATGAATGGGTACAAAACTGAAGCATTTTTCTCTGGTATTGAGATCCTATGACAGATCTCAATACCGGAAAATAAAAACGCTAGTGTGAAAGTTAGCACACTTGTGAAAAATAAACCAAAAATGAATGCACATACATTGAATTTTTTTTAATAGAAAACACAATAGTAGATAAAACGTATTGAAATTGAGTGCAAAACCATCATTTATTTTCTCGATAGATCCTGACACAATCCGTACAGTTCTTATGGAAAAAGACTAAGGATTCATGCGTATGGCCATAAGTGTTTGTCTGCTTGCGAATCACAGATTCTCAATACACAGATTCCACATTAAGGCATGCCACCAATTTGTGAGGTTTCCTGCAGAAAAGTGTTATCCTTGTTTGTTTTGCAATAGGACCTGATCCCATGCGTAAAAACCTACACGGAATGCATATTCAGTACATGTGATATTTCTGCATCTGCCATACTGCTATCAACAACAAAAAAAGCAACAAACAGTGAAAAAAAAGGATCTGTGCATGAGCCCTGAAGCCTTTTCCATATTTTTGTTTTTCAGTGGATGTCAACATTTCCCACGCAAAACACACGTAACAAATTATTTCAATGTGTCTCTTCAAAAATCTGTTTTTTTTTAAATAAGCGTGGGTCGCTGAAAAATCCACTGAGACAAGCACCAATTAGGTCAGAGATACAGTCCAAAACTGTAGATTTGAGTGTATGGGTCTGGAATTTTTACGGAAACAAAAAGGAGGCTATCTGTGTTAGCTCTAATAGTAGATGCTCAGTGGCGTTACTGGAATAAGGATGATATAGGCATTATGGACACGAATGTGTGCCGTCCATTCCATGCATTGTGGACTGCAATTTGCGGTCACCAATGCATGGACACCATCCGTGCAGGTGACACAGACGGATGTAGACCCATTCAACTTGAATAGGTCAGTGAACCATCCGCACCTCCCTGAAACTGAACATGTTCTATATTTTGGCGTTGCAGAGGCACGTAGAGAAACTAAACGAAAACACTACGTAGTGCTTCCATGTGGTTCCGTGTATACCAGTGTAAGAAAAATATACTGCAGTATTAATAAATATATGGCCATATCACTGTTTCCTAATAACCGTGGTATTTAATGACATCATAGGAGCGGTCGCATGTGTGCCGACCACTTCTAAAATGTCCACGTCCTGCCGCCTGCGCACATTACATGTTATTGCCCACATTGGCCGCATCCTCCTCACTTCTATTTCCCCATGACCACGCCCACCAAAGTCAAAGTCGGACTGAGGAACTTCCCCGAACACCAAGCCCGGGACCGGTGGGCAGAGACTGGCCCCGTACCTGCAGCCGCATCGTATCCTGGAGTGCATAGAACTACCAAAGAGCCTGGGAGGACAAAGCTGGAGTACTGAGTCATGGGGACCTCCGATTCTGGACCCCGGGTTTCTCTCAGCACAGCGGGCAAGTGTTAGTTCCTGCAGTGGCCGCATCCTTCTCGCTCCTATTTCACCATGACCCCGCCCACCAAAGTCAGGAAAGGTCCACGCAGCAGAAAGTTAAGGAGCCTATGCCAGTCCCTCTCAGGGAGTTCTCCTGGTCCTGGACTGCCACTGTCCAAGGCAGGAGAAGTGTGACAGTGGAACAGGAAGTAAAAGATAGTGGTACTCTCTTCCGGGGTAGACCAGCTGAGGCCCATCAGCGGCCCCTGCAAAGGGCACTTCATCTCGACTAAATAGAGGTAAAGGGGGAATATACATGTCAGGAGTCCCATCAGTTGAAGCCCCATACAGTATAATGTCTTCCTGTTGCTCCCATACAGGGACAACAAGGAGACACTACTGTATACTATATGGGACAAGGAGGAGACATTATACTGTTTTAGGGGGGTGGGATATTGTTGCCCCATGCAGTATAATGTGACCATGTGGTGCGCCTCATGAAGTAAAATGTTACTTTGTGGCCTGCCCCATGCAATAAAATATCACTTTGGCCATGGCCGCCCCATGCAGTATAATGTCATTTTGTGGCCCGGCCCATGCAGTAAACAGTCACCTTGCCCCCAGCTGCCCCATGCAGTATAATATCACCTTGGCCCCAGCTGCCCCATGCAGTATAATGTCTCTTTGTGGCCCCATACAGTATAATGTCACCTTGTATTCTCCATACAGTATAATATCTCCTTGTGGACCCCATACAGTATAACATCTCCTTGTGGCCCACTGCCCCACACAGTATCATGTCTTTTTGTGGCCCCCATACAGTATAAAGTCTCCTTGTGGACCCCATACAGTATAACGTCTCCTTGTGGCCCACCGCCCCCCAATACAGTATCATGTCTTTGTGTGGCCCCCATACAGTATAAAGTCTCCTTGTGGACCCCATATAGAATATTTTCGATCTCGACCAACCCTAGTTCCGCACCCCTACTCTCAGACTGCGGACCCATGTAAGTGAATGGGTCCGCATCTGTGATATGTGCACATGGCTTGTCCCCGTATATTGTGCAGCCGCTGTTTGCAGGACCCAATATGGGCATGGCCGGGCAATGGTCATGTGCATGAGGCTATATGGAGGGTAAAAAACGCACACACGGTCCAAACACGGATGCTGCACAGGCATCCACACTCATGCAATGTGTAGTTATTTTTTCTTGGACATTTCTTCTACAAATAAATGTGAATGAGGCCTTAGGGCTTATGTACACAAGCTTGTGTGCCCGATTCTGTGGACAGCCAAGGAACATGGAAAGGGTGGATGCACGACATTTGCTTATGTGGAGCCCTTCAATACAATGGGTCAGTGATTGGCAAGATAATTTTAGCTCCCTATAATAACTAGCACTAGTTTAATTTTTTTGATGTATGTTGGCATGTTCAAAAATTTAAGGTAAGTGCCTTTATAGAACTTCCTTGCTTTTTGATCTGCTCCGTATTGTGCAGAAGTCAAGTCATTCAAGTCACTGGGTCCGCACCACAGCACATGGTTCACACGGCCGTAGCCCGTGTTTAGCATGTTGTTATTTGTTGTCCACATTATGGGCACGGGGCACAAACGCTGTTGTACATGAGCCTTCAGGGCTCATTGAAAAGCTTGTAAGCCATCCATGCCCATGTTGAGGAAACAAAATTGTGTGCTTAAATTCACGGGTTACGGCAGTGTGATTTATGTGCTATGGTGCGGACCTACGTACTTGAATGGGTTATCATTCCGCACAATATGGAGTGGATCAAAAAGCAAGGAACCTCTATAAAGCGCTAACATGAGATTTCAAAACATTCCAACGCATAACCAAAAAAATTAAACTAGTACTAGTTATTTTAGGGAGCAAAACTTATCTTGCTGATCATGGTCCTACTGTGAATTGCGTCCGCATACTCAAATTGCGTGCACCCACCCTTTCGATGTGCTTTGCTGTCCACATAACTAGGCACACACGCTTGTGTACATAAGTCCTGAAACTAATATGCAGCAAGCTTACTGCTAGTGTAACTTTTTGGTGGGGTCAACAATCATGTCAGTATTTTAGTTCAGTGGGACATAATCTGATCATAAGTAATAAGGTTTTATTTTATTTTATTATCAATCTGCAGACTATGATAATACATTGTGATTTGACTCAGCTTCATAGGAAAACATGGCAGCAGAGGGACGGTGTATGACAGTGATGGCGAACCTATGGCACGGGCACCCACACCCTGGAGAAAGTCTATGGTGTACCAATATGCCTTTGACTTTTCCTGCCATTCATCAGTGCAGGACATGCTATGAACAGCACAGGCAGCGCATTGAATGTAGGCAGGTTATTATAGCTAAATGATAAAGTACATGGAAGATATATGATATTTGTGTTTAGGTTAAATTGCCGTGTTGGCACTTTGCGATAAATACAGTGAGTGCAGTTTGGGCACTCGGCCTCTAAGAGGTTCACCATCACTGGTGTATGATATGAACATTATTTCAGGAGGAGGATGGCAGAGCATTATAAAGACATGATCAGTGGGGGAGGGGCACAGCATAATACTGATAGGAATAATGGAGGAGGATGGCAGAGAATTATACAGACATGATCAGTGAGGGAGGGGCAGAGCCAGGGCCGGTTTTAGACAAAATGTAGCCCTGGGCAAAATCAAAAGTGGGGCCCCAAATATTGTAATAATGTGCTATAAACACAGTTCGACACCTGACACCCCCACCAATCAGCTGTTTGAGCAGACGGCGCGTGCTGTTCACTGCTGCTGTCCCTTAGACATACAGAGGTGAGCAGGAAGAGAGAAGGGGGATGGCATGTGCGCAGCACATGCCGTCTCCTCAAACAGCTGATCGGCATTGTAGCTGGCCAACTAGGACCTGTCCTAGGTTGCTAGTATAGCCTTATATGTGTATAAAGCTAGACCTGCCAATAGCCTTAATACAGTTTCCAGGAGACAGGCCAGTACATCGGGAGACGTGGAGGAGGCCATAGGAGGGCAACAACTCGGCAGCAGGATCGCTACCTCTGCCTTTGTGCAAGGAGGAACAGGAGGAGCACTGCCAGAGCCCTGCAAAATGACCTCCAGCAGGCCACAAATGTGCATGTGTCTGCTCAAACGGTCAGAAACAGACTCCATGAGGGTGATATGAGGGCCCCACGTCCACAGGTGGGGGTTGTGCTTACAGCCCAACACTGTGCAGGACGTTTGGCATTTCTTTGGAGGGCCGCACAGCCCTCCATGTGCTCGCCAGAGGTAGCCTGACTGCCATTAGGTACCGTGATGAGATCCTCAGACCCCTTGTGAGACCATATGCTGGTGCGGTTGGCCCTGGGTTCCTCCTAATGCAAGACAATGCTAGACCTCATGTGGCTGGAGTGTGTCAGCAGTTCCTGCAAGATGAAGGCATTAATGCTATGGACTGGCCCGCCCGTTCCCCAGACCTGAATCCAATTGAGCACATCTGGGACATCATGTCTCGCTCACCAACGTCACGTTGCACCACAGACTGTCCAGGAGTTGGCAGATGCTTTAGTCCAGGTCTGGGAGGAGATCCCGCAGGAGACCGTCCACCACCTCATCAGGAGCATGCACAGGCGTTGTAGGGAGGTCATACAGGCACGTGGAGGCCACACACACTACTGAGCCTCATTTTGACTTGTTTTAAGGACATTACGTGAGAAAATAGAACCGGATGATTCTATTCCTAGATGCCACGGCAATGCTCAGGAGAATGTTACAACCATTGTCCCAGCAAGACCACAGAGAACAGTCCTAGCTAGACTTCCCGTTCCAGAACCTACTGTATATTCAGGGGACAAACTGAAGTTCATAGAGTGGAAGGCAAGTTTTGAAATGATCATTGAGCATCATTGCTTCAGTCCAGTTGACAAGTTATTCTACCTTCAGAGATATGTTGGTGGAGAAGCCAAGGAAGTTCTTGAAGGTAACTTCTATAGAAAAGACAAAGAAGCCTACAAACAAGCTTGGGAAAAATTTATTGCAAGATATGGTCATCCTTTCTTAGTACAAAGAGCCTTTAACCTTCTCAGGACCGCCGTACACAGGATTGCGTCTTTGCGGCGGCCCTGCTCTTCTGGGTGGACGCGCCTCTCGCGAGACGCGAGATTTCCTGTGAACGCGCGCACACAGGCGCGCGCGTTCACAGGAACGGAAGGTAAGAGAGTGGATCTCCAGCCTGCCAGCGGCGATCGTTCGCTGGCAGGCTGGAGATGTGTTTTTTTTAACCCCTAACAGGTATATTAGACGCTGTTTTGATAACAGCGTCTAATATACCTGCTACCTGGTCCTCTGGTGGTCCCCTTTGTTTGGATCGACCACCAGAGGACACAGGTAGCTCAGTAATATGTTGCACCAAGCACCACTACACTACACCCCCCCCTGTCACTTATTAACCCCTTGATCACCCTTGATCACCCCTGATCACCCCATATAGACTCCCTGATCACCCCCCTGTCATTGATTACCCCCCTGTCATTGATCACCCCCCTGTAAAGCTCCATTCAGATGTCCGCATGATTTTTACGGATCCACTGATAGATGGATCGGATCCGCAAAACGCATACGGACGTCTGAATGGAGCCTTACAGGGGCGTGATCAATGACTGTGGTGATCACCCCATATAGACTCACTGATCACCCCCCTGTCATTGATTACCCCCCTGTCATTGATCACACCCCTGTAAAGCTCCATTCAGACGTCCGCATGATTTTTACGGATCCACTGATAGATGGATCGGATCCGCAAAACGGAATACTTTGGGTGTGTTCTTTCCAAAATGGGGTCACATGTGGGGTATTTATACTGCCCTGGCATTCTAGGGGTCCTAAAGCGTGAGAAGAAGTCTGGGATCCAAATATCTAAAAATGCCCTCATAAAATGAATGTGGGCCCCTTTGCGCATCTAGGCTGCAAAAAAGTGTCACACATGTGGTATCGCCGTACTCAGGAGAAGTTGGGCAATGTGTTTTTGGGTGTCATTTTACATATACCCATGCTGGGTGAGATAAATATCTTGGTCAAATGCCAACTTTGTATAAAAAAAATTGGAAAAGTTGTCTTTTGCCGAGATATTTCTTTCACCCAGCATGGGTATATGTAAAAATACACCCCAAAACACATTGCCCAACTTCTCCTGAATACGGCGATACCACATGTGTGACACTTTTTTGCAGCCTAGGTGGGCAAAGGGGCCCACATTCCAAAGAGCACCTTTAGGATTTCACAGGTCATTTACCTACTTACCACACATTAGGGCCCCTGGAAAATGCCAGGGCAGTATAACTACCCCACAAGTGACCCCATTTTGGAAAGAAGACACCCCAAGGTATTCCGTGAGGGGCATGGCGAGTTCCTAGAATTTTATATTTTTTGTCACAAGTTAGCGGAAAATGATGATTTTATTTTTATTTATTTTTTCCCTTACAAAGTCTCATATTCCACTAACTTGTGACAAAAAATAAAAACTTCCATGAACTCACTATGCCCATCACGAAATACCTTGGGGTGTCCTCTTTCCAAAATGGGGTCACTTGTGGGGTAGTTATACTGTCCTGGCATTCTAGGAGCCCAAATGTGTGGTAAGGAGTTTGAAATCAAATTCTAAAAAATGACCAGTGAAATCCGAAAGGTGCTCTTTGGAATATGGGCCCCTTTGCCCACCTAGGCTGCAAAAAAGTGTCACACATCTGGTATCTCCCATCTGGTATCTCCGTATTCAGGAGAAGTTGGGGAATGTGTTTTGGGGTGTCATTTTACATATACCCATGCTGGGTGAGAGAAATATCTTGGCAAAAGACAACTTTTCCCATTTTTTTTTATACAAAGTTGGCATTTGACCAAGATATTTATCTCACCCAGCATGGATATATGTAAAATGACACCCCAAAACACATTCCCCAACTTCTCCTGAATACGGAGATACCACATGTGTGACACTTTTTTGCAGCCTAGGTGGGCAAAGGGGCCCACATTCCAAAGAGCACCTTTCGGATTTCACCGGCCATTTATTACAGAATTTGATTTCAAACTCCTTACCACACATTTGGGCCCCTAGAATGCCAGGGCAGTATAACTACCCCACAAGTGACCCCATTTTGGAAAGAAGACACCCCAAGGTATTCGCTGATGGGCATAGTGAGTTCATGTAAGTTTTTATTTTTTGTCACAAGTTAGTGGAATATGAGACTTTCTAAGAAAAAAAAATAAATCATCATTTTCCGCTAACTTGTGACAAAAAATAAAAAGTTCTATGAACTCACTATGCCCATCAGCGAATACCTTAGGGTGTCTACTTTCCGAAATGGGGTCATTTGTGGGGTGTTTGTACTGTCTGGCCATTGTAGAACCTCAGGAAACATGACAGGTGCTCAGAAAGTCAGAGCTGCTTCAAAAAGCGGAAATTCACATTTTTGTACCATAGTTTGTAAACGCTATAACTTTTACCCAAACCATTTTTTTTTACCCAAACATTTTTTTTTAATCAAAGACATGTAGAACAATAAATTTAGAGCAAAATTTATATATGGATCTCGTTTTTTTTGCAAAATTTTACAACTGAAAGTGAAAAATGTCATTTTTTTGCAAAAGAATCGTTAAATTTCGATTAATAACAAAAAAAGTAAAAATGTCAGCAGCAATGAAATACCACCAAATGAAAGCTCTATTAGTGAGAAGAAAAGGAGGTAAAATTCATTTGAGTGATAAGTTGCATGACCGAGCAATAAACGGTGAAAGTAGTGTAGGTCAGAAGTGTAAAAAGTGGCCTGGTCTTTCAGGGTGTTTAAGCACTGGGGGCTGAGGTGGTTAAAGAGAAACTGAATAACATGCCTAAAATAGGTCCTAAAGAATACTTCAGACTCCAAAAGAATGGTGACTTCCTGCAAGCATGCAGCAATGCCATCCCACATGTTCAAGGACTGGAAGTACTAAATGAGTATCTAGAAAACCACAGGATGCTAACTAAGCTACCTGAAGAAGTGGCTTCTAGATGGAAGCGCTATGTGACTAAACAGTTAGATCTAAACAAGTTTTAAAGAGTTGTCTGAGTTCGTCAATGAGGAATCACAGATAGCATGTGTAAAGGGGGAATATTAATCACCAATATTTATGTAAATATCGGTAATTAATATTCATAAATAGGAGGAGTCAGCTATTGATAACTCCGCCTATTTATGCCTTTATATAACAATAACAATATTTTCACTATGCCTTACACTGATCGCTACACTAGCTGCATGCGCCTTACTAACTATTGCCAATAACTACACGTTACACAGATAGATACAAATATAACAGTATTTATTAACAATACACTGCGCAATACACTAACAATACAGCACTAATTATACAGTACTCAACTACACTACACGTTCCCAATTCCGCCCATAAACTAACTATACGATACACACATTCAATATTAACAGCCCACCCACCTAGTACTATAAACTGTCCCTATGGGGTAGACGAAGGTTGACGGTGGTCTTACACGGGTGTAAGCCGACCTCAAAGCATTAAAGGGTTATTAGGGGTATATAGGATTACCAGGGGAGGATAGGGTTACCAGGGGAGTATACCAGGGGAGTATAGGGTTACCAGGGGAGTATAGGATTACCAGGGGAGTATAGGATTACCAGGGGAGTATAGGATTACCAGGGGAGGATAGGATTACCAGGGGAGGATAGGATTACCAGGGGAGGATAGGGTTACCAGGGGAGGATAGGGTTACCAGGGGAGTATAGTAGTGGGGTATATATATAGTAGTAGTGGGATATATATATAGAGTGGTAGGGGGTATATAGGGAGAGAGAGTCGTAATAGGGGGGTATATAGTGGGGTATATATAGTAATAGGGGGGTATATAGTGGTGAGAGTGGTAGGGGGTATATAGGGAGAGAGTGGTATGGTGTATATAGGGAGAGAGAGTTATATATAGTAATAGGGGGGTATATAGTGGTGAGAGTGGTAGGGGGTATATAGGGAGAGAGAGTAGTGGGGTATATTGCAGGGGGGTCCGGAGGGTAATGCAGGGGGGTCCGGAGGGTATATGGATACTTAGGATTGATGCTCGTTGGTCCAGGGGTCGCTCGTTCGTCTAAGGGGGATCTCCTTCAGCGGCGGGGGGGCGGCACGGCTCTTCTACCCCAGTGCTGGGTCCGTGGGATATTTATATCCCACGGCCCGCACTGCCGCACCGCCCACAGGGTGGCGCGCGCGCGCACGCGCGCACACCACTATTGGAGACACGTGGGCCGGCGCAGTGAGATGATGTCACTGCGCCGGCCCGTGCGTCTCCTGAACGAGCGCATCGGGGCTGCGCTTTCATACCAACAGGCGGGGGAAGCCTTTGATCTCCCGCCTGTGGTATTTAGCATTCCGGCCAGCGAGATGTTAATTTCGCTGCCGGAATGCGCATAATAGAAGAAGGGGAGAAACCTCCTCTCCTTCTATCATGCATAATTGTCTCCAGCGGCGCTGGTGACAATTATATCAAAGGGCTCAGATTCTGTGGAATCTGAGTCCTTTGAAGTTATCAGGATGACCAGACCTTAGTCTGGTCATTCTGAAACAATCAACCAGATTGCATCTGTGTGAATGCTTGGGGGACATTCACACCGATGCATCTGGTTTCAGATGTATGGAGGGGGGGAATATCATATAATATATATCTATATATGTGTATGGATGCATGGGGCACATCCATACACATGTATACACCAACATAGGGGACAAATACACACACATCAGGGGGCATAAGGGGCCCAGTTATATACATGTATACATATCCTAATATGTATACACATGTATACAAGGGGCCACTGCCCTATACATATTATAAAGGGGGATTATGGAAATACATATACATATATATATAGAAAAGGGGGCCACAGTATATATGCTAAGGGTGCATATATTTCCCACAGGGGCCACCATGAGTCCCTGTGGGCACCCATGGGCAAACGCGCACAGATGCTTGGCACATCTGTGCACATCATCCCAGGATGCGGTAGTACATGTATGCATATATACCATACATGGCCGCACGTGATTGCATGCATGTATGGGTATATATGCATACGTCTCAACCCTTCCTCAACAATCCCCCTGTTGTCGGGAATACGACAATATCTTGGGAGAAGGGTTGAGATGTATTTGCCTCCCCTTCCCCCTCAACCCCATCTTCAGTGATAGTTCAGGAAGAACTGTAGTGTCCAACAGGGTCTTAGGTACCTAGACATCACCCCTCCAGGTTTCCTCTGACCTGCCGTTCACCGTAACCTACTCCTCCATCCACCGGGCACACCATCTTCTTCTTTAGAACTTTCTTGACCTCTTTTATCTTGATCAGTCCCTCCTACTGTCATCTTGGACTTCCGGAGCGGCTTGACCCTTGTAGTCTTTGACTGGTCTTCCTTATTGGTGACTGTCTTCCGTTGTTAGCCACCCCTGGGGTTGGGGTGACCACACTCTTACTGTCTCTCAGCAATGCTGCCGATCTTCAAGTCCATCCCGCCCCAAAGGAATCTGGAGCGGGTTGACCTTCGCAACCTTAGTCTTTTACTGCGCCAACCTTCAGGTACGACTTTTGCCAACATCTTGTGTTCAGTCTGGGTAGGTGCGGTACTCCCATGGACAGGTTAGTAGGTCTTTACTAGGCAGGTCAGTTCTTCCATAGAGCGGGGTGATGTCTCGGAACCCAAATTCTAACGGTGGAGAACACCTCCGCCACACTACACATCCAGCCCTTCCCTTATGAACTTCACTATTCCAGGGTTCAAGGTGGCAAATGACAAACAGAGGGGCCCTGTCCCTGTCGTGTCCTAATCTAATCCCCATTCATACAAAACATCTATCACAATTCCCCTTCCCCTCCTCCAACCCACCCACACCCAAAAACATTTATATGCAATACTATGAGGTCTCAGGATGGGCAGGGTGTACCTCCCAAAACCTCATACGCACCAGTCCAATATACATCACATAGGGTCTCAAGATCAATTAGAGATTTTCCATCCTGAATCCCCCCCCTCCCACATGAATTGTCCTGTCTTTAGAATCTTCCTCGGCTTCAGGGTTTGGTGAAATCAAGTCCTGAGCCTCCGGCGATTGTGTTCGTGAAGTGCTGTCTGGTTCTGGCTTAGTTGGTCCGTTAGTCTCTTGACCCTCCGGTACATCCACCCCAGTCCTATGTACATGAGACCGACCAGAACCAGTAGCACTATCACCGGGTGTATCAGCAAATTAAAAAACGAGGTTGCCTTAGGACTGTATCCAAAAAGACTCTCCCACCATGAGATCTTTGAGTCCTTGTCCAAAGCTGTGGCAACTGCGGTAATTTTCATTCGGTCATGGGTAAGTCGAATAGTGGCCTGTTTCTCCGTCTCCCGAAGATGTTGTAAGATTTCTTCCTCTTGGCTGAAATCCATCAGGAGCTGTTTAAGTTCTTTGCCGAGGCCAAGGGGAATCTTCTGAAGTCTCACGGGAACATCGGGGCGGATGTCGAGTCTTCTTTCCGGGGTGATTGGGGTTCTTCCTTGCTGTCCTGCGACGTCCAGACCTAGAACGGGGCTAAGGGTACAGTACGCTCCGGGGAAGAGTGTTCCTCGCTCGGTACAATTGAATCCATAAATTGTATATGACCCATTATTCCCTTGGTACCAACACCAATATCCCTGTCCCAAGTATTTTAAAGAGGATGAAGGTATTGGGTTGACCTTCATCTCACAGGTCCCCTCGGTGTTCCAACACTGGTGCCCAAGCACCCGATCTCGACCACCCTGACATAGGATGGCATCCTCTCTCAACCAACATCCTTCTGTGTCAAACAAAGAAGGATGGCCTTCTTCATAGGTTAGAACGCTCGAGGGGAGCTGGGGATGAAGTACCGTTCGGTTGTTCATCACCGTACCTAGATTGATGACACTGTATCCCTGTCTAGTGCGACCGGACACAGGTGCCAATGACGAAGCAGTACAGGTTGAATTTCGACACCCATGCCACTGAACCGCCCACCAGTTGGTATGGTTGATGGCGAAAGGAGAGATCAGTGGACTTATTCGCTGGCGGAGGTTGAATGGGAAGTGGCCGTTGTGTAGTGCTGAGACAATATGTTTAAGGTTGTCCGAGAGTTCGCTTTGGACCTGCGTACACGCCAGAGCAAGCTGAGCCCGATCCTGCTCCTCTAACAGACCCACCACTAACCTCCTAAACTTCTCACGTATAGCAGAAGATAGAGAGGTGGTGGCATCAATGTGCGAATGCTGTAAACCCTCTAGGACGTGGTTTACATCAAGCTGGGTCCTGAATCCTTCCCCGGCATGTCGCGCAACTTCTCCAAGCTTATTTCTCAGGACTTCCATATCCATAGTGTTCAGGGCGCCCACTCCCAAAGCGCCTCCGCCAAGTCCCATAGCCACTAGATCTCTCCTCCCCCTGTTCTTCCTGCGTGGGGGGTCGTCTTTTCTTACCTCTTGTCCCGCCTCTATCCAACCTCTTACCATGTCAATTTGGTTCCTGACGAACTCCTCACACCTGTGATCCCAATGGTCAACTCGGAAGTCATCTACGGAAATTCTCCAGGTAAATAGGATGAATTTGGCGTCCGTGATGATTTTCCAGGGGGATGACAGTTGAGGAGCTACAGGATCTGCCAATTGATGGATAGGGGCGGTGCAAGAGTCGGAATGTGGTTTTACCGGTTGGAGATCTTCTGTATCGTAGGGGACCCTCACCACTGTTGTACAGATCTGTCCCCTTCCTTTGAAGGGGTACCACTGATCGTTTTCTCCAGCCTGTAACACTAGCTTCCCTACAGGTTTTGTTTGGGACAGATAGACCCACTGAGTAAAGGTCCAGCACCCCTCGTCTGCTGTCTCACAAAAAGGCCATTTAAACGAACCATCTATATTGATGTCAAAGTTAATATCTCTACCCCTGGGGTCCTTCCAATCGGAAGACACATACCTCCCCCGGTATTCTTCAGTCATAGGAGTACCATCCATCCATACATCCACCGTAGGGGTGTCTATCCCGTTGCACACCAAATCCCAACTCCAGGGATTAGTGTCCAACATCACCATCTGGGTTTCTTGCTCCCAGTGAGCATAGGTGACAAAATAGTATCCTGTCACCTCAGAAACACAGTTGTCTCTCATGATGGTGATCATGAAAGACCGTATGGATGGAGATCCCCTTAACTGAGCATACCTGGGGTCCTCTGCGTCGGTCCGTACCTTTAAAACTGTGGCTCGATATAAGCCTTCCAGTTTCACCAGACCACTCTGATCGTTCCAGATGGCTTGACCAGAGTCACTGCAGTTTAATTTTAACATCATTATATTGGTTCGTAAATAATCAGTGGACACATGTCCCTGAACGTAACTGGATTCCCTGGTGATAATCATCTGGGAATCTCTTAACATGCAATAAGCCTTCAGGGTGCCTTTTACTGGAATGGGCCTATCAAAATATGTCCTAACCCTTAACCTGTCTAGGCTATCCTTCTCCAGGAAGGTAGCCTTCAGGATGTGCCAACCGCTGTACTCTGCCCCAGTGACATCTTCAGGACTCAGTATTCCCTTCTTAGTGCATAACACCGTAGTAGTGTTAGCTCTCACTTGCTGGTATGGGTGCAAGTGTGGGTCTTTAGATACCCATCTTAAGGATTTGATAGGTGTAGGGTCTGAGTCCTGAAAATGCCTAAATTCCTTGAGACAGAGGGCGTGTAAGTCATGTTGAATGGCAGACACATTCTCCACTGGGGTATAATGCTGAATTACACCGTTGGCAAAACCCTCTCTTTGGAAACCATACAGATACCACTGACCTGAAGTAAAGGCGAAGTTCTCGTATGGTTTCCGGATTTTGCCACCCAAACATTCCACCATTAAAAGGCCGGGTCCATTAAGTGATATGTTTGCCATATCAATGTTAGTCCCCAGGCCCTCCCCTGAAGAGGCCGACCCTGCCGTCAACATGCTTACCGCCAGTGTCACAAGCTGGAGACATATCCCGTTCAGAGAATGCCTAGCTCTTCCCTGGTCAAGTGGTCCCATGGCGTGTCTCCCTCTTGTGTTCTGTAATTAGATGGAGTGTGATCAGTGGAATGGATTTATCATCGACCCACCAAGCCCTATTACCCCTCCCCCCCTTCACCCAACTCAGAACGGTATATGTTATTGAGTTGGGGAAGCTCGGGTGGCTTTGGCTTGGTCGATGTGAATCCACAAGAGTTCCTGCCGTCTATGGGATTTCTTTTTGTTGGTGATTGGCCTTTGCACTTTCAGCATGGTGTCTCCCATTACTTCAAGGACCTTGTATGGTCCTTCCCAGTTTGCGTCCCAGGGGCCAGCCCGACGGAATACTTTTACCATCACCATTTCTCCTACAGCGGGCATTGGCGTTTCCCCTTGTAGATACGGTTTGTGTAGCCGTATTGCTGCGTGAGGCAGTAGCTCTTTCAGGTTCTGTTGAACCTGTTGGAGAAACATGTCTCTGGCGATGGCGTCTTTCGTGGGCTCTGACACTTGAGGTTCGTTGGGGAGACATAGGGGCATCTTACGTCCGGTCATCAGTTCATACGGGGAGATACCGGTACTGGAGGCTTCGGTGGCTCGAATACCCATCAGCACTGCTGGAAGATAGGTTACCCAAGAGGAACCCTTCTCCAGCAGCGCCTTGGAAAGCCGGGTTTTGATGGTCCGGTTCATCCGTTCCACGATACCCGCTGACTGAGGGTGGTAAGGCACATGAAACCTTTGCTTTATGTCTAAGAGACCACAAAGCGCTTTCATTACCTTACCCGTGAAATGTGTCCCTCTGTCTGATTCTATCACTCTGGGGATACCCCATCGTGACAGAACCTGTTCCCAGAGAACCCGGGCAGTCGTGGAAGCCGTTTCATTGACCGTGGGGATGGCTTCTACCCATTTCGAGAAGACATCCACTATTACCGATGCGTAACGGCAGTTACGACTTCCGGTTGGTAATGGTCCAATGAAATCGATTTGTATCGCGGACCACGGACCATCCGCAGGTGGAACCCGTTGCAACACTGGTTTCAGGGCGGATGCCCTTGGGTTGACTTGAGCACACACCAGGCACTGTTGGGTAACCTCCTCTACTGAATGGGACATCCCTGGCCAGTATAATTTGTCTCTCAGGAGAGGCAAGAGTTTATTCCGGCCAAGGTGTCCAAACAGTTGGTGGTTCAATCGCGTCAGTTCTGCTTGCAGATGTTGCGGGACCACCGGAAGAGGAAGTTGCTGAGTACCGGTATCGTAACACAGGATCCCTTGTTGTACAGACCAGGGGTGTTGAGGTGATTTGATGTGTGTCATTAGAAGAGGATCCTTAGATTGTTCCTCTTCAAATGACACCGGGCCGTCACTCAGATGGGTACGTGCTGCAATCCGGTGAGTTGGTAGCGGCACCATGCCCGGTTCCCGGAGGGTACCAGACACTGCCGCTAGTTTAGCCAACTCGTCTGCCTTGTTGTTTCCCATTATCAAAGGTTCATCGCCTTTTTGATGTGCCGGGATTTTGATAATGGCTGCTTCCGTCATATGTGCCATGCCCCACTCCCACAGCTCTTTCAGGACCGACACATGAGCCAGAGGTTTGTTTTGGCTGTCTACAAAGCCTCTCTTCTTCCATATGTCAAGATGCAGGGTGAGGGAGCGAACTACATACGAGCTGTCGCTGTATATAGTTCGTTTCCCTGGGGGCTGAAGAAGCAGAGCTTCTTTGACCGCCTCTAGCTCTGCACGCTGTGCTGACATGTGACCCGGTAGCCTGACAAGACTCTGGGTACCAGTGGTCTCATCCAGTACAGCAAAACCCGTGACATATTCTCCTTCCAAATAGAATCGAGAGCCATCAACAAAGATGACTCTGTCATCTGGACATCTGTCGGTTCTGAACATCTGTGGAGAGTCGTCCAGTTCGGGTTGGCCACAGTCATGTTCGGTTCCAGTCAGGTTTAGCAACTGAGACAGAACATACTTGGCCTTATGGTCCACCTGCAGATTCCGGCCACTGAGATCCATGATCCATCTCCCGAATCTCTGTTGGGAGACTCCAGGGAGAGTATCACGGAGCAAGAGGGCTAAAGGAGAATGTGGAGTCTGCAAGGTGAGGGGTCGGAAGCCTACAATATGCTCGGTAGTCTTGACGGCATAGTGTATGGCTGCCAATTGTTTGGCACATTCATCGAACCCTCGTTCGACGGGTGAAAGTAGCCTGGAGAAATATCCCAGCGGTCGGGCCTCATACCCTACTTTCTGAAGAAGGACCGCTGCGATAGACTCCATCCCTGCATGCGCCTGTATGGCCATTTCCCCATCTGGATGTGGAGTAGCCAACACAGGTGCAGAGGATAGGTCCCTTTTCAAAATTGAAAAGGCCTCTTCCTGTGTCTCGGACCAGCCTTTGATTGAGGGTTCTTCCCCTCTAAGGAGCTCATAGAGAGGTTTTGCTTTGGCAGCAAAGTCCTCTATGAATTCCCTCATAAAGTTGGCCACCCCCAGGAATTTTCTCAAATCCTGAAGAGTGCCGGGTCTGGGTAGCTTCACCATGGCTTCCACACGGGCTGTCATGATTCCTTTGGTTCCAAAGGAAATTTGGACCCCAAGGAAGGTTACCTCCGCTTTGGCCAAATTTGCCTTATGGGGACTCAGCTTGAGTCCTGACTTTGTCAGGAGTCCCAGCAGCTCTTTCAACAGAACCAAATGTTCCTCTATGGTTTCTGTATGCAAGAGCAGGTCATCCACGTATTGTAGAAGGCATTCCGGTCGTGAGAACACACTCAGTACGGCCGCCAATGCCTGATGAAAATACGTGGGGCTGCTGTGTAACCCCTGAGGCAGTACAGCAAACATGTACTGTTTGTCCCCCACCGTAAAGGCAAATTTGTACCGGCATGACTCCGTGAGTTCGATAGAGAAGAACCCGTTAGCAACATCTAGAGTCGAGAATACGCGGCCTTAGCCCTTATTCTGGCCATGATGTCGGGAGTCTGGGCCACCACTGGAGCTGACATTGGGGTGTATTTATTGAGGATCCGGAGGTCTATGGTGAGCCTCCATGCACTAGTGTCCTTTTTCTTGACTGGCCAGAGGGCATTGTTGCATTTTGAATTACCCTCAATAACCACACCCCTAGTCTTCAACTCCTGGACCGTGTCCATAATTGAATGGGTGGCTTCTGGTGGAAATCGGTATTGGCGTTGAGGTGGAGGGTCAGGACCCTGAATGTCCACCTGAACTCCAATCAGTCTGCCACAGTCATTTTTGCTCTGGGCCCACAGTTCGGGATGCTCGTACACAATAGGCTCCAGGTCTAGATTATGTGAGACCTCAGGCCACTTGTGTTCGAGTATGTCAGTAGAATTTTCTACTGCTTGCAAAGGTGGTCCCAGACAATGGCGTTGGATAACAAACACCTTAGCTCGTCTGGGACCCTTCCACACAATGCAATTTGCCAGATCCAGGATCCACCCATTTTGTGTCATTACATCGGTTCCGATAATGTTGTCAGAACCGGGGTAATACCACATGGGGATCCTAAGGGTCATGTAACTGGTGATCTGGACGATTACTTCCTCTATTCTGTGGGCCTTCACTCCCCCTTGTTGGTGATCAAATCCGATCACCACACACTGAGGGCTGTTGGGATGTAAATCATGTTTGACATTGGTAATGGAGATTTCCGCACCAGTGTCAAGCATGATTTCAGTGTCCTGATTCTTTATTTTGGCTTTTATGTGGGGTCTCCCTGAAGAATCCAGTATGATAGGACATACTGGCGCCAGATCTTTAGGGATCCCTGATCTTCAGTCAATTTCCACCAGACTCCCCGTAGGTACCTGTGAGGTACATACTGCCACTTGTGGGTTCTTGCTATGGAACCTTGGTGTGGATTCCGGGGATTCCACACCCGTTACCGAATGTGCTGGAACGTTCGCCACAGACACACGTTTTGGTGTCTGGACCTGTGAATATCCCAGATTTCTCTCAACATATTCCCCCCCTGATTTGGCATAATTAGGTTTCATCTTGAAACCGTTATTATTGCCTGTTCTCTCAGAATTAGTCCGGTTATTACGTGACCATTGTGGACAATTCCTCTTTATGTGCCCATATCGCAAACATAGGAAGCATCGAATGCCTCCCATCCTTTCCAATGGCGGGGCTGTGGGGCGAATAGCCGAGTTACCTTTTGTGTGCTGTACCCGTTCATCCTGAGATGAATCGTGTACCGGCGCACGCTCCGTCACTTTGACAGATTTCTTATTGAGCAGTGTATCCTGTCTGCACTGCTCAATAATCATAGCAGCATCCGTGAGGGATGGCTCCCTAGCTGCACTCAACCGGATTGCAGTGTCAAGGTATGGGAATTTTTCCACAAACATACGTATCATACCCTGTGGAATTCCGATACCGTGATCTTTTGTAACCCTTCTGTACATTGCTTCAAACCGACTACACATAGACAGAGGTTCGTCATGTATAGTGGGTTTGAACTTGGACAGGATATCCGGAGTGACGTCCCAATGGCCCGTTGCCAGTCTCATGAGTATGGAGAGACGTTCCTCCTTGTCATAAAACTGTCCATTCATGGGTTGCGTCCTCCCCGTTACCTCATACCTTTGGTTTAGGTGTGTAGGTAACCATAACTTGAATAACTCCATGCGATATTCGTGAGCCACTGAATACTTGTTACAGTGACCCTCGAAGATATCACATGAAGTAAACGGATCTACACTGGGATCATATTTTGGGATCTCCTTGCAGATCCGTAACAGGAAGTTTATCCTTTCCATACTGGAATGGTTAGGATAAAAATCTTCCTGTCTTTCCGGACGCGTTGGCGGATTGGAAGTGGTAAATGGCCAACCACTTTCCTCTCTCCAATCGTTGCCCTGTTCCTGGGATCGGTTGCTACTATTCTCCCTGGGTGTGTGGGTGAAATGTATCGTCCGTTCCACCCGTCCCCTAGTGTCTACTGTATCGGATGTTTGATCCGTGGAAGATCTTGGCGCTGTCGCCGCTATCTCCCCCTGTGCCATTTCCGAAACACAAACCTGTTTCGTGGGCACCATACTGTTAGCACCAGGCCGTGACAGATTCGAGATGACCTGCTGCAAATCCGCAATGGTTTGCGTTTTTGCAGTCAGGTCCTCTCGAAGTTGAACAATCATGTTATCCATAGATACCGTATTGTTCCTGAACTGGTTTATCTCAGTGTACAGTCTGAGCAGTTCCTTATCCATGTCAGAGTAGAAACTCTCCTTGTCCGAGAGTCTAGACTCTAACACGCAAATTTCCCTGCCCCTCTCGACCGTACACTGGGATTTCTCTTGTAGTTGTGTTTGTAATGTGTGTAACTGTTTAATGTTCTCAACACAACAATTGCAGTGGAAGTTTGCAGTGTTGGAAACTTCCTCTGCCTTTGACGTGCTGTTAAGTGTTTCCAGATGTTCCGGCTTCCAAATGATATCCTCAAAGGTGTGAACCAATTTGGCTAACATTTGGAGCCGTTTTTTGTTTTTTTTAAACATGCTGCGATTAATGCAGAGTTTGTCATGAGCGTATGCCTGGTCCAATAAGGTGGACCATAGCAACTCAGTGGATTTGTACGTGGTGGGGATGATGGGGTTGTATGTGCTATGTTTGCTGAGGTGTTGCAGTGTGGCGAAGTTCATACTTACTTTTTGACGAGAGGCCATCTTCATTGGTGTCGTTGTTGGTTGTGCTGTTTTGCTGCGTGGAGGAGGTCCTTCAATATTCGGAACGCCTTCTCCCGACCAGCCAGACGACTTCTGTTCGACTTCAATGACGATGGTTCTCTCTTCAGTGGTGTAGGTGATGACTTCTCTCCAGTGGGCGTGTAAGGGAATCAGAAAATATTAATACGGAAAAGTCAGAAAATATTATAGATTCTCTGCTGTAGAGATTGCTCTGTGTCTGGTTCTGATTGAACAAACCGCTTTACCTGTACGAACTATCAGGCAATGGACGCTCAGAATCCACTGACCGCGTCCCTCCTGTCTGACTAGTTTACAGCGTAAGCGATTCTCCTCACCAAACCAAAACCCAGAAAACAAACTCTTAGCAGTGGGCCTGGCTCGCCAATGTAAAGGGGGAATATTAATCACCAATATTTATGTAAATATCGGTAATTAATATTCATAAATAGGAGGAGTCAGCTATTGATAACTCCGCCTATTTATGCCTTTATATAACAATAACAATATTTTCACTATGCCTTACACTGATCGCTACACTAGCTGCATGCGCCTTACTAACTATTGCCAATAACTACACGTTACACAGATAGATACAAATATAACAGTATTTATTAACAATACACTGCGCAATACACTAACAATACAGCACTAATTATACAGTACTCAACTACACTACACGTTCCCAATTCCGCCCATAAACTAACTATACGATACACACATTCAATATTAACAGCCCACCCACCTAGTACTATAAACTGTCCCTATGGGGTAGACGAAGGTTGACGGTGGTCTTACACGGGTGTAAGCCGACCTCAAAGCATTAAAGGGTTATTAGGGGTATATAGGATTACCAGGGGAGGATAGGGTTACCAGGGGAGTATACCAGGGGAGTATAGGGTTACCAGGGGAGTATAGGATTACCAGGGGAGTATAGGATTACCAGGGGAGTATAGGATTACCAGGGGAGGATAGGATTACCAGGGGAGGATAGGATTACCAGGGGAGGATAGGGTTACCAGGGGAGGATAGGGTTACCAGGGGAGTATAGTAGTGGGGTATATATATAGTAGTAGTGGGATATATATATAGAGTGGTAGGGGGTATATAGGGAGAGAGAGTCGTAATAGGGGGGTATATAGTGGGGTATATATAGTAATAGGGGGGTATATAGTGGTGAGAGTGGTAGGGGGTATATAGGGAGAGAGTGGTATGGTGTATATAGGGAGAGAGAGTTATATATAGTAATAGGGGGGTATATAGTGGTGAGAGTGGTAGGGGGTATATAGGGAGAGAGAGTAGTGGGGTATATTGCAGGGGGGTCCGGAGGGTAATGCAGGGGGGTCCGGAGGGTATATGGATACTTAGGATTGATGCTCGTTGGTCCAGGGGTCGCTCGTTCGTCTAAGGGGGATCTCCTTCAGCGGCGGGGGGGCGGCACGGCTCTTCTACCCCAGTGCTGGGTCCGTGGGATATTTATATCCCACGGCCCGCACTGCCGCACCGCCCACAGGGTGGCGCGCGCGCGCACGCGCGCACACCACTATTGGAGACACGTGGGCCGGCGCAGTGAGATGATGTCACTGCGCCGGCCCGTGCGTCTCCTGAACGAGCGCATCGGGGCTGCGCTTTCATACCAACAGGCGGGGGAAGCCTTTGATCTCCCGCCTGTGGTATTTAGCATTCCGGCCAGCGAGATGTTAATTTCGCTGCCGGAATGCGCATAATAGAAGAAGGGGAGAAACCTCCTCTCCTTCTATCATGCATAATTGTCTCCAGCGGCGCTGGTGACAATTATATCAAAGGGCTCAGATTCTGTGGAATCTGAGTCCTTTGAAGTTATCAGGATGACCAGACCTTAGTCTGGTCATTCTGAAACAATCAACCAGATTGCATCTGTGTGAATGCTTGGGGGACATTCACACCGATGCATCTGGTTTCAGATGTATGGAGGGGGGGAATATCATATAATATATATCTATATATGTGTATGGATGCATGGGGCACATCCATACACATGTATACACCAACATAGGTGACAAATACACACACATCAGGGGGCATAAGGGGCCCAGTTATATACATGTATACATATCCTAATATGTATACACATGTATACAAGGGGCCACTGCCCTATACATATTATAAAGGGGGATTATGGAAATACATATACATATATATATAGAAAAGGGGGCCACAGTATATATGCTAAGGGTGCATATATTTCCCACAGGGGCCACCATGAGTCCCTGTGGGCACCCATGGGCAAACGCGCACAGATGCTTGGCACATCTGTGCACATCATCCCAGGATGCGGTAGTACATGTATGCATATATACCATACATGGCCGCACGTGATTGCATGCATGTATGGGTATATATGCATACGTCTCAACCCTTCCTCAACAGCATGTAATCCAGTAACATCATCTTATGTCCTAAAATCCTTAGAAGAAAGGCCTGCAAGAGCAACTAGCTTTGCAACCAACGCAGCAGCTAAAGGTCCAGATACCTACGAGAGCAAGTCCAAAGTCACTACTGGGATCAGTAGAGAGACAGAACCGACAAATCTTCAGACTACTTTCAAGTGTATGTTCTGTGCAGAGAACCACTCCATACATAACTGCCGAGAATTGAAGGAGAAGTCCCAAGAAGAAAATAAAACATTTGTGCTGGATAACCAACTGTGTTTCGAATGCCTAAGAAAAGGCCATGTTACTAAGGAGTGTAAGAAAAAATCCATATGCAGCGTTTGCAAAGGACGCCATCCTACACCACTACATGAAGAACGTCCAAAGAAAGATAAATCCTCAATACCTAAAGATACTGAGGAAGGAAAGAAAGAATCAGTATTCTCTTGCAGAGTGAGGGAAGGAGAAAACAATGGCACATCAATGGTTGTACCAGTGTGCATTTCAAATCCTAAAAGGAGGAGCAAGAAGGTATACGCCTATGCGCTACTGGATGCCCAGTGACGTCACCTTCATTGATCAAGAAATCTGCAAGAAATTACAAGTGGCTACAGAACCAGTGATGCTCAAACTCATTACAATGACGGGGAGAGACACATTAGTGAACAGTCAAAGGACTGAGAGTTAGAGGACTTCGTTCAAACTGCACATTAGATCTACCTCCAGCTTATACAAAAGACGATATACCTCTAGATCGAAATTGCATACCTACCTGTGAAACAGCCAATGCATGGGAGCACCTATCTGTCAAATCTCAGGAAATGTCCCCGCTGAAGGAGTTTGGTGTTGGACTGTTGATAGGCTACGATTTTCCCGAAGCCTTGGTACCACGAAAGGTAATCACAGGAGGGAAGGGTGAACCCTACGCTGTACAAACTTATCTAGGATGGGGTGTTGTTGGAGGAAACCAGCAGATCGCAAACTCAATACAGGTGACAGGATTGTGTCATCGAATATCTGTCCAAGCGTTACCAACTATAAGTCCAGCAAAAGTAACCAAGATCCTTGAATCCGACTTTGCAGACATAAGTTCTAAAGAAAAGAGTATGTCAAGAAGACATAAAGTTCGTGCACACTCTAGAAGAAAGTATTCAGCAGAATCAACAAGGCCATCTTGAAATGCCCTTACCTTTTAGAGAATGACCTCATCTGCCAAATAACAGAAATCTTGCCCTAGGAAGATTGAAATGTTTGAAGAAAAAGATGGGAAGAGATCCCAAATTCAAGCAGGATTATTTGAAATTCATGGAAGGCATCCTCGAAGGACATGCAGAGAAAGTTAATAACAAACCTAAAGAAGGAGAAGTGTGGTACATCCCACATCAAGGTGTTTACCACTCAAAGAAACCAGATAAGATTAGAGTAGTATTTGATTGCTCAGCAAAGTACAACGGTGTTGCATTGAATGATCATCTACTAAAAGGACCAGATCTTACAAACTCTCTGCCTGGAGTACTCTGTAGATTCAGAAAGTATCCCGTAGCGGTCATGTGTGGTCATGTGTCATGTTGGAAAGATGTTCCACCAGTTTCATGTGAAAAATGAAGATAGAGACTTCGTGAGGTTTCTATGGTGGGAGGATGGAGATACAGAGCCAGCATTATACAGAATGAAAGTACACTTGTTTGGAGCAGCATCATCTCCAGGTTGCGCCAATTATAGTATGAAGTACCTGGCTAATCAGAATGAAAAGGATTGCCCATCAGCAGCAAATTTTCTGAAGAAAAACTTTTATGTAGATGATGGGATGAGCCCATACCTGAAAATTTGAGGCCAAGGTGGGAGAGTTGGATAAGAGATATCCAGATGTTTTGTAGCTCATGATTTCGGAAAGTACAAGAAAATAGAACTTCATAATTTTTCAGATGCCAGTAGTTATGGTTATGGTCAGTGCTCCTACATCAGAGTAATAGGAGAAGAAAAGATACACTGTGCCCTGGTTATGGGGAAGGCCAGAGTTGCACCTACCAGTATTCAGACAATACCAAGACTTCAACTGACAGCAGCCGTTGTTTCAGCATCAGTAAGCAAGTTTCTGAGAGAATTGGAATTGAAAATAGATGAAGAATATTTTTGGACAGACTCACAAGTTGTCCTAGGATACATAAACAATGAAGCTCGAAGATTCCATATCTTTGTCGCCAACAGAGTTGAGAAAATTAACTTTGGAAATAACAAATCTGGAACATTGGCATCACATTGCATAACCTAGCAGATCATGCTTCAAGAGGCCTGAATGTAACAGAATTGAAACATACTAACTGGTTCACCGATCCAGGCTTCCTTTGGGAAAAGGAAATCACGCCCAGTAAAGGTTACACAGAATTGTCTATGGGTGATCCAGAAGTAAAAGTTGTACAAACATTGAGCACTGCTGCCAAGTGTCAAGATGACATACTTGAAAGACTAGCCAGATGTTCAAAATGGAATACAGTCATAAATGTAGTAGCTCGAATTCAACGTTTGGCAAAGGAAATCAGAAAGAAGGAATTGTTGAATGTAGAAGAAAGAATGAAAGCTGAAGAAACAGTCATAAGACTCATTCAATAGAGATTCTACAGTGAAGAGTTGAAGAGACTTAGTCAAGAACCTAAAAGGCTTCCAAACAACCACCCATTGCACAAGCTCAATCTTGTTCTGCAGGATAGTATACTGAAGGTGGGAGGAAGACTGGAAAATGCATCATTACCTAGCAGAGTGAAGAATCCAGCAATTCTACCCAAAAACTCTACCTTCACAAGATTGATTATTGATCACTACCACAACATATCCTTGCATTAAGGAAGAAGCTTTACCCAAAGCTGTTTGAGAGAAGGTGGTTACTGGATAATGAAAGGAAGCAAAGTTATAGCAAAGTATATAAGTAAATGTGTAGTCTGCAGAAAGTCACGTAGACCTACAGAAGAACAAAGAATGGCAGATTTACAGGCAGATCGTGTAAACCCATCACCACCATTTCTTTATAGCGGAATGGATTGCTTTGGCCCATTCATCACCAATCAAAACTGCAAGGAGTACAAGAGATATGGACTAATATTTACATGTCTGAGCTCTAGAACAATTCACCTGGAAATGTTAGAAGATATGTCAACTGACGCATTCATCAACGCCTTGAGATGTTTCATAGCCATTAGAGGTACTGTCAGAGAGCTTAGATCTGACCAAGGATCTAATTTTGTCAGAGCAAAGAATGAATTGAAGAAAGCGCTAAAAGAGATTGATAAAGAAAAAGTAACTGAGTATTTGTTAGAGAAACAGTGTGATTTTCACATGAATGCTCCACATGCAAGCCATACAGGAGGAGTTTGGGAAAGACAAATCAGAACTGTGAGAAATATGTTAAGTTCAGTGTTGAAAAAAAACGCCGGAAGAATAGATGATGCTTCACTTAGGACCCTATTCTATGAAGTAATGTCTACTGTTAACAGTCGTCCACTTACAGTTAATAACATCAACGAACCAACAAGTTTGAACCCTTTAACTCCCAACCATCTACTTCACCTTAAGTCGGATTACATACAGCCACCACCTGGCAAGTTCACCATAGAGGATTTATATGCCAAAAGGAGATGGAGAAGAGTTCAATATCTATCATAACAGTTTTGGAATAGATGGAGGAAAGAGTACTTAGCTAATCTTATGCTAAGAAGTAAATGGCAAACACCCAGAAGACATGTCCAAGTTGGTGACATAGTGTTAGTGAAAGAAATAGATTTACCTAGAAGTCAATGGAAATTGGCTAAAGTTCTAGAAGTTCAAAAGGATGAAGACAAACTAGTAAGAAGAGTGTTGTTACAAATAGGAGACTCAAAACTTGACAAAAAAAGGAAAACGTCTCACTACTCCACTCAGGTTGGAATGTCCTATACAGATGTTAGTTGTTCTACTTGAGAGTGATAAAAGACACTTGGAAGTTAAGAACCTGATGGAAAATTCCTCAAATTGCTGTTCAAGTCCTACCACTAAAATCATAGAATTATAGGTAATTTTGGTGGGAGTATAGCTGGACAGCTAGGACCTGTCCTAGGTTGCTAGTATAGCCTTATATGTGTATACAGCTAGACCTGCCAATAGCCTTAATACAGTTACTATGTTTATGTGTTAAAGACAAAAGCAGAGTTATTTACTGTGACATCATGTTTTGGATGTCATATTACTGTTATATTTTGTGTTTACAGAAGCAGAAAAAGATAATATGCCTTCAAGATTCATTTTGTAGTGTAAGGTAAGCTCAGTGACACAGCAGAAACAACAGAAATCATAGTGTTAATCTGTTGTTACTGGGCAGAAGTCTAGACCAATCACAATCAGCTTCTCACACAGCTCGAGTTTTCACCAATCACAGCCAACCTCACACACAGCCTGTCTGGGAATTATCCCAGCTCCTGCTGCTAGAATCATTATTCACCAGAGACAGGAGCTGAAGAGACATTCACTCCACTGAGAGCTGAGTTTTATGGGAACAAGAGGCCAATATAGGTATTTAAAACAGTTATATATATATATGTGTGTTTACTTACAGTTCCACCAAACTACAATTGCAAAGTACAAATACAAACTGCAAGCTACAGTTGCAAACTGTGAACTACTACAAATACCATACAAACATATTAAAATCCAAATTGCATACAACCATACCAGATCATACTCAACCAATCTACAAATAGTTACTGCTAACTGCATACCGCCATTTTGTGATATCTTTTCAACACGTGTTTTGTACATGGACTATCTGCTGCGGAGGCGGCAGTGTTACATATGAAGAAAAGTTGAAGTTAATAAATAAGTTATTTGAAGCATTTGGTATGCTCTTTAAATCTACTTTTTCCATAGAACGTCGGTAGAGGAATTACAGAGTAATAGACAGTAATAGACAGGTTAGACTAAAAGTCAGAGATATCAAAATTCTTCTAATGCCACAGCGCAAAAGGCACTTCATAGTGCTGCGCCTGCCATAGGCATGGGGTGCCAGGTGCCCCTACAGTACCCTAGTAGAAATAATATAACCATTATGTCCCCCTGTAGTGTCCCCCACTAGTTCCAATATATAATGCTCCCCCCATAGTGCCAGTATATATATAATGTTCCCCCGTAGTGTCAGTATATAATGCTCCTCTATTCCTCCCGAGTAGTGCCAGGTATATACACTGAACAAAAGTATGAACGCAACACTTTCGGCTTTGCTCCCATTTTGCATGAGCTGAACTCAAACATCTGAAACATTTTCTACATACACAAAAGACCTATTACTCTCAAATATTGTTCACAAATCTGTCTAAATCTGTGTTAGTTAGCACTTTTCCTTTGCCGAGACAATCCATCCCACCTCACAGGTGTGGCATACCAAGGTGCTGATTAGACAGCATGAATATTGCACATGTGTGCCTTAGACTGTCCACAATAAAAGACCACTCTGAAATGTGCAGTTTGATCACACAGCACAATGCCACAGATGTCGCAACCTTTGAGGGAGCGTACAACTGGTATACTGACTGCAGGAATTTCTACCAGAGCTGTTGCCCATGCAATGAATGCTCATTTCTCTACCATAAGCCATCTCCAAAGGCGTTTCAGAGAATTTGGCAGTACATCCAACCGGCCTCACAACCGCAGACCACGTGTAACCACACCAGCCCAGGACCTCCACATCCAGCATGTTCACCTCCACGATCGTCTGAGACCAGCCACCCGGACAGCTGCAGCAATAATCGGTTTGCATAACCAAAGAATTTCTGCACAAACTGTCAGAAACCGTCTCAGAAAAGCTCATCTGCATGCTCGTCCTCCTCATCGGGGTCTGGACCTGACTGCAGTTCGTCGTCGTAAACAGCTGAATGGGAAAATGCAGATTCTATGGTGTCTGGCACGTTGGAGAGGCGTTCTGTTCACAGATGAGTCCTGGTTTTCACTGTTCAGGGCAGATGGCAGACAGAGTGTGTGGCGTCGTGTGGGTGAGCGATTTGCTGACATCAACGTTGCGGATCGAGTGGCCCATGGTGGCGGTGGGGTTATGGTATGGGCAGGCGTATGTTATGGACAATGAACACAGGTGCATTTTATTGATGGCATTTTGAATGCACAGCGATAACGTGATGAGATCCTGAGGCCCATTGTTGTGCCATTCATCCACGACCATCACCTCATGTTGCAGCATGATAATGCACGGCCCCATATTGCACAGATTTAGACAGATTTGTGAACAATATTCGAGACTAATGGGTCTTTTGTGTATGTAGAAAATGTTTCAGATGATTGAGTTCAGCTCATGCAAAATGGGAGCAAAACCGAAAGAGTTGCGTTCATATTTTAGTTCAGTGTATAATGATCTCCTCCCCCCCTTTCCTGGTGCCCCCAGCAGTGCGGACATTTAGTATAAAAAAAAAAAACTTAATCCCATTTTCCCCGCCGCTGTCTACAATGCAGACCACAGTTTTATCTGTGGCTTGTGTTGCTGCGTCCTGATGCATGCGGTCCCAATGACATCATCACTCCTGCTCCGGGATGATGACGTCATCATGCGAGACCCAGTGTAGGAGGTTGTAGTGATGTCAATGCAGCTTCTTGCGCTGTTCTAATGCCTCACAGGCTTGTAAAGTTGGACGGCCATGAGTGCGCCCTCCCTTTATGGGTAGTGAAGTGGTGCCCTAGGCGGATGACTACCCTCGCCTATCCATTGTCTCGGCCCTAATGCAGAGCATATTACCGCAGGAGGTATAACAGGAGAGGACTATAACTTCCAGCATGTCTAAGCCATTATTATTTAATATCAGAGCACATTACAGGGGGACGTATAAGACTACAACTCCCAGCATATCCAAGCCGTTATTATGTAATATCAGAGTATATTATAAGAGGAGAGGACTACAACTCCCAGCATATCCAGGGTGTTGTCATGTACCCTATTACATAATAATGGCCCGGACATGCTTAGAGTTGTAGTCCTCTATTGTTATACCTCCTCTTGTAATGTACTCTGCTATTAACAAGCTGGACATGCTGGGAGTTTTAGTCCTCTCCTCATACCTAATCTTGTAATGTACTCTGATATTACATAACAGGAGGTAGAAGAGGAGAGGACTACAACTCCCAGCACTTCCCTGGCACTTCCATTAAATCCTTATTTCTTCCCATGCATCACTGGTCATCTTCTTCATTACTCTACTGCACTGCTTAGCTCCGCCTCCTGTTCTGGTCACATGATAGTGAGGTCATCACAGGTCCGTCATTCTCATCTTCTCTGCTGAGCTCCACCTCCTGCATGCGACATCATGGCAGGTCCTACAGCTCCAGTAGAAGAGTGTTGCTGGTGTCCGGAGCTGTCAGTTTGCAGAGCAGCACTGTGGCAATGACTTGTGTTATGTGTACAGGGTGGGGGCCTTACACTGCATTGTAAAGTGCAGCTTTTCAGCTGTCCGCCCATTTGCTTCCACGGACATTCAGCTGAACAGCAGCACTGAAGCAGGGGGCCCCTTAGACCAGGGCTCGACAAATCCCAGGCGCCAGGTCGCCATGGCGACTAGGAATTTAGTCCTGGCGCTTGGGTATTTGTCAGCCCGTTTTCAAAGGTGCCCATGCGATGGGTGCGGAGCTGCCGTTCTGTCCGGAGCCAGCACCGAATTGAAACAGCTCGGTCACAGCACACAATAGCAGAGACGCTGGCAGCAGGGAGGGGAGGGGCTCGGGAGGAGTGTAATCTGATCCTAGAGTGGAAGCTGCTTCTGCCAGCCCCTCCCCTCCCCGCCCACCAACCAATCAGAGCTGAGGCAATGCAAGGACTGGCAGCTCTGAGTCACTGACACAAGTACAGGGAGAAGAAAGAATCGAATGAGTCACAGGTTAAAAGAATCTAAAGATCTGACTCATTCGATTCTTTGAGTTAAAAGAACCGTCAGTCAGACTCTAGAACAGTTTACACTGAGACTGTGCTGATGCTTTTGCAGCAGTGATAAGATTAAGTGACAGGACACAGAGTTTAGATTACAGTTTGAATTAACCCTTTAGGATCAAATTGGCTTCTCAAGGAGATCTATATGTTAAAGGCATCCCTTCTTCTGTCTCATTCAGTAGCTATAGAACTAAGGGTACTTTCACACTTGCGGCAGGATGGATCTGGCAGGCTGTTCACCCTGTCGGATCCGTCCTTCCGCTGTTTCGCCGGACCGCCGCTCTGTCCCCATTGACTATAACGGGGGTGGAGCTCCCGCGCAGCACGGCAGTGCATGGTGAAAGGCCGCCGGACTAAAAGTACTGCATGTCCAACTTTTTAGTCCGGCGGCCTCTCACCGCGAACTGCCGTGCTGTGCCGGAGCTCCACCCCCGTCCCCATTATAGTCAATAGGGTCCGGGGACGGAGCGGCGGTATATGTAACATGGTATACAGCATTATTGGGGGGGCTCTATGGAGAAGTGGGGGGGGGGGAGCACTATGGGGACACCTACTAGGGGCTTTATGACGCGGCTCCGCCTGGCTCCTAACTTTTTTAGCTGGCTCCTAGATTCCAAGGAAATTTGTCAAGCCCTGCCTTAGACCATGGGGCCCTTGAGCCTAATGCCGGCCCTGGGCAGAGAATAATAATTACATGAATAATGGAGGAGGGGGTGAATACATCTGAGAAGAAATGACATACACTAAATTGCAGGGAGGCATTGACAAGGAAAATAGTTTACAGTCATTAACCACCTCCGGACCGCTGTACGCACAGACGCGTCCTGGAGGTGGTTGATTCATTCCTCCTGGACGCGCCGGCGCGTCATCTCGCGAGACGCGAGATTTCGGTCACAGCCGGCCCGCGCATGCGCATCGCGGGCCGGCAAAAGTTAGAGGAGTATTTCATCAGCAACCTGCCAGCCAATGATCGTCGCTGGCAGGTTGCTGATTTTTAAAAAATCGAATCACAAGCCAGATAACAGATCATATTAGTAAATATGATCTGTTATATGGCTTCTCTGCTTCTCTGCTGGTCCTTTTCGTCGGTTGGATCCAGCAGAGAAGCAGACATCACTGTGAGTACACACCAAACACTGCCCTTAGCCCCTGATCACCATCCATCACCCCCATCATCCAAATTAACCCCTTGATCGCCCCCTGTCAATCACTTAGTGAAAGACAAAAAGTGATCAGTGTAAACTGACACTTTTTTTTTCACTAGTATTGGCTGTTAGGTTTTAGGGATAGTTTAGGCCCCTTGGTTAGGTAGTTAGCGTCAGTTAGCGCCCACCCCACCGCACCGCAGTCACTTTTATTCGCTGTTTAGCGTATCGCTAATCAGCATTTGTACTTTTATAGTATCTGTAAGTGATCAAAACTGATCACGGTCAGATCTATAATAGTATTAGTGTCACTTTAGTTCGCCCTCCACCCAAAACGCAGTGTTTGCCCGATCAGGCCTGATCGGTCGCCCACACGTGCGTTCACCCACGCCCGCCCCACCGCAGTGACAAAAAAATTTTTTTTTTTGATCACTGCACATTCACTTTACACGCTCTGCGGCGATAAAAAAATCAGTTTTGATATTTTTTATCAACCGCAGCGGCCTCCGGTACTTCGCTAGCCTCCCCTTTGTAAGACAGGCTTGCTTTTTTTCTTGGGTAGTCTCAGGGAATACCCCTAAATTTAGTAGTCCAAATGTCAAACAGGGGGTATTCTTCTGAAGAGGCCTACAGGATTCTGACCCAGTCGGATGAGGAGTGGGAACCCTCATCTGATGAATCTAGCGGGTCAGAATATGAACCTGTAGAAAGCAGTGGCTCTCTGACCCAAAGTTCGGACGAGGAGGTTGAGGTCCCTGGCAGCACCAGGCGTACCCGGCCCCGTGTCGCTAGACCACAGGTTATGCAGGATCCGCTTCAAGAGCAGCAGAGTGGGGCTGTCGCTGCCGGATCACGTGGTGAGGCATACACCAGCAGCGCAGCCCTTCCTGGACCTAGTACCAGCACTGCCGTACAACATGGTGAAGTAGCGAGCACCAGAAGGGCAGTTGAAGCTGGTACGGTGGCACGTGCACTAGTTACCCCCGTCGCAGCCACCGCACAGACAGGCCCGTAGAGCCCCTAGAATCCCTGAGGTGCTGGCAAACCCTGATTGGCAGTCACCAACTTCAGCCGCACCAGTAGTTCCCCCTTTCACCGCCCAGTCTGGAGTTCGGGTTGAGACGGCTCAGATCAGTACGGCCCTGGGATTTTTTGAGCTGTTCTTGACTGCGGAGCTCTTGGACTTAGTCGTGGCAGAGACCAACCAATATGCCACACAATTTATAACCGCAAACCCGGGAAGCTTTTATGCCCAGCCTTTCCGGTGGAAACCAGTCCAAGTTTCCGAACTTAAAATTTTTCTGGGCCTTCTCCTCAACATGGGCCTGACAAAAAAGCATGAATTGCGGTCATATTGGTCAACGCACCCAATTCATCACATGCCCATGTTCTCTGCTGCTATGTCCAGGACACGATTTGAGGCCATCCTGCGTTTCCTGCACTTTAGCGACAACACCACCTCCCGTCCCAGAGGCCACCCAGCTTTTGACCGGCTCCACAAAATTCGGCCCCTCATAGACCATTTCAACCAGAAATTTGCAGATTTGTATACCCCTGAGCAAAACATCTGCGTAGACGAGTCCCTAATACATTTTACCGGGCGCCTTGGCTTCAAACAGTACATCCCAAGCAAGCGTGCCCGGTATGGGGTCAAATTGTATAAGCTCTGTGAAAGGGCCACAGGCTATACCCACAAATTTCGGATCTATGAGGGAAAAGATCAGACCCTGGAGCCGGTCGGTTGCCCTGACTACCTGGGGAGCAGTGGGAAGACAGTCTGGGACTTGGTGTCACCCTTATTCGGCAAGGGGTACCATCTTTATGTGGACAATTTTTACACAAGTGTGGCCCTCTTTAGGCATTTGTTTCTAGAACGGATTTGCGCCTGTGGCACCGCGCGAACTAGTCGCGTGGGCTTCCCCCAACGGCTTGTAACCACCCGTCTTGCAAGGGGGGAGAGGGCTGCCTTGTGTAACGAAGAACTGCTCGCGGTGAAATGGAGAGACAAGCGTGACGTTTACATGCTCTCCTCCATTCACGCAGACACGACAATACAAATTCAAAGGGCAACCCGTGTCATTGAAAAGCCCCTCTCAGTCCACGACTATAATGCGCTCATGGGAGGGGTGGACTTCAATGACCAGATGTTGGCTCCCTATTTAGTTTCCCGCAGAACCAGACGCTGGTATAAGAAGGTGTCTGTATATTTAATTCAATTGGCGCTCTACAATAGTTTTGTTCTCTACAGTAAGGCTGGGAGAACACGATCCTTCCTCAAATTCCAGGAAGAGATCATCGAGAACCTCCTTTACCCAGGAGGTTCCGTGGCCCCATCCACCAGTGTAGTTAGCCGTCTACACGAGCGACATTTCCCCAGTGTCGTTGCTGGTACCTCAACCCAACCGCCACCCCGAAAAAAATGTCGTGTCTGTAGCAGGAGTGGAATAAGGCGTGACACCCGCTATTTCTGTCCTGACTGTCCGGACCACCCTGCCCTATGCTTAGGAGAGTGTTTCCGGAAGTACCACACACAGGTACACCTAGCATAGGGATCACATCTCACCAGGACAGGCACACAGGGCTATTAGGGCCCTTTCTCTCACAGCTGCTGCAAACCTCTCCTTTCACCTGGGATAAAGTGCATAACGTACTTCGCCACATCTTTGGGCGATTTGCGCTTTGCACATTGTCCCATGGGGAAGGAGAGGTTTGTTCTATAAAGGTAAAAAAAACAAAACAAAAAAAAAATTACCGGTAAGTAAAAAAGTTAAAAAAGTTTAAAAAAGTTAATATGTTCTGTTCTAAAGTTAATAAAGTTATTGCTTTGCGGCCTGGTTTTTTCTTTTTTGTTTTGTTTTTTTTACCTTCCAGGTGGACCATCCGATCGACCAGCTGCAGCACTGATGTGCATTCGGACAGAAGCATTGCGCTGCTGTCAGATTACACGCAAGTCGGTGTATGCGGCGCTGCAAGACGAGATTTCTCCTCTGCAGTAAAAGATATGTTTGCCAAGGCATATGAGCTGAGGAGGTGGCGGTGTTCATATACTTTGGCAAACACTTTGTATATATAAAAAAAAAAATCCCGGCAATGATTTATTCATCCACATCGATTGATGTGAATGGAGAAATCTGGTTTGCCAGGGCATACGAGCTGAAGTGGGTATGGATGTTGGGCGGAGCTCCTATGTCCTGGCAGACGCCTTTCCCCTCCTTTTTTCTTTTTTTGGCCGAGATTTTTTCATCCACATTGATCGATGCGAATGAAGAAATCTGTGCCGTTCATTTTTTTTCTTTCAGCCCAGAGGCTGAACGGAAAAAAAAAATCTCATTACCCGTATGCTCAATATAAGGAGAATAGCAGAAACTCCTAATGCTGGGCATACATGTAATGATTGCGGAGACCCTCAAATGCCAGGGCAGTACAAACACCCCACAAATAACACCATTTTGGAAAGAAGACACCCCAAGGTATTCGCTGAGGGGCATATTGAGTCCATGAAAGATTGAAATTTTTGTCCCAAGTTAGCGGAAAGGGAGACTTTGTGAGAACAAAATCAAAAAAATCAATTTCCGCTAACTTGTGCCAAAAATTTTTTTTTTCAATGAACTCGCCATGCCCCTCATTGAATACCTTGGGGTGTCTTCTTTCCAAAATGGGGTCACATGTGGGGTATTTATACTGCCCTGGCATTTTAGGGGCCCCAAAGCGTGAGAAGAAGTCTGGTATCCAAATGTCTAAAAATGCCCTGCTAAAAGGAATTTGGGCCCCTTTGCCCACCTAGGCTGCAAAAAAGTGTCACACATCTGGTATCTCCGTACTCAGGAGAAGTTGAGGAATGTGTTTTGGGGTGTCTTTTTACATATACCCATGCTGGGTGAGATAAATATCTTGGTCAAATGCAAACTTTGTATAAAAAAAATGGGAAAAGTTGTCTTTGCCAAGATATTTCTCTCACCCAGCATGGGTATATGTAAAATGACACCCCAAAACACATTCCCCACCTTCTCCTGAGTACGGAGATACCAGATGTGTGACACTTTTTTGCAGCCTAGGTGGGCAAAGGGGCCCACATTCCAAAGAGCACCTTTCGGATTTCACAGGTCATTTACCTACTTACCACACATTAGGGCCCCTGTAAAATGCCAGGGCAGTATAACTACCCCACAAGTGACCCCATTTTGGAAAGAAGACACCCCAAGGTATTCCGTGAGGGGCATGGCAAGTTCCTAGAATTTTTAATTTTTAGTCACAAGTTAGTGGAAAATGATGATTTTTTTTTTTTTTTTTTTTTCATACAAAGTCTCATATTCCACTAACTTGTGACAAAAAATAAAAACTTCCATGAACTCACTATGCCCATCAGCGAATACCTTGGGGTCTCTTCTTTCCAAAATGGGGTCACTTGTGGGGTAGTTATACTGCCCTGGCATTCTAGGGGCCCAAATGTGTGGTAAGGAGTTTGAAATCAAATTCAGTAAAAAATGACCTGTGAAATCCGAAAGGTGCTCTTTGGAATGTGGGCCCCTTTGCCCACCTAGGCTGCAAAAAAGTGTCACACATCTGGTATCTCCGTACTCAGGAGAAGTTGAGGAATGTGTTTTGGGGTGTCTTTTTACATATACCCATGCTGGGTGAGATAAATATCTTGGTCAAATGCCAACTTTGTATAAAAAAATGGGAAAAGTTGTCTTTTGCCAAGATATTTCTCTCACCCAGCATGGGTATATATAAAATGACACCCCAAAACACATTCCCCACCTTCTCCTGAGTACGGAGATACCAGATGTGTGACACTTTTTTGCAGCCTAGGTGGGCAAAGGGGCCCATATTCCAAAGAGCACCTTTCGGATTTCCAAGGTCAATTTTTACAGAATTTGATTTCAAACTCCTTACCACACATTTGGGCCCCTAGAATGCCAGGGCAGTATAACTACCCCACAAGTGACCCCATTTTGGAAAGAAGACACCCCAAGGTATTCCGTGAGGGGCATGGCGAGTTCCTAGAATTTTTTATTTTTTGTCACAAGTTAGTGGAAAATGATGATTTTTTTTTTTTTTTTTTTTTCATACAAAGTCTCATATTCCACTAACTTGTGACAAAAAATAAAAACTTCCATGAACTCACTATGCCCATCAGCGAATACCTTGGGGTCTCTTCTTTCCAAAATGGGGTCACTTGTGGGGTAGTTATACTGCCCTGGCATTCTAGGGGCCCAAATGTGTGGTAAGGAGTTTGAAATCAAATTCTGTAAAAATTGACCTGTGAAATCCGAAAGGTGCTCTTTGGAATATGGGCCCCTTTGCCCACCTAGGCTGCAAAAAAGTGTCACACATCTGGTATCTCCGTACTCAGGAGAAGGTGGGGAATGTGTTTTGGGGTGTCATTTTATATATACCCATGCTGGGTGAGAGAAATATCTTGGCAAAAGACAACTTTTCCCATTTTTTTATACAAAGTTGGCATTTGACCAAGATATTTATCTCACCCAGCATGGGTATATGTAAAAATACACCCCAAAACACATTCCTCAACTTCTCCTGAGTACGGAGATACCAGATGTGTGACACTTTTTTGCAGCCTAGGTGGGCAAAGGGGCCCACATTCCAAAGAGCACCTTTCGGATTTCACAGGTCATTTTTTACTGAATTTGATTTCAAACTCCTTACCACACATTTGGGCCCCTAGAATGCCAGGGCAGTATAACTACCCCACAAGTGACCCCATTTTGGAAAGAAGACACCCCAAGGTATTCCGTGAGGGGCATGGTTAGTTCCTAGAATTTTTTATTTTTTGTCACAAGTTAGTGGAAAATGATGATTTTTTTTTTTTTTTTTTTTTCATACAAAGTCTCATATTCCACTAACTTGTGACAAAAAATAAAAACTTCCATGAACTCACTATGCCCATCAGCGAATACCTTGGGGTCTCTTCTTTCCAAAATGGGGTCACTTGTGGGGTAGTTATACTGCCCTGGCATTCTAGGGGCCCAAATGTGTGGTAAGGAGTTTGAAATCAAATTCTGTAAAAATTGACCTGTGAAATCCGAAAGGTGCTCTTTGGAATATGGGCCCCTTTGCCCACCTAGGCTGCAAAAAAGTGTCACACATCTGGTATCTCCGTACTCAGGAGAAGTTGAGGAATGTGTTTTGGGGTGTCTTTTTACATATACCCATGCTGGGTGAGATAAATATCTTGGTCAAATGCCAACTTTGTATAAAAAAATGGGAAAAGTTGTCTTTTGCCAAGATATTTCTCTCACCCAGCATGGGTATATATAAAATGACACCCCAAAACACATTCCCCACCTTCTCCTGAGTACGGAGATACCAGATGTGTGACACTTTTTTGCAGCCTAGGTGGGCAAAGGGGCCCATATTCCAAAGAGCACCTTTCGGATTTCACAGGTCAATTTTTACAGAATTTGATTTCAAACTCCTTACCACACATTTGGGCCCCTAGAATGCCAGGGCAGTATAACTACCCCACAAGTGACCCCATTTTGGAAAGAAGAGACCCCAAGGTATTCGCTGATGGGCATAGTGAGTTCATAGAACTTTTTATTTTTTGTCACAAGTTAGTGGAATATGAGACTTTGAAAAAAAAAAAAAAAAAAAAAAAAAAAATCATCATTTTCCGCTAACTTGTGACAAAAAATAAAAAGTTCTATGAACTCACTATGCCCATCAGTGAATACCTTAGGGTGTCTACTTTCAGAAATGGGGTCATTTGTGGGGTGTTTGTACTGTCTGGGCATTGTAGAACCTCAGGAAACATGACAGGTGCTCAGAAAGTCAGAGCTGCTTCAAAAAGCGGAAATTCACATTTTTGTACCATAGTTTGTAAACGCTATAACTTTTACCCAAACCATTTTTTTTTTACCCAAACATTTTTTTTTTATCAAAGACATGTAGAACTATAAATTTAGAGCAAAATTTCTATATGGATGTCGTTTTTTTTGCAAAATTTTACACCTGAAAGTGAAAAATGTCATTTTTTTGCAAAAAAATCGTTAAATTTCGATTAATAACAAAAAAAGTAAAAATGTCAGCAGCAAAGAAATACCACCAAATGAAAGCTCTATTAGTGAGAAGAAAAGGAGGTAAAATTCATTTGGGTGGTAAGTTGCATGACCGAGCAATAAACGGTGAAAGTAGTGTAGGTCAGAAGTGTAAAAAGTGGCCTGGTCTTTCAGGGTGTTTAAGCACTGGGGGCTGAGGTGGTTAATGGGCAGAGTAAACTCTGTGCTGATGACAGGAGGGGGAACCTTTACACAGCACACAAAACAGATCGTGACAAGCAACTTACCATTGGATGTCACGAGCTGCTCCCCCAGAGGCTGATACAGAATCTCCTACTGTGACAGCCTCGGGAGCGAGCACGCACAGACAAGGTGCTGGGTTACTTCCTCCCTGCCCGGCTTGATGTGCTTTGTATCTCAGAGTTCAGCTCTGCACCCAGCGAGCAGGGAAGAGAGGCCCTGAAAGCAGTGAGGCAGCCAGCAACTAGGCAGGTGAAACAACCCCTTTAAATGTGCCTGGGGTTGTGTGGCATTCATTATCCGGCTGCACAGGGCATTGTTCACAATGAAGTGGTCATCAATGTGGGGTGTGGCCAAAGAACGTCCACTTCCATCTCTTTCTGTGACTCTTCCAGTCTCTCTGTATCTCTGTTGCAACCTGCTGATGACTCTGTGACACTCTAAGCGCAGCAGCCACTTCCATCTGAGAACATTCTGCTTGAAGCCTCGCAGTGGAGAGGTAATGTTGATCAATTGTTAGGTGTCGTCTTGGTCTCATGATGTCAAAATGGGAACGACATGATGAGGAGGACCGTTTAAATACCAATACCAATACCTTAGACACCAATTTTCCTCATTTTAAAGGAAAAAATTCCTTACACTGATATAAAAAGACAGAGCCACACTATCTCCATAAACAAGCCAACTTTATTAGAAAATAATCAATAAAACATAATCATATTAAAACGTATCCGCAGTCTAAGATAAGCTCCACATGTCACCAACTAAACCCTGAGATCCTAATTGTTGTCTAACAGATCAAAATGTATTTCACCACCACATAATATAGCATCACAGCCACCCTTATTTTACATACAATTATTAGTCTTGTTGACTTTCCTTGCTATTGAAATATATAATATCAATCCAACTATGGTAACATAAAAATTATTGCAAGGGGAAGACACATTTAGGAGCAGAGTTTCTACAATCATCAACAGCAAGTGCAATATATAATAAAAATATACCAGACCAAAGGATCCAGCGGCCAGCAGAACCCCAACGTACGGTATGTTTCGCCCAAGCTTCTTCCTGAGGACGTATCCATAACGAGATCTCACTCCATTTTATACCAACATCAACCACTTACTCTTTCCTCCGCTCATGTGATGTGTAAAAAGCTCTAATTAATATATACCTGATATAACTCTTTCCAATCATGACGCCGATCACCAGTGGCACCCCGTCACCGCCACATCCCGTGAGATCTCGCCCAAACACACGCACCGCATCACCCCGCCCATTAGGGCATATTGGAGTGACGCGATGGGATCACGCGGGATCCTGCGAGATGTTATACGGAGGCCAACAGACAACCCACATGCCATGCATACTAATGCCCTACCTTCAATTGCCATCTTAAGTGTGGGAAAAAGCCCATATCAACATAATTCAGCGCAATCAAGAACCATTTAAGGAATCAATAATCAAAAGTGCAAAGGTGCAAATAATGTGCAATTGCTCCCTAAGTGCAATGACTGTGAAAAGTGCTATGTGTTCCACAAAGTGATGAATATCTATATATTATTAAAGAGGACCTTTAATCTGGCAAAACATTGTGAACTAAGTGTCATGATCTGTACAGCGGCGCCCAGGGATCACACTGCACTTATTATTATCCCTGGGCGCCGCTCCGTTCTCCTGCTATGCCCTCAAATATGTTCGGTCACTTGGTTATAGTAGGTGGAGACTTAGGGGACTTGGTTATAGTAGGAGGAGTCTGCCCTGTTTCTCCCTGGGCGTCTTCTTCTCCCAGGCTGTAGCGCTGGCCAATCGCAGCGCAGAGCTCACAGCCTGGGAGGTTTTTTTCTCCCAGGCTGTGAGCTCTGTGCTGCGATTGGCCAGCGCTACAGCCTGGGAGAAGGAGACGCCCAGGAGAACAAGGGCAGTCTCCTCCTACTATAACCAAGTGACCGAACATACCGGAGGGCATAGCAGGAGAACGGAATGCCGCCCAGGGATAATAGTAAGTGCAGTGAGATCCCTGAACGCTGCTGTATATATCATAATACTTAGTTCACAATGTTTTGCCAGATGAAAGGTTATCTTTAATATTTCATATATATATAAATATATTACATATATACAAAATACATAAAACATGTGATATAATGACAAAAACAATCAATCCATGATGAATACATACTAAAACACTCATGTATATATAAAATATTACATAATAAAGTGAATAGTGCATATCGCATATAGGGAAACCTGTGGACATACAGGCAGCTATATGGTCACCTATCTAATCTAACAGTTATATTATTACTGGTTCACCTCCGTAAAGGTTATATCTATATTGACTTTCTACAGAGTAATATTGATCAATATGTAGCAACTATCATATCACCATGACCTCATTATAACAAAAAAAAAGAAAAGGAAAACCAATTAATGATAACATACTATAGATGAATACAGTCTCTATTGTCATACTCTTCTTTTTTCATTGTAAAACAAAACATGCAATGCAACAGCTCTCTGCAAACCAAATAAAGTACAAAAATGCATAATAATTGCTAGTGCTATACTTATAAATTAGAGATGCTTGGCAAATCATTTTGTACAAAATTATTTGAGCCCGTCTGCCGCACGTCAAGGCGATCTCTGTAAGACGGGTTCCTAACACTAAATTCTACCTGTTATGTGCCATGACGGCTCCCATACAATTCAGGAAGTGTAGGTTCCACATGCATGCTGGGCCTGCTTCAATTTCTGTCATCTTTGGTGCCAAAATGGCCTCCATTATATCCAAGGAATGCAGGTACCAACATGCATGCCGGGCCCACTCCACACCACTCCTGGTGCCAAATGGCCACCAAAGAATGTAATGAGAGTCCACAACTATATCTCTCCTGGTGCCAATGGCTTCCAGTGAATGAGGGGGAGCAGGCCAAGCTATATAATCACACTAATTAAAATCAGCCTATGGGGCAGACGAGCTGGTCAGGAGTGCACGACTGAGGTGTCAGCCACACCTCCAGTACAAACTGCAAAGAAAAAGGGGGTCAGTCAGCACATCCCAATGCGCAGGGGCACGTTGCTATGGCTGAGAACAACACTGTAAAACAAAACATTATTTTCTCATATACCATTCCATCTTCTAAAGTCCAAAATCATGAACAACATGCTAATGTCATATCTTAAAAAAACTACAATTATTTTTTTTTATATTCTCAATACCATCCAATCTTCAAGGTTCAGTCAACTCTTGGAGGTGGATCCCAGTTTCCTAAATCCAGAAACACGAGCAACATCATGATATCATAGTAGGATAACCTAATATATGTTGGAAAGTGAGAGACCATTGGTAATTCATAATAACTTATAACCAATTAAAAACCTAAAATGCTGTTACTCTCATTTAGCCCTTTAGGTGCCACCGTATCCAGAATGTAAATCCATTTGGATTCTCTCTGTGCAAGTAATTACCAATTATTTCCAATTACCACCTCTAGGTGAGATCATGATTCTATCAACTCCTCTAAATCTAAGTGTACCGTCCAACCCATGCATCTCTTTAAAATGTCTGGGAATCGACTGTAATAAACTTAATTCATGTGCATCCTTGGTAGCTTCAACAGCCATAACATGCTCTCATACTCAACATCGAAACTGACATGATGTCATGCCTACGTATATTTTTCCACAGGGGCAAATGGCCCAGTATATAACTCTGACTGTGGCACAAGTGATGGTATGTGAAATCTTGTACTGTTTCTCCCCTGAGGAGTTCGAGAAGATGTCCATTCAGTCAGTATTACAGCAGGCAACACAATCACCACATTGTTAATACCCTCACCTGGGTCGTTTTGAGTCAAAGATCTTCCCAATCATAGGGCCTCCATAATGGCTCTTTACTAGATGATCACGCAGATTCTTTGACCTGCGATATGTAATAGACGGATGTGCAGCAATGTTCTCAGAAATCTGGGGATCAATGCGTAATATGTCCCAATATTTTAATAAGGCTTGTCTCACCTCTCTTGATCTGGAATTATATCCTGTGATGAATCGGATTCCCTCCTTTTCATTCCCTTTCTTAGGTGGTCACTTTGAAAGGGAATGACTGGCTCTAGTAGTGCTTTTAGCTCTCTGATATGTCGCTCTGATGTCATGTTAACCATAACCCCTTTGTTCAAATCTTTTACTCAGGAACATACTTGCTCTTCAAAGGACCGTTCTGTTGAACATATTCGTTTGATCCTGAGGAATTGACCCATGGGTATATTTTTAATCAGACTTTTCAGATGCAATGATGATGCATGTAAAAGTGCATTCACTGCAGTATCCTTTCCATACAGATCAGTTGTTATCTATCCGTCTTGGTTGGCCTGAAGTTGGATAAACTCCAGTTTGGCAATTGGAATAACTCCCTGGATCAATGACCCAGGGAACCAACTATAACCTATAATATTATTACACTCCCGAAATACTTCCAGGCCCCTCTTCTTATACTGAGTTCATTATCACCACCTCATCAAGCAGAGATTTCCATAGTATTACTGTTCTTCCCCTTCTATGCTGGTGTAGAAACCTTCTTTCCTTTAGTCGTAATGGATGCCCCTTTGTCACAGTCACAGTCACAGTCCTGGGAATTAATAGATGATAGGAGATATTTCTGTACTGACCTGATATATTTATACACGGTTACTAGATCTCCCTGATTCATCTTTTTTTTAAAAGCTAAATAACCCTAATTTTGATCATCTTTCTGGGTCCTCTAGTCCACCCATTCCAGTTATTACTTGCCACTTCCCATCCTCTGAACCCTCTCTAGCTCTACTATGCCTTTCTTGTCCACTGGTACGCCAGTGGTCTACTAGACTGTGTATGCCCCAGTGTGAATCAGTTGGTCACGCTGTGTATATATGGTGTGTATGTGACACTATCTCTGTATAAGTTTATTTTGTGTACGTATGCATGCACTATGCAAGTGTGTTATTGGTTGTGAATTGTCCGTTATTTGAATTCCTATGAGGTTGTAAGACCAGACCCCCTTTCTCTGAATAGGTAAGGGTCCCAGAAGTGGATATGCCTTAAACATGGTTGCCAACTGTTCTGAATTTGGCGGGATTATCTCTGCCCTGGCAAATTTGCGCTGTCCTGGGCTAACGCAAAACCCTGCCCATAAGGGGGTGTTCCCAGACAGGTTCGTGGAGCTCTCAGGGGCGGGGTCTAGGCACCTTGATTTTACCAACTAAAATGTTGGTAAATATGCATAAATGTTTGAGAAAATACAGGTGAGGTCTGTGTGTGATTCCAGGTATAAAATCCACTAATACCTGAATATGGGAACCATGGTGTTAGATCAAACCATAATGACATGCCTCTCCTGAAGTTATATTGCTGGTTTATATCAGTAAGAAGGGGCTTGATACCAGTACGGGTCAGAAGAGGATTTGATCAGTGCAGGAGTTAGATTGCTTTCATCTTGGACCAGTTTCTTGTGTTTACGTTTCAGAATGAGGAGGAATCTGAGTTTATGAAATGTTTGGAACATTGTGCTCTGATTCTTGGAAACATTATAAAGATTTCTCTCGGTTTTGGTTCATGAATCTCTAATTCCTGGAAACAAATATCAGGAACCTGATAAGCCCCTCATGTGCAAATAGCCGTATAATTGCAGCACTCAGGAAGTGGAGCCGTTACCCATACTAACCAATAAGATCACTGTTGTTAATGGGGTTTCCAGATGCAAAAATATATATTTAAAACTGAAAAACAAATTATAAAAAACATATTCACTTTGTGGATTCCCTGATGGTCCCTTTCTCATACTGCCCGATTCCCTGTTGCCTTCTACTTCCTGGTCTAGTAATCAAGTTTTGAAATTTTAATTCTAAAAAAGTTGGAACGCTGTGTAAACTGTAAATAAATGTAAATGAAAACAGAGTGCAATGATTAACATCTCATAGACCCATATTTTATTGACAATACATCATAGATCACATATCAGAAGTTGAAAGTGAGACAATTTACCAGTTCATGAAAAAAAACAATAACTAACTCATTTAGACCTTGATGGCAGTAACCCTTCTAAAAAAAAGTTGGAACAGGAGCAACAAAAGACTGGAAAAATGGTACTAATAAAAACAGCTGGAAGAGCAGCTTACATGTGTATCAAGTATAAAAAGACAATCTTAGAGAGGCAGAGTCGCTCACCAATCTGTGAAAAACCACGTCTAACATTTTTGGAACAATTTCAGAAAAATGTTCCTCAAAATAAAAAAAATTGTGAAGACTTTAAATATTTTACCATCTGCAGTATATAATATGATCAAAAGATTCAGAGATCTGGAGAAATCCACATGTGCAAGGGACAAGGCCAGCAGTCAGTACTGGGTGCTCATGAGCCTCAGGTGGCACTGCATTAAAACAGGCACAATTCTGTACTGGAAATCACTGCATGGGATCAGGAACACTTCCAGAAATCATTTCCTGTGAACACAGTTTGCTGTGCATCCCACAAATGCAAGTTAAATCTGTATCACATAAAGAAGAAGCCATATGTCAATACAATTCAGAAAAGATGCTGTCTTCTCTGGGACAAATCAAACTGTTTTGTAGTCAGATTAATCAAATTTTTTTTGGAAACTACGCACAGCATTTTTTCTGCAGACTCAAGAGGAGAGGGACCATCCAGCTTATTAATAGCACACAGTCCAAAAGCCTGCATCTCTGATGGCATGGGGTTGCATTAGTGCCAATGGTGTGGGCAGCTTACATATCTGGAAAGGCACTATCAATGCTTAACGGTTTTAGAACAACATATCCTCCCATCCAGACGTTTCATTCAGGGAAGACCTTGCATATTCAGCAAGACCATGCTAAACCATATACTGCATCCATCAGAACAGCATGGCTTTGCAGAAGATGAATCGTGGTGCTGATCTCGCCTGCCTGCAGTCCAGACCTTTTAGAGAAAACCCAGGACTGTTGAGCAGCTAGAATCCTACATCAGACAAGAATGAGACAACATTCCTTTCCCAAAACTCCCACAATTTGTCTCCTCACTTCCCAGATGTTTACAGAGTTGTTAAAAGAAGAGGGGATGCTACACAATGGTAGACATTGCCATGCTGGAGCTCTTTGTTTACGTTTACATGGGCTGGTTTTCTTTGGACTGGGAGATAGGATTGGTAGAGGGATTACCCAGTCCACACCATTCCATTACAGGTTTTTCCCCTAGGCCGAGGTGATCCCAGGTGAGGCCTGTAGGGATTTTTACTGGGGAAATAAAGCTGACCTCAGTCTGGGGAGAATGAAGCCTGGGGAACTGACCTGTGTGGTTAGAGCTTTGTGACTGGCTGGTACAATGCTGTGTATACAGATCAGGAAACGCTAGGCTGCTTCCTGTTCTGGCCCCAGCAATAATTTTTTCAAGTGTAAAAAAAAGCATTTTAAGAGACAGAAAAAAAACTAGACATATTTGGTAATGCTTCGCAACATCCGGCTCTATAAAAATATTACATAATCTACCCTGTCAGACGAAAGCCGTAAAAAAAAAAAAAAAGCGTCAAAAACAGCCATTTTTTTGTTCTCCATACCTCATATAAAGCATAATAGCGAGTGATCAAAAAGTACAATGAAAACGTCAACTCATCTTCAAAAAAATGAGCCTGCACACAAGTCCATTGCCAGAAAAAGAATAAAAATGTCACTCAGAAAATTACAACACAAAAACATGTTTTTTTTAATGCTTTTGTGTGAAATTGAAAAAAAAAAATAGGCATATTAGGTATCACCGCATCCATAGCTACCTAATAATAACTACCTAGGTACCTAAAAATACTGTACCACATGATCTACCCCATCAGGCGAACGCTGTGAAGAAAAAAAAAAAACTAAGCCAGAACAGCTATTTATTTTTTTTGTCACAAAAAAACATAGGGGATCATTTAAGAACAGATATACGCCACTTTTGTGGCGTATTTCTGGTGCAGATTCTTTCCAAGCCATGTTGAGGCAGAATCTGCGACTTCTTCCCTTCTCACACCAGGTCTAAAAAAGGGGTGTGATGTGGGTGGGGAAGGGGACAGCCGACAGGCCCGTCTCATTCATCATTTTCTATGCCTGGTTTAGGTATAGAAAATGGTCTAAATGTAAGACAGGTAAGGAAGATGGGGCCTCTACATAACTTTGGCGATCCACAGTCACCGCAGGGGCTTATTAAAAGCGGCGTCTAAAACTGAATAAAAAAAAATAGAAAATAGAAAATAAATCAGCAGCACTCTGTTGGATTCCGGGTGCAATTCCACAGTTGCTCTTGGATAGGAGCCGTTCAATAGAAATAGAAAAAATATGGCAGCACTCCGGTCTTGTGAAGAAATTCAGTGACGTTTATTCACACTTATTTGCAATGCAGCATTTCAGCCCTCTCAATGGAGCCTTTGTCAAGCTTGACAAAGGCTCCATTGAGAGGGCTGAAATGCTGCATTGCAAATAAGTGTGAATAAACGTCACTAAAACTGAATAAAGTTATAATTTTATAAATACCACATGGTGAACCCCATAAAAAATACAAAATAAAATTAACAGAATTACAAAAAATTAGATAAAAAGTGATTAAAAAGCCAATATTAGCAATTCCATGATGCTGCTCATTCCATTTTGAGCATTAAAGTGTCCTCAACAAGCAGTTTAAATTTAAAATCTGGGGCTTTTATTGTAGAAAAATTAATATAATTTAGCATTTTCACAAGCAGTGATATCAGAGCAATCACTATACCCCTGGATAAGTTCTTTGAGGGTTGTAGTTTCCAAAATGGGATCACTTTTGGGGGTTTTTAGTACAGGGGTACCTCAGGGTCTCCTCAAATGTGGCATGACACGCAAAAACAATTTTAGTAAAATCTGCCATCCAAAAACTATATGGCACTCCTTCCCTTCTGAGCCATACTGTGTGCCCATACGTCAGTTTACAACCACATATGGGGTGCTTTTGTAAACTTCAGAATTGAGTAAATAAATATTGATGTTTGTTTTGCTGTTAACCCTTGCTGTATTATAAGAAAAATGTATTAAAATGGAAAATCTGAAAAAAATTACATTTTTACATTTCATCCCCATTTTGCTTAAAACCTAAAGTTTAGAAAATCATATTTTTTTTCAAAGTGACTTCCGAACTGAATTGGTCTTTAAATTCTAAGCTTTCTAACATCCTAAAAAATTAAAATGACATTTACAAAATTATGTCACCATAGAGTAGACATATGGCGAATGTTAAGGGTTTGTCCGAGTTATGAAAAAAATAATATAGCACTGTAAATCTGATGGGCAGCAATATATAGCTAAGCTAAGCAAGTTTTAGGTAAAAAAAATATATATTTCCTCATTTCCCTGGTTCTCTTCTGGCCCTTTGTTTACCTGCAATAACAACAATCTCTGCCCCTCCCCTAGCTCTGCAAAGGCAGTGAATACAAGTGCTGCCCTGAGTGACATGTCTGACAGCTGGGATACTCAGCAGCATGTTGTATGTATAGGACTACAAGTCCCAGCTGTACAATGACACTGCTGATACACACAGGATCTTCCCCTCAACCTGTTCTTGTGCAATGCTCTGCAGAACTCCTCTGTCAGCTCCTGTGTCCAGCATTTGTCTCCTCACTGCCTGCAGCTACTCAGTAAAGCCTTCAGCCCCGAGTCTGTGCAGCTGAAGGGGTTAATGTTTTTCCTCAAAAATCCAGGGAGAGAGCAATAAGCACCAGCCGGCAGTGCAGGGGGGCGTGGCCAGCACAGTGACGTCTCGTGTACAGGCACATATCTACTCTCTCAGGCTTGTGCATGAAACATCATCAGAACACGGAGAGAAGCGCTGTGTGGCTACTGGGTCCCGTCGCCTGCTGGTGCGGTGCACCAAGCCAAAGTTAGAGTAATAGCAAGCGATCAAAAAGTCATGTGCACCCAAAATAGTACCAATCAAACCGTCATCTCATACCAAAAAAAATGAGCCCCCTACACAAGACAGTCGACACTAAAAAATATATATTTTTAAAAAATGCTTTATTACGTAAAACTGAAACAAACAATATTTGGTATTGTCGCGTTCGTAACAACCTGCTCTATAAAAATACCACATGATCTAACCTGTCAGATGAACGTTGTAAATACCAAAAAATAAAAACTGTGCCAAAACAGCTATTTTTTGTTACATTGCCTCACAAAAAGTGTACCCTAAAATAGTACCAACAAAACTGCCACTTATCCTGGAGTTTTTTGGAGTTTCTACTCTAGGGGTGCATCAGGGGGTCTTCAAATGTGACATGGCAGCTTAAAATTATCCCAGTGAAATCTGCTTTCCAAAAACCATATGGCGTTCCTTTCCTTCTGCGCAATGCCATGTGCCCGTACAGCATTTTACGACCACATATGGGGTGTTTCTGTAAACTACAGAATTAGAGCCATAAATATTGAGTTTTGTTTGGCTGTTAACCCTTGCTATGTAACTGGAAAAAATGGATTCAAATGGAAAATCTGCCAAAAAAGTGAAATTCTGAAATTTCATCTCCATTTTCCATTAATTCATTTTTGGGTAGTTTCTATTACGTAAGCCTCACAAAGTGACTTCATACCTGAACTGGTCCTTAAAAAGTGGGTTTTGAAAATTTTCTGGAAAATTTAAAGATTTGCTTCTAAACTTCTAAGCCTTCTAACATCCCCAAAAAATAAAATGGCATTCACAAAATGATCCAAACATGAAGTAGACATATGGGTAATATTAAAGTAATAACTATTTTTGGAGGTAATACTATCTATTATAAAAAAAAGAGAAATTTAAATTTGGAAATTTGCTTATTTTTCAAAAGTTTTGGCAAATTTGGTATTTTTTTATAAATAAAAATGAAATTTTTTGACTCAATTTTATCACTGTCATAAAGTACAATATGTGACGAGAAAACATTATGAAATCTCATAATGCCCTGGATAAGTAAAAGTGTTTTAAAGTTATCACCACATAAAGTGACACATGTCAGATTTGCAAAAAATGGCCTGGTCCTTAAGGTGAAATATGGCAGGGTCCTGAAGGAGTTAAAGAGCTCAGTTCAGTCATTGCTGTGCCCCTGTTTATAATTTTTAAAGATTCTCTAGGTACTGGTACAGTGCCAAGTGATTGCCGCAAGGCAAACGTGGTGCCCATATTCAAAAAAGGATCAAGGTCCTTCACAGGTAATTATAGACCTATAGGCTTGGAAAGTATAGTTTGTAATTGGATTGAAAACTGGCTAAAGGACCGTGTCCAGAGAGTTGTGGTCAATGATTCCTATTCAGAATCGTCCCGGGTTATAAGTGGTGTACCCCAAGGTCCAGTGCTGAGCCCTTTATTATTTCATTTATTTATTACTGATATTGAGAACAGGATTAATAGCACCATTTCTATTTTTGCAGATGATACTAAGCTATGTAGAACTGTGCAGTCTATGGAAGATGTCCATATACTACAAGCTGACTTAAACACTCTGAGTGATTGGGCATCAACTTGGCAAATGAGGTTCAATGTGGACAAATGTAAAGTTATGCATCTTGGTAGTTGTAACGGATCTCCTGGCACCCCGACTGGGTACCTCCGTTGATGGATGCTCCTAGTGCTTCCCAATGGCTCCAAGCACTCCACTTGACACCGTAAGCACTGCCGACCGCACGAACCGCCGCAGCTTGGTTGGGATCTCGCTGTCTTCTACCCACCCTGGACCTACGACAAGGCTTCCAGGTTCCAGTGGGTGAACCTCTCTTCCTTCAGAGAGCGATGCAGGAACAAGCTCTTAAAAGAGCTCAGGGATTATAGCAAGGGGAGTATACAGCATATAGCATTCCCCAGTGTAGATGCAGCCTTTTCCCCACACACATGAGACGAGGCTCTATGTTGAGGGTAAAACAGGAACGGCTACATGTCAGCCTTTTATGCAGGTCTTCCAGCAAGGGACACTCCCCTGGGGACCTTGTGGAAGACTGAGACAGTTTTTACATTAGCCAATCACATGCATTTACAGTTTGAAAACACTCACAGCAATTGCACACAACCCCCGCCCCCCCACCCCTCTGCCTATAATACAATTAACAAACACAAAGGGTTCTGACTGCTAATACGGTTAAAAAGTCTCTCAAAGTCTCCTTTGACTGCTGTCGCTTCCCAAAGAAGCGCATCTTAAACTCAGAGGTGGTCCTAGTTTAAAAGGTGGTACTGAGTCAGTCTAGGATCTTCTCAGCTGTTTTCCGCTCTGGCTGAGGCCAGGATTTGACCTCCCAGAGCGCAGCTCCCTGTAACTGGCTAATCAGGATTTCCACTTTCTGGTCCTGAGATACTGGATATAGCTTAAAGGTGGCCAACATTTTAACACAGAATTCCCTGAGTGAATGAGGTTCTCCTGAATAACGTGGGAGCCAAGGTGCACCAAAGTAGTATGGCATAGTAAGAGGCATGATGCAGGTGGCTGCAGCTGCTGCATCACTGCGTTCCAAGTGGGTGCTATCTTCACTGTCAGACATGGCTTTTGATGCCCTGTACCAGACTAAAGTAATGTAAGCTAGATTGCAATTTAAGTGCACGTTGCTATGGGCAACGGCAGCAGAATTGGTGCAAGGCTCCTTTAAGAGTCACTGCAACTGCGCAATTTTGGGGAGTATGATGCTCTGGCAGGCAGATTATAGCCCCTAACAGTCTTTAGCAAGGTTATTTTCCCCAGCAGTACTCACTCAGACTTCTGGACATTGCTTCTTAGGATCCAGGGAAGCTGGAACTGTATTTTGCCTTTTCCAAGATGGCCACTGCATCCACTTCCTGTAGGAGTGCAGTAGATTTATTTGTCCTCCTGGGAACTTGTACTGAACACTTTAGTTCCTTCTGCTATAAGAATGGTTCCTCTGTGGAGGCGTGCTGTTTGGTTCCCTCCCCTCTGCTAGGTGGATGTCCACAGGATGCCCAAATCCAAGATGGCCGATTAACCCCAGTTTTGCCACAGTGCTGCAACTGATGCAGATTCACACTCTCCAGCAGTAAGTAGATGCTATAAAGTCTCTTGTAGGGGGTTTTACAGATAGAGGGGGCCTTTCAGGCGCAAAAGTAGTTCGTGTTTCGTGATGCCAAGATTTGCAACGGGCGCCTCCCCCAGGGCACTCTATGTCGCACGTCCCAGGTATACGAATTGTGGTATGTTGCGGCCTAAAATGTCTCTTTATGTGTGTGACGGTGCTCCTACCTGGATACCGCTGGACCCCAGGCTTTGGCTTCGAAGCAATAAATAAAGGGAATAATTGAGGGATTAAGGAAGAACTTGACTCCAGACCTTGAGATAAAGTTCAATGGCAGCTTTACTTGAGTAAACATTTTACCAAAAAAGATTTCAGGCTTTATCTTGGTTCCAGCAGGCTTTAGCATTAAAATGGCAGGCAAACTCAACTTTGCTATATCTGACTCTGCTGTCCTAACAAGATTAATTAGTGTCTTTGCTTTCTTCGTGATGCTGTGCTTCACTCTTTGGTCAGGCTTTTGTTCAGCCAAGGGATGTGGTAGAATCCGGTGAGCTCCAACATGGAGTCCCCACCAGCACAAACACTAGCACTAGCCCTAGAACCAGATCTAACTGGTCCCCACCCTTCCTCCAGGAAATAGGACTCGCCCACTTCTCTCCAGAGGGGGGTTAGAATGGAATGGTTAGCTCCATTCTACATAATTACAGCTCTGCAGGGTTTGCTGACACCTGCTGGTGAACCAGGCATATTACATGTTATAAACAGTTACAAACATTATTATATTATTATTATTATTATTATTATAGATGCACATTATGGAGAGGAACTGGAACATAATGCATAGATGACTTTATGTTAGACCATTAAGGACAGTAGAAGGGTGTAGGAGTGGCAACACCACTCAGGGGTGTTACATATGTGCTCAATAGTAATGCCCTCATAGTGCCCCTGGTAGAAATAAGGTCTCCTATAGTGCTCCCAGCAATAACAAGGCCCCTCTATAAGATACCCCTATAAGAGCCCGCAGTAGAAATAAAGTCACCTATTGTGTCTGCAGTAGTTATAATGTCTCCTATAGTGGTAAGTATTTATAAAGACCCGCTACAGTGCCCCATGTAGTTATAATGCCCCCTGTAGTGCCACTAGATAAAAGACCTCCTCTCCCCCCGTATTGCCCATACGTATAATGCCCTCTGTATTATTATAATATATAATGGCCCCCTGTATTATTATTATTATTAATATTATAATGGCCCCCTCTGTATTATTATTATTAGTAATATTATAATGGCCCCCTATGTATTATTATTATTATTATTATAATAATGGCCCTCTCTGTAGTATTATTGTAATAATGGTCTCTCTGTAGTATTATTGTAATAATGGCTCCTCTGTAGTATTATTGTAATAATGTCCCCTCTGTAGTATTATTGTAATAATGGTCCCTCTGTAGCAGAGGCGTAACTAGAAGTGACTGGGCCCCACAGCAAATATTTGTAAGGGCCCCCACCAGCGCGCTTCGCACCTCCCTCCTCCTGTGTAAACCCCACTCCTTTGGCACAGTGTAGCGGTATACTGTATATTGTGTGGCACAGTGGATGCTATATGTGTATAACATAAATATATTTCATATGAAAACTTACAGTTACTTGGCCCTTGGGGATCTCGGACACCACTTCAACACTTGGCCGGGGGCTCGGCGGAGCTGATGTTGTGCTTTATCCTAATGAGAAAGATTTCATAATAAGGATTTGGAGAAGGGGCAGAGGGATAGCAGAGTAGGGAGAGGCTGGTGCTGCTACTAGGGGGTCATACCATGGGGGAGTAATAAAGCCCACTATAATGCCCCCCCCCCCCAGTAGTAATAATTCTCCTTATAATGTGACAGTGCAAAAATACCCCCTTGTAATGCCCCCAGTTGAGATAATGTCCCCATAATGCCCCCATAGTGCCCCCATAATGTCCCAGTATAAAATACCCCTATATAGTGCCCCCAGTAAATTCCCCCATAGTGCTCCTCTCCCCCCTTCCTGCTAGTGCCCCCATAATGTACCAGTATAAAATGCCCCATATATAGTGCCCCAGTAGATGCCCCTCAGTGTCCGGCCTCTGATAGGCTGCCGGCCTAGTGTCCCCCATAATGCCCCCCAATAATGTGCCAGTAAGTGTCCCCATAGATGCCCCCCCATCATGTGCCAGTATCAAGTGCCTCTCCCCCCCCCCCCCACATGTCCGAGTATCATAGTGCCATCTCCCCCCCCCCCAATGTGCCAGTATCAAGTGCCTCTCTCCTTCCCACCCCCCATGTGCCAGTATCATAGTGCCAAACCCCCCCATGTGCCAGTATCAAGTGCCTCTCTCTTCCCCCCCATGTCCCAGTATCATAGTGCCATCTCCCCCCCCCAAAAAAAGTGCCAGTATCAAGTGCCTCTCCCCCCCCCATGTGCCAGTATCATAGTGCCAAACCCACCAGTGTGCCAGTATCAAGTGCCAACCCCCCCCCCCCACATGCCAGTATCAAGTGCCTCTCTCCCCCCCCCATGTCCCAGTATCATAGTGCCACCCCCCACACACAAAAAAAGTGCCAGTATCAAGTGCCTCTCTCCCTCCCCCCCCCATGTGCCAGTATCAAGTGCCAACCCCCCCCCTCCCCCCCAGGTGCCAGTATCAGGTGCCAACCCCCCCTCCCCCCCCAGGTGCCAGTATCAGGTGCCAACCCCTCTCCCCCCCATCTGCCAGTATCAGGTGCCTCCCCCCCCCCAGGTGCCAGTATCAGGTGCCAACCCCCCTCCCCATGTGCCAGTATCAAGTGCCCCCCGCTCACCCCATGGCAGTAACAGTCGGGTATTAAAAAAAAATAATAAACACTTCTACTTACCTCCATGTCAGCGATGCGATGTAGCCTCTTCCTGTGTCCCGCCCTGTATTGTGTCCCGCCCTGTATTGTGTCCCGCCCTGTATGTTCATATATGGAGTCAGTGCTTGTATTTCAGAAAAGTTTCTGCTGGCAAAGCACTTAACCACAAGACCATAAGAGCTGCCTTGCTGCTGACTGAAAAAATATGAGACTTCTACTGTTATAGCTGGCTAAGTGTACATCTATACACATGACAGCTGCTCATATATAGAGATATAGCAGAGCTGAGTGTGCTGGGACAGCTGTTGTAACGGAACTCCTAGCACCCCGACCGGGTACCTCCGTTGAATAGATGCTCCTAGTGCTTTCCGAGGACTCCAAGCACTCCACTTGACACCGTACGCACTGAAGACCCCACGAACCGCCGAAGCTTGGTTGAGGTCTCACCGTCTCCTACCCACCCTGGACCTACGACAAGGCTCCAGGCTCCAGTGAGTGAACCTCTACTAAATCCAGAGAGCAGGAACCAGGAACAAGCTCTTAGAAGAGCTAGTAGTTATAGCCAGGGGAGTATAGCAAATCTCCCAGCGTATAGCAATCCCCAGCGTCGATCAGTTACCCAAACATCAGCCTCAACATGATAAAGGGTAAAACAGGAACTGACTGTACTTCACGTACAGCCTCTTTTATTCACAAACCAAAAACATAGTACTGCCCACAGGGTTTTGAAATACAACCAATCAATATATTACAACACATCCCCACAATGCATCATGGTTTCCTCCTCTCTGTCCTGGAGACAACCGGGGAGTAATCCAATTATCTCTCAGGACAAAGGGAAATCGCCAATACACATGTGCGGACAACAGGACAGAAATCACCATTTAAACATACAATGTCACAACCCTTTTCAATACACAGACATTTAACATATTCCCAGACAGCTCAAGTCTGAGTGCATATTATTAGGTGAATGGCACTCAGACAACATGAATACAATAAAATGAGCTAACTGGGTACCCTCACATAACATAAAATACAATTACACAGACAGATGGTTCTGTCACACATCTCAAAACCCCACATGTCCCCATATGGCTTGGATCTGAGCGCTCAGATGCCACAAACACAGTCAAATCGCCATGGGGTTTAAGTTTTGCATGGGCTGATGAGAGGGCCCATAATCCTGGGGCAAGAGGCTGGTAGCCAGGTCCCTCCAAAACCCAGTGGCGAGGTTGGTTTCGCCACACTGTCATATAGAGATATAGCAGTGCTGGGTGTGTTGGGGCAGCTGTCATGTGTATAGATGTACACTTTAGGAGACAGTAAGATTAGATCACATTAGCGAGGGGGCCTGGTCAGCCGCTGCTGCTGTGAAGGGGCCCTGAACATTAAGACAAGAATCGATATTTAACTAACTTGAAAATAAACTGTCACACACGCTGCCGTGGCGCCGGGCCCCGAAGCAGCTGCTTCCCCTGCTTCCCCGGTAGTTACGCCACTGCCTGGCTGCCTGTGTGTAGTGTCTGTGTGTGTTAATAAAAATAAAACTGAATGCGGTCCGGACGGGCCCCCAGTGGCGTAGGGCCCCATAGTGACTGCTATGGCGAACCCTACGCCACTGCTCTGTAGTATTATTGTAATAATGGCCCCTCTGTAGTATTATTGTAATAATTATGGCCCCCATTCTTTCTATATATTATTGCCTCCTTTGTATAATGCCTCCAGCCCCATAGTGCCCCCAGGCCAGTACAGTCTGCCTATTAATAAAAATAAAAAATACTCACCTCTCTTCCTCACTTCATCACCGCTTGTGGCCTGTCTTCAAGCGTCATCACAGCATCTCCACTAGCCTGAAGCCTATGAGGCAGAATGGAGGGGACAGGAGCCATAGGCTCCCGTGGCCCGCATTGAAGTGCCTTCTGCCTGGCGCCCCCTGCAAGTTTGTGCCCGGGGCAACTGCTTCCCCCCCCGTGCCCCCACGCTATGCCACTGGCTGAAGCAATCAGGTAGACACAGTAGTAACTTAAACAGGCAAACATTACTTGACTCACATGGGGCAACAAACTTAAAGAGGACCTTTCACGGTCCTGACAATATAAATACCTGGCAGTGTAGGGCATACTGATGGCATGTGATATCACTCTTTTTTTTTTCCTGTGGGCTGCTCCGTTCCCCCGCTGTGCCCCCCGCTCTGGTTTCTCGCCCTGTATGCTAGTCCATACCATCGTACAGGGAGGAGGAGACGGCCGTGTTTCTCAGCGGGCATCTCCTTCTCCCTGGCTGTGAGCTGTCCAATCACAGCGGAGAGTGTCACAAGCAGGGAGAAGGTGAGCTTTTTTTCTCGCTGGCTGTGACGCTCTCAACAATTAAAACAAGAGGATACAATCTTTAAATTACATGAGCATACAATCTTTGAGGAGAAAGGTCTGACACAGAAGGTAACAAGTGCTTGATTTGTACAATGGTCCGGCCATCTAAACACAATAGAGGAGCAGATATAAAGGGGCATGAGCCTGTCACCAGTAGATATCTGTAGTGCATGGGGTGTGAATATTTGACAATGGATCAAATTCAGAGGAATGATTCTGAAGGGGCGATGAATTAAGAAGAGTTAGATCAGGGGATGTGATACCCTCAGGGCCGGTTTTAGACAAAATGTGGCCCTGGGCAAAATCAAAAGTGGGGCCCCAAATCTTGTAATAATGTACTAACACCACAGTTACCTTGTGTCAATTCCTGCCCTCCCTCACAGATTTATACCCCATAAAGCCCCTCACATAGATCTTCACCCTCATGGCCCCAGAATACGCCACATGCACCCTCACTCACGGCATCTGAGAGTGTTAAAAACCGGAAGCGCGGGATTCCTCTTCAGGCACACTTTTTCCCCAGCGGAGATTGGGGAAAGCGCCCTGTTCTATAAATAAGCCGCAGCCTGTACTAAGCTTCCAGGCTCATTGTTAGTATAGCCCAGTTCAGGCCACTAGATGGCAGTACTGAACTGTGATATAGTGATTTATATACAGAATAATGGAGCAATTTACATCTGATGATTGTAAATTGTGGTCCACTTGGGGGACTTAACAAAAAGTAAAAAACAAAAAATAAGTCATATAAAAAAAATAGCATTATGGGCATCACCGCATGCGAAAACGTCCATACTATTAAAATATTTAAAAAAGTTAGCCCATATGGTGAATGGCGTAACAGAAAAAAATTCAAAAAAGGCTGATTCGTTTTTTTTTCATCACTTTATCGCCCAAGAAAATGTAATAAAAAGTCATAAACACACCAAAATGGCATTGTCAAAAACGACAGATAGCCCCGCAAAAAATGAGCCCCCACAGAGCTTCGTAGACATAACTATAAAAAAGTTATGAGGGTCAGAATATTGCGATGAAAAGAAAAAAAATATTTTTTACGAAGTGAGTCCTGATGAGTCTTAGCTTGCTGCAGTGAGCAGGCTTATAGAAGTCCTGAGCGGGGATGCTGCTAGGGTTGCCACCTTTCCCAACAAAAAATACCGGTTACACAAGTTAAAAAGGTTGGTGTGGGTTAATACGGGTGTTATTTGATCATATTTTACGTTTTGCTCCATTTTGTTTCTTAATTAAATCTAACTTTTCACTGTTGTGGACACCCTGTGTATTTAAGTTTTATTTAGCCTCTATTTTCAAAATGTTTCTGTGGGGATTCGACCTCATATCTATCTACATTAAAGGCAAGAACCAATATATTATGTCTCCCCCAAATTTATTAGTTTCCCCTGAATTATACATTCATATATATCAAAGGTATCATTTTATATATTTTCTTTTAGTAATTACATATTTATTTTGTGCCATACATTTTTTTACAATTACTAAAAAAATAAATAAAATTATACTTCTGCTGTATATACATACCTAATACAAAAAAAACTTCTATGAGGGTTTTCAGCAATGACTTAGCATTGAGCTCTATAGCACAGTGGTTAAGGTACTTGCCTTTAATGTAGATGGTTGTGAGTTTGAATCCCCACAAAAACATTTCAAAAATAGCATCTAAATTAGACTTATATACACAGGGTGTGACCATGCTTGGGAATGCCCCTTTCATGTTCATAACACTGACTCCATATATGGACACAGTGTCATGGTACCTTCTGTGACAGAAGTTAGAAGATCGGAGAGACTGACTGCACGTGAGGTTAACTGACAGTCTCTTGATTCTCAGTGTTGTGGTTTGGCAATGACCACACCTCTTGTCAGGTGCAGCCTGTGGTCATTACTGCATTCCCTACTTAGTTTGGTCTCACACTTCATACCATGCGGTTGATATTCTCTGCTTGGATTTGGAACAGTTGGTGTGTGGACCTTACCTGTGTTCCTGCTCATCCATTTTCTATAAGATAAGTTGCACTGCTCCTTGTATCTGGTTGTTCCCCTGTGCTTGTTGTTCAGGGAGATGCTGGTTTGTTCACCTGGGAAGGAAACAGTAGTTACGGCGTATGTATTTTCCCACCTTCAGGGTCTATACATACTGACAGGAGTCAGGGCCAGGTTTAGGGGCTTCCTAGGAGGTGACCTTTTCCCTCTCCCTTGCCGTGAGGCCTAGTTCTGTGTCCCTCCCCTCGCCTGTATTCGTGACACACAGCCATAAATGGAGTCACAACAGAGACTCCTAAGCCAGGAGACTCTGCAGGGACTGAAGCAGGGGGCCCCTTAGAGGATCTGGGCCCTGGGGATTTGCCCAGTTTGCCAGATACACTAACCGGTAAAGTTGTGTTTTTATTGAACACCAAAAACTGTGGCTGCTATGAATTACCTAATTGCTTGGGAGAAGTCTTGGAGACGAGAGTTTTGGATTATGTGGATGTCATTGGCTGAATGGAGAGCAGGGGTAGCATGGTGGACAGAGATGTGGAGGGTGCAGCACTGTAGAGAGCTTTGAGGGTGAGAAAGAGCAGTTTAAACATAGAAACATAGAATGTGTCTGCAGATAAGAACCATTTGGCCCATCTAGTCTACCCAATATACTGAATACTATGAATAGCCCTTGGCCCTATCTTATATGAAGGATGGCCTCATGCCTATCCCATGCATGCTTAAACTCCTTAAGTTTAAAGGGTTCTGTAGTTTTTTTAAACTAACGATCTATCCTCTCCATTCAAGTGAACAGAGCTTAGCCCCGCCCAGCCCATTGATACTAGTCGTGACGTCACTGGGCCTGCGGTAAACCGCGAGAAGGCCGCGGCGCTACTGCCAGCGCTGCAGTCTTCTCAAACAGCTAATCGGCAGGGGGCCCGGATGCGGGACCCCCGCCGATCAGATGCTGATGATCTATCTAGTTTAAAAAAACTGCAGAACCCCTTTAAATTGGATCCTGTCGCACGTCATGTTGAGATAGAAACTGCAACTTCTTCCGCACTCACACCAGGTCTAAAAAAGGGGGCGTGACGCAGGCACATCTCATTCATTATTTTCTACGCCTTGTTTACGTGTAGAAAATGGTCTAAATGTAAGACAGGTAGGAAGCTGTCTTACATTTAGAATCGGCGGTGAATACACCAAAGTTATATAGAGGCTGGCACCTCTACATAACTTTGGCGATCCACCACCAGCACAGAGGCTTATTAGGACTGGTGTCTTAAATGGAATAAAGTTATAATTTCATAAATACCACATAAAAAAACTGACAGAATTTGTACCCAACTCACCTCCCAAAAAATGAGATAAAAAGTGATTAAAAAGCTAAATGTACACCAAAATGGTGCCAGTAAAAACAACAATACAATGACTGGCACAGGGCAGAGGCATCAGAGTAACGGTAAGGCCTCATTCACACATACGTGGATTTTCACAGACCACGGTCCGTGAAAACCCAGCCTGCCGTCCTGCTGAGTGCACGAGCGCACAGCGTCATTGGATGCTATGATGCCATGCGCCTCGTGCCGCCGCTGCTGCTGTACAGTAATACACTCGATACGAGTGTGTTACTGTAGAGCGGCAGCATGAAGCGCACAGCGTCACAGCAACCAATGACGCCGTGCGCTCGTGCACTCAGCGGATGGCAGGACGGGTTTTCATGGACCGTGGTCCGTGAAAATCCATGTATGTGTGAATAAGGCCTAAGACAGATAGATAAGCCTGACTGCTGCAGGATAGATTGAAGAGGGGAGAGTCTGGTAAGGTGGATTGTTCTGCGGGGCAGTACAATTACAGCAATACCACATTAATATAGTTTTTATTGTGCGTTAATACTTATATGAAGGGCTCCCTTGATCCCCACGTGTGGGATCTGTTGGGGTCCCACTAGTGTCGATACATACAGACATTAGAGGTGGGGTATATATATACTGTACATGTAGTATGCAGTGATCAATATGTATATACAGTACAGACCAAAAGTTTGGACACACCTTCTCATTCAAAGAGTTTTCTTTATTTTCATGACTATGAAGGCATCAAAACTATGAATTAACACATGTGGAATTATATACATAACAAACAAGTGTGAAACAACTGAAAATATGTCATATTCTAGGTTCTTCAAAGTAGCCACCTTTTGCTTTGATTACTGCTTTGAACACTCTTGGCATTCTCTTGATGAGCTTCAAGAGGTAGTCCCCTGAAATGGTCTTCCAACAGTCTTGAAGAAGTTCCCAGAGATGCTAGCACTTGTTGGCCCTTTTGCTGTGTATCCACCTGACTTCTCCTCAACGCAACTGATGGTCCCAACCCCATTTATAAGGCAAGAAATCCCACTTATTAAATCTGACAGGGCACACCTGTGAAGTGAAAACCATTTCAGGGGACTACCTCTTGAAGCTCATCAAGAGAATGCCAAGAGTGTGCAAAGCAGTAATCAAAGCAAAATGTGGCTACTTTGAAGGACCTAGAATATGACATATTTTCAGTTGTTTCACAATTGTTTGTTATGTATGTAATTCCACATGTTTTAATTCATAGTTTTGATGCCTTCAGTGTGAATCTACAATTTTCATAGTCATGAAAATAAAGAAAACTCTTTGAAAGAGAAGGTGTGTCCAAACTTTTGGTCTGTACTGTATACAGACACTAGTGGTGGGGGAATATATACTGTACATACAGTTGCAGCAACCCCCTGAGGAGCCGGTGTAGAGGATATGAGTTGGAGTGGCCCTGATGAAGCGTTGTGTCACGGTGTACTCCTTTAAGTCATTTCTCCCTGGGGATTGTTGCACTGGAATTATAGAACTGAAGAGGCCAAAGTTACACGTAAGTGCAATGTAGTTTAAATACCGTACGTACAGTGGCAGCAGGTTTCAACAGCAAATCTCTCTGGCACCAGTAAGTATTATGCAGACAGATTGGATGTAATTCCGCACTTATGCGATACAGGCCTAGTGGTTGTTTGGTGATGGGTGGCTTGGTTGTAATCCTACACCTCGCAGCAGGGTCTTCAATGCTCAAGGTTCACTCTCCTGAACCTCTAGGCTTTTTTGAGGACAATTGGAGTAGTTTGTAACAGGAACAGGAGCCAAGGCAGAGAACTGACTCTCCTCTTTGTGCCAACACAGTAACTCACGCTCTTGGCAGTGAGCAGTTCAAGGCCATGCCTACCAAGAGGAGGGAACAGGGTGGTTAGCCCTGTTCCTTGCCAAACTCTTCCAACTATTCCTTGCTAGGAACTACGGCCAGAAATAAACAGTAAAATACATAATGTACAACAATATACAATTTGTAGAAATCCCAGCAGAGGTAGACTGGTAACTTAAAGTGGCAGAATGTGGAGCAACACAAGCCACAAGTAGGCAGAGACAACAGAAGTAGGCACGGCCAGCAATACCGTAGTGCAGAACAAAATAAGGGCCCAGCAAAATCAAATCTCACAGTGCAGCATAAAATACTGTTCTATTAACATAATGAGGATGATGATGCAGTTTAATTCAGGAGGTCATCTGCAGCTGCTGGCCAGCTGCATAAGTACCCGATGCTCCTAGCATTAATTAATGCTGAGAGCATCAGATCGTTGTGTACCTGGCCAGCGGCCCGTGAGAAGGGCTTGGGTGGCCCCCTGGCGATCGGCTCACCAGGAAAGTTCGGGGTACTACACAGTCACCAGTGATCAATGTGTACATATAGTGTACATACAGCCACCAATGATGGGGGAGTGTTTATTCAGTGCCATACAAATGTTTGAGCTCCCTGTTACTGTGAACAGTTAAGCAAGTTAAATATGAAATGGTCTCCAAAGGGCACATTCCCTTTATGTTTTAAGCAAAAATATATATATTTTTTTAATCTTTTATATTTTCAAAATAACAAAAAAGAAAAGGGCCTGAAGCAAAGTTAGCAACTAGTAGCAAGTATCACAGCTTGTAAAGCCAAGAGTCTTTTTAGTTCTTGTTTGAGGGATTTTTATCCATTCTTCCTTGCAAAAGTCATTCAGTTCTATGGGCTGTTTCACACGAGCGGATGCCGTGCGTGACATCTGCTCCGTGAATGACAGCCAAGACCCGATGCGGACAGCAGAAGCATGGAGCATTAACATGATTGATAATGCTCCGTGCCTCTCTGTGATCTCTTTACTACGAAATCACAGTGACAACTTTATCTCACTGTGATTTCGTAGTAAAGAGATCACAGAGAGGCACGGAGCATTATCAATCATGTTAATGCTCCGTGCTTCTGCAGTCTGCATCGGTTCTTGGCTGTCATTCACGGAGCAGATGTCACGCACGGCATCCGCTCGTGTGAAACAGCCCTATGAGATTCCTGGGCCGTCTTGCATGCTCTGGTCTTTTGAGGTCTATCCACAGATTTTTAATGATGTTCATTTCAGGGGACTGTGAGGGCCATGGTAAAACCTCCAGCTTGCGCCTTTTGAGGTACTCTATTGTGGATTATGAGGTGTGTTTTGGATCATCATCCATTTGTAGAAGCCATCCTCTTCAATTTTTTTTATGTTTGCTTCCAGAATTTGCTAGAATTTCATTGAATCCATTCTTCCCTCTATCCGTGAAATGGTCCCTGTGCCATTGACTGCAACACAACCCCAAAGCATGATTAATCTGCCCCATGCTTAACCACTTTCAGACCAGGCTATTTACCCCCTTCCTGACCAGGCCTAATTTAGCAAATCTGACATGTGTCACTTTATAACTTTATAACTTTGGAACGCTTTTACTTATCCAGGCCGTTCAGTGATTGTTTTCTCGTGACACATTGTACTTCATGTTAATGGTAAATTTAAGTCAATATGTTTTACCTTTATTTATAATAAAAATCCAAAAGTTAACGAAAATGTTAAAAAATTTACTGTTTTCTAAATTTGAATCTCTCTGCTTTTAGGACAGATAGTGATGCCTCATAAAATATTAATTAATTAACATTCCCTATATATCTACTTTATGTGGGCATCATTTTGGTAATGTGATTTTATTTTTTTAGGATGTTAGAAGGTTTAGAATTTTTGAAGCAATTTTCTTTTATTTTTAAGGACCAGTTCAGTTTCGAAGTCACTTTGTGGGGCTTACATAGTGGAAACCCCCATAAATGACCCCATTGTAGAAACTACACCTCTCAAGTTACTCAAAACTCATTTTACTAACTTTGAATTAAAGGAAAATGTAGATGCAATTTCTAAATTTCACTTTTTTGGCAAATTTTCCATTTTAGTCCATTTTTTCTTTAACACATCGAGGGTTAACAGCCAAATAAAACTTAATATTTATTACCCTGATTCTGCGGTTTACAGAAACACCCCACAGGTGGTAGTAAACTGCTGTATGGGTGCATGGCAGGGCTCAGAAGAAAAGGAGCGCCATATGGTTTTTGAAAGGCAGATTTTGCTGAACTGGTTTTTAAATGCCATGTCCCATTTGAAGCCCCCCTGATCCACCCTTACAGTAGAAACTCCCAAAAAGTGACCCCATTTTGGAAACTAGTGGATAGGGTGCCAGTTTTATTGGTACTATTTTGGGGATTTTTAATTGCTCTATAATACGTTTTTTGTGAGGCAAGGCAACAAAAAAACTGTTTTTATTTTTTATAACATTCATCTGACAGGGTAGATCATGTGCAATTTTTATAGAGCAGGTTGTTACGGACGCAATGATATCAAATATGTCTACTTTGTTTGTTTGTTTGTTTCAGTTTTACATAATAAAGCATTTTTGAAAAAAAATTATGTTTTTGTGCCTCCATTTTCTGAACTCCATATTTTTTTATTTTTCTGCCGATTGTCTTGTGAAGGGGCTGGTTTTTTGCAGAAAGAGTTGACATTTTTATTGGTACAATTTTTGGGTACATATGATTTTTTGATCATTCATTATTACACTTTATGGGGCAAGGTGACCAAAAAATTGGTTGTTTTGGCATAGTTTTTATTTATTTATTTTTACAGCGTTCACCTGAGGGGTTAGGTCATGTGACATTTTTATAGAGCAGATTGTTACGGATGTAGCAATACCTAATATGTATACTTTTTCTTATTTATTTAAGTTTTACACAATAATAGCATTTTTTTAACTAAAAAAATATGTTTTAGTGTCTCCATAGTCTGAGAGCCATAGCTTTTTTATTTTTTGACTGATTGTCTTAGTTAGGATCTAATTTTTTGCGGGATGAGGTGATGGTTTGATTGTTACTATTTTGGCGGGTATACGCTTTTTTGATCGCTTGGTGTTGCAATCTATGCGATGTAAGTTGACAAAAAACTGCTGGTGTTCATCTGAGGGGTTAGGTCATATGATATTTTTATAGAGCTGGTTGTTACTGATGTGTCCATACCTAATGTGTATACTTTTTTTTATTTATTTCACTTTAACACAATAATAGCATTTTTTAAACAAAAAAAAGATGTTTTAATGTCTCCATGTTCTGAGAGATGTAGTTTTTTTTATTTTTTGAGCGATTTTCTTATGCAGTGGCTCATTTTTTGTGGGATGAGGTGACGGTTTTATTGGTACCTTTATGTGGGACATATGGCTTTTTGATCACTTGGTGTTGCCCTCTTTGTGATGTAAGGTGATAAAAATGTCATTTTTTACAGTTTTTATTTATTTCTTATGGTGTTTATCGGACGGGGTGGATTATGTGATATATTTATAGAGCTGGTCGTCACAAACGCAGCAATACCAAATATGTCAATTTTTTTTCTTTCTATCTTTAAAAAAATTTTCATTACTTAATTTGGGAATTTTTTTATTTTTTTTTATTTTACACTTTGTGACCCCCATAAGGTCATACAAGACCTCTGGGGGACATTTAACTTCAGTTTTTTTTTTCCACTATTGATTTCTCCTTTGGAAAATACACCCCCCAGAGAGGCTGTACAGCAGTATACAGCCTCAGTGCAGGGCTGATCGAGGTCTGTGGAAGACCCGACAGCTTCTGCACTCTCCCGGTCCTGTCAATCACATGACCGCCGAGCTGGAACAGGAAGTGCATAGCGCTCGTTGAGCGCTGTGTATAAAGCGATCTAGAAGGCAGGGACACTGAGGAACTGTCCCTGCCTTCTCTCTAGAGTGCCCTGCTGTCACTGACAGCGGGCCCCCCACTCTGCAGCTGCATAATTAGTGTGCAGCTGCCATCTCTGAATGGACGTTCCAGAACGTCCATTCAGAGATAAACGACCGCCCATAGGACGTTTATAGTCAATGGGCGGTCGTGAAGTGGTTAATGGTTGGAAAGGTGTTCTTTTTATGAAATTCTGTGCTCTTTTTCCTCGAAATAAACTTTTGCTCATTGTGGTCAAAGAGTTCTATTTAAACCTCATCGGTCCACAGGACTTGTTTCCAAAATGCATCAGGCTTGTTTAGACGTTCTTTAGCAAACTTCTGATGCTGAATTTTGTGGTGAGGATGCAGGAGAGGTTTTCCTCTGGAGACCAGGGGCGGATTAAGTGCATGATAGGCCTAGGGCTGTCTACCCAATTCGGGCCCCTCCCTCCATTTTAGTAAAAAAAATCTGAATGGAGAGGCTGCGGTGCTTTGTGAGCGCCACAGTCTCTTCCTAGGCCATATGACATCACATTCATCGTTCACATGGTCTAGCTGCGGCTCGGACACATCTGAGTGATTGGGGCTGAACTGTAATAACAAGCATAATGCTATCAAATGGACAGCGCTGTGCAGGGGCGTAGCTAGAAATGCATGGGCCCCATAGCAAAAAAAAATTATAGGCCCCCCCCCCTCTGTGCCATCCACAGATCCCCCTCCCCTAAATAGTGCCATCCACAGATCCCCCTCCCCTAAATAGTGCCATCAACAGATCCCCCTCCCCTAAATAGTGCCATACACAGATCCCCCCTCCCCTAAATAGTGCCATACACAGATCCCCCCCTCCCCTAAATAGTGCCATCCACAGATCCCCCCTCCCCTAAATAGTGCCATCCACAGATCCCCCTCCCCTAAATAGTGCCATCCACAGATCCCCCCTCCCCTAAATAGTGCCATCCACAGTTCCCCCTCCCCTAAATAGTGCCATACACAGATCCCCCTCCCCTAAATAGTGCCATCAACAGATCCCCCCTCCCCTAAATAGTGCCATCCACAGATCCCCCTCCCCTAAACAGTGCCATACACAGATCCCCCTCCCCTAAATAGTGCCATCCACAGATCCCTCTCCCCTAAATAGTGCCATCCACAGATCCCTCTCCCCTAAATGGTGCCATCCACAGATCCCCCTCCCCTAAATAGTGCCATACACAGATCCCCCTCCCCTAAATAGTGCCATCAACAGATCCCCCCTCCCCTAAATAGTGCCATCCACAGATCCCCCCTCCCCTAAATAGTGCCATCAACAGATCCCCCCTCCCCTAAATAGTGCCATCCACAGATCCCTCTCCCCTAAATAGTGCCATCCACAGATCCCTCTCCCCTAAATAGTGCCATCCACAGATCCCCCCTCCCCTAAATAGTGCCATCCACAGATCCCTCTCCCCTAAATAGTGCCATACACAGATCCCCCCTCCCCTAAATAGTGCCATCCACAGTGCCATCCACACTCCCCTAAATAGTGCCATACACAGATCCCCCTCCCCTGAACAGTGCCATCCACAGTATCAGGTGCCTCTCTCTCCCCCCCCCCATGTGCCAGTATCAGGTGCCACCCCCCCCCCCCCCAGGTGCCAGTATCAGGTCAGGTGCCAACCCCCCTCCCCCCATGTGCCAGTATCAAGTCCCCCCCCCCCCCCCCCCCGCTCCCCCCATGGCAGTAACAGTCGGGTATTAAAAAAAATAAAATAAACACTTCTACTTACCTCCATGTCAGCGATGCGATGCAGCCTCTTCCTGTGTCCCTCCCTGTATTGTGTCCCGCCCTGTATGTTCATATATGGAGTCACTGCTTGTATTTCAGAAAAGGTTTCTGCTGGGATTCGAACCCACGACCTTCTGTATCAGAGGCAGAGCACCTAACCTCAAGACCATAACAGCTGCCTTGCTGCTGACTGAAAAATTATGAGACTTCTACTGTTATAGCTGGCTAAGTGTACATCTATACACATAGCTGCTCATATATAGAGATATAGCAGAGCTGAGTGTGCTGGGATAGCTGTCATATAGAGATATAGCAGTGCTGGGTGTGTTGGGGCAGCTGTCAAGTGTATAGATGTACACTTAGCCAGCTATAACAGTAGAAGTGTCAAATTTTTTCAGTCAGTTGCAATGCCTTCTTTATGGCTGTGAGGGTTAATGCTTTGCCTCTGATACACTGATACATTGGAGGTTGTGGGTTCGAATCCCAGACACATCAGGAGACTTTAGTATATACAGTAAGATTAGAGCACATTAGCGAGGGAACATTAAGACCGCTGCTGTGAAGGGGCCCTGAACAGTAAGACATCGATATTTAACTAACTTGAAAATAAACTGTCGGGCCCCGAAGCAGCTGCTTCCCCGGTAGTTACGCCACCTCCTGGCTGCCTGTGTGTAGTGTCTGTGTGTGTTAATAAAAAAAAAAAAAAATTTGAATGCGGTCGGACGGGCCCCCTAGTGGCGTAGGGCCCCATAGCCACTGCTATGGCGATCCCTACGCCACTGGCGCTGTGCTTGGTAAGGAGCAAAGAGGCTGCAGCGCTGACTGGGACATCGCGGTCTCCTCAAACAGCTGATTGACGGGGGTGCCAGGAATCAGACCCCCACCATCTCATAACTCTGAGTACAGATGTCATAGATGTTACCTGCAGTCCTATGTAACACCCCACATAACACAGTGAACTATTGTGTTATGTGGGGTGTTACATAGGACTGCATGGAACATCTACTACATTATCTGCACACAGAAAGTTATCACTATTATCTGGGCTGTTACATAGGACTGCAGGTGACAAATTAAAAATTTTGCTGCCATATTTAAAATACATATGATTATGATAAAAAAGACTTTGAGGAGAAGATGAGACGCAGATCACAGTAGTGAGCCAGCTCTACATATAGCAGAATACAGCATCACATACTTCTTACTTCCAGTGACATCTCCTGTCATGTAGATCTTCTTTCCTCTTCTCCTCCGTTTGACCCAGAACACCAAGTCTTTCAGCCGCATCTCGTCTCTACAGAGTTTGTTACACAGACACATTAGATTTCTCATAATTGGGGTCATTTATCAAACTGGTGTAAAGTAGAACTGGCTTAGTTGCCCAAAGCAACCAGTTCCCACCTTTCATTTTCCAAAGGAGCTGTCAAAAATGAAAGGTGGAATCTGTTGCTATGGGCACTCTAACCCAGTTCTACTTTACACCAGTTTGATAAATTATCCCAAAGATCCCTATAGTGTCTACAGCAGTTATAATGTCCCCTAGAGTGGCCCCAGTAATAATAACACCCTATATTTTGCTCCAGGTAATAATACCTGAATAGTGTCCCCAAAAATAATGTCCCCTAATAACAACGCCCCCACAAAGCTCCCATATAGTAATTTCCCCCACACTGCTCCATATAGTAATTGTCACGGTCCCTCAGGTGACTGATGTCAGGAAACCAAGGAGATTGGCTGAGTGTGCAGGAATCTAACAGCCTCCTTGATTTCTCTTGATTCAGTGTTGATTCGGTTAATGACCACTTCCCTTTTCTCAGCTGTTGCTCAGTGGTCATCACTTCTACCCTTTATAGTCTCACCCCACCCTTCTGACTATGCGGTTGATAGCCTTATTTGGGTTTGGTTGAGCTGGTGTGAGATCCTCTTTGGTGTTCCTATTCTTCCATCTCTACAGAAGTTAAGTGTTGTGTTTGTTTGTATTTGTTATATTACCTGTTGTTGTATCTGGGCCTGAGACAGAGACTTTTATTCGTCCATCTGGGGAGGAATGGGTTGTCTCTGGTCCTATACTTATTCCAGGGCCTTATAGGGAAATCAGGGCCTAGGTATACTGCTTATGAATATTCCTACCTTCAAGGTCTATTCATATTGATAGGTAGTCAGGGCCCGGATTAGGGTTGTCCAGGAGGTGACCTGTTTCTTCCCTAGTTTCCAGGCCCAGTTACTGTTCCCCTTCCCTCCTGTGCTCAGTGTGGAGTTTCCCCCCACCACACTGATCGTGACAGTAATTTCCCCCACACTGCCCCCATATGCAGGGGAAGGATCCGTTTTGCAGCCCATAGACTTCTATTATGAGGGAATGAATAACAGAATGCCTCTAAAGGCATTCCGTTATGCATTCCATCATAGAATTGCGTTATGGTGTGTGGTAACGGAATTCCTAACGCAATTCACCTTTTACCAGTAAACGAAGCGTGATTGAATTTCATAACCTGAAATTCGCTTATTTCCATTATGGGGATGTATATATACTGTACATATAGACACCAGTAATAGGGCTGTATAGATACTGTACATACAGACACTAGTTATGGGGCTGTATAGATACTGTACATACAGACACTAGTTATGGGGCTGTATAGATACTGTACATATAGACACCAGTTATGTGGCAGTATAGATACTGTACATACAGACACCAGTAATAGGGCTGTATAGATACTGTACATATAGACACTAATTATGGGGCTGTATAGATACTGTACATATAGACACCAGTAATATGGCTGTATAGAAACTGTACATACAGACACTAGTTATGGGGCTGTATAGATACTGTATATACAGACACTAGTTATGGGGCTGTATAGATACTGTATATATAGACACCAGTAATAGGGCTGTATATATACTGTACATATAGTCAGCAGTAAAGAGAGTGTATATATACTGTACATATAGACACCAGTTATGGGGCTGTATAAATACTGTACATACAGACGCTAGTTATGGGGCTGTATAGATACTGTACATACAGACACTAGTTATGGGGCAGTATATATACTGTACATATAGACACTAGTTATGAGGCTGTATATATACTGTACATTATACACACTAGTTATGGGGCTGTATAGATACTGTACATTATACACACTAGTTATGGGGCTGTATAGATACTGTACATACAGACACTAGTTATGGGGCTGTATATATAGTGTAGATATAGACACTAGTTTTGGGGCTGTATATATACTGTACATTATACACACTAGTTATGGGGATGTATAGATACTGTACATACAGATACTAGTTATGGGGCTATATATATACTGTACAGTCGTGGCCAAAAGTTTTGAGAATTACATAAATATTGGAAATTGGAAAAGTTGCTGCTTAAGTTTTTATAAAAGCAATTTGCATATACTCCAGAATGTTATGAAGAGTGATCAGATGAATTGCATAGTCCTTCTTTGCCATGAAAATTAACTTAATCCCCAAAAAAACTTTCCACTGCATTTCATTGCTGTCATTAAAGGACCTGCTGATATCATTTCAGTAATTGTCTTGTTAACTCAGGTGAGAATGTTGACGAGCACAAGGCTGGAGATCATTATGTCAGGCTGATTGGGTTAAAATGGCAGACTTGACATTTTAAAAGGAGGGTGATGCTTGAAATCATTGTTCTTCCATTGTTAACCATGGTGACCTGCAAAGAAACGCGTGCAGCCATCATTGCGTTGCATAAAAATGGCTTCACAGGCAAGGATATTGTGGCTACTAAGATTGCACCTCAATCAACAATTTATAGGATCATCAAGAACTTCAAGGAAAGAGGTTCGATTCTTGTTAAGAAGGCTTCAGGGCGTCCAAGAAAGTCCAGCAAGCGCCAGGATCGTCTCCTAAAGAGGATTCAGCTGCAGGATCGGAGTGCCACCAGTGCAAAGCTTGCTCAGGAATGGCAGCAGGCAGGTGTGAGCGCATCTGCACGCACAGTGAGGCGAAGACTTTTGGAAGATGGCCTGGTGTCAAGAAGGGCAGCAAAGAAGCCACTTCTCTCCAAAAAAAGACATCAGGGACAGATTGATCTTCTGCAGAAAGTATGGTGAATGGACTGCTGAGGACTGGGGCAAAGTCATATTCTCCGATGAAGCCTCTTTCCGATTGTTTGGGGCATCTGGAAAAAGGCTTGACCGGAGAAGAAAAGGTGAGCGCTACCATCAGTCCTGTGTCATGCCAACAGTAAAGCATCCTGAGACCATTCATGTGTGGGGTTGCTTCTCATCCAAGGGAGTGGGCTCACTCACAATTTTGCCCAAAAACACAGCCATGAATAAAGAATGGTACCAAAACACCCTCCAACAGCAACTTCTTCCAACAATCCAACAACAGTTTGGTGAAGAACAATGCATTTTCCAGCACGATGGAGCACCGTGCCATAAGGCAAAAGTGATAACTAAGCTCGGGGACCAAAACGTTGACATTTTGGGTCCATGGTCTGGAAACTCCCCAGATCTTAATCCCATTGAGAACTTGTGGTCAATCCTCAAGAGTCGGGTGGACAGACAAAAACCCACTAATTCTGACAAACTCCAAGAAGTGATTAAGAAAGAATGGATTGCTATCAGTCAGGAATTGGCCCAGAAGTTGATTGAGAGCATGCCCAGTCGAATTGCAGAGGTCCTGAAAAAGAAGGGCCAACACTGCAAATACTGACTCTGCATAAATGTCATGTAATTGTCGATAAAAGCCTTTGAAACGTATGAAGTGCGTGTAATTATATTTCACTCCATCACAGAAACAACTGAAACAAAGATCTAAAAGCAGTTTAGCAGCAAACTTTGTGAAAACTAATATTTGTGTCATTCTCAAAACTTTTGGCCACGACTGTACATATAGACACCAGTTATGAGGCTGTATATATACTGTACATATAGACACCAGTTATGAGGCTGTATATATACTGTACATATAGACACCAGTTATGAGACTATGTATACTGTACATATAGACACTAGTTATGAGGCTGTATATATAATGTACATACAGACACTAGTTATGGGGCTGTGTATATATACTGTACATATGCACACTATGGGCTGTATAGATACTGTACATATAGACACTAGTTATAGGGTTGTATAGATACTGTACATATAGACACTAGTTATAGGAATGTATAGATACTGTACATATAGACACTAGTTATAGGGCTGTATAGATACTGTACATATAGACACTAGTTATAGGAATGTATAGATACTGTACATATAGACACTAGTTATAGGAATGTATAGATACTGTACATATAGACACTAGTTATAGGGCTGTATAGATACTGTACATATAGACACTAGTTATGAGGCTGTATATATAATGTACATACAGACACTAGTTATGGGGCTGTGTATATATACTGTACATATGCACACTATGGGCTGTATAGATACTGTACATATAGACACTAGTTATAGGGTTGTATAGATACTGTACATATAGACACTAGTTATAGGAATGTATAGACACTGTACATATAGACAGTAGTTATAGGGTTGTATAGATACTGTACATATAGACACTAGTTATAGGAATGTATAGATACTGTACATATAGACAGGGACGGATTGGCCATAGACCCTACAGGGAAATGGCCCGGTGGGCCAATGCCCAATCTCTCAACAGTAATTAACGCTGTGATAATAAGGTACTCATGTACCCAGCCAGTGACCGCACATGTCCTCCTGAATTCAACTGCCATGGCCCACATCTCACCTTCTAAGCCCCCAGCTCCATATCTTTATCAAAGACAACTGGAGGAGGAGGACAGAAGATGATAACTCTTGATGACCACCACAGAGGGCCAGCTTCTGGGGGAGTATATTGTGCTACACTGTGTTATTTGGTTTTGCTGGGGTGGTATTTTGCTCTATCGTATTGTTGATCCCGCCTACTTGTGTTGCCCGCCTTCAGTTAATTTGGACCTGCGTACATAATGGGGCCACTTTTAGTTTTTTTTTCCAGGGCCACTTTAGGTTCCCAGTCCGCGCCTGCATATAGACACTAGTTATGAGGCTGTATATATACACTGTACATATAGACACTAGTTATGGGGCTGTATAAATACTGTACATACTGTATAGACACCAGTTACAGGGATGTATATATACTATACATATAGACACCAGTTATGGGGCTGTATAGATACTGTCAGGGGCGGACTGGGAACTTAAAGTGGCCCTGGAAAAAGTTCTAAAAGTGGCCCCATTTTGTAGTCTGGTCCAAATTGATGGAAGGCAGGACCAGCAATACCATATTGTGGCACATTATACCACCCCAACAGAGCCAAATGCCACAGTCCATTGAAAAATTCTGCCAGCAGCACAAAAAACATCCCCAAAAACTTCCACTGGCCGGTTGTGAGGAGGGCTCAGGTGGCTCCCTGGGCATCGGCCCACTGGGAAATTTCCCTGTAAGGTCTATGGCCAATCCGTCCCTGGATACTCTACATACAAACACTAGTTATGGGGCTGTATAGATACTGTACATATAGACACTAGTTATGGGGCTGTATAGATACTGTACATACAGACACTAGTTATGAGGATGTGCATGTACTGTACATACAGACACTAGTTATGGGGCTGTATAGATACTGTACATACAGACTAGTTATGGGGCTGTATAGATATTGTACATACAGACACTAGTTATGGGGCTATATAGATACTGTACACACAGACACTAGTTAAGGAGCTGTATAGATACTGTACATACAGACACTAGTTATGTGGCTGTATAGATACTGTAGTTATGGGACTGTATAGATACTGTATATACACACACTAGTTATGGGGCTGTATAGTTGCTGTATATATAGACAGGGCTGTATAGATACTGTAATATATATATATATATATACACACACACACTAGATATGGGGCTGTATAGATAGTGTATATCTAGACACTACGGGGCTGTATAGATACTGTATATATAGAAACTAGCTATGGGGCTGTATAGATGCTGTACATATACACGCTATGGGGCTGTATAGATAGTGTATATCTAGACACTATGGGGCTGTATAGATACTGTATATATAGACTCTATAGGGCTGTATAGATACTGTACATATAGAAATTATGGGGCTGTATAGATACTGTATATATATACACTATGGAGCTGTATAGATACTTTACGTATAGACACTAGTTATAGGGCTGCATATATACACACTAGTTATGGGGCTGTATAGATACTGTACATATAGACACTATAGGGCTGTATAGATACGGTATATATAGACACTATGGAGCTGTATAGATACTGTACATATACACGCTATGGGGCTCTATAGATCGTGTATATCTAGACACTATGGGGCTGTATAGATACTGTATATATAGACACTATAGGGCTGTATAAATACTGTACATACAGAAATGAAGGGGCTGTATAGATACTATATATATAGACACTATGGAGCTGTATAGATACTTTACATATAGACACTAGTTATAGGGCTGTATATATACACACTAGTTATGGGGCTGTATAGTTACTGTACATTTAGACACTATGGGGCTGTATAGATACGGTATATAGGGATAATCTGTACCTGGGATTTTACTTTCCTTGAGTCCGAAGGCAGCACAGCATGGGTTAAGCTCGTCTTCATCCCCTTGGCTAGGACCGCCCACCTAGATTAAAATAATTAATTAATTAAATCATTAGTAGAGACTATAAAGCTGGCCTCCCACAATGCTCCACTGTGTTTAAAAAGAATAGACTTTTATTCAATGCAAAAATAACAAAATTTATTTAAGGGAGGGTATACTTGTGCTGCCTTCGGACACAAGGAAAGTAAAATCCCAGGTACAGATTTTCCCTTTCCCATTTCGTCCTATGGCAGCACAGCATGGGATTTGTATAGATCATGAAGGGGGGGATTTTTCATCAAGAACTGCACTTAATACCCCAGTGCCAAAGGCTGAGCTTCTAGCGTTGATGTCTAACCGATAATGCTTCATGAAGGTCTGAGATGAGGACCAGGAGGCAGCATTGCAGATTTCTTCTATAGATACATGCGCCTGTTCAGCCCAGGAGGTTGCGGCAGACCTTGTTGAATGGGCTTTAATTGGAAAAGGAGAAACCATCTCTTCTAAGGAATATGATTCTTTGATAGTATCCTTTAGCCATCTAGCTAATGTATCTCTGGAAGGTTGTTGCCCTCTTCTTGGACCTGTGAACAATATGAACAAATTTTCGGCTAACCGGAACTCTTCTGTTCTCTGGAGATAGATCTCGATTGCCCTTTTCAGATCTAGAGTATGTAGTAGAGTTTGTTCTTCATCAACCGGGTCAGGAAAAAACACGGGGAGAAAGGCTTCTCTATTATTGTTAGCAGTAGAAGGCACCTTAGGAGTAAAAGATGGTATGGTGCGAAGAAGGACCCCATCAGGCAGGATTCTTAAATAGGGGTATCTGGAAGACAGCGCTTGAAGTTCACCTACTCTTTTTGCGGAAGTGACCGCAACCAGAAACAATACTTTGTATGACATCCATTTTAAGTCAGTTTGCTGCAAGGGTTCAAATGGAGCAAGTGTAAGCCTCCTCAGAACCAGAGAGAGGTTCCAGACTGGTGTAGGCTCTCTATGTGTAGGTTTCAATCTTCTTATTGCTTTGAAGAATCTGAAAATAAGTGGGTGATGGAGAAACTTGTTCTCAGTCATAATATTGATAGCCGTCATGTGCGCTTTTAATGTGTTAGGCTTAAATCCCTTCTGGAAACCTTCCTGAAGAAATTGAAGAATGGATCCGACCTCAATCTTCACATGGTTCGCTTCAGCCAACCAGGCTGTAAACCTTTTACATATTCTAGCGTATTTTTTATTAGTAGAATCTTTGCGGGAACATAATAAGGTCTTAACTACAGAATCAGAGAGGCCCATTTGCATTAACTTAGCTCTCTCAACCTCCAGGCTGTCAGATGTAAATGGTTGAGGCTCTGGTGATAGAAACCGTCTTGTAAGAGTAGATCTGGAACTAGGGGAAGCTTCCAGAACTCCCCCTTGGATAGCTGGAGTAGTAAAGGGAACCATGACCTCCTTGGCCAGAATTGGGCTATTAATATCGTCTGAGGCTTGTCCATCATTATCTTCCTCAGGACTCTTGGAATGAGAGGTACTGGAGGAAAAATGTAGACAAACAGGCGTCTCCAACTGAAGGGAAAGGCATCCAGTATTGTGGGCTTGTCCAGCTTGTTCAGAGAGCAGAATTTGGGAACCTTTTTGTTCGATGCTGATGCCATCAAGTCCCACTCTGGACATCCCCATCTGGTCACAATCTGCTGAAATATTCTCTGGTTCAGTTCCCAATCTGCTGGGTCTATTTTTCTCCGGCTCAGACGATCCGCTTGAATATTCAAGCAACCTCTTATATGCGAGGCTTTTAGCTCTAAGATATTGGCTTCCGCCCAACAGAAGATCTCTTTGCACAACTTCAGGAGGGAACTGTTCCTCGTTCCACCCTGCTTGTTGAGGTAGAATACAGTTGCAAGATTGTCCGAACGAATCAACACTGGTTTTCCTACTATAAGTTTCTTGAACTGGAGAAGTGCCAGTTGCACTACCTTTAGTTCTTTGAAGTTTGAAGACTTCTTCCTGTCCTCGGAGGACCACAGCCCCTGGATCCAACTGTCTTGAAGATGGGCTCCCCAGCCTCGGCCAGACGCATCCGTAGTGATTACCACTGGTGGTAGATATTTGAAGGTCTTCCCCTTGGATAGATTCCTGGATTGCAACCACCACCTGAGGCTCTGAACTGTTGAAGGCCTTAGTCTCACTCTTGCTTCCAGATTGTGAGAAGTGTGATGCCAGACTTAAAGCATATTTTGCTGTAGGTCTCTGGTATGGATTCTTGCCCAAGGTACCGCATCCGTTACTGCTGTTAGATGTCCCAGGGTCTTCATCACTCTGCGGACTGTGGGAGAATGTAAAGAAATGAGAATCTTTATTTCTTTCTTCAGAGCTCTGATCTTTGGTGGGGGAAGAAACAGAGCCATTGAGAGTGTATCTATCTGCAGGCCCAAAAAAATCTTTGAGGTAGTAGGAATCACGTCGGATTTCTCCCAATTTATTAAAAACCCCAGTTTTTGAAGTGTCATGATAGTTTGTTTGAGATGAAAGTGTAGAAGATCTTCTGACTGAGCTACCAGTAACCAGTCGTCGAGATATGGAAAAACTTGTATTCTCTGGAGACGAAGATGTACTGCAACCAGGACTGCCACCTTGGTGAAGATTCTGGGAGAGGAACAAAGGCCAAACGGTAGTGCTTTGAACTGGAAGTGTGACACTTTCTTCTTTCTTATGACCGCTATTCTTAGGAATCTTCTGGATTCTTCCCTTATGGGGATGTGCAGGTAGGCGTCTCTTAGATCTAGAGAGACCATGAACTGATTTTCTGTGAGCACCGCTGTGATAGATCTTAATGTCTCCATTTTGAAATGGATCTTTTTTATGAATTGATTCAGGTATCGAAGGTCTATTATAAGACGATACTTCCCCCCTGGTTTGGGAACCTGAAATATTTTGGAGTATACTCCTGAACTTCTTTGGTGCCTGGGTACTGGTTCTAACGCTCCTTTCTTTAGGAATTCGTCTAGAAGAGAGAAAATTCTGGGATCTTCTTTCTTGTTCAGTAGAAATCTGTCCCTTGGATGACGATCTAGCTCCAACATGTATCCTTCTTTTATGATGTTTAGAACCCAGGTGTCTGAAGTAATCTCTTGCCACTGTGAGTAGTGATGTGTCAGCCGACCTCCTACTTTTTGGCTTCTGGCGTCAGAATTCCTTCTTAGAGGGTTTTCCATCCTCTGATTTGTGCTTTGATTTTTCTGAAGGCATCCAGGATCTCCTGTCAGGTCTGCTTCTGTTGAAGCGTCCTCTTGATCTATACCTTCTATAATTTTGTTCTCTGTAGGGACGAAAAAAACGCTTCTTTTCATTACCCTTGAATTGGGGAAAATTCAACGCTTTTTCTTCATTACTGGATTCCAGCAGTCTATCTAGATGGGACCCAAATAACTTCCCGGGCTCAAAAGGGAGTGAGCATAGATTATTTTTTGATGCTGACTCTCCAGACCATAATTTGAACCAGACAGATCTTCTGACGGAGTTGGAAAGCGCCATATTCTTAGCTATTAATCTTAAAGAATCTACAGAAAAATCACAGAGGAACTCTGCTGCTAGTTTCAATGTGGGTAACTGTTGGAGTAATTCTTCTCTGGACACACCGTCTTCTATGTCTCTGCCCAGGTGACTTAGCCAGACCCTCAGAGCACGGGCTACCGGAACCGAAGCCATAGCAGCTTTATTTGTAAGAGACAGGTAGGAATGCAATCTTTTTAGGAGACCGTCCGCCTTTTTCTCCATTGGATCCTTGAGAAGAGAAGAATCATCGCTAGGAAACATGGATCTCTTGGCTAATCTGGCGACAGCAGGATCAACCCTAGCAGGAACTTCCCAACTTGTAGACTCAGCCGGGTCTATTTTATATATAGACTTGAATCTTGATCCTAAGTTTATTTTTCCTATTGGCTGCTGCCATTCTTTACACATAATAGTATTGAGTACTGGATGGCTAGGAAAAACAGACGCCTTCTTCTTGGGAAAATAAAAAAGGTTATCTTCTTCCTAATCGGCTGTCTCCTCTTTTTTTGATTCCATGATGTTTTTCACTTCCTTAATCAAGTGATTTGCATTACTTTTGTTAAACAAAAAATTGTCTTCCAGGGTAGGCAAGTCAAGCTCTGAGTCTGAAGACACTTCACCCTCAGATCTAGAAGACTCCTCAGAAGATGATGGAGAGACATAATGCTTCTTATGTGTTAAATGCTTTTTCTTTTTGGCTTGCGACAAAAAGGCTTTAAACATAGACATTAATTTTTTGGTTTCTGCATCCGACACTTCTTCTGGATGCGAGCAATTTTCACATATATTAGATGACCAGTTCAGGGGTAAGGGCATAACACATGAAATACATAGACCATGCTTAGTCTTCTGCCTCTTATTAGATCTGGGTGGAGACCTTAGAGAGTCCACATTACAGCTTGTACACAGATCATCTGTACATTCATCAGGCAATGGCTGTTCACAGGACTTGCATAGTCTATGCCTGCCTTTGCGGGATCTTTTTCCCCCTTTCTCAGAAGAGAAGGACATCTGCAGTGAGAAAAGGGGAATCATGAGAACATATATATATATATATATATATATATATATAAAATAAATAAAGGATTTGCCTGACCAAGACAGGCTTTTTACCTTATTTCTGCTAGAGCTCGGCTGCCAGGCACAGCGGGGCGCCGAGCTCTGCACAGAGCCGCTTTATATACTTAACTTAATTAGCTGTAGGGGCGCTTGTAGGGGAGGCACCTGGTGTGCTTGAAGACGCACTTCCTGCGTTCCACCGTGCGTTCCACGGCGCGAACCGGAAGTTCGGATTCCACTTCCGGTCCCAGACGCACGCCTCCTGCGATTTGAAATAGCGTCCAGGAGAGTGAATCACTCTCCTATTCAGCGCCACAGCGGCTAAGAACGGCAGCCAGGGAACCACACATGGCACACGCCGATTCTTACAGACCATTAGAACCTGGACACACCACGATATGCGGTCATATAGGTGGGCTTCATCCTCAAGGAATGAGGACAATAAAAAAACACAGTGGAGCATTGTGGGAGGCCAGCTTTATAGTCTCTACTAATGATTTAATTAATTAATTATTTTAATCTAGGTGGGCGGTCCTAGCCAAGGGGATGAAGACGAGCTTAACCCATGCTGTGCTGCCGTAGGACGAAATGGGAAATAGACACTATGGAGCTGTATAGATACTGTACATACAAACACTAGTTATGGGGCTGTATAAATACTGTACATATAGACACTAGTTATAGGGCTGTATAGATACTGTACATATACACACTATGGGTCGTTATAAATACTGTATATCTAGACACTAGTTATGGGGCTGTATAGATACTGTATATATAGACACTATAGGGCTGTATAGATACTGTACATACAGAAATTAAGGGGCTGTATAGATACTGTATATATAGACACTATGGATCTGTATAGATACTTTACATATAGACACTAGTTATAGGGCTGCATATATACACACTAGTTATGGGGCTGTATAGATACTGTACATTTAGACACTATGGGGCTGTATAGATACGGTATATATAGACACTATGGAGCTGTATAGATACTGTACATACAAACACTAGTTATGGGGCTGTATAAATGCTGTACATATAGACACTAGTTATGGGGCTGTATATATACTGTACATATACACACTATGGTGCAGTATAGATACTGTATATATAGACACTAGTTATAGGGCTGTATAGATACTGTACATATACACACTATGGGGCAGTATAAATACTGTATATATAGACACTATGGGGCTGTATAGATACTGTATATATAGACACTAGTTATGGGGCTGTATAGAGGCTGTACATATATACACTATGGGGCTGTATAGATACTGTATATATAGACACTGTGGGGCAGTATAGATATTGTATATATACACACTAGTTATGGGGCTGTATAGATACTGTACATATACACACTGTGGGGCGGTATAGATACTGTATATATAGACACTATGGGGCTGTATAGATACTGTATATATAGACACTAGTTATGGGGCTGTATACATACTGTACATATACACACTATGGAGCTGTATAGATACTGTATATATAGACATTAGTTATGGGGCTGTATAGATACTGTTCATATGCACACTATGGGGCTGTATAGATACTGTATATCTAGACACAAGTTATGGGGCTGTATAGATACCGTAAATATACACACTATGGGGCTGTATAGATACTGTATATATAGACACTATGGGGCTGTATAGATACTGTAAATATAGACACTATGGGGCGGTATAGATACTGTATATCTACACTAGTTATGGGGCTGTATAGATACTGTACATATACACACTATGGGGCGGTATAGATACTGTATATATAGACACTAGTTATGGGATGTATATATATATACTGTATATATAGACACTATGGGGCTGTATAGATACTGTACATATACATACTATGGGGCTGTATAGATACTGTACATATACACACTATGGGGCTGTATAGATACTGTATATATAGACACTATGGGGCTGTATAGATACTGTACATAGACACACTATGGGGCTGTATAGCTACTGTACATATGCACACTATGGGACTGTATAGATACTGTATATATAGACACTATGGGGCTGTATAGATACTGTACATAGACACACTATGGGGCTGTATAGATACTGTATATATAGACACTATGGGGCGGTATAGATACTGTACATAGACACACTATAGGGCTGTATAGATACTGTATATATAGACACTAGTTATGGGGCTGTATAGAGACTGTACATAGACACACTATAGGGCTGTATAGATACTGTATATATAGACACTAGTTATGGGGCTGTATAGATACTGTACATAGACACACTATAGGGCTGTATAGATACTGTATATATAGACACTAGTTATGGGGCTGTATAGATACTGTATATATAGACACTATGGGGCTGTATAGATACTGTACATAGACACACTATAGGGCTGTATAGATACTGTACATACAGACACTAGTTATGGGGCTGTATAGATACTGTATATATAGACACTAGTTATGGGGCTGTATAGATACTGTACATAGACACACTATAGATCTGTATAGATACTGTATATATAGACACTAGTTATGGGGCTGTATAGATACTGTATATATAGACACTAGTTATGGGGCTGTATAGAGACTGTACATAGACAGACTATAGGGCTGTACAGATACTGTATATATAGACACTAGTTATGGGGCTGTATAGATACTGTACATAGACACACTATAGATCTGTATAGATACTGTATATATAGATACTAGTTATGGGGCTGTATAGATACTGTATATATAGACACTGTGGGGCTGTATAGATACTGTACATAGACACTATAGGGCCGTATAGATACTGTACATACAGACACTACTTATGGGGCTGTATAGATACTGTACATACAGACACTAGTTATGAGGCTGTATAGATACTGTACATACAGACACTAGTTATGGGGCTGTATAGATACTGTATATATAGACACTAGTTATGGGGCTGTATAGATACTGTACATAGACACTATGGGGCTGTATAGATATTGTACATAGACACTATAGGGCTGTATAGATACTGTACATAGACACTATAGGGCTGTATAAATACTGTACATACAGACACTAGTTATGGGGCTGTATAGATACTGTATATATAGACACTAGTTATGGGGCTGTATAGATACTGTACATAGACACACTATAGATCTGTATAGATACTGTATATATAGACACTAGTTATGGGGCTGTATAGATACTGTACATAGACACACTATAGATCTGTATAGATACTGTATATATAGACACTAGTTATTGGGCTGTATAGATACTGTACATAGACACTATAGGGCTGTATAAATACTGTACATACAGACACTAGTTATGAGGCTGTATAGATACTGTATATATAGACACTATGGGGCTGTATAGATACTGTATATATAGACACTAGTTATGGGGCTGTATAGATACTGTATTTATAGACACTAGTTATGGGGCTGTATAGATACTGTACATACAGACACTAGTTATGGGGCTGTATAGATACTGTATATGTAGACACTAGTTATGGGGCTGTATAGATACTGTACATAGACACACTATAGGGCTGTATAGATACTGTATATATAGACACTAGTTATAGGGCTTTATAGATACTGTACATAGACACACTATAGGGCTGTATAGATACTGTATATATAGACACTAGTTATGGGGCTATATAGATAATGTATATATAGACACTATGGGGCTGTATAGATACTGTACATAGACACACTATAGATCTGTATAGATACTGTATATATAGACACTATGGGGCTGTATAGATACTCTACATAGACACTATAGGGCTGTATAGATACTGTACATACAGACACTAGTAATGGGGCTGTATAGATACTGTACATAGACACTATAGGACTGTATAGATACTGTATATATAGACACTAGTTATGGGGCTATATAGATACTGTATATATAGACACTAGTTATGGGGCTGTATAGATACTGTACATACAGACACTAGTTATGAGGCTGTATAGATACTGTACATACAGACACTAGTATGGGGCTGTATAGATACTGTATATATAGACACTAGTTATGAGGCTGTATAGATACTGTATATATATAGAGACACTAGTTATGAGGCTGTATAGATACTGTATATATAGACACTAGTTATGGGGCTGTATAGATACTCTATATATAGACACTAGTTATGGGGCTGTATAGATACTGTACATACAGACACTAGTTATGAGGCTGTATAGATACTGTATATATAGACACTAGTTATGGGGCTGTATAGATACTGTATTTATAGACTAGTCATGGGGCTGTATAGATACTGTACATACAGACACTAGTTATGGGGCTGTATAGATACTGTATATATAGACACTAGTTATGGGGCTGTATAGATACTGTACATAGACACACTATAGGGCTGTATAGATACTGTATATATAGACACTAGTTATGGGGCTGTATAGATACTGTACATAGACACACTATAGGGCTGTATAGATACTGTATATATAGACACTAGTTATGGGGCTATATAGATACTGTATATATAGACACTATGGGGCTGTATAGATACTGTACATAGACACTATAGGGCTGTATAAATACTGTACATACAGACACTAGTTATGGGGCTGTATAGATACTGTATATATAGACACTAGTTATGGGGCTGTATAGATACTGTACATACAGACACTAGTTATGGGGCTGTATAGATACTGTACATAGACACACTATAGATCTGTATAGATACTGTATATATAGACACTATGGGGCTATATAGATACTGTACATATAGACACTAGTTATGGGGCTGTATAGATACTGTATATATAGACACTAGTTATGGGACTGTATAGATACTGTATATATAGACACTATGGGGCTGTATAGATACTGTACATAGACACACTATAGATCTGTATAGATACTGTATATATAGACACTATGGGGCTGTATAGATACTCTACATAGACACTATAGGGCTGTATAGATACTGTACATACAGACACTAGTTATGGGGCTGTATAGATACTGTACATAGACACTATAGGACTGTATAGATACTGTATATATAGACACTAGTTATGGGGCTGTATAGATACTGTATATATAGACACTAGTTATGGGGCTGTATAGATACTGTACATACAGACACTAGTTATGAGGCTGTATAGATACTGTACATACAGACACTAGTTATGGGGCTGTATAGATACTGTATATATAGACACTAGTTATGGGGCTGTATAGATACTGTATATATAGACACTAGTTATGGGGCTGTATAGATACTGTATATATAGACACTAGTTATGAGGCTGTATAGATACTGTATATATATAGACACTAATTATGAGGCTGTATAGATACTGTATATATAGACACTAGTTATGGGGCTGTATAGATACTCTATATATAGACACTAGTTATGGGGCTGTATAGATACTGTACATACAGACACTAGTTATGAGGCTGTATAGATACTGTACATACAGACACTAGTTATGAGGCTGTATAGATACTGTATATATAGACACTAGTTATGGGGCTGTATAGATACTGTATATATAGACACTAGTTATGGGGCTGTATAGATACTGTACATAGACACACTATAGATCTGTATAGATACTGTATATATAGACACTATGGGGCTGTATAGATACTGTACATATAGACACTAGTTATGGGGCTGTATAGATACTGTATATATAGACACTAGTTATGGGGCTGTATAGATACTGTATATATAGACACTATGGGGCTGTATAGATACTGTACATAGACACACTATAGATCTGTATAGATACTGTATATATAGACACTATGGGGCTGTATAGATACTGTACATAGACACTATAGGGCTGTATAGATACTGTACATACAGACACTAGTTATGGGGCTGTATAGATACTGTACATAGACACTATAGGGCTGTATAGATACTGTATATATAGACACTAGTTATGGGGCTGTATAGATACTGTATATATAGACACTAGTTATGGGGCTGTATAGATACTGTACATACAGACTAGTTATGGGGCTGTATAGATACAGTATATATAGACACTAGTTATGGGGCTGTATAGATCCTGTACATACAGACACTAGTTATGAGGCTGTATAGATACTGTACATACAGACACTAGTTATGAGGCTGTATAGATACTGTATATATAGACACTAGTTATAGGGCTGTATAGATACTGTACATACAGACTAGTTATGGGGCTGTATAGATACTGTATATATAGACACTAGTTATGGGGCTGTATAGATCCTGTACATACAGACACTAGTTATGAGGCTGTATAGATACTGTATATATAGACACTAGTTATGGGGCTGTATAGATACTGTACATACAGACACTAGTTATGAGGCTGTATAGATACTGTATATATAGATACTAGTTATGGGGCTGTACAGATACTGTATATATAGACACTAGTTATGGGGCTGTATAGATACTGTATATATAGACACTAGTTATGGGGCTGTATAGATACTGTACATACAGACACTAGTTATGAGGCTGTATAGATACTGTACATACAGACACTAGTTATGGGGCTGTATAGATACTGTATATATAGACACTAGTTATGGGGCTGTATAGATACTGTATATATAGACACTAGTTATGGGGCTGTATAGATACTGTATATATAGACACTAGTTATGAGGCTGTATAGATACTGTATATATATAGACACTAATTATGAGGCTGTATAGATACTGTATATATAGACACTAGTTATGGGGCTGTATAGATACTCTATATATAGACACTAGTTATGGGGCTGTATAGATACTGTACATACAGACACTAGTTATGAGGCTGTATAGATACTGTACATACAGACACTAGTTATGAGGCTGTATAGATACTGTATATATAGACACTAGTTATGGGGCTGTATAGATACTGTATATATAGACACTAGTTATGGGGCTGTATAGATACTGTACATAGACACACTATAGATCTGTATAGATACTGTATATATAGACACTATGGGGCTGTATAGATACTGTACATATAGACACTAGTTATGGGGCTGTATAGATACTGTATATATAGACACTAGTTATGGGGCTGTATAGATACTGTATATATAGACACTATGGGGCTGTATAGATACTGTACATAGACACACTATAGATCTGTATAGATACTGTATATATAGACACTATGGGGCTGTATAGATACTGTACATAGACACTATAGGGCTGTATAGATACTGTACATACAGACACTAGTTATGGGGCTGTATAGATACTGTACATAGACACTATAGGGCTGTATAGATACTGTATATATAGACACTAGTTATGGGGCTGTATAGATACTGTATATATAGACACTAGTTATGGGGCTGTATAGATACTGTACATACAGACTAGTTATGGGGCTGTATAGATACAGTATATATAGACACTAGTTATGGGGCTGTATAGATCCTGTACATACAGACACTAGTTATGAGGCTGTATAGATACTGTACATACAGACACTAGTTATGAGGCTGTATAGATACTGTATATATAGACACTAGTTATAGGGCTGTATAGATACTGTATATATAGACACTAGTTATGGGGCTGTATAGATCCTGTACATACAGACACTAGTTATGAGGCTGTATAGATACTGTATATATAGACACTAGTTATGGGGCTGTATAGATACTGTACATACAGACACTAGTTATGAGGCTGTATAGATACTGTATATATAGATACTAGTTATGGGGCTGTACAGATACTGTATATATAGACACTAGTTATGGGGCTGTATAGATACTGTATATATAGACACTAGTTATGAGGCTGTATAGATACTGTATATATATAGACACTAGTTATGAGGCTGTATAGATACTGTATATATAGACACTAGTTATGGGGCTGTATAGATACTGTATTTATAGACACTAGTTATGAGGCTGTATAGATACTGTACATACAGATACTAGTTATGAGGCTGTATAGATACTGTATATATAGACACTAGTTATGGGGCTGTATAGATACTGTATATATAGACACTAGTTATGGGGCTGTATAGATACTGTATATATAGACACTAGTTATGAGGCTGTATAGATACTGTATATATATAGACACTAGTTATGAGGCTGTATAGATACTGTATATATATATAGACACTAGTTATGAGGCTGTATAGATACTGTATATATAGGCACTAGTTATGGGGCTGTATAGATACTGTATATATAGACACTGGTTATAGGGCTGTATAGATACTGTATATATAGACACTGGTTATGGGGCTGTATAGATACTGTATATATAGACACTATGGGGCTGTATAGATACTATATATATATATATATGTATATATAGACACTGGTTATGGGGCTGTATAGATACTGTATATATAGACACTATGGGGCTGTATAGATACTATATATATATATATGTATATATAGACACTGGTTATGAGGCTGTATAGATACTCTATATATAGACACTATGGGGCTGTATAGATACTATATATATATAGACACTGGTTATGAGGCTGTATAGATACTGTATATATATAGACACTATGAGGCTGTATAGATACTATATATATATATATATATATATATATATATAGACACTGGTTATGAGGCTGTATAGATACTGTATATATAGACACTATGGGGCTGTATAGATACTATATATATATATATGTATATATAGACACTGGTTATGGGGCTGTATAGATACTGTATATATAGACACTATGGGGCTGTATAGATACTATATATATATATGTATATATAGACACTGGTTATGAGGCTGTATAGATACTCTATATATAGACACTATGGGGCTGTATAGATACTATATATATATAGACACTGGTTATGAGGCTGTATAGATACTGTATATATATAGACACTATGGGGCTGTATAGATACTATATATATATAGACACTGGTTATGAGGCTGTATAGATACTGTATATATATAGACACTATGGGGCTGTATAGATACTATATATATATATATATATATATATATATATACAGACACTGGTTATGAGGCTGTATAGATACTGTATATATAGACACTATGGGGCTGTATAGATACTATATATATATATATGTATATATAGACACTGGTTATGGGGCTGTATAGATACTGTATATATAGACACTATGGGGCTGTATAGATACTATATATATATATGTATATATAGACACTGGTTATGAGGCTGTATAGATACTCTATATATAGACACTATGGGGCTGTATAGATACTATATATATATAGACACTGGTTATGAGGCTGTATAGATACTGTATATATATAGACACTATGGGGCTGTATAGATACTATATATATATAGACACTGGTTATGAGGCTGTATAGATACTGTATATATATAGACACTATGGGGCTGTATAGATACTATATATATATATATATATATATATATATATACAGACACTGGTTATGAGGCTGTATAGATACTGTACATGCAGTCAGCGGTGATTAGTGTATACAGGTGCTGTACACAGTCACCAGTGACGGAGGGTGTATATACACTGTACAGACAGCGGTCATGGAGGGTGTACACTGTAGACAGTTGTACATAGGGTCACAGTGATCTCGGGTATATTTTCAGTGATTGCGGGGGAAGGAGGGGGGTGTTATATATCAGAGGAGGAAAGTTTCCTGGAGGGGAGGGGTGAGTAAAGTGGCAGTTTCGCTCCCAACCCCCGTCTTCTTAGTTTCTGTCCCTCTCCTGCGGCCGTAGCGCTCTCTTACCTGGAGCAGAAGGCGGGGCTGTCCCTCGTCACATGACTGATCCGGCCGGTGACACACCTGGGCAGTGGGCGGAGCTGCCTCAGTCACGTGATTCCTCCCGGGGGCTGAGGACACACCTGGAGATTCGTACCTGGGGTAGGAGCGGCAGACTTCTCGCCCTAAGACACCTGAACGGAAGACCCCGGGAGCAGCAGTACCACAGCGGCCGCCACCATGAAGGAGCCGGACATCAAGTACAACAACCGCCCGCAGGTAAGAGCCGGGGCTGGGGCCAGTGTTTTAGCCGGTTGCGGTGGTTTAGACCAGAGCTCTGCTGCCCTCTAGCTTGGTTGAACGATAATTGCACCTTCCAGCATTCTCGGACTGTCAGGGTATAATGGGCGTTGTAGTAACACCACTCATTTCAGGCTACAGGTTGTGTGTAGTGTAATCCATTAGTATACTATACAACCCCCAACATGCTCTTACCGCCCTTAAATGTCTATACATTCTGGAGTGTATGCTTCGGTTTCTTACTACAACTCCTATCAGGTGTGGCTGTGATCAGGGGTGCACCACCAATGAGGCCAGGTGAGGCGATCGCCTCGGGCAGCAGAAAGGCTAGGTGCACCCCTGGCTGTGATATTCAGATTTTCAGGATCCCCTCGGGGACCATCATTTTGAATGATGTTATTGCTGAGTGTTGTGGGTGATTGTATGGATGATGGGTGAATGAGCGTCAGCTCTTCTGTCCACTTCCTGTCGCATATAATATGTAGACTAATAGCCACAGTAGTTACGTGTCTAAGGGCTCACGGACACAACCTTTTGTTTTTTGCGGTCTGCAAAAACAAAACGGATGACGTCCGTGTTACATTAGTTTTTTTTGTTAATCCATTGTAACAATGCCTGTCCTTGTCCGCAAAACAGAGAAGAATAGGACATGTTCTTATTTTGCGGAACGGACTTGCGAATACGGAATGCACACAGTCGTTTTGTTTTTTGCACACCCGTTGAAATTAATGGAGTCGTATAGGGGCTGCAAAAAATACCAGCAGACACGGACAAAAAAATACATTTGTGTGCATAAACCATTAAGCCTCATTCACACGTCAGTGTTCGGTCAGTGATTGTGATCCAAAGCCAGAAGTGGAGGCTACACAGAAATAAGGTCTAAGGGAAATATCTGCTCCTGTTCTGTGTTTAGAGCCGCACCTGGTTTTGGCTCACAATCACTGACCAAACACTGACTGTGTGGCTGAGGCTTTACCCTGTAATATTGTAACAGACTATCAGGCCATTAGTTCTGCTGTGGTGTTTAGCTGACACTGTATACATGCAGAAGAACAGGGTCTCTGTATGGTTAGAGAGTTCTTATTCACTGATGGCAAGCAGAGAGTTTGGAAATAGCAAGGGGAAACATAACTTCCCCCTGATGCACCAAGGTGCTGTGTAGTGCGAAGAACAGCTGATCCACGGGGGTGCGGGGTGTTGGACCCTAGCCGATCAGCTAGTCATGTCTTAGGCCTTCACTTAGAAAAAGGCTGGACGACCCTTTTAAGGGCTGATCAGCCGGGAAGTTTTATAGGGATTGTGTAACCTTGGCGCTTGTTCTGCTGTGTCATGTAGTGGATTTATTTTATGGCGGCCGTTACCTACAGGAAATTGGCTGCAGCACAAGTTATGCAGAGCGTCGCTCCTGAAGACGGTCCCATCTGTGAGGGACGTTCTGCATGGAGAGTCAGCAATGTTGTTTGTATGCAGTTCTCTAATCTCACAAACACAATGTATCACTCCCATCATCCTTGACCCCCAGCTACTCGGAACTTAAAGAGGACCTGGCGGCACTAAATGCAATGCAATCTGACAGCACCATGTTATAGAGCAGGGAGAGCTGAGCAGATTGATCTATATTTTCGTACGAAACGATTTAGTAAAACCTGTATTTTATACCTTTTAGATCTTTGCTTTTTTTCCGCCTGCTGTGAGCAGCATCCGTATAGAGCCGAGGTGTTGGCATACAGAGATGGCTGTCAGTCACTGATAGCGGTTCAGAGCAAGTAAAAAAGCAAAGATATAAATGTATAAAAGACAGGTTTTGCTGAAGTTTCCTACACATGTATACATCGATCTGCTCAGCTCTTCCTGCTCTATAAGATTGCATTGCATTGTGTGGTGACAGGTCCCCTTTAATCTTCCTGTCTGACATACAAATGGGGGGGGGGGGGTGGTGTAATATCAGGGTCAAAGGGTTGTCTGACTTATTTGTCACAGTGCCTGAAGCCCCTAAATACGTTAAAATAATAAATGATCAAATAGTCGCCAATCAGTCCCACTGCCATTTCCAGGTCTGGTCTGTGTTTACCGTGTAGTGGTGATGTACCAGTGTACGGCATGTTACCGCTGCAGCCAGTCACTGGTGTCGGCGGTATCTGATACACAACCGCAGGTGAGAACTGAAGATGAAGTGCTGGAAATGGTAGGGGATTAATGTTTTTTTTTTTTTTATTACCAGGGGAGCAGACAGGGCTATAAAACAAACCAAAAAAAAAGCTTAGAGTTATTCGGATTACATGAAGTTATCCCCTACTGTTAGATTGGTGGGTCTGACTGTTGGGGAATCCCGTACACAACAATGACGTCTGAAATGAATGGAGTGGCAGGTCGAGCATGCTCATTCATCTCTATGGGACTGCCAGAGTTCAACCGCTTGGCTCTTTTGGGCAGTACCATAAAGATGGATGAAGTAGCAATGCGCATGCTCAACCTGCTGCTCCATTAATTTCAGGGTTCCCACGGGGCCCCATTCTCATAATCAGTGGGGGACCTAGTCGCCAGACAGTCGGTGATCTAATAGTTATAGAGGATAATGTTGTAAGTGGAATATTCCCTTAACTCGCCCTCTAAGGGTCACTCAGTGCCAGCATTGCGTGTCCTGTCCCAGGGGCTTCCCATCAGACCAGAAGTGATGATGTCACGTCCATCATTCACATGTCCAGTGGTCACATGAACGATAGACGTGACCTCATCACTTCTGGCCTGGGGTGAGATGGGATAAAGTGCCAACTGCCAGTTTTAAAGGGGTTATCCCATCTCATACACGGGGGACATATTGCTAGGATATACCCCCAATGTCTGATAGGTGCAGGTTTCAGAAGTGGGGCCCGCACCGATCTCTAGAATGGAGCACACAAAGTGAAGGAGAGCAGATCTTGCATCAGTGGCTGCCCTCCATTCATTTCTGTGGGAGTTGAACAGCTTGCTCGACTATTTTTGGAAGTCCCATAAAAATGAATGGGAAGCACACTGCGCAAGCGTGGCTGCCGCTCCATTCACTTCTATGGAGCTGATAGAAATAACTAAATCGGTGCTCAAAGAAATGAATGGAGGGTGGCTGCTCATGCTCAGTCCGCTCACCTTCACTTTGCGGGCTCTGTTCTAGAGGGTGACATAGCCTTGCGATATCTGATGTATGAGATGGGCCCACCCCTTTAAGAATGGCGGTTGGCGCTTAATCCCATCTCACTTCAGGTCAGAAGTGATGATGGCACGTTCACGTGACCAGTCATCGAATCATGGGCCTTAGCAATCGCACGTGCAACCACCCTCCGTTTATTTACATGAGACTGCCGAAAATAGACGAGTGCTGGCTATTTCCTTCAGCTCCATAGAAGTGACTGGAGTGTGGAGCGGTGGCCACGCTTGCGCAGTGTGTTTCCCATTCATTTTTATGGGACTTTCGAAAATGGCTGAGCGAGCTGCTCAACTCCCATAGAAATGAATGAGGGTGGCCGCACGTGCACGGTCTGCTCGCTTTTTTGCTTTGCGAGCTCTGTTCTAGAGATAGGTGCAGGTCCTAGAGGAGCCAACCCCTTCAAGTTTATTTTTTTTCCTTCTATAAAACTTTCTGCTCTCCACTTAATTTTAAAACCTAAGTGGTGTGCATAGGACCTTTTTAAATAATTGGCTTAGCTGTTTTCTTATATATTTCTAGCATGGCTGGGTCCCTGTGGGAGATGTAATGGCCTCCAGCTCCCCTAGGCTCCTGAATATACTGCACTGCAGGAGATAAACCTCTGAATAGTCAGATTTGCTGGGCAGAATGCTGGGGTAGTTGGGTGACAATTCCCTGGTATGGGATTTCTCAATGGCTATCACCCAGCCTTCTTAGAAAGAGTGGCATGGGATGGTTACCCAGTGTGCCCAGTCTTTCCTGGATAAAACGCTGTTTCCGTTTCTGTTAGGTAACTTCTGTTACTCAGATCCTCCTGCTGATGACTCATTTATGAGAAGGATGTATTACTGGAAGCTGCTCGTGGCGGGGCCGTCATCTGGGGTCCTAGCAGTCTATTACTGACTTAAGGCATCCAGATGTGGCATTCACAGAACAGCCACATGAGACTTCATTTTAGGAGATTTTGTTGGATTGGCATTCCCACGGCATAGCTGAGCTGTGTCTGTCTAATGATTCATCCGCATTGATAACTTTTTGTCATTGGGAATAATCTGGACCCGGGATGATGGACACTGTATGTCTCCCCGCTGTGTTTACCAGAGTCCCGGTAATGGCCCAAAACCTCACCATGGGCATCATACCCATTTGCACAACAGTGTGAGGTTCTGGTGGGTTACTCAGTGCCCATCCTGCAATCATGCCTCCTGTTTATTGTACTGGATGCTGTCTCTTTTTTTCTTTTTTTTTGCCTCTTGGATGTAAACTGATTTTTTCCATTCACTGACAGCAAGTAGAGATTTTGCCAAAGGCAATGGGATTGACACTCAGGTGTTTTCTTATCGATTTTTTTGTTTCTCTTCTCCTGATCCCCCTCACTGCTACAGTATTCTGCTTGCTCTGAGGTTGCCATGGTACCATCATCAGACCATTTCCATGGACTTCCTGTCATGTGATCTCCACACTGGTCAGATATGGTAGTGACATATTGGGAAGTCCATGCAGAGACTAGTTGACTTTAGGGTCCATTCACATGTCCGTAAGCGTTTTGCGGATACCGCAAAACACAGACACCGACAATGTGCGATCCGCAATATGCGGTCCGCACATCGCCGACACTATAATAAAAAATGCCTTTTGTAGTCCGCAATTGCGGACAAGAATAGGACATGTTAAATTTTTTTCGGCAATGGAATTGCGGATCCTGGAAATGCGGATCCGCATCGATTCCAGCCCCATTGAAAGTGAATGGGTCCGCACCTGTCCTGCAAATTGCGGAACGGATGCGGACCCAAATTACGGACGTGTGAATGGAACCTTAAGCTGCCATGACAACAGGGCAGGCCCCAAGGGCCTCATTTGAGTGTCTTAACAGAGAACCTGACCTTGTTGCCCATGGCAACTAATCAACATACAGCTTTCATTTTCTTAACTGCTCTCGAAAAATGATTGGTCGGTGGGGGTGAAGGGTCCAGGTTTTCCGACTTCTGTCACCGTCATAACGTTGCTTGTACAGAATTTCTGAGAATCCCAGAGGATCTTGCTTCCACCCACCAGGGCAGATGACTCTGCCAGATGACCATTATGTCACAGTATCCATAACCATTTTCATTCATGGATCCTGCACACGATTTGTTCTTGAGCGTAGTGATCTGAACCGCGGACACCAGGATTACGTAAAACACTGCTCAGGAATGTGGAGATCCCGGTTTCTGTCAATGCGGAGCTGAGAAGCTGAAGGCAGCACCATGAAGGTGTCACAAACACTGCAGACCTCATAGTCGACAAACCTGATGAGATCAGTGAGATCATTTGTCGAGGATCCGTGAGATAATTGTCATTAAACCGTTCCCTCCCGGCAATCGCCTGCTCGCTTGCGGGGGAGACCCATGCTGTATGGTGGTTTGGCGGCGGCAGATTGTAATTATACAGCGTGAATAAAAATCACAATTGCCAAATGAATAAGCGTTTGCATCAGGCAATTGGCGGCAGAATTACGCTGCCAAGTGATCGCTCCCAAGCATTCATACAAACTTTTGTTAGCCATCATCTGCCGAAAAAAATCAGCAGGTGTAATACAACCTTAAAGCTGGATTTACATGGGTCAACTGAGCGTCCGATTGTCATGAAGGAAGCGTTCTTTCCCGACAGTCGGCTGATCGTTTGGTGAAGGAGACCGCTGTATTTACACGCAGCGATCTCCTTCACTGTATTAGGCCTAGTTCACACAAACGTATGGCTTTTATAGTTTTTTGCGGTCCGTTTTTCACTGATCCATTGTTCCGTTTTTGAGTTCCGTTGTGTTTCCGTTTCCTTTCCGTTTGCCATATACAGTATACAGTAATTACAAAGAAAAAATTGGGCTGGGCATAACATTTTCAATAGATGGTTCAGCAAAAACGGAACAGATACGGAAGACATACGGATGCATTTCCGTATGTGTTCCGTTTTTTTGCAGACCCATTGACTTGAATGGAGCCACGGAACATGATTTGCGGGCATGTTCTATCTTTCAACGGAACGGAAATACGGAAACGGAATGCATACGGAACACATTCATTGAAATGAATGATACCGTATACGGAACACAAAAAAAACGGCCCGTACACTCGCAAAAAAAAAACGTTCATGTGAACTAGGCCTAATGCGGGCCGCAATGCACGATCACCGGCCGTAGGTCAGCCGCATCGGATCGTGGACCCATTCACTTTAATGGATCCGCCTGTTCCGCAAAAAGATAGGACATGTTCTATCTTTTTGCTGAACGGAAGTACGGGACGCAACCCCACGGAAGCACTCCGTAGTGCTTCCGAGGGCTCCCATTCCGTGCGGCCGTTCCGCAATTCCGGATTTGCGGACCCATTGAAGTGAATGGGTCCGCATCCGAGATGCGGAATGCACACGGAACTGTGGCCATGTATTGTGGGGCCGCAATACGGCCACGGATCACACACATTCGTGTGAACTAGGCCTTAGGGTCCATTCACACGTCCGTGGTGTGTTGCAGATCCGCAACACACCCGCCCGGCACCCCTATAGAAATGCTTATTCTTGTCCGCAAGCTGCGGACATGAATAGGACATGTTCTATCTTTTGCGGAGCTGCGGACCCGAAGATCGGGGCCGCGCTCCGCGGATGCGGACAGCACACTGTGTGCTGTCCGCATCCATTCCGTCCTCATAGAAAATGAATGGGTCCGCACCCATTCCGCAAAATTACGGAACGGATGCGGACCCATTTGTGGACGTGTGAATGGAGCCTTAGGTTGTGGGATCTCTATTGCCATCCCTCATCCCATACAGAATCATGGCTCCTGAGCAGCAGATTGCTGTTTAGACTAACGGTCTGCTGCATGAATGACAGGATCACCCGATGAACGAGCGTTTCACTCATTCATCGGGTGATCGGCGGCACATTTACATGGCCAGATTGTTGGGAACAAGCATTCGCAGGAAAGATCATTCCCGATAATCTCCCCCTGGCTTCAATCACATCTGCGTCGTCATCCCCATTAATTTGCTCTATCATAGTAGCAGAACGAAAATAACGGAAGTGGCAGATCCCTGCCATGATGGAAGCCAAAGGCTCATTGACAATAACGGAGTCAGTTGGCTCTCCACCATGGCGTCCGGCATGTTGCCAGACAACTAGTGCATCGTGCTGCTGTATTTTGTCTGTCGTTTTTAATGGAGGCTCGAGGTGGAGTCTCAAAAGCAGATGTGAACAAAGCCGGACCGTAGCTTTGTGCTCTGTTATCAGGCTTTTCGTGAGGCAAATATTCCCTGTGGACGCAGCGACGTTCTGTAGATGCCATACATTTTCCTAGGGATAGAGAGGAGCTGTCACCTCTCCTGACATGTCTGTTTTACTAACTACTTGTATTCCCCATGTAATAACAATTCTGTAACATCTATTGTTATGACTCGTCGTGCCATTCCTTTCTTATTCCTACTAGAAGTTCTGAATGGGCGAGAGGGGGGTTCACGCGCAGTCGGACACTGGCAGCACTGATTGAGTCGTCACGAGGAGAGGCTCTCGCATACAATATAGAAGGTTCTCATGGGATATGTGACAAGAAGTCGTGATTGCGGGGGCAGGGAGGTTTCTGCATGTCCTGTCATCCTAGCCTGACGTGGCTGATAACAGGGAGACTGTACAATTGTATTACAGTTTGTCTCTCCCCAGAAGTTTCTATACGTCTGGTCTGGTATGCAAATCCTGAATAGAGAAATGAAATGCGACTGGTTTCCGCTGTTGTGTGATTAGCATTAGCCCAAACTGGGGAATGGGGGGTGTGGATCCTGTGGCTGTAGACTATTCTGCCTGGTGATGAAAGGTTGGTATTCCCAGGGCAAGGATCTCACTTTGGGTTCTGTGTATATCAGATACAGAGCTGAGGTGTGTATGTGTGTGTTGGCACAGCTGGTGAAGTGACTCGCATCTACAGCGTGACTAAGGGCATTTAGGACCTGCATAAGACCCACTCCTTTTGGAGGCAGTGCAGCGCCCACCAAATAGCGAAGATCCGTCTAATATTCCATCACTTGTATGACTGCAGGAGGAGCCTGTAGCTGTAGGACCCTCATGCCAATCCTATACCAGGGGCCCTACTATCACGTGTCCTTATAATACCCTACATTTCCTACCGCTTTGTAATATTCTGCTCCTCGAGATCGTGCTCAGTGACTCAGTGGTTCGATGCTAAAGGGTTAATACTGGGATTCACTGTCAAAGGCTTAATCCTCAGGGTCACCACTTTAAAGGGAACCTGTCAGCGGCAAAAGCCATCCCAAACCGCCAGCAGTACCTTCAAGTAGCCGGCAGTGAGTTTCTAATGATGATTTTCTTACTGCATTCAGATGAGGCAGAAGTATGAAAAACGTCCTGGCTTTTTCAGTGTTTTGCGGTCCGTTTTTCACGGATCCATTGTTCCGTTTTTTTGTTTCTGTTCTGTTTTTCCATATGGCATATACAGTAATTACATAGATAAAATTGGGCTGGGCATAACAATTTCAATAGATGGTTCCGCAAAAAAACTGAACGGAAGACATACGGATGCATTTCCGTATGTGTTCCATTTTTTTGCGGACCCATTGACTTGAATAGAGCCACGGAACGTGATTTGCGGGCAATAATAGGACATGTTCTATCTTGGAACGGAAATACGGAAACGGAATGCATACGGGGTACATTCCGTTTTTTTTTTTTGCTGAACCATTGAAATGAATGGTTCCGTATATGGACCGTATACGGAACGCAAAAAACGGCCAGTAAACGGGGGGAAAAAACGGTTGTGTGCAGGGGGCCTTAGAGTAGAGAGTTCCTAAGAGCCCATTCACACAACCGCATTTTTTGCAATTTGCCGACCGCAAAAAAAGATACGGTCCTTTGAATGAGCCCTTACAAGCAGAGCTTGAGACGAGACCTGCTTCGATGTGTTCTGCCAAGTAGGCCTGACTACAAAACACCATTCCTGAGAGTGGACAGCAACCAGAAAGCAACTTTACTAAAGGATTAGTTAAAAAAAAAAAAAAAACTCCAGGGAGCTCTAATAACTATGTATAAATACCCAGGACTGTGACGAGGGGACATCCTCTGCGTCTGGAGGAAAGAAGGTTTCTACACAAACATAGAAGAGGATTCTTTACGGTAAGAGCAGTGAGATTATGGAACTCTCTGCCTGAGGAGGTGGTGAAGAGAGGGGCTGAGGGTTTGTTACAAGTCCTTCTAGGTAAGGTGATGGTGGTAGTCATATGGTGAGTATACGTTACAGCTCGCTGCTGTTGCTGCCAGCTTATACTGGTGACACAAGGTTACGTGCATCTAATTGTTCCATTAACCCTATTTAGTGTGTGAATATGTCATTAGTGAGGTTGTGGGAATGACTTAACGACTGCTGATTAATCATCTCTCAGGAACGCACACAGAACCTCATCAAAGGGAGGAATCTGCTGACTGATTCCTAGTAGTAATCTCCAGCAAAGTCTGTGTATAGGCACTGCATTGGGGATGATGGGAGTGATACACTGTGTCAAATAGGGAAATTAGACTGCGAGCTCCTGGAAACCGGGATGATGGCAATTTATTGTCACACGGACGGGAATTCCACGCGGGTGCAATGCGTGAGGTGAACGCATTGCACCCGCACTGAATCCGGACCTATTCACTTCAATGGGGCTGTGCAGATGAGCGGTGATTTTCACGCATCACTTGTGCGTTGCGTGAAAATCGCAGCATGTTCTATATTCTGCGTTTTTAACGCAACGCAGGCCCCATAGAAATGAATGGGGCTGTGTGAAAATCGCAAGCAAGTGCGGTTGCGGTGCGATTTTCATGCATGGTTGCTAGATGATGGGGATGAGCAACCCCGGACCCCATTAAAGGGAGTCTGTCATCAGCATTTCACTTTTTTAACCCTTCCCATAGCTCCCTAGCATGCTTACAGTTAATAAAAACGTTACCTCTGGCCTCAATCCCGGACTTATAGAACCATCAAAAACGATCTTTATAACTTATGCAAATGAGGGATCGCAAGTGCCCAGGGGCGGCGTTACCCTCGTAGGTGCCCTGCTTGCTCAGCCTTTTCATTGCATCCCTCCGCCCGCCCATCCTTTCCCTCTGACCGCCTTTCTACTAACTTGTTATTCCGCCGAGATCCCGCGCCTGCGCAGTCAGTCCGTCGGCGCATGCGCACTGCGATGCCCATTCCTTGTATGGCATCACAGTCAGTCCGCCGTTAGCCGGTGCATGCGCAATAGTTACTGTGATGCCGTACAAGGAATGGGCATCGCAGTGCGCATCCGCCGGCCGACTGACTGACTGCGCAGGCGCGGGATCTCGGCGGAATAACAAGTTAGTAGAAAGGCGGTCAGAGGGAAAGGATGGGCGGGGCGGAGGGTAGGAAGGGGCGGGGGGACGCAATGAAAAGGCTGAGCAAGCAGGGCACCTACGAGTGTAACGCCGCCCCTGGGCACTTGCGAGCCCTCATTTGCATAAGTTATAAAGATCGTTTTTGATGGTTCTAGAAGTCCAGGATTGATGCCAGAGGTAACGTTTTTATTAAATGTAAGCATGCTAGGGAGCTATGGGAAGGGTGAAAAAAAGTGAAATGCTGATGACAGAATCCCTTTAAAGTAAATTCACTGTATTATTTTCCCTTATAACATTGTTATAAGGGAAAATAATAGCATTCTTAATACAGAATGCTTAGTAAAATGTGCCGTGAGGGGTTAAAACTAAAAAAAATTAACTCTCCTCATACAGCAGATTGCTGTAACGATCTGCTGCATGAATGACAGGATCACCTGATGAACGAGCGTTTTACTCATTCATCGGGTGATCGGCAGCACATTTACATGGCTAGATTCCCGATCATTCGCAGGAAAGATCATTCCCGATAATCTGCCCGAGGCTTCGATCACATCTGCGTTGTCATCCCCATTAATTTGCTCTATCATAGTAGCAGAACGAAAATAACGGAAGTGGCAGATCCCTGCCATGATGGAAGCCAAAGGCTCATTGACAATAAGGGAGTCAGACAACTAGTGCATCGTGCTGCTGTATTTTGTCTGTCGTTTTTAATGGAGGCTCAAAAGCAGATGTGAACAAAGCCGGACAGTGGCTGTGTGCTCTGTTATCAGGCTTTTCGTGAGGCAAATATTCCCTGTGGACGCAGCGACGTTCTGTAGATACCATACATTTTCCTAGGGATAGAGAGGAGCTGTCACCTCTCCTGACATGTCGCAGCCTCTCCTCATACACCTGTTCGCGCAGCCGGCATCGTCCTCTTTCTTCTTTCAGGACCTGCAAAAGGACCTTTGATGTAATCGCGCTCGCCGCGTGGTGATGTCAGCGCAGGTCCTGCTGAATGACCTTCATTCAGCAGGACCTGCACTGACGTCACCGCGCTCACCACGTGATGAGCACAATTACGCCATCAAAGGTCCTTTTGCAGGTCCTGAAAGAAGACTATTTCGGCTGTGCGATCAAGTGGATTAGGTGAGTTGTGTTTTTAATATTTTAACCCTCAAGTGACATTTTACTCTTTTGTATTAGGAATGCTATTATCTTCCTTTATAACCATTGCTGTACGCAGCCCTGCAGGGTGAGCGAAACGAGGGTTGCTCTTGGTTACTCACAGTTTATGGAAGACCCTGGGCAGGCGTACAGCAGTGATGGAGAGGCTGGCACTTGGATCCTCTGGGGTACTCTCTGTATATAGGGACCAGGCCAGATGGTAGGTGAGGTGCCCTAGGTGTTGTAGGTTTAATGTGCCTGTGGCAAGATCCCCTAAAGTTCGTGACGTCAGTGCCGGTAACGGTGGCACACCGATTTGTTGCAGTAATAGAGGAGGAACACAAGTTGCAGTGAACCAAAACTTCCTTTTACTGAAACAGTTAACTTTTTACAGTTTTTGGTCAGTTCCACTTGTACAAGAGGGTGACAGGCAGGCTTTACATCCAATGGCAGGCACAATGTTCTTGCAAGATACTCAGAGGGTTAAACACTTACAGATCAGGCTGCACTTTTCCTCAGAATCCTGTCTGTCTTCATCCCAAGGCCCGTATGCCCTATTGCTGGCTTTATCCTTGGTTAGGGAAACTTCCTCAGGTATATATCTCCTTGCTTTGCATATATACACTCACCTAAAGAATTATTAGGAACACCTGTTCTATTTCTCATTAATGCAATTATCTAGTCAACCAATCACATGGCAGTTGCTTCAATGCATTTAGGAAGGTGGTCCTGGTCAAGACAATCTCCTGAACTCCAAACTGAATGTCAGAATGGGAAAGAAAGGTGATTTAAGCAATTTTGAGCGTGGCATGGTTGTTGGTTCCAGACGGGCGGTCTGAGTATTTCACAATCTGCTCAGTTACTGGGATTTTCACGCACAACCATTTCTAGGGTTTACAAAGAATGGTGTGAAAAGGGAAAAACATCCAGTATGCAGCGGTCCTGTGGGCAAAAATGCCTTGTGGATGCTAGAGGTCAGAGGAGAATGGGCCGACTGATTCAAGCTGATCGAAGAGCAACGTTGACTGAAATAACCACTCGTTACAACCGAGGTATTCAGCAAAGCATTTGTGAAGCCACAACATGCACAACCTTAAGGCGGATGGGCTACAACAGCAGAATACCCCACCGGGTACCACTCATCTCCACTACAAATAGGAAAAAGAGGCTACAATTTGCAGAAGCTCACCAAAATTGGACTGTTGAAGACTGGAAAAATGTTGCCTGGTCTGATGAGTCTCGATTTCTGTTGAGACATTCAAATGGTAGAGTCCGAATTTGGCGTAAACAGAATGAGAACATGTATCCATCCTCTGATGGCACTTCGAGCAGGATAATGCACCATGTCACAAAGCTCGAATCATTTAAAATTGGTTTCTTGAACATGACAATGAGTTCACTGTACTAAAATGTCCCCCACAGTCACCAGATCTCAACCCAATAGAGGATCTTTGGGATGTGGTGGAATGGGAGCTTCGTGCCCTGGATGTGCATCCCTCAAATGTCCATCAACTGCAAGATGCTATCCTATCAATATGGGCCAACATTTCTAAAGAATGCTATCAGCACCTTGTTGAATCATTGCCACGTAGAATTAAGGCAGTTCTGAAGGCAAAAGGGGTCCAACACCGTATTAGTATGGTGTTCCTAATAATTCTTTAGGTGAGTGTATATCCTTCTGCCCTTCAGCTCTCTGTTTGGCTGGAACAATAGCTCTGCTCTGTACTCTTATAGGAACTTCAGGTTTCTCAGGATGCAAAACCCTCTCCTGGTGGCAAGCTAGAAGCCTGGGCTGTCTAGCTGCATATCAGAAGCTGCTCCTCAGCTAATCTCTGGCTAAGGTGACTCTTGGCTTTTGTACACTTCTGGCTTCTGGTCTGGACCTGGCTATTTATACTAGGGGGTTCCCTAGCTCCCTCTACAGTCTAGGAGGAGGAATTACACCCCTAATAGGCCTGGTACTCAGGAGATAACATTAATAAAATGACAATTATACATTAAAATGCAATATAAAATACAATAACCATGTTCCACAGGAGGTGGAGAACAACGTAGCCCAATTGACCCTTGTGTAGTGCCCACCTTTACCTAGTGGGACACTACACCATGTTATAAGGGAAAATAATAAAAGGAATAGAACACCTAACCCAAACTTCAGTGAAGAAGTTCGGGTCTGGGTACCGCATTGCACTCGCGCGGAAAAAAACTGAACATCAGAACGCAATCGCAGACAAAACTGACTGCAATTGCGTGCCTACTCGCGCGGGTTTCCCACAAAGCACCCTGAACGCATGCGGCCCTCACCCGTGACACCCGTGTGAAGGGGGCCTTAGGCCTCCTGCACACGACTGTATGGCTTTTTCAGTGTTTTGAAGTCCATTGTTCTGTTTTTTTGTTTCCGTTCTCAAATGGCATATACAGTAATTAAATAGAAAAAATTGGACTGGGCATAAAATTTTCAATAGATACGGAAGACATACAGAGTACATTCCGTATGTGTTCCTTTTTTTTGCTGACCCATTGACTTGAATGGAGCCATGGAATGTGATTTGCGGGTGATAATAGGACATGTTCTATCTTTCAACGGAATGCATACAGAGTACCTTCCGTGTTTTTTGCGGAACCATTGAAATGAATTGCACTAGCACTTTATTATCCTGTCAACAGTCATGTACCATCAGTCATTTTTGTTTTAATATTTTAAATGTTGTGTATTGTCAATCATGTGAATAGATATTATGAAGTGATGTACTAATAAAATATATTTTTGATATGTATATGGTGTTGATACAGTTTTTTGTTTTTTTACATGGAGACTCGTGTATCTTTGTAGGTTGTATAGCTGAGTGATATACGTGTCGCTTAATGTATAACTCCTTTTGGGAAATATTATTTATATATTTTTTTTCATTGAAATGAATGGTTCTGTATACGGAACGGAAAAAAACGGTTGTGTGAAAGAGGCCTAATTTGCACACGACTGCGGATCCACAAAATACAGTTACCTTCTGTGTGCATTCTTAATTTTTCTCGCTGCCATCTGCAAAATGGACCAGAATCGGGCCTGTTCTGTAATTTGCGTAAAGGCCACATGGATCCGAAAAAAAAATAATGTGGATGTGTGCATGGCCCTAAAGGATTGAATGGATCAGGGTGCTATCCTGACACAGACATCCCCTGCTGTATCTTACACTTATTAGACAGCTGGAGGCCATGACACCCTACCTGCAGGAAGGTGTTCAGGCGTTTCTTTGTCAGTTCTCTGTCCGGCTGTGTCTGGTTTCAGCTCTCTTGTGTACGGTGACTGCACCCACTATGTGTCCTCTGCAGTCATGACTATTAACCTCTTAAAGTTGCAGCATTTTTCTTTTTCGGTTTCTAAAACTTTTTTTTTTTTTTTTTAGTTTTATTTTTCCCAGCCATCCTCTTCTTTCTCAGTGGTGGTTTAGTAACTCTGCTCTCCTTGCACTGACCTGCCTTTTATGGATTTGTATACAGCAGCCAATCAGAGGAGGCAGAGCAGCGGTGTGAACCAATGATGAGATAGGGGTGTGTGTCTCAGACTACCTCTAACTCCGTAGTAGAGCTGAGCTAGACTACCAAGCTGGAGGAAATCGCCACCATTGGTACTGACTTGTAGATCATTTTTCAGTGCCTGACTAGACTGTCCCTACTACTTTTGTACAATAAAAACACCCTTTTTAATTTTACAATATTGGTTGTTATAGGCACAGCCGTACCAATTGGGTTTAGTTTTAAAAGGAGTCTGTCAGCAGTTTTGCACACTCAAAACTGCTGACAGCACTAGACAGGGGATGGGAGCTTTTTGTGGATCTTTTGTTATCATGAATAGTCTGAATGTGAACTTTTATTCTGCCGTGCTTTGCTCCTGAAATGCCCTGGAGGCAGTGCTCTCTGCCTTGACGTTCCTCACAACCTCTCCCCTGTGGTCTGTGTGACCGTTGTAGAGGTCTCCTGGTTAAACACTACAGCTGTCACTCAGGGCAGAGGGGAGCTGAAAGCACACAACACTTCACAATGAGCATCGCCTCCAGGGCAAATGCAGGAGCATTGCCAGGCAGAATAAGGACGCCTTCACACGAGGCAGATCTTGTTGCGGAAAATTTCTGTGATTGCCCCCATTGTCTGAGATGGTAAAACCCCCTTTAAGGGCCCTTTTACATTGTCCGATATCCAAAGCTAGTTGCCGATAATCTGCCCATGTAAAGGTGCCGCCAATTACCCGATGAACATGCGAAACGCTCAGTCATTTTGTAATGGGATCTTTCGTGCAGACACCTAAGGTCTGTTTCACACTTGCGTTGTGGCATTCCAATTTTGAGGTCCGGCAGAGGATCTCAAAACCGGGCCAAAACGGATCAGTTTTGTCCCCATTCATTGTCAATGAGGACAAACCTGATCAGGATGCATTCCGTTCCGTTTTGCGGTTTTGTGTCCAGTCTTTGAAGTGGAACAAACCATATCTGGCATGAAAATCAATGTAAGCGGTTTCTTCAGTTTTGGTTTAATACAACCGGATCCGGCCAAAACAGATGCATCCAGATGTATTAAATGGCATAGATCAGTTTAAAGGGGTTATCCACCCCTATAATGCCCAGATCCCTTATACTTGCCCTGCTCCCCGGCACCTGCGTCACTCCTGATGCCCACACAGCTGCCGCTGCATCTCCGCTTTGCACGGATCAAAACATATGTGGGGTGGGGGCAGCCAATAGCAGACTGACAGGGACAAGCCTCCCTAGCATCACCCTCGTCCCTGTTGCGGCCTGCTCTATTGGCTGCTCCCACCACCCGTATGTTTTGATCCGCACGACGGGGAGATGCGGCGGTGGGGGATCCTCTGGCCAATCTCTAAACCGGAATGCCACAACTGTGAAACCACTTAGTTTCCGCAGTTGCTATTGATTGTGGCAGTAATATAATACAGCCAACTCTCACAAGTCATAGCGTAGGCACTGCATCGTAATATAGCTCTTCGTGGGGCAACCTGCTCGCTGAGAAATTCTCCAATGTTCGAATAGACAGTTTACATCCAAACCCTGAAAAGTCGGCTCACACAGGTCCAGGGCTTGTTATAACGTATCATTTGGATTGCGCCCTGTACCTGTGGATCCAAACATGATTGTTTCTATTCACTGATCAGCAATCTTTATTAATATAAAACTGGACAAGCCTTGTACTGATTACCATGCTAACCCTTTCCTACATACTGAGGACTGGTTAGCCTGATGATTGGATTATTGAATTGGAGCGGTGATATTAACTTCTACTGTGGGGAAGCTCAGCGGGCATGGATGATGGCAGCAGTTGTGTGACCTGGTCATCTACCCCTATAGAGTATATCCCCAGAGGTCAGCTACCTGCTCCTTGCTGCCTCCTCCGTGTACACATTCCTGGTGGGGCGGGCTGGGCCATGGCCTCTGCTATGTGAAGCTGCTATACCAGTTCCTGTAGGTGACTGACGTCCTTGTGTGGATGTGGAGGAAGACAAAGAGCAGAAACGAAAACCTCTGAAGAGCTAGGACTGAGGTGGAAAGTCACAGAATGAGCCGGGTCTCTGCAGCCCTATGCCCTGGGGTCCACATGGTGGTCAGTGGGAGCTCACAGCTGAGGGCTTGTTACAATGTATTAGGACAGGAGAGAGACTTGTGCTGCTTCTGATTATATTCACTGATGCATCGGAACGACCTAGTGAATGCACAAGCAGGACGGGTTTAAGGCTGGGTTCAGACCTGAGCGTATTTGATATGCGCGTTTAACGCGTGTTTTTGTCGCGCGTTTTTGTCCATAGTGAACGCGCGTTTGTGTGATTGACAGCAGTGTCCTATGGCCGCAAACGCGCGACAAAACGCCCCAAAGAAGCTCAAGAACTTTTTTGAGCGTAGGGCGTTTTTCAGCGCGTAAAACGCTCAAGTGAGAACCAGGGCCATAGGGAAGCATTGGTTTTCATGTGTTGAGCGTTTTACAGCGCGTTTGAACCCAGCCTAAAGGATATGTCCACCTCTGCAACCAGTTTCTTTTCTAGTTCGCCCTAATGCATCTAAAATGAAGCATTATGGGGGAGATTTATCAAAAGCGGTGTAAATGAAAATTGGCTTAGTTGCCCATAACAACCAATCGTTCATTTTTCAGTGCTCCTTTGGAAAATGAAATGTGAAACCCAGTTTTCAGAAATTGATTAAAATGTATAAATAATCTGCCTTTGTTTTGTCTATGCAGAGCTCTGGGGAGATTTATCAAACAAATGTGAAGTAGAACTGGCTTAGTTGCCCAAGAATTGTTCTTAAAAGGGTTGTCCGAGTTATGAAAAAAAATATATATAGCACTGAAAATCTGATGGGCAGCAATCTATAACTAAGCTAAGCAAGTTTCAGGCAAAAATATATATACCGTGTATTTCCTCATTTCCCTGGTTCTCTTCTGGCCCTTTGTTTACATGCAATAACAACAATCTCTGCCCCTCCCCCTGTACTGCTAAGGGAGTGGATACAAGAGCTGCCCTGAGTGCTGGGAGAATCAGCAGCATCTTGTATGTGTAGAACTACAAGTCCCAGCTGTATAATGAGACTGCTAATACACACAGGATCTTCCCCCTACCTTGTGCAATGCTCTCTAGTCTGTCAGCTCCAGTGCCCAGCATTGTCTCCTCACTGCTTGCAGCTACCCAGTCTGTGCAGCTGAAGGGGTTAAGAATCCTAGGAGACAGCAGACAGCCCAGTGTTCTGCCAGATTTCTATACCTTGCCAAAACGCTATACCGGAAGTGACGCGGCTGCACAGGAATCAGCTGGAGGAGGGTGTGTGCGGTGCTAAGCAAGCACACATCCACTGGATTAGCAAAAAATCATTGCAGCACCGTGGGAGGAGTTCATGCGCAAAACCGTACACCGCGTGTGCGCACTTAGGGGTAGGTAGATTTTCCAGCGCAAAATGTTCCATCAGATCTGCCTACCCCTGAGTGCGCACGCGCGCACAAATCATAAGGAGCAGTTTATCCCTACCGCAGAGCTGAGTGCAGAATATTGAGGTCACCACATAGCAGTGCTGAGTGCGGGATATTGGGGGACACCACAGAGCTGAGTGCTGGATATTGGGGTAATATCCCGCACTCAGCTCTGCTATGTGGTGACCTCGATATTCTGCACTCAGCTCTGCAGTAAGGATAAACTGCTCCTTATGATTTGTGCACTTAGGGGTAGGGAGATCTGGTGGAACATTTTGCGCCAGAAAATCTACCTACCCCTAAGTGCGCAAGCGCGGTGTACGGTTTTGCGCATAAACTCCTTCTCCCGCGGCGATGCAATGATTTTTTGCTAATCCAGTGGATGTGCACTTGCGCAGCACCGCACACTCCCTCCTCCAGCTGATTCGGCGTCACTTCCGGTATAGCGTTTTGGCAAGGTATAGAAATCTGGCAGAACACCGGCAGTGAAGGGGGCGTGGCCAGCACAGTGACGTCTCATTTACAGGCTTGTGCAGCGAACTTTATCAGAGCAGGGAGAGAAGCTGACATCACAGGTCATGTGACCCTCAGTCAAATCTGATAAACCAGGCACTGCAGATAAAATGAGTTAATTGTAAAGTTGTTATATTTACCTAGTTAGGAACATAGAACGAACAAAAAAATAACTCTGACAACCCCTTTAAGAATCCTTGTTCCTTGCCTTGTGTTTACACATCTGCTGATCTATTGAGATATGAGCAAATGTCTTTTGTCATTGTCATCACATCAAAATTTCAATTTCCCTGTTTTTAAAAGAGAAAGTGATACCTCATAAAATATTTATTACTTAACATTCCCCATATGTCTACTTTTATGTTGGCATCATTTTGTATATGTAATTTTATTTTTTAGGACGTTAGAAGGCTTAGAAGTTCAGAAGCAATTTTTCAAGTTTTCTACAAAATTTCCAAAACCATTTTTGGAGTACCAATTCAGTTATAAAGTGATTTTGAGGGGCTTAGGTAATAGAAACCTTCAATAAATGACCCCATTTTAGAAACTACACCCATCAAATTATTCAAAACTGATGTTACAAAATTTAACACTTGAGGTGTTCCACAAGAATTAAAGGAAAATGGAGGTAAAATGTCACTTTTTTGGTCGATTTTAATTTTTTTTTGGTAGATTTTTTTTTTCTAGCAACACAGCAAGGGTTAACAGCAAAATAAACCTCTATATATTACTCTGATTTTGCAGTTTACAGAAATACCCCATATGTGGCGGTAAACTGCTCTATGGGCACAGTGGTCAGAAGGAAAGGAGCGCTATATGGATTTTGGAGGCTAGAATGGTTTTTGGGCACCATTTTGTATTTGAAGAGACCCTGACGTACCCCTACAGTGGAAACCCTCAAAAAGTGACCCCATTTTGGAAACTACACCCTTTAAAGAATATATTAAGGGGGTACTGACAACTTTTGACCCCCTAAGCGTTTTACGGAATTTGGAAACTGATGTAAAAATTTCAAGTTTTGTTTCTTCCAATAAAATGTTGCTTTACCCTCAAATTTTTCATTTTCACAAGGGGTAACAGGAGAAAAAGCACCCCATAATTTGTTACCCATTTTCTCCTGAATACGGCAACACCCCATTTGTGGTGGTGAACTGCTGTGGGCGCACATGGCAGGACTCGGAAAAGAAGGAGCGCCATATGGCTTTTGCAGCGCAGATTTTGATGGATAGGTTTATGGGTGCCATTGGTTTATATCAGGCATGCTCAACCTGCGGCCCTCCAGCTGTTGCAAAACTACAACTCCAAGCATGCCCAAACAGCCTACAGCTATCAGCCTACAGCAGGGCATTGTGGGAGTTGTAGTTTTACAACAGCTGGAGGGCCGCAGGTTGAGCATGCCTGGTTTATATTTTTTAAGTGATTGTCTTATGTGGGGGCTCATTTTTTGCGGGATGAGGTGACTGTTTGGGGTACATAAGACTTTTTGATCGCTTGGTATTACTCTTTTTGTGATTTAAAGGGACTCTGTCACCACTTTCTAACCCCCCCTTTTCAAAGTATTGTTATCTGCATGGCGCCCCTGTGATTATAAATGTGTTGTTAGAAGTTAAATTCGCCGTCTCCTTTTGATAAAAAGAGCTTTTATCTAACCTGTCAATCTTCTTGATAAGGTGCCCAGGGCGTTTCTTTTCGTCTCAATCTGCCGCCCGCCGCCGCCACCGTTGGTGCCCAGCTCCTCCCCTCATGCTTTCAGCGCCGCCTGAATGTAATCAAATACGCCTCCGGCTCTCTCTGTGCCCCCTCCTCCTTTTCAAGGAGGAGGGCTGCAGTGCTCGTCTGATGAGGAGGTTGAGCGAAGTGCGCGCATGCGCACTTCGCTCAATGAGGCTGATTGTAAATGTCCGCACGGGCGCATCAGGCACAGCCCTGTGCGCACGCGCGGGATCTTTGAAAAGGAGGAGGGGGCACAGAGAGAGCCGGAGGCGTATTTGATTACATTCAGGCGGCGCTGAAAGCATGAGGGGAGGAGCTGGGCACCAACGGTGGCGGCGGCGGGCGGCAGATTGAGACGAAAAGAAACGCCCTGGGCACCTTATCAAGAAGATTGACAGGTTAGATAAAAGCTCTTTTTATCAAAAGGAGACGGCGAATTTAACTTCTAACAACACATTTATAATCACAGGGGCGCCATGCAGATAACAATACTTTGAAAAGGGGGGGTTAGAAAGTGGTGACAGAGTCCCTTTAAGGTTACAAAAAAATTGCTTTTTTGGCACAGTTTTTATAATAAAAAAATAATAATGGCGTTCATCTGAGGGGTTAGGCCATGTGATATTTTTTATAGAGCAGGTCGTTACGCACGTGGCAATACCTGAGGGTACTTTCACACTTGCGGCAGAGGATTCCGGCAGGCAGTTCCGTCGCCGGAACTGCCTGCTGGATCCGGCAATCCGGACGCAAACTTATGGCATTTGTCAGACGGATCCGGATCCGTCTCTCCGGTGTCATCAGGAAAAAACGGATCCAGTATTATTATTTTTTTTGCATTTTTAAAGGTCTGTGCATGCGCAGACCGGAAAGCCGGATCCGTTTTGCCGCAACAAAAATCATGTTTTAGTGTCTCCATAACTGAGAGCCATAGGTTTTTTTTTTTTTTGTTGTTTTTTTTGGGCGATTGTCTTAGGTAGGACCTTGCGGGATGAGGTGACTGTTAGTACTGTGATATTTTTATAGAGTCGGTCGATACGGACGCGGAGATACCCAAGGCCTCTTTCACACTTGCGTTGTCCGGATCCGTCGTGCACTCCATTTGCCGGAGGTGCCCACCGGATCCGTAACAACGCAAGTGAACTGAAAGCATTTGAAGACGGATCCGTCTTCAAAATGCGTTCAGTGTTACTATGGCACCCAGGACGCTATTAAAGTCCTGGTTGCCGTAGTAGTAGTGGGGAGCGGGGGAGCAGTATACTTGCCGTCCGTGCGGCTCCCGGGGCGCTCCAGAATGACGTCAGAGCGCCCCATGCGCATGGATGACCTGATCCATGCGATCACGTCATCCATGCGCGTGGGGCGCCCTGACGTCACTCTGAAGCGCCCTGGGAGCCGCACGGACGGTAAGTATACTGCTCCCCACTACACTTTACCATGGCAAACAGGACTTTGGTTACCATGGCTGCCAGGACGCTATTCAGAAAAAGCTAAACGTCAGATCCGGTAATGCGCCGAAACGACATTTAGCTTAAGGCCGGATCCGGATTAATGCCTTTCAATGGGCATTAATTCCGGATCCGGCCTTGCAGCAATTGTTCAGGATTTTTGACCGGAGCAAAAAGCGCAGCATGCTGCGGTATTTTCTCCGGCCAAAAAACGTACCGTTCCGGAACTGAAGACATCCTGACCGGATTTCTCTCCATTCAGAATGCATGGGGATAATCCTGATCAGGATTCTTCCGGCATAGAGCCCCGACGACGGAACTCTATGCCGGAAGACAAGAACGCAGGTGTGAAAGAGCCCTAATATGTCTACTTTTATTTTTTTTCCTATTTGTTACAATTTTATTTAAACTTCGTTTTTCTTAACTTTTTACACTTTATTTTTTTGTCCCACTCTGGGCCTTCATCTTTTGGGGGTCTGATCCTCTTTACAATGCATTACAATACTTCTGTATTGTAATGCATTGGCTGTAAGTGTATACACTTACAGCTTCCTTCCTGTGAGATCCAGGGGGCTGGATCTCACAGGCTGTCATGGAAGGCAGCCACAATGCCTAAGGAAGGCATCCAGCTGCCTTCCCTGCCATCGCATCCCTGTCACAACAGCGCGGGGACCCGATGGCCACCCCCGCACCCGGCAGGATCCCACACGTGCAGCAGTCAGCGCTGACCGCGGCCGTGCAAGGAGTTAATGTGTCGGCATCAGTGTTTTCACCAATGGCGGCGCATACAGCAGGGGTCTTGCTATCAGTAACTGCTGGACCTCTGCCGCAGCTCTTGCGCCCGCCTGATCAGAGCGCCATAGTACTACGGTGCTCGGATTTCTGTCCCGGATATCAGCGCCGTACATGTACGGCGTTGGTATCCTACGGGTTAAGGGGTATTCCTATCTTGGACATTGATGGCATAATGTTAAAATAGATGCGGGTCTCCCTCCTGGGATCAGCTCCTATCGCCAGAATGGGTCCCCCGAATTGAAGGGAGAAAAGCTGTGTATGGATGGCCACCCTCTATTGGCAACTATTGGACTGCAGGAAATAACTGAGCCAGCACTCAGTGAAGGGATAGATGGCCGTGTGTACATTGTGCGCTCTGCATTCACCACTATAGGACATTGCAAAAGGACCCAGTGCATGTGCAGTGTGCTCTCCTTCAGTTCAGGGGCCCTGTTCTGGCAAAAGCAGTGGGTCTGGCACTACACAGCGCTGTCCATTGTGTAGCGGACAGAGCTGGTAACTATAGCTCTGGCCTTGCCTAAGAATTGGCCATCAATAATAAAATCCTGGAAAAACCCCTTTAGGGCTCATGCACACGAACATATTTTCTTTCCGTGTCCGTTCCATTTCAATGGGTCCGCAACAAAAACGGAAGTTACTCCATGTGCATTCCGTTTCCGTATGTCCATATTTCCGTCCTGCAAAAAAAAATAGAACGTGTCCTATTATTGTCTGCATTATGGACAAGGATAGGACTGTTCTATTAGAGGCCGGCTGTTCCGTTCCGCAAAATACAGAATGCGCACGGATGTCATCCGTATTTTTTGCGGACCGCAAAATACATATGGTTGTGTGCATGGGCCCTTAATCTCCTGTTCTGGACTCCAGGTTGTGATGGCTGCTACCTACATGAATACATTGTAACAAATTGTCAGCTGTGAGAAGTATTTCTGGATGTAAAGCACCACGTTCTCGCTGACAGTAAACTTTTGAAATGGTGAGAAATGAGTCAAACACCAAAAAGTTGCAGTTTGCAAATTTGTGACATTCTGTGAATTTATATTACTCTAAGCCATTTTAAAAACTGGGTAGAAAAGAGGACATGCTGAGCTATGTTAATTAGGTGCACCCCAAATTCATCAGGTTTAACTTTTTAAAAAGTTGGGGGGAAAAATGTAACTTTCTTCCCCCAATATGGCTTGGGGAAGGGGGGGGGGGTGACTGGAGTAACATCCCTTAACAAAACGACTATTTTTAAAGAACTAAGGGGATTATTTACTATGCTGAAATATGCCTAAATTAGGTGTATTTCAGGAGCAGATAGCGGCGCCGCTACTTCTGCAACTTCGCTTCGCTCATGCCATGTCTAAAATTGTGGGCAGGGATGGGCCAGCAGGCCCGTTTCATTCTTCATTTTCTACAGCTGTTTAGGGCTGAGCTGTGTGGTCCCGGCACAGGGACTACTGGGGAACAGGAAATCATCAGGAGCAGGGTTACCTACCGTCCAGAAATTTCTGGACAGTCTGTAAAAATAGGCGACTTCTTTCCTCTATCGGCTAGTAATTGACTCAATTATTTTGGTGGTAATTATCATCATTTTACAGCTCAGAGTAATCACTGGTCATCAGTATATTGAGCATCATTTATCTTTATCATTCGTTATGGTTTTCCAACTAGTCCGTAAAAAAAAAAATGTTGTCTGTCTGTGATTTTGTGATAAGTTGTCCAGAAAAAAGAAAATTTCTGGTTGGCGACCCTGATCAGGAGTGAGGGGAGCCGGATAATGACGCACCTTATTTTCTGCAGGGTGAGTTGTATTCTTTAAGCCAGAAGGAAGAAGACTAAAAGATTTTGTCAGGACCCCCCTCAACAGTATTATACAATGACATTCTATACAGAGACACTGTAGAAAAAGGACAGACAGCGGCTGTTGGGCCAAGTCTGAGAGAGCGATTTTGATTAGCCACAGGGGGAGGGAGGTTTCGAAGAAGTTCCTGGGGTGTTGGTAAGTGCCTTGTATGAACTTTCTCTACGTGATAAATGTCATTTGCTGACGTGACACAACCCCTTTAACTGTACAAAAGCAAAAGTTTTGAGTAATAATAATAATAATAAATTGGTTCCTTCTTCATATTTAAGCCATGTGGATGTCTAGTGTTTAGCCGGAACATCCAGTATGCCTCCCTTTGTAACCCTTTCGATTTAAGAACGCCTCCTCCAGGGGAGCAACTAATTTGTCAATTGCAAAGTCTCTAAAGCTTTTAAAAGAAGGGTTATGTGCTGTAATAAGAGGTTTGGCTGCATTGGAAACCTTCTCTTGGTGGGGGTTTCCTATGTAATTAATGTTAAACCTTCTGGAGGAGCTTCCCACATGCATTAGATCACATTGTGCACTCTGAATTACAGTCCAGATATTGCTTTATAGTAAAAGATGTATTACATGGCTATGACCTACATTTATAGAATCCCGTATGATGCGAGAGGGAGAAAAAGGAGACCACTAGGGAATGTGCTAGTGTCTCATCGTCATAGAATATCAGCAGATATTTTATGTCTGCAAGTTGACACACTAGGGAATGCGTTATCTCCTTCCTTGCACAATAAAGCCTCTTTCACACGTCGGTGATTTCCATCCGTGACTGTGAAGCCAAAACCAGGAGCGGGGCCTCCACCGACATAAGGTGGAAGGGAAAGAGCTGCATCTGGTTTTGGCTCTAAATCAATGAATCAGCAGATACTTGTTCTGCTTCCTTCTTTTACCTCTGTCTCTGAATTTCAGCAGAAACTATAACCTAGAAGACATCTCCAGACTTCTTGTGAGTCAATTGTGTCGGGACTTGTCCCGAGGTGACTTAATTTCTGCGCTGCTCCTGAGTGACGTGTCACCATGTGTCACTATTTGTTTATCCACGGTGGCATCTGGCCCCGACTCTGCTATAACGAGGGCTCCCACAAGAGACACGCACATGTGCAGAGACCGACATGCTCATACAGGTATACACCGTCAGTGTATTCAGTCTCCACTCTCCGCCTCTTGTCTTGGACTATTTTCGTATTTTCTGGCGTGTCGCGTGTCAGTCGTGCATCATCAGTACTCAATAGATGGTTTGAATAACAGATCTGGGCGTGACTGGGAATGTCCGCCTGTCCTCCCACTGAAACTGCCTGCTCCTGTGTCACTTCCAGGTAGAGCGCTCAGTTTCTGTGAGAGTCTGACTCCTGCTATGAAGCATGTACTGTACAATGACACTGCCATCTATAGGAAAATAGAGAGCAAATCAGACTCCTGAGGGGATGATCCTCCGAAATATGTGTGGAGACCAGATACAAGTTGTACAGAATTGCATCTTCAGAGCGGAAATCTACCAGCATCTTGCTTTTTCTCTGGCTAACTAGCTCTGGTAAATTGGCATTCTGAGAAGGCACTGTAGAGTCACAGAACATGGGATGTTCTCAAGCTTGCTCACAGCTTCCAGTGACTACCAGCAGACTAGTGAGTGCAGCTCTGGAGTGTAATACATTGTAAAATCTTATCAGTACAAAATAAGGAGTATAAAGGTACTTTCACACTAGCGTTGTTAGAATCCGGCAGGCAGTTCCGTTGCCGGAACTGCCTGCCGGATCCGGAAATCCGTATGCAAACGGATATCTTTTTTCCCCGGATACGGATCCGTTAGACTTATTCATTTAAAAAACAGTATTATCCGGAATAACGGATCTGGTATTTAATTTTTTTTCAAAGATAGAAACAACTGCTCATACATAGACCGGAAAAAAACAGATTCGGCGATGCAGCAATTTCCGGGACACTTGGTACCGGATCCAGCATTAATACATTTCAATGGAAATTAATGCTAGATCCGGCAAGAGCGGTAGTGTTCTGGAATTTTGGCTGGAAAAAATACTGTACAAGGGACAGAACGGAAGACATCCTGATGCATACTGAACAGATTGCTTTCCATTCAGATTGCATTGGGACAAAACAGAAGCGTTGTTTTTGTTTTTTTACACCAGGTGTGAAACCTCTTAAATACACATTACAGGTTCTAACTCAAGAGCAATAAAGGATAAGTAGTGCATTTACAGAGATAATCCACTAGTAGAATAGTGAGTGCAGCTCTGGAGGATAATGGAGGATGTAACTTAGGATCTGTACAGAATAAGTAGTGTATGTACACAGTGACTCCACTCGTAGAATAGTGAATGCAGCTCTGCAGGATAATACATGATGTAACTCGGGATCAGTACAGGATAAGTAATGTATGTGCACAGAGACTCCACCAGCAGAAAAGTGCAGCTCTGGAGTACAATACAGAATATGTCAGGATCAGTACTGAAAAAGTAATGTATGTACGTAGTGACTTCACTAGCAGAATAATGAGTGCAGCTCTGGAGTGTAATACAGGATGTACACTGGAAATCAAAATTAAGGAACAATTTATGAACACTTGATTTTTTTTTTTTTTAAAGAAATAATGTAATTTTCATTGATCGGCAGGTGAAGGAATTTTTGTTGTGGCTACCACGCTCCAAGAACAGTGTTTTACAAAATAACAAAGGCACTTCAACAAAAAAACTTTTATTTTGCAGAATACATAATGATCAAAATTGGAGAACATCGATGACTATAGCACACAGAAAGATACAACTACATTTTCTGAATGTTACAGCAGTCACGATTAAGTGTTCAGACCTTTGCATTTAAAGGGCTTCTGTCACCCCCCATTTAGCAATTTTCATTATCAGACATTAGCTATTTGCTAATGTCAGATGAGTCCATATATATCACTGTTACCTGTCTCTGTGCTGTAATTTCTGTAAAAATCGTACTTTTTAAATATGCCAATTACTTCGCTACCAGCGAGTTGGGCGGTTACTTGCTGGTAGCCGCCGCATCCTAGGACTATAAACACGCCCCCTCCTCCACTTGATCGACAGGGCCAGCGAGCGCTCTCCTCTTCTCGCTGGCCCTCTCTGCCCATAAAATCCAGCGCTTGCGCCGTACCGGTCCTCATTCGGCGCAGGCACTCTGAGAGAAGGATGCTCTCTTGCCCGCTCCTTCCTCAGTGCGCCTGCGCTGATGACGTCAGCCTACACCCGGAAAAGGAAGAGACCATGGCACTCGTTTTCAAGTAATCAGAAGTAGTTCATTTATTGTCCATCCCAAAATTGGATCTTTTTAACAATGGCCGTGGTCTCTTCCTATTTCAGATTGATTATTTCCACTGAGCACCAACAGCTTTACAAGGAGTGCCATCCACTATAATTATTATACACCCGGAAAAGAGCATCACTAAATGGGGGGTGACAGAAGCCCTTTAATGACTTCAGCACATCTGTGGCCACAGGACATCTCTCCTCTCTCACACTGCTCTGGTGTGATTTTTGGCTCACTCTTCCTCCAGTCCCTTCCACGGTTCGGTGACTATAATGGAGTTCTTGTCCATTACTGTCAACAAGGATTTTCCAGATGTTTTCTATTGGGTTTAGATCAGGACTCAGACTGGCCCTTTCATTATTTATTTCAATATTTTCAGTTTCAAGAACTGCTTTACCCGTTTTTCTGCGTGACAGGGGGCATGGTCCTGTGTGAAAATTGCTGTCTGATTTAGTGATGACCACAGGGAAGGAACCACATGTTGTCGAGAGAGGTTCTGATCAACATTTGCCTTCACTCTGATATGTAGCTGTATAAGAGGCCCAACTCCTGCTTCAACTTTCCAAACCAAACACTTCCTCCTCCACTTTTCACGGACTTCCTTACACACTTTATTCAGTCTTTCCACAGTTTTATGACAAACATGTTTCCCAACAGACCCAAATACATTAAAGTTGCTTTCATCAGTAAAGTAACCTTTGGACCACTTCTCCTCTGACCACACAATATGCTCCTCAGCAAAGGACGGTCTAGCAGTCTAGCCTTTTATTTCTTTCTGCTAATGAGAGGTATGGTCACTGCAGACATTTATATGATGAGACTGATCCTTACCCTGTTCAGTGCTGAACTGGTGAACCATTCCAGCTGCAGTGTTGAACTGTTTGCCCATTGACATTCTTTGCATTATCCTGTCCTCTCTTGCATATGTCTTTTGTGGATGACCAGCCTTCTTGGGGTACTTGAGTTTGTAAAGATGCAATATTCTAGAAATCACAGACTTGGAACGACCAACTTCTCTTGCAATGTCTGATAGGGTCACCTCTTCGGACTTCAACTGGACAACCTGCTGCTGGAGGGTTTCAATTACTTCAGAATGGCTCAGTGAAAACTGGAAAGTTAAGGAGAATTGAACAGATCATCACTAACAAGCATTCATAGTAAAGCTAGTTAGCAATGATCTGGAGGTGTAAATGCATCGCCGATGAACGGGCAAAACATTTGTTCTTTAGGTAATTAAATCGTTTGTGCACCACAAAAAATCCTTGTTTCCCAGTGGCAGATTGTGCTGTGTAAACACGATCTTCCGGGAAACGAGTCTGTATGGAGAAGAGCGGTGGCATTAGTGATCACTCCTCCCATACACTGGTGTCCTCCGCTAGCGATTAGGAGATTGTCGTGAAGGAACGCTTTACCTGGCCCGAGAATTGCAAAGATTATCACTAATAAGTGTTCATCGTAACGCTCATTAGCAATGATCGGGATATATTAATGTAATGCAGATTATCCGATGAACAAGTGAAACGGTCGTTCATTGGGTAATCCGATCATGCACACGCTAAAATGTTTACTGGCAGCAGATCGTGCCTTGTAAACACGATCTGCTGGCATAAGCGATCGCTCCTCCCCGTACTCTGGAGGAGATCTACATGCAGTGGTCTCCTCCGCTAGTGATTAGCAGATTATGCTTCCTTCCTGACAATCTGCGGTAATATTGTCCCATGTAAAGGGACCTTTAGGCTGTCAGTTAAATGGGGTTTATCAGATAATTAAGGAAATTAACACCAGGTGCCAGATTATCACCAATAACTGGGATATATCTGAAAGCGTTGTCTAACTTTATTGTGTTCTTTTTCAAATATCTCATTGCTTTTCTTTATGCTGTTTCAGAATATATGTAACTCATGAAATATGCTTAAAATACTGATCTTTTACTCCTGTTTGGTTAATTTCAAATATGTTCTCTAATTCTGATCTCCACTTTATAACTCAAGATTGGTACTGGATAAGTAATGTACCGTATTTTTCGCCCTATAAGATGCACCTAGGTTTTAGAGGAGGACAAGTCAGGTCAGACCCCCAATGTTAATCAGACCTCATCTCAGACCCCAATGTGAATGACCCCCAATCAGACCTCAGATAAGAGCCCCAAGCCTCTCATCAGCCCCCACTGTCTCTTATCAGACCCATATGAGCCCCCATGCCACAGAGAACTTAAAATAAAAAGAAAACATTTACATCTGCTCCGGACGCCGCTGCTCTTCACCTACAGTGCGATCCTCTTCATTCTGCCATTGGCTGTGCTGTAAACCGGCGCAAATAGCGTGAGGTCAGAGAGCGCCCTCACGGTGTGTGCAGCCACAGCACAGCCGACCGCCGAGGACCAGGAAACGGTGAGTACAGAGCCTTCACCGCTTCCCGGTCCTCTGGTACTAATGAGCACCTCCATAATGGAAGCGCTTATTAGTATTCACCCCATAAGCTGCAGGGACATTTTTGCCACACTTTTTTGGGAGGGGGTGTGTCTTATGGGGCGAAAAATACGGTATGTGACTTTGCTGTTTTATGGATATTTATTTTGTATAATAGTGATGGGCACATCTTGGGGCTGAACCATGCACCTTTTCCTGTGGAAGCAAATTTAGAGATGGGTTGATCCAGGATGTAATGTTAATATTTATTTGCAGATCCTCTGTATAAGTTTAGTAAAAGCAAATGATGTTCCTTTTCTTCTAGAGCTTCAATGGAATTGAGGAAATGGTTGAGTTTCTTCCTGCCACAAACACGAAAAAAATGGAGAAAATGACGCTAAAAAAGAAACTATTGATAGTTGGCATAATTGTCGCCTTTGCACTCATTTCTCTCGCAATCGGCCTCTTAGTCTGGCACTTTGCATGTAAGTGAACCTGGGCATCTTATGGTTTGAGGATGGAGGCGTGGGATCGACACAGGCATCAGTTCTTTAATTGTCTTTTTTATTTCCAGACCGGAACAGACCAGTACACAAAATGTTTACTGGTTATTTAACGGTAACTAATATCCCTTTTGTTGATGCATATGAGAACCCAGCATCTCCAGAATTTGCAGATCTATCCTCAAAAGTGAATGAAGTGGTGAGTGGATTAATCTCAATACTGGATTTTTATTCTTTAAGACAATGATCGGTCTGTGGAAGCGAGAGGATAATTTACATGTAGAATTCACAATTTTCTTCCTCTTTTGCAGCTGCTGAATGCCTATCTCAGTGATCCTGCCATTGGGCCATTCGTGCTCAGCTGCAACGTCACAGCATTCAGGTAAGTTCCAGCCAAAGTGTTAATATCCAGAGGGGAGTTTAAAGAAAATCAACCATAAGATGTCTGTATAACAGCAGTAAAATAAAACATGGAGTTAATTCTTCACAATCCAGCCCAAGTTTACATACCATGGGACAGATACTGCCCCCATTGCTGTTCCCCTGATATGGTGGAAGTATGTACTATGAATAGAAGTCAATTGTGCCCTGATACAAACTGAGTTGGGGTGATTTATGCCAGCCTGGCGTTTTATGCCTCTTTGATATTTCCTGTCATGCTGGAGGATGTGCTTTATGTACGACGATGTGCAGACCTCATCACAAATTGAACAAATCTTTTGACGGTCCTTGCTCCTAGATTGAAATCTACTCCAGGCTAGCTAGAGTAGATTTCAGTGGTCATTTATGCAAGCAAACTGGCATAAATTATGATAATTTGCTGGGACTGATGGCCCGGCTCCACCACACCCCAGCGACGAGGGTGGCATAGAAATGCCATGTGCATCTACATTCGTGCACAGTGGCGTTCAAAAAGTTACAAACTGGGGGTTGGCTACTTTTTACTCTCAAGATTTTCATTAAAGAACAAAGAGTGTATATGACTTTATGCATACTGTCCTCTCAACAATCAGTATGAAGTCTAGGCCAGTCTTGATATCCCGTGCACTGTCAGAGGACGCACCTAATTTATGACGAGCCGCACTCCTCGTCATAAATTAGGTGGATCTTCTTGCAGTCCTCATGCCTAACCAGAAAACTGACTGCTGAGAGCTGCTGTAGATTTCTGGCTTCATTTACGCCAGAAAACTGGTATAAATGAAGATAAATTTGTTGCTGTGGCTGACCAAGCCCTTCCCCACCCTTGCCACACCTCCTTTTGAGAAACGTGGAGAGTAGTATTATCTAGGATATCGGAAACCAAAATCTACCTGCCTCTGGGTCACATTGGATCTCTGAGGAAGAAAAGGAGACATGACTTGAGATCCAAATACCCACACCCCTATTCTTTTCCCTTGAAGAAACTAAATAACGGAGGAAAGGACCTGTGAAAAATGAGGGTGGAGAAGTAAGAGAAAATGTGTGTCCTAGAGGAACACCACATCAAAAATATTAGAATGAGGGGTGTACTAGCCAGAAATAGCATGCATGAGTTAGAGAGAGACAGATACTAAAACCCACTAAATATAAGAGATCAGGACAGGGACAAAGAGGCAACCACCTCATCCTAGGGTTGCAACACACAAAGGTACAAAAGGGAGACTAAAACACAGAATGGGAAAACGTAAAAGACAGAAGGGAGGGGGGAACCAAAACGCTCAATTACAACTGGAAGGCAATCCAGGTTTGTAGACTTCGCAGTTCACTTCAGAACTGGAGAGGTTAAACTATAGGCAAGTGATAGCGGTCCAGTCCCCAACGGCTTAAAGGAATAAACTAGATATAATGTCCTCTCAAGGTGAGGGGCCAGTCTTCCTCTCGGTGCAAAATTTCCACAAGGGGGAAACATTTAGGCCAGGGGCAGCCTTAGGAGAAGGACTATCCAAAATTATACCTGAATCGAGAATGAATTCTCCTTGAAAAGTAGGCATATGGCCAGTTATTGTATGAGAAGCACAGATGTGCAATGAGCAGGACCGTAGTACGGTTAGGCAAACGCCAAAATTATGCAATGGGTCCGGATATGGATATAGAAGTCTATTGTTTTTGTTCGTGACGCCAATTGTAGCGTGCGCGGGGTACAGTCTCAGGGCCCTTTAAGGTGTTGCAACTCACGTACCAGATTAGGAATGCCAGAGTGGGATAATGTCTCTGTGTAGTAGTAGGTGTAGTGTCAACGGTGTCTCCTACCTGGGTACGGCTGGACTCCTGGATCCTGGCTCACTTGCAATAAATGAGTGTTGCTAGTAGGAGTAATTTGAGGGTTTAAGTAGCAGTGAATGAGATCCAGACTTGGAATATAATTCAACTTTTCTTTACTGGAGGCAGCATTTATCCATATGAGTTACAGCAATAGTCTTGGGTCCCAGCAGGTGTTGGCAATGTATGGCAGGGATCAATATCTCTTCTGCTCCTATCATGTGCCTGGAGAATATGGCAGGAATCTATATCTTCTGCTCTGTCTATCTTCTGCTGTGTATGGGACTGACTAGCTGAGGAGGAATTTGGCTTCTCCTGGTCTCTGGATGTTACTCACAGTTATGGTTCGTCCTGAAGATCTGGAGGTGGCTGCTTGCTGGTCACCAGTTGAGGCTGAAGGGCTCAGACTAGGAATGAAGATCTTTGGTCTCAATCGAGACAAGATCCTGGTTTGGGATCCCTATTTCCTGGAGCTCCTACTTGCACAGCCTTCCCCTTGCAGGGAGAGCTGGAACACACCACATCTAAATGGTTTTTTCCCTCCCTTGCTGCAGGGCGTGCGAAACTCCACTTCCCTTAAGCAGGAGGGCAGAACAGAAATGGAATGTTCCATTCTGAATGGCCATAACATTAAAACTAATCCTACCAACGATGCCGCCACCTGCTGGCAGACCTGAAACACTACAAAGGAAATATCACATTTACAATGGTTTCAACTGCACAGTGGTGAATGACATGAGGGAAATCACATCAAATGACCGTGTTGATGCCCTTAGCAGATTGTAGCGGGGTAAAAGCGTTTAGTAACCCCACTCTGGGGTGTTACAGATGCAGCGGGAAGACCCATCTATAGCAAATGTCTTTCTGCAGTAGGTGTTGCTACAAGGGTTTAAGAGCTCAGCTCCTTTGAATAGTCCCTGGAAATATATCCTCTGGATCTTCTGGCTCGCAGTGGATATTTCACTACTATGTCACTAGGGGGTCTTTCTTTGCATGGTGCAGCAAGAGCCCTAGCGATTTCCATATGTCCTGTACCACCTGTAAAACATCAGTCCCATCTTCAGGAAGTCCCCTAATTCTGAAGTTCTCCACCCCAGGATAATTTTCTAAATCTTCTGTTTTCATTATGGTGGCTTCAAGTTGCCCCTTGAGGTCAATCACCATGTTGGAGTTTTGTTTGGCTTTCTGTATGGTGGCCCCTACCTTCTGATCTTGGGGATCAAGGTGCCTCCCAGTGTCTGATGTCACCCCTCAAGAAATTTAGTAATCGTAAAAGTAGTCTTATATAGAATATATAAGTAATGGAGTTGCTTCAAGGTCCCTCCCTGTGCTGGCTAAAGATGGTCGCCTGTGAATCACCGATACCCTAGCGTCCCGTGGGCTTTGTTAGGATGAATGCGGACCCTCCAGGGCAGTAGATGTAAATGGATCTGGAGTACCCGAGACCTGCTGCTGAATTCTGCAAGTCGGTAGTTGCAGCACAGTTCTTCCCTCTTCTTTTGCGGCTGCCTGAGACTGTTTGCAACCTCCATGGGCCATCCAGCGGGTGCCCAGATGTGCGGGGAGAGGAATGATCTAAAACAGGGGACAGCTGCTTTCATTAGCTATAGATAGCTGCGATGAAGTGAGTGGGAGTTGTGGAGCTCAACAGTCATGTGTCTGCCATCTTGGGCTGCCAGTTTATGACTTTTTTTTTATGCCAGTTTTTGTATTGGCTGCTCATGTAAAGCCAATGCATCTCCAACCAATAGAGGTGAAAAAAGAACGAAGAATAATGTCACTAGAAAAATACACCTACCATCATACATCAGCAAGTACTGATTGCTAATGGCACACTTAGAAAGTTACATTGTTCAAAAAACTCAATTTCAGATTATGGATACCAAAAAGTAAAGCATATAACAGCGTCCATGCAGGCAGAAATATTTTTATTTTATTTTTAGCACATCCCATGCATAAGTGCAACATTTTGATCCATGCGGTGGTCTTTGTCGAGCAGGACATACATCTGGGTGGGTTGAAACATTGCTTTTATGTGTGGGATTCGTCAATAAACTGCAGAGCATGTTTGCCTGCATGGATGCTCTCATGCACTTCATTTACTTCCCTGATGCATGTTCACCCAAACTTTCCTTATTGTAAGAGTTAATAACAAGGAAAGTTGTTACCTGATGATGATGATGATGATGGTGACTTATAGAGTGGATTAAATTAACATCTCAATACAAATAACCCTCTTCCTGCCTCTTCTCGTCCCACAGTGAGGGCAGCGTCATTAGTTATTACGTGTCAGAGTTTAAAGTGCCAGCATATCAGGAGGACGCCCTCGACAAAGCCATGAGTGAGCTAAAGGTGAAGACGGCCATTGCGCGGCGTATGACTCTGGCGGTGGATGCGTTTGTGGCATACCGTAAGTTGTGACGTTGGATTTCTTTACTCTTCAGCATATTTCCAATGATATATAGCAACTTCATACAGAGACTCATCTACTCACAATAACTTCCACTCGAGTCTATACCCCCTATACACTCAGTATATAGTGTCCATGCACATCACCATATATATACAAGCGAACACAACTGACTTATTACAGTGTCTACTTGAGCCGTACATGGTTGCACACAGTCTATATACTGTAAGCGTGCGTTTTCTTCATACATATATGCGTATGATCTCTATACACAGGATAAACATTAAAGGGGTCATTTATCAAACTGGTGTAAAGTAGAACTGGCTTAGTTGTCCATAGCAACCAATCAGATTTCACCTTTCATTTTCGAGTGGAGCTGTCCTCAATGAAAAGTGGAATCTGATTGGTTCCTATGGGCAACTAAGTCAGTTCTACTTTACACCAGTTTGATAAATGACCCCCTAACTACATGAATACAGCCTACACATGCATATTTGCATATTATTGCCCCACATACACTATACACATTTACTAATGGTGTACACACAAGCTAGATCTGTACAAACTTGCTTACTATTGCCACATACATGTGCACAAATACAGTCTATAAAGACATGTTATCTCTAAATACAAGTATGAACTATGTACACACTATCTACACACAAATGACATTAATATGGTGTCTATACATATCGCTGCATACGTCTACACTTGTACACTACATATATACAGACATCAACCTATACAAATACGTGCACACTATGGCCACATGTAAACACCAGGGGCTGATTTTAATTAGAAGATTCTTTTCTCCTGAATGCTAGGCCACGTGATGTCAAATGACATGGCAGCTAATCTTGTCTCTCCTTTATTCCAGAGACCGATCCGCAGATGGCGAGAATGTTCCGTGACAGTGAGTGACATTTTTCTTACGTTGAGGCTGGTATTTATTGTTGTATCTCAGTCATTACATTTATTGGATGTTATGTTTTCTTAGAAATTATTGTGATCAATAAAACGTGTTCAGTGCAGTGTCTCATACAGTTGCTTCTTTTGCGCTTTGAATATGACCACGCCATTTTGTTTTGTGTCCTCACCCACAGACCGCTGCACTTTTTTACTTCACGCCAGCCCTGGAGTTGTGACTCAGTTTTCCACCCCTGGATTTCCCAACTTTCCTTATGGACCTAATGCCAGGTGTCAATGGGCATTGCGTGGAGATGCTGGTCACATGCTACTGCTTCACTTCAAAACCTTCAAGATGGAGCCTTGCAAGGCAAACAAAGGAGACTACATTACTGTGTATGACTCTCTGACCGCCATGGAGCCGCGCATTATGGTGAAGTGAGTGCGTAAAGGAGGAACCTTAGCCCCGGAAGGGTTTTATATGAGGATTATAGGGTCATCTTTGTTTTGGGTGCTGCAGCTTCTCATTTCTGACCCCTTGGTCTTTGCAGGTTATGTGGCAGTTACCCCCCGTCCTACAACTTGACCTTCATTTCCTCACAGAATGTCATGCTGGTCACTCTGGTCACAGACAATGTGGGGAGGTATCCTGGCTTTCTGGCTGAATTTAAACAGATAGAGAAGACCACATGTAAGATCTGTTCTGCCATGTCTATCAGCCGGTTATTTTATGTATATCAAATCTTAGCAGAAGTAATAGACAAGCTGTGCCTTTTCTTCCAGTGTGCGGGGGAGTCTTAAAAGATGCCAGTGGTGAGTTCAGTACGCCCTTCTACCCAGCTCATTACCCTCCCAACAGGGAATGTATATGGGACATCCAGGTATGTGTGCCGGGTGATAAATCATAAAGATGCCCCTTATCCAGACCCATTACCCATCTCCTTCTACTTTCATGTATTTTTTTTTCCCTTCTGCAGGTTCCTGCAAACCAGCATGTGAAGATTAGATTCCTCATGTTCTACCTCTTGGAGCCCTCAGTCCCCATCACATCGTGTCCCAAGGACTACGTGGAGATCAATAATCAAAAGTAAGGCTAAAAGTGCATTTTACACCAACTGGTTCTTCATGCTGAGCCTTGTTCACATGAGATCTTTCTAATGCACAAAGTCTGCTGTAGGGGACAGCAGCCTGTTATTTTGTTCTACTGGATGAAACTATGGTTTGTGCGTTGAAGGTGACAACCTGTCAGCTGCGCTCCCTTACACTCCCTGAACCTCAAGAGCTTTAGCTGGTATAATATAATGGTAAAGCGAAATTAATGTTATAATAATTTCAGGGTTGTCAGGCCACCAGGGGATTGCTCTGCCTAGTCCTCACCATCATCCCTGTCCTCCACTTCTCCTAGATACTGTGGGGAACGATCTCCATTTGTCGTTTCCAACAACAGCAGCAGAATGATTGTGAAGTTCCGTTCTGACCAGTCGTTCACGGACACCGGCTTCTTGGCAAACTACTTAACCTACGAGCCTGATAATCGTGAGTACGGGTGTTTAAACTTACTCCAGCATCTGTAGATGTAGACTCTGGTCATGGTATATGGTTGATATGCATGCTGTTGTTTGACTCCAGCCCTCATGATCACCTCTGCTGGGGTTTCCCTGCATTGGGATCTTCACTTCTTCAGTCATTTTTCCATTCTATCACTCAGGATGTGTTTGCATGTTCCAGTTGTCACACCTACATCATGACGTCCACACCATATCCCGCTGTAACATGGGAATCGTTCGTCCCTATGGACATATATCAAATATGATGCATATTGCAGCTTGGGATTTACCGGTCTTGTCTAAAATATAGGCACTGTAAGCAGTGGCGTACATAGAGAAATAAGGGTCTTATAGCAAGGATCAAAACAGGCCCCCCACACAGGACAGGGTTTCTGCCTAAACCCTTTTCAAACACCCGTGAGCCATTTTTCCACTGCTTCACTTCCTAAAAGTTGTTCCTTTAGAGTTTAGAGGGTAGAGTCCTGACCAAGTTTTCACCTCCAGTAGAAGAGGGGATGATCCTAGCTGGGCCAGGGCCCCCTCTTGCCCTGGGCCCCATAGCAGTCACATGGTCTGCCTCGATGGTAGTTGCGCCCCTGACTGTATGACTAGACAGTCTAAATATTCACCAGATGTATGACAGTGGATCATAACTTTCTTGCCCTTTTAGGCACTTCTGTCTAACATTAGACCACATGTTGTTTAGCTTAAAATTCTGTCGCAAAATGGCGCATCTTAAACCATAGCCCTCTCCTGTAAAGTAACAACTCTTTCCTGTGAATGTGGTGTAATGAATTATTCCTTTTGGATAATTTTAAAAATATGTCTAAAATTGGAAAAGCCAAATTGCACCAAAAATGTGTCAGATTGTGTCGCAAATAATCATAGAATTCAGGTGCAGCTACAACAGTAAATGTGGCCCACTGTGTTGGTAGGCTTCCAAGTGTTGCTGGTTTCTCCTATCCATCATCACCGACTGATTTCTGTTTTCTGCAGCCTGTCCCGACCAATTCGTCTGTAAGAGCGGCCGCTGTATAGACTTGGATCGGAAGTGTGATGGATGGAATGACTGTGGAGATTCAAGCGATGAAAATTCATGCAGTGAGTATAATAGTGCTGCAGCCATGTGTCTTACACTATGCTGGAGGGGAATGATGGCCTTAGCTTCTTGCCTGTAGATGCCCTGTGTGCAGGGTCTGCCCTATAGTCGCAGTTATGTTCAGAGATTACCACCTCACAAAGTCTCCATTGTCTTCTCCTCCCTACAGCCTGCACAGCCCTGCAGTTCCGCTGCAAGACCAGCCAGCTGTGCAAACCCCGGTTTTTCCTGTGTGACGGCGTGAATGACTGCGGAGACGGCACTGATGAACTGGACTGTAGTAAGTCTCTACTATTCTGTGGTGGATATGGTCGCGGCTGTCACATGATCATCTGGTGATAACTGTTCTGTGTCTCTTTCAGAATGTCCAGACAAGTATCTAAAATGTAGAAATGGCAAATGTATACCACAGGAGCAGAAATGTGACAAAACTGATAACTGTGGGGATGGCACCGACGAGTCCGACTGTGGAGAGGGTGAGTGACAGACGGCAAATAAACTATAAATGTACAAATGATATGTGTGAGTATGCAGGGGTGCACATAGCCTTTCTACTGCCTGAGGCGAAAACTGAAAACTGGTACTTTCACACTAGCGACAAGGAACTTCGGCAGGCTGTTCCGGCGGGTGAAAAGCCTGTCTGATCCGTGCTGCTGCTAGTGCACGCATGCCCCCGGACTAGGGCTCTGGCCCTATTGACTATAATGGGGGCAAGCCGAGAGGCGGCCGGAATGAAACTACAACATGTCGTAGTTTTATTACGGCTGCCTCTCGGCATGTTTGCCGTGCAGCCACCGGAACTCCGGCCCGCCCCTATTATAGTCACTGGGGCCGGAGCTTTAGTCCGGGCGCACGCTTGCACTAGCGGCAGCACCGATCAGACAGGCTGTTCACCTGCCGAAACAACCTGCCGGAGTTCCTTGCTGCTAGTGTGAAAGTACCCTTACTGATGAGGTGGCTGTGCAGTAAGGATGGAGAGCACAGTGCTCTCCATTAAAGGGAGTCTTTCACCTAATCTGAGCGTTTTAGACCGCTCAGATCAGGTTATAGACTCTTTGATCCTCATTACAATCGTACCTTTCTCTTCTGTGTCCCTCGTCCAGATCATAAAAATAACACTTTTTAAACTTATGCAAATTATCTTCTGAAGGTGCCCAGGGGCGGCGTTACTGGGCGATGTGCCCAGAAAAACACACCTCCAGCCGGCGAACGTCACGAGCGAGACCAGAGGATGGCGGGCTGGGAACTGGCCCGCACTTGCGCACTGCTCTGCCCATTATGGGCAGAGGAACAGCCTTTCATATTCCGCATGCGCCGGCCGGCTGTCTTTAGTTGGCCGGTGCATGCGCAATATGAAAAGCTGTTCCTCTGCCAATAATGGGCAGAACAGTGCGCAGGTGCGGGCCAGTTCCCAGCCCGCCGTCCTCTGGTGCCGCTCGTGACGTTCGCCGGCTGGAGGTGTGTTTTTCTAGGCACATCGCCCAGTAACGCCGCCCCTGGGCACCTTCAGAAGATAATTTGCATACGTTTAAAAAGTGTTATTTTCATGATCTGGACGAGGGACACAGAAGAGAAAGGTACAATTATAATGAGGGTCAAAGAGTCTATAACCTGATCTGAGCGGTCTAAAACGCTCCGATTAGGTGAAAGACTCCCTTTAACATTTATTGGAGAATGTGTGCACCCTGAGAATGGAAATACCACTATAACCCCATGTGTGCTGCGATTGTGTTTGACTATTCCAGCACAAACCACGGGGGCACACAGTATTATGCCTCATTCACACGTCAGTATTTTGGTCAGTGATTTCCATCAGTGATTGTGAGCCAAAAACCAGGTGCGGTTCTAAACACAGAACAGGTGCAGATATTTCCATTACACCTCATCTCTGATTAGCCTACACCCCTTGTTTTGGCTCACAATCACAGGTGGAAATCACTGACCAAACACTGATGTGTGAATGAGGCTTAAGAAGGGAGGGTATTCTACCAGAGACATCACTGGTCCTGTCCACATGCCTGTTATATACATGAATAAGATGAAATTTCAGGCACCGCTATGGACAAGACAGACACTGTGTTCATTCTTAGCCCGCACAGTCCTTCTAATGCATCGATGTTGTGATTATTGATGCTACTGAGATGGAAATTGTCTTACGATGTCCGTGGCAATGTTCTGGATTCTTGGTGCATTGGAGCGGAAAGACTGGCACAAAACGGATCGGTTTATCGGCATATAAAAAATGACATTGCTTGTTGGTTTGTTTTTGCAGCTGTGACGACCACTTGCACAGTGAACACCTTCAAATGTGACAGTGGAGAATGCATGACCAAGCTGAACCCGGAGTGTGATGGCGTGAAGGACTGCGCTGATGGCTCAGATGAGAAGCCAATGTCCTGCAGTAAGTCCCCGTATCCACCCCAAGAGTTGGGGATTCTTTACTGCGTGTGAGGAGCTGGTGTAAGCCACACAACGTGCAAAACAAGAGGCAGCTACGCGAAACTTAATGTAGAGGCTCCATAAAAAGAAATGGTATTAGTCATACAGCTCTACATACACACATGTTATACATATTATAGGGTCGGTCTTATCAGGTCAGGTGTGTGTGTGTGTGTATATATATATGTGTGTATGTATATATATATATATTTACAGTACAGACCAAGTTTGGACACACCTTTTCTTTATTTTCATGACTATGAAAATTGTAGATTCACACTGAAGGCATCAAAACTATGAATTAACACATGTGGAATTATATACATAACAAACAAGTGTGAAACAACTTATAATATGTCATATTCTAGATTCTTCAAAGTAGCCACCTTTTGCTTTGATTACTGCTTTGCACACTCTTGGCATTCTCTTGATGAGCTTCAAGAGGTAGTCCCCTGTAGTTCACTTCAGAGGTGTTCCCTGTCAGGTTTAATAAGTGGGATTTCTTGCCTTATAAATGGGGTTGGGACCATCGGTTGCATGAAGAAGTCAGGTGGATACACAGCTGATAGTCCTACTGAATAGACTGTTAGCTGCTTTTTTCTTGCCATAATACAAATTCTAACAGTCTATTCAGTAGGACTATCAGCTGTGTATCCACCTGACTTCTCCATGCAACTGATGGTCCCAACCCCATTTATAAGGCAAGAAATCCCACTTATCAAACCTGACAGGGAACACGTCTGAAGTGAACTACAGGGGACTACCTCTTGAAGATCATCAAGAGAATGCCAAGAGTGTGCAAAGCAGTAATCAAAGCAAAATGTGGCTACTTTGAAGAACCTAGAATATGACATATTTTCAGTTGTTTCACACTTGTTTGTTATGTATATAATTCCACATGTGTTAATTCATAGTTTTGATGCCTTCATAGTCATGAAAATAAAGAAAACTCTTTGAATGAGAAGGTGTGTCCAAACTTTTGGTCTGTACTGTGTGTGTGTGTGTGTATATATGTATGTATATATGTGTGTGTGTGTGTGTGTATATATGTATGTATATATTTATTTTTGTGTGCATATGATAGTGGACAGATCTAGAATATGGTGTAATATGGGTTTAGTGTGCAGCTCTGGACAGTCTATATACATTATAGTATGCAGATCTATAGTATGATCTCTGTAGTCTGTGTGCATGTACAGATGTATAGGCTCGGACTGGCCCACCGGGGAGGCGGGGATTTCTCGGTGGGCCCCCAGTCTCCTGCGCCCGAGAAGATTTAGGAGTAATTATTTCTCCTTTTTCAGGAGAAATAATTATTGTAACCACTAGGTGGCAGTATCGCACAGTGATGCAGCCTCCAACTGGGGTACATTGTACAGGAGGCCCCGCATCTTCTAGACTTCTGGGGCTGTTGGCTGTGAAGGAGGAGAGAAGGTGTCTGCCTCCTCCTGCCCTCCCTGCTTTCAGGAAACTGTGGCTGCTGGAGAGAAGGACTCCTCTGCGGTGACAGTAGTGAGCTGTAGGAGACTGTAAGGGGGAAATAGGGGATTTGTTTATAGCAGACACAGATCTATGAATGTGTGCTGCTCTCTGCAGCGTTTAGAATGGCATTGGGGGGGACTCTGCCCTAGGTTCCACCTAATGCCTCTGCTTTAGGTGCACCCTCATAAGTGCCCCAGCTCCAGATGCCCCCACTCTAAATGCACCACTAATATTGCCTCTTCTCCAGTTACCCCTGCTCCAAGAACCCCACTATTACCCTGCCTCAGGTGACCCTAATGTCGCTGCTTCAGTTATGACCCTCCGTTTGTGCCCTTTGCTCACGTTGCTCCTCTAGCACCTTTGTTTGGGCTTTGTTAAAGATTGTGATTCTGCACAGTGCAGTATTGACACGTATGATTTACATGGCGTCAGTGATGATATTCCGTATTTACAGGCATCACTGCTGCAGTGTAAAGAGATACTAGTGGTGGAGGATTTAAAGGGGTTGTGCAATTTTTCAAGTTATCTTCTCTACACCATAGGGCATAACTATATGAATAGTGGGGTCCAACTCTGCGACCCCCACTGATCCCAGGAACGGGTCCTGTTCCCCCTTTTTATGTTGTGACAGGCTACACATACGCCCTGCTGCTCCATTCATTCTCTTTGGGACCACTGGAATTAGCCAGCGCGGTACTCCACCATCTCTGGCGACGCCATAGAGAATGGATGGAGAGGCAGGGCATATGCTCGACCTGCCACTCAGTCAAGAAGGGGGATCAGTGGGGGCTCCAGCGGTCAGACCCCCACGGATCACTTAGTTATCCCCGATCCTGTGGATAGAGCATAACTAGAAAAGTGGACACAGGTCCTTTAACAGGCGAGCATTTCTATTTCAGTTGACACATATTTTGGGCCAGATTTTAAATTTTTATTACATTTTTTATTTTTTACACCCAAAGAAAACTTTTAAGGATAGGGAATGTGAAACAGCTATGACACAACAGGTGATAAGTGTCTGGTGGGGGGTCTGACTGCTGGGACCCCCATGATCAAGGGAATGTGGTCTTAAAGTGGTTGTCTCATGTCAGTAAGTCGGATTTATCATGTAGAGAAAGTTTATACAAGCCACTTACTAATATATTGTTATTATCCATATTGCTTCCTTTGCTGGCTGGATACATTTTTCCATCACATTATACACCGCTCGTTACCATGGTTACGACCACTCTGCAATCCATCAGTGGTGATCGTGCTTGCACACTATAGGATAAAGCACTAGCTTATGTGAGCTCCCATGGTCCCGACCGCCAGAGAGGCTGACTCTTTTGCCTATAGTGTGCAAGCATGACCACCACTGCTGGATTTCAGGGTGGTCTGTAACCATGGAAACGAGCAGTGTATAATGTGATGGAAAAATGAATCCAGCCAGCAAAGGAAGCAATATGGATAATAACAGTATATTAGTAAGTTGCTCGTATTCACTTTCTCTACATGATAAATGCCACTTACTGAAGTGAGACAGCTCCTTTAAGACCCTTGTGAACCTTGGCAATAGGTCATTATGGTAGGACAACCCTTTTAAATATTCTTTGCAATCTGAGGAGGTTACGATTTGATAAATTTTATGCCAGACATTTATGCATAAAGGGGTTGTCTCACTTCAGTAAATGGCATTTATCATGTAGAGAAAGTTAATACAAGGCACTTAATAATATATTGTTATCAATGTTGCCTCCTTTCCATCACATTATACACAGCACGTATCCGTGGTTACGACCGCCATGCTTACACACTATAGGGAAAGGCTGGAAGTGCGCATAGGCCAACACCTTTTCCTATAGTGTGCAAGCACGGCCACTGCTGCTGGATTGCAGAGTGGTCAAAACCATGGATACGAGCAGTGTATAATGTGATGGAAAAGAGCCAATATGGAGAATCACAATACATTATTAAGTGCCTTGTATTAACTTTCTCTACATAATAAATGCTATTTGTTGAAGTGAGGCAGCCCCTTTAAGTGTGCTACACTTAATAGGTTTAGCCAAAAAATGTCTTGGTGCATGCAATGCATGTTTCCTATGTGTGATAGGACCTGCATGTGTCTGGTTTCTGACTTGCGTGCAGGATATCCATATATGTGTAAGGCTACTTTCACACTTGCGGGAACAGGGTCCGGCAGACTATTCCAGTGGGGGGGAACAGCCTGCCAGATCCGTGCTTGCGCTAGCCCACCGTGCCGCCTGAGGTCCTCTCCGGCCCCATTCAATATAATGGGGGCGGGCCGGAGGTCCGGCCGCAGCACGACAAACATATGCCGAGAGGCGGCTGGACAAAAACTACAGAGGACTTCCAGCAGCACGGTGGGCTAGCGTTAGCACGGATGCGGCAAGGCTGTTCCCCGCTGGAACATCCTGCCGGACCCTGCTACTGCAAGTGTGTAAGTAGCCTAAATTCTGCCACATGTATGTTTGTGCATTTTGCTGTGAATGTCTGCCATCATACTTCATCTTTACTATTTCTGTTATCACTGTAAGGGCTCATGAACACGATTGTTGGATGTTTTGCAGTCCGCAAATTGCGGATCTGCAAAACATGGATACCGGGTGTGTGCATTCCACATTATGCGGAACAGAACAGCCGGCCTCTAATAGAACAGTCCTATCCTTGTCTGTAATGTAGACAATAATAGGACATGTTCTATCATTTTGCGTAACGGCCATGCGGACATACAGACACGGAATGCACATGGAGTAATTTCCGCTTTTTGCGGCCCCATTGAAGTGGTACGGACACTGGAAAAAAAAAATAAGTTTGTGTGCAGGAGCTCTAAGGTGGGCCCCCAGAATCAGTTACACTGGTGGGCCCTAGGTACCCCAGTCCGACACTGTGCATGTATGTTATGTTTAGAACAGGTATGTCTATAGTATCATGTGTCTGATCCATGTATACAAGGCTCTGTTCAGACTTCATGTTCAGTGTATGTGCAAGGAAAGGTACCAGCACATTTCCCAAGCATATGTGTAGGTCTCTATACGCCCTCTGTATGTGAAAAGTGTCTTTTTTCTGGGATATGATACCTTTTTTGTATCTTATTTTTTTGCATAGGGCAACATATTCCTGTAGAGTGGTCTGTGTGGGAAATACTCATGTATACCTCTGACAGAAGGGAAAACGGCAAGGTGTGAACAGAGCCCGACTCTCATTTACTTTCCTTTTTCTTTCAGATTGCGGGAACCGTCCTTATAGTAGAAAGACCCGGATTGTGGGTGGTGTGAATGCTGACATTGGCGAGTGGCCCTGGCAAGTCAGTCTGCACACAAAGAAGGATGGGCACACTTGCGGAGCCTCGGTGGTCTCTCCAACCATTCTGCTGTCGGCTGCCCACTGCTTCCAGGATGCCCCGGGAGTACGGTACAGGACTTTCCCCTTGTTGAATACCATCATTTCCAGAAGCATTAGAACATGGATTGATCCTTGTGTTATCTTCTAGGTATTCTGATCCTAGCACATGGACAGCATATATGGGGGTGCATAATCAGGCCACACGAACCACAAGCTCTGATGTTGTCCAGCGCAAAATAAAAAAGATTGTGGCCCACAAAGGGTTTAATGATTTCACGTACGACAACGACATCGCTTATCTGGAACTAGAAAGTCCTATCAGCTACACAGAATTCATCCAGCCCATCTGTATCCCCGAAAGCAGCCATGTCTTCCCAGTGGGCAAATCCATATGGGTGACAGGCTGGGGGGCTCTAAGTGAAGGAGGTGAGGATTCATGGAAAACGTTTGTATCTGCGAATGTGTGTTTTTATGCAAGAGGTGTAGGGACTACATTTTAGACACCTCACAGTGCTGCATCGATCTCCTAGAAAAATCTCACATTTGATGACTGGCCTACAGGGGGCGCTCCATAACTGTAGGGCAGCAGGAGTCAACATGTCCTGCTCCAGCCCTTATATGCAGCATAATCTATACTGGGTACCCAGTTTCATTTGTACCATGCGATGTTCTGCTTTCTCTAGCAGCCACATGTCCCGTACAACTGAATAGATTGGTGTTTGTAGTATTCATCTGTTGATTATCCTGCAGGATCTGGAGCCCAAATCCTACAGAAGGCAGAAATCCGGGTCATCAATCAGACTGAATGCAACAAGCTTCTGGAAGACCAGCTCACAGCCCGCATGGTCTGTGCTGGATACGTCAGCGGCGGCATCGACGCTTGTCAGGTGAGTCCAGTTTATGTTCCTAAACTGGTACATTACCGGGGAATGGGAGATTGCTGTGTGAATCTACCCCCAAATACTGTGTAAGAGCAGTCTGGTATAAACCTGTCATTATGGAGTTTAAGAACAGCACAAGTATATCTTCTGTTCTAATACAGCTGAGGATTTGTTACAATTGTATCCAGCCTAGACAATGATTGTAGAAAACTGGAGCAATCGGCACAGAAAGAGACTTTTAGATACTTAAACTGGTACATTGTTACAAACCCCCAGATTCTGGCTGCAGGTGCTGTGACAACCTGAGTTGTTATCTGGGATTGGTGAATGCATGTGTTGTGTAGTCACTAGAGATTGCTGCTCCCCCCATTGTTGTGTTGCTTACTCGGGTGTTTGCTGATTCTTCTAGGGTGATTCTGGGGGTCCTCTGTCCAGTGTGGAGTCTAATGGGAAGGTCTACCTGGCTGGTATTGTCAGCTGGGGAGAAGGCTGCGCTCGCAGGAACAAGCCAGGAGTCTACACAAAAGTGACAGCTATGAGGGACTGGATCAAACAGAATGCAGGTCTGTAACGGCCACAGTGGACTGGAGAGGGTCACAAACTTGTTTTTAAGGTTATATAAATATATTTTTGGACTATTTCATGAAGTTTGGATGAAACTGTGACCAGTTGTGACAGTGCAGGGGGAGGGGCTGGGAACCTGGAGCCATTTGTTATCCTGCTCTTCTGCTCTGCCGCACTGGACTGAGGTCGGACACTTGTACTGGGCAGTGACAAGGATGGAGGAATCTTAACGCGGTGGTGTCGGGGAACATTGTGCCACAAATACTCCAAAATGGCGGCCTCTCCTGGCACCATTAAACTTGGTTGGATACCTGATGGGAAGGTCATGATCTGGAGCCAACAGACAGCTCAATTTTTATAACTGAAAAGGAATTTTTCATATTGGAGGCATCAACATGAAACCTCAGCTCCATGATGACGGTCACACATCGGGAAAGCTTATACCCCTATTAGAGTGGCCATGGCGGCTAGTGTGCATCAGCCACTGGTGTGTAAGCGCAGACTGTGTCTATTAAATTCTTCGCCTCTGGGATTTTATCTATTATGTCAGACATGTTTTAGTGACTTTTTATTTTATTTTTTATTTTGTCTCTGTTTTGATGCTCATCTAGTTCTGTTAGTTTTGTGTCTTTTATAACTTTTTGTAAAAATCTCCAACTTTAAATGTTCATTTTAGTAGCAAACAATCATTGATCCAGAGAAGACGCGGTTAATCATATGCGTTGTTTTTCATGGTTACAAATCTTACTCCAATTATGAATTTTCTGCAACAGTTTTTATGTTTATAAATAAACATTATTATTAAAGTTGTGTCTGTGCAGTACTGGGATCAGTGGTGGACTGGGAAGATTACCAGAGGGCCACCCAAGCCCCCCTCATGGCTGCCAGACAGCTATATAACAATCTGGACTCGCCAGTCAACTATGTACTCAGCTGGCAGCTGCAGGTGCCTTCCTGAATTTAACTATATTGCCGCCTAGGATGGTGATACAGTTGAAAACTGCAGCAGGGGACAGGATCCTGTGGCTCCCTTCTCCACAGTTCATCTCATAGGCCTCACTACATGAGCCAGTGGAACCGTACATATGGTTGCAAAGTGACATCATTGTGACCACCTGCGACAGGGGTATTGCAGGCAAGAAGAGGGTTGTAGCCTGCATAGCATACATACTATTTTGTGATTTGTGCTGGCCACGGGTGTGGTTATGGATGCATTTACTTTTTTTAATCATATTTTTGGAATACAGCTTAAAAAATTTGTAGTCCAAAGATTAATCTGCACGTCACTAGGAGACTGGAATAAAATGTAAGCAGCAAAGCTAAACCAAAAGCAGCAGCACACCTCCAGTATAAAATGTGACTACTATAACAAATGACACAAGGTAGTTAAAGGGAGCCTTTCACCAAATATGACCATTACAGACCACTCAGATCAGGTTCTCCATTACTTTACCCAGATTACTATGGTACCTTTTCATATTGCCGTCCATCGCCGATTTGCTCCAAAAAACATTTTTATACCATATGGTAATTGGGTTCTGAAGATGCCCAGGGGCGGCGTTCATGCGGCCGGTGCCCAGGCCCCTGGGCGCTTTGCTTACCAAACCCCTCCGGCCCGCCCTTGTTTAATCTGATTACCTCCTCTTCTCTGTCTGAAATCCCGCGTCCACACATTCCAGGTGCGTGCGCTGCCCATTATGGGCAGAGGAACAGGGACTTTCAATACGCATGCCCCAGCCTGCGCAACCCGATGCAGCCGGCGGAGGCACCAGATTTCAGACGGAGAGGTGGAGGTATTTAGATTAAACAAGGGCGGGCCAGAGGGGTGAAAGAGGAGGGGTTTGGTAAGCAAAGCACCCAGGGGCCTGGGCACCGGCCGCATGAATGCCGCCCCTGGGCACCTTCAGAACCTAATTACCATATGGTATAAAAGTGTTTTTTGGAGCAAATCAGCGATGGACGGCAATATGAAAGGTACGATAGTAATCTGGGTAAAGTAATGGAGAACCTGATCTGAGTGGTCTGTAATGGTCATATTCGGTGAAAGACTCCCTTAAAGTAACACTGTTATACTTTACAGAGTGAGACAGGATAAGTCGATACAGAGACATAGTCTATGAAAATGCAGCAGAACGTCTCATTACACAATGATTGAGCTTCATTAAAAGGACACTTCTGTCAGAAAAGGATTTTTTCCCATTTTTATTTTTTATAGAATTTTTTTTTAGGAAATATAAAATTACAAACAGTATAATAATATTGCAACGGTCCGTCACATAAGAACCAAGCATTTAAACCTTGTATAGTAAGAACAATAAAGGTACAAAAGAAAATGAACGTCTCCGCATCTATAAAGGTATCATATTCTTGTGAGTGTCCCAAGGTTGCCAACATTTTAGGAAATTAGTCGTCATCCACCGCTGAAGTGCCACCGAATATTCCAGGGATCTTATATCTTGTATCTGATTTATAGTTCGGAACCTGTAGGAGGTGTAGAGCTTTTCCAGTGAAGTGCAATCAAACATTTAGCTGCAGTTAGCATGTGGAGGAGCAGCCTGGCACCCCGACCCCTAATCCCTACGGATATAGATATCCAATATGAATTTGTATGAATCGTGTAACTTGTGTCCAGTACGACTTTATAATTGGGCAGGACCATACGATATGGAACAGGGAGGCTTTCCGTTGGGAGCACCGCCAGCAATCCCGGAGTTCATAGCGTGTAAAACTTCAGGTGTATGGTAAAAGAACATTAGAATCAGTACCTTCTATGTGCCCTAAAACCTGTGGAAGAAACCTGCCTTTCTGTTATTTTATGTTCTTTCTGTTCAAATAATGTTATCCTTTAATGAAACATGTGTGTATATCATCTAACACATTCAAGGATCAAATTTACATTTATACTTATTAATGACTGGAAATTTCATTTGTTTTTATATGAACAACATATGCCCATCAGTGAAGTAACTGTATAGACACAGATTTGTATAAAGCTGATGTAAACTCATGATTGCTTTGCTTTTGCATTTTTTAAATTCTGATTTAATTTTCTTTTCTTTGCGATAAATCATCGTATTACACATAAATGTATAATCAATAAAAAGATTATTACAAGAATCTTCACTTGGTTCTGCCTGTACGCCACTGAAGAGGAGCTAGAATGTGCTCTGTTCCATATGGTGTGCAGCCTGTTAGAGCAAAAAATCCCTTTAGGGGTCTCTAACTAGTGATAAAAATATACCTTTATTTAATCCATTTAAAATCTACACACAATAAGGAAACTCTAAATTATAAAAATTATCAGGGTACAGTGAGATATCAGATTTATTAGACTCTTGTCTGCTGATAGCAACTCAGGGAGCTTGTCCCATTCAGCACTTATTTCATATATATGTACCAATCGTGTGCATTAACTGAGCGTTAATTTGCACCACTTTTCCAACGGTGGGGAACAGTTATGATCAACCAATATATAGTGTTGGTAAGATATAGATTTGTAGTTTTTATTTGTGGTGAATTTTATATACCAATCGAACCAGCTGGTATACACCTATACACCTATTAGTTCCCTGCTCCCAGCATGCTCACAGTTAATGCACATGATTGGTACATATACAGTCAGGTCCATAAATATTGGGACATCGACACTATTCTAACATTTTTGGCTCTATACACCACCACAATGAATTTGAAATGAAACGAACAAGATGTGCTTCAACTGCAGACTGTCAGCTTTAATTTGAGGGTATTTACATCCAAATCAGGTGAACGGTGAAGGAATTACAACAGTTTGCATATGTGCCTCCCACTTGTTAAGGGACCAAAAGTAATGGGACAATTGGCTTCTCAGCTGTTCCATGGCCAAGTGTGTGTTATTCCCTCATTATCCCAATTACAATGAGCAGATAAAAGGTCCAGAGTTCATTTCAAGTGTGCTATTTGCATTTGGAATCTGTTGCTGTCAACTCTCAAGATGAGATCCAAAGAGCTGTCACTATCAGTGAAGCAAGGCATCATTGGGCTGAAAAAGCAAAACAAACCCATCAGAGAGATAGCAAAAACATTAGGCGTGGCCAAAAAAACTGTTTGGAACATTCTTAAAAAGAAGGAACGCATAGGTGAGCACAGCAACACCGGAAGACCATGGAAAACAACTGTGGTGGATGACTAAGAATTTTTTCCCTGGTGAAGAAAACACCCTTCACAACAGTTGGCCAGATCAAGAACACTCTCCAGGAGGTAGGTGTATGTGTGTCAAAGTCAACAATCAAGAGAAGACTTCACCAGAGTGAATACAGAGGGTTCACCACAAGATGTAAACAATTGGTGAGCCTCAAAAACAGGAAGGCCAGGTTAGAGTTTGTCAAACGACATCTAAAAAAGCATTCACAGTTCTGGAACAACATCCTATGGACAGATGAGACCAAGATCAACTTGTACCAGAGTGATGGGAAGAGAATAGTATGGAGAAGGAAAGGAACTGCTCATGATCCTAAGCATACCACCTCATCAGTGAAGCATGGTTGGGGTAGTGTCATGGCGTGGGCATGTTTAGCTGCCAATGGAACTGGTTCTATGTATTTTTTGATGATGTGACTGCTGACAAAAGCAGCAGGATGAATTCTGAAGTGTTTTGGGCAATATTATCTGCTCCTATTCAGCCAAATGCTTCAGAACTCATTGGAGGGCGCTTCACAGTGCAGATTGACAATGATCCAAAGCATACTGCAAAAGCAACCAAAGAGTTTTTTAAGGGAAAGAAGTGGGATGCTATGTAATGGCCAAGTCAATCACCTGACCTGAATCCGATTGAGCATGCATTTCACTTGCTGAAGACAAAACTGAAGGGAAAATGCCCCAAGAACAAGCAGGAACTGGAGACTGTTGCAGTAGAGGCCTAGCAGAGCATCACCAGGGATGAAACCCAGCGTCTGGTGATGTCTATGCATTCCAGACTTCAGGCTGTAATTGACTGCAAAGGATTTGCAACAAAGTATTTAAAAGTGAAAGTTTGATTTATGATTATTCTGTCCCATTACTTTTGGTCCCTTAACAAGTGGGAGGCACATATGCAAATCGTTGTAATTCCTACACCGTTCACCTGATTTGGATGTAAATACCCTCAAATTAAAGCTGACAGTCTGCAGTTAAAGCACATCTTGTTCGTTTCATTTCAAATTCATTGTGGTGGTGTATAGAGCCAATAATGTTAGAATTGTGTTGATGTCCCAATATTTATGGACCTGACTGTATATGAAATAAGTGCTGAATGGGAAAAGCTCCCTGAGTTGCTATCAGCAGACAAGAGTCTAATAAATCTGATATCTCACTGTACCCTGATAATTTTAATATTTAGAGTTTCCTTATTGTGTGTAGATTTTAAATGGATAAAATAAAGGTATATTTTTATCACTAGTTAGAGACCCCTAAAGGGATTTTTTGGTCTAACAGACCGCACAGTATATTGAATATTATATCTCAAGGGTCCCTAAAGGGACTTTAGATTTGATCCTGTTCCATATGGTCCGCCAAGTCTCCGGAGAGAGCTCCCTCTGTAACCAGTCCTCCTATCTCTTCATGTATGTATGTATGTATGTATGTATGTTTAAAATTTGCCGTGTTGTCTTAAACAGATAGTACCCGTTATATGTCGGAAATTAGGCCTTTGGAGCAAGGGCTCCGGGTGCAGACCCATTCAAACAGGGAGAGGGCTGGGACCTCCGAAGCACCCAGCACCTTCTTACAATAGTGGAGTATTTTGTGGTATTGAAACCGCAGTGTGTCTGGTAGGGACAATTTCGCCTACAGCTCCTCAAATGTCATAATCCTAGCGGAGAGAGGGTCTTTCAGGTCGACCATTCTGTACAGCCCTGCAGCCCTCCACAGTCCAACCATTCCAACCCTCGAACTCTCAGGTAGATCCTGTTCCAGAACCAGACCTCCCTTGGGAACAGCATGGGGCCCAATCGCTTAGAGGCGGAGATAGCAGGAAGGGAACCCCAGATTATGGTACCCAGGTGGATCGGTGCCAGCCAGAGTCGCTGAACCTCAGTCCATCGTTTATATGAATGCAGCATAGACCAGTAGGCGATGTGCCTCGTGTACGTTGCCAGATAATACAAGGCTATGTTAGGAAGGGCCATACCTCCATTAGAAGCAGGGTCTACCAAAATCTGGTTGGAGAACCTATGGCGTTTTATACAAAATTGGTAAAAGTAGACTGTATAGAGCGCAGGACTGCAGCGGGCACTCTCACTTGGAGGGTCTTGAGCAAGTACAGAAACTTAGGGAGTGTGGACATTTTTATGGCCGCTATACGACCTAGAAGGGAAATTCGGGAACGTTTTCCATTTAGTATAAAGGGCATTCGTTGCCGTTAGTAGCGACGGGAAATTGGCTTTATAGAGAGAAGAGTAACTGGGCGTGAGTTGGATCCCTAAATATTTAATAGAGTGAGTACGCCAGGTGTAATTAAACCTGTTATGAAGATGGCTGAGTCTGTCAAGGGAGATATTGATTGGTAAGGCTTCAGACTTGGGCACACGGCTGTTGTGCGGCCGTTCCGTGCATTGGGGATCGTGGTCTGTCCGCACCGCATAAAAATATGCCATGACATATTTATTTGTGGGGCGGAACGACGAAAAGAAACACCACGGAAGCACCCCGTAGTGCTTCCGGCGTTCCGTTCCACATCTCTGGAATTGCGGACCCATTCAAGTAAATGGGTCTGTATCAGTAATGCGGGGTGCACGCGGCCGTGGATTGCCGACCCACCATTTGCGGGCCGCAATACGGCCACGGCCATCCAATGACCTTGTGCATGAGGCCTTAGAAGTATTAAACTTATAGGTAGATGCCACGCTATATCGGTCCAACACCACATAGGGAGGAATTGGTAAGGGGTGAGTAAGACGTCGTCAACAAAGAAGGGGATAGAAAATGACTAATCTCTGACCAGTATACCTTGGATGTTGGGGCTATTACGTATTAGGGCCACTAAGGGTTCAATGCTGAGAACGTATAAGAGGGGGGACCCTTGTCTTTTTCCCGTTTATAGATCGAGGGAGAGGGGGAATGGGCATGTGGTAACCGAATCACCGCTTTTGGGGAGGAGTACAGGTCCATCAAGGCTGCCATGAATGGGCCCTTAAATCCAAGATGATGCAGCGTCAAGAACATAAAGTTCTGGTTCAGACGGTCGAACGCCTTTTCTGCGTCTAAGCTGAGCAGTAGTGCCTCCATCCCTCCCTGGTCAGCTATATCTATCAGGTCAATGGCCCGTCTGGTTTTGTCAACTGCCTGGCTGTAGCAAACAAAGCCAACCTGATCTTTATGGACCAAGTGGGGGAGCCAGCAATTTTGTAAATATCTTCAGGTCTGAGTTCAATAAGCTAATGGGTCGGTAGCTAGAGCAATCTGCGGGGTCCATACCAGGTTTGGGAATAACAGTTATATAGGAACCCAGCATGGTGTCGGGTATTTTCTCACCCTTTAGAAATCCGTTAAATAGTTGGGCCATATGAAATATTAATAAGTCTCCAAACGTTTTAAAATAGTTATAAGATCCGTCAGGGCCTCTGTAGTTAGAGTAGGTAGATGACATTCAGACAGAAACTCATTTAGGCCTCATGCGCACGACAGTGTTTTTTCACTGTCAGTAATTTGGCTTTAGTGGTCCGATTTTGCTTCAGTTGCGTCTCCTTGTGTCTACCTTTTTTTTTGTCTGACAGGGGGGGAGAAAAGGAAGGTTAATGAAAAGTGTAATTTTATTGCACCAAGGTCTTGTAGAAAAAAACTGACGCGGACACGGATGACATACCAGTCGTGCATCCGTGTTTTTTTTTTTGACGGACCCATTGACTTGAATGGGTCCGTCCTCCGTTTTCCACTGACAAGAATAGGACAGGTTATATTTTTTTGACTGACCGAATCACGGATCACGGACGCGGAGAAAAAAAACTAAGGACTATCAGTTTTTTTTCACAACTCCATAGAAATGAATGGGACCTCCGCTAAACTGTGAAAAATGACGGAACGGACGCGGATGCACACAACGGTCGTGTGCATGAGGCCTTAATAGTGCATTTCGGGTCGTTTCATCTGCAGAGAGAGTAGAAGGGAGTACAGAGCTGAGTAATGTGTGTGGAACAGGTTAGCTATGGAGGTTGGGTGATGCTGGAGCACGCCTCTATGGTCTTGAATAGTGTGTGGAGTAGTAGCAGCCGTGCGTTCTTTAAGTTGTCGAGCCAGAAGGGTGTGTGGTTTATTCCCATAGGCAAAGAAGCGATTTCTAGTGTAACAGATCATCCGTTCCGTCGATTGGCAAAGCCAGTGTTCGTGTTGTGGGGTGAGAGACCAGAGACTGTTCTGCCACTCGAAGAAAACATAAACCTTCTCAGTGTTGCAGGCGTGCACCGTGTGATGGACGACATGGTGAACCTCCATGCCGTCACTTCTGGATACCGAACGATACCACTCCAGTAGTTATGTACATCCTCCTATATGCCTCACTCTGTCTATGGTCTAATTTGATATGGAGTCATTTGCTTGATTGATCACTCCCTTACACTATAATACACTGGAATACCTTATACAGTTGTAATAGTCAGACCGACAGGAGCTATAACACCTTACCCCGTGTCCCCTGATGATTTATGGGGTTTTAGGTTTAAGATTGTGGATTTTAGATATGTTATACTTATGAAACGCGTTGGGACACGCTCACATATCACCATAAATACGCACTCTTCTTGTGCTTATTGCTATTTAATTTTTTCACATCATTGATTTTGAGATATATGTTACTTTAGACTATTTATATCTCTACCTGCCTTGATATACAGGACCCTGCCCTTAGTCACTTTGTGATAGGGTTACCTAGGGATTCCGCATCAGGGCAAGGTTCCGGACGGGGCCACCCCTTGCGGAGCACGGACCCCGTGATAGGTCACTAGGGCCAGGTAGGTCAAGTAGGGAGGTACTAGGGTGAGTTTCTTTTCTGAGGCTACTCTAATACCTGGCTGTTTGGACACTTCGGACGTCCTTATCCCCTCCCTACATGAACATCTGTTGACGTACCTTCCTGCCCGATCGTGACCACCTCCTGTATTAACCCACCATTGGGGTTATTAAGTGAGGCCTTCTAAGAAACTGGTAAGACCTTTCCATTTATTTTATGTCTGATCCTAACATCACCCTTAGGGTTTCAGATACTAGGGATCACATGGTCCTTCCCTTATAGGCCCTGGTGCTAATATACCATAGGCCTAGGGTGGACGACACCTGTGTGGGTACACAGCGTTATACGCGGCATAACCCTCCAGGGGTCTTGTCTGTCTTTTTGTGTTTTTGTTTGTAAGGGGTCTTTTACTCCCTATCCTGGGAGAATAGACATATTAAAAGTTATGTTTTAAAATTGTTACTGCTCCCCTTCTCTGTATATCTTCTCAGTGTTGCGCCTCTTTTTCTTTCTTTTTTTTTTTCTCTTTTCTTCAATTGAGAAGAAAGGGAAATGCATACTTCCCACTGAGGGTGCAGTAGATGCATTCCCCACAAAGTACTGAGACAGTGATGAGCGGAGTTCTGCACAAGCCAATGGATTGGCCGACAGAGTATCATTCAAACGCCAGTGGGTATGTCTTAGCGGGACAGAGGGGAGAGCTAATTCCAGGTATATAGGGGCATGGTCCGACCATGTAATTGGGCCAATGGATGCGTCAACCAGGGAACCAGGTAATCGGACTTCACCAAAGTACCACAGGCCTAAAAGTTGTGGGATTGAGCAGAGTACACTACAATCCCAGAGGAAGTCCGAACACCCCACAACTCCTCCGTCTCGAATGTAGATGGATCTTTGACCTTGATTCTTTGACACCCAATGGGATGAATGAAGAGCTCACGTAGGTTTTTATAAGTAACTCTATTTCAATTTTATTCTCCTTTTCCTTTTTACACTTTTTCTCACTTTCATTCCTCACATTTTGTGTTTAGCATGTTTATTATCTATCACTCAGTTTTTTCCCCCCTTTTTTTTTTTCACTTCTCTCACTCTTCACCTTTTTTTTCACAATCACATTTTTATTTTATTTTATTTATTTTTTACAGTTTACACAGGTTTACACTTTGTCATCATCTGCATTATATTGGATTCACTTCTTGCCAGTACACATGGACAGATATGTTCTTCAAGACGTCATGGATCACTTTATTTAATGTTTATTTTTAGGTTGCTCTTGAATTTTTTGGCTTTTATTTTTGCATTTAATACTTTATATACCTACACATAATTATTGGTTAGTTATGCCAACAAAAATAACAAAATAAACATATTCAGGGGAAGTTGTTGTGGTTTTGGGGGGGGGAACTGGACGGTCATGGTCTTTTTTTTCTCCTTTTTTTTTTTTTTTTTTCATCATTTTTATCATTTTTCATTTTTTACTTTTTCGGTTGTGCTTCTGGCTGTCATATTATGGCACTTTGTATATGAGTTCATTGGGGTTCTTAATCAATAATGATATTTGTGGTTTTGTTATTTATGATTGACACTCTCTCATGATTTTTATGTATTTTGATTCTCTTTTTGGTATTTACTGGCCAATAAATCACAATTTATTATTTTTTATCTGTATTTAATCATATATTCTATTGATTCTATGTGTATATATCTGATCATGGGTTTATGTCTGTCCTATTTCTATATATATATGTTAATGTGGTTATTTGTATTTCACAATTATGTCATCCAATCATCGGTGGTGTTATATATCATTTTTGATCATGTGATACATTTTTTTATTAATAATATACAGGGTTGTCTGTTTTATTTTTTATAAATCAATCGTGTTCATTAATTCTTATTAGAAATGAATTTGCTGTCTTCCTATGTTTCATCATTTCATTTGTTTCCTTATCGTTTAATTTTCACCCATGCTGATATATTCCAGTGTCATTATTGCTTGTGGAGTGGTACGCAGTGCGCTTACAAAGACCGTGAATATGAGTGCCTACTTCCTTGCTTGTGGACCGCATCTGCATTCCACTGCCGGAAGGGGGCGCACAATACACGTGATGTTTAATCACGTGAATGTTTCACATCCTCTCAGATTCGCCACCGGCGCATGCGCGGTGAGCCATCTATGACGCCAGTGGCACAACAGATTTTTCTCCCCCTTTTTTCTTCTCCTATCGTATTCAGGTGACTCTTACTACTTATTATTACATAATTATTGGGACATTGACACAATTCTAAAATTTTTGGCTCTATACACCACCATAATGGATTTGAAATGAAACGAACAAGATGTGCTTTAACTGCAGACTGTCAGCTTTAATTTGAGGGTATTTACATCCAAATCAGGTGAATGGTGAAGGAATTACAACAGTTTGCATATGTGCCTCCCACTTGTTAAGGGACCAAAAGTAATGGGACAATTGGTTTCTCAGCTGTTCTATGGCCAGGTGTGTGTTATTCTCTCATTATCTCAATCACAATGAGCAGATAAAAGGGCCAGAGTTCATTTCCAGTGTGCTATTTGCATTTGGAATCTGTTGCTGTCAACTCTCAAGATGAGATCCAAAGAGCTGTCACCATCAGTGAAGCAAGCCATCATTAGGCTGAAAAAAACAAAACAAACCCATCAAAAAGATAGCAAAAACCTCAGGCGTGGCCAAAACAACTGTTTGGAACATTCTTAAAAGGAAGGAACGCACCGATGAGCTCAGCAACACCAAAAGACCCGGAAGACCACGGAAAACAACTGTGGTGGAAGAATTCTTTCCCTGGTGAAGAAAACGCCCTTCACAACAGTTGGCCAGATCAAGAACACTCTACAGGAGGTAGGTGTATGTGTGTCAAAGTCAACAATCAAGAGAAGACTTTACCAGAGTGAATACAGAGGGTTCACCACAAGATGTAAACCATTGGTGAGCCTCAAAAACAGGAAGGCCAGATTAGAGTTTGCCAAACGACATCTAAAAAAGCCTTCACAGTTGTCACGGATGGTGTTGCAGAAAGCTGGAACTTATAAATAAACATCCGACTGGCTTGATCACAAACTAAGGAGCATATGGGTGAGCCCTATAAATCCCCTAGAGCTCTCCCTGACTGCTATGCCCATGCAAAGGTCTTTATGGTAGACGATTGCATGCCCACGTACTTTATACTATGTGACACCTGAAAACCCTATAATAGTGAGGGGACACGACCACTGGCTCCCTGCACTTAATACCGACGGAGTCAGGGTCATCTAGAATCAAGCCAGCAAGGAAACACAAATAAAGGAAAATCAGCAGTAGCAGCCTCCAACAGTGAACAACTCATCCAGGAAGAAGTATAAACCGCAAAGTGAGGCAGTATGGGAGGAAATATAAAGGGAGACAATTAGTGTAAATAGGTGACAGCTGGGAGGAGGAAAGGAGATGACAAAGTGAAACCAAAACAAAGAACCTCATGCAAGAGGTAGAGAAGAACGTCTGTCAGACCTTCTCACAGAACTGGCTGTGACAACAGTTCTGGAACAACATCCTATGGACAGATAAGACCAAGATCAACTTGTACCAGAATGATGGGAAGAGAAGAGTATGGAGAAGGAAAGGAACTGCTCATGATCCTGAGCATACCACCTCATCAGTGAAGCATGGTGGTGGTAGTGTCATGGCGTGGGTATGTATGGCTGCCAATGGAACTGGTTCTCTTGTATTTATTGATGATGTGACTGCTGACAAAAGCAGCAGGATGAATTCTGAAGTGTTTCGGGCAATATTATCTGCTCCTATTCAGCCAAATGCTTCAGAACTCATTGGACGGCGCTTCACAGTGCAGATGGATAATGACCCAAAGCATACTGCAAAAGCAACCAAAGAGTTTTTTAAGGGAAAGAAGTGGAATGTTAAGCAATGGCCAAGTCAATCACCGGACCTGAATCCGATTGAGCATGCATTTCACTTGCTGAAGACAAAACTGTAGGGAAAATGCCCCAAGCAGGAACTGAAGACAGTTGCAGTAGAGGCCTGGCAGAGCATCACCAGGGATGAAACCCAGCGTCTGGTGATGTCTATGCGTTCCAGACTTCAGGCTGTAATTGACTACAAAGGATTTGCAACCAAGTATTAAAAAGTGAAAGTTTGATTTATGATGATTATTCTGTCCCATTACTTTAAAGCACATCTTGTTTGTTTCATTTCAAATCCATTGTGGTGGTGTATAGAGCCAAAAATGTTAGAATTGTGTCCATGTCCCAATATTTATGGACCTGGCTGTAGTATCCCATATTATTATAACGTTATAACTTGAATCCACCTGATGGATGTCAAACTTGGAGGGTAAAATAGTACCAATAGTAAGTATCGAATGTCTCTACTCCCAGGAGACTTTTGTGGAAGTCATACTTGGAGGGTAAAATAGTAGTAAGGATAGTAAGTATCGACTGTCTCTATTCACAGCAGACTTTTATGGTTACGGCTGGAGTCGGGGGCGTCCCACCCGCTACACAGCCACTCACCCGTCCGTCGGCTCTGTGTCTCTCCGTCTGATGGTTTTGTGTAGCTGGCCACGCTACACTGACGGCTTCTCACGTGATTTCGGGTCGCTCACGTGATAACCCGGTGTGTCACGTGGGTTATTCGCCACCTCCGATATACGGCTTAAGACCAGTGGTGTTAATAAATGTGGCCCTTAATCTGTAGTGGTGAGAAATATCTTCTTTATTAACGTGGGGTATTGTTTGCCTATTTCTGTTTTTGATGTATTTTTTTTTTCCTATGCTCGACGCGTTTCTCTGCTCCACACAGCCAGCCTCTCAACGGCATAAGGTATGGACAGTATCGAAAGTAAACACGCTGCACGCCTCTGATGGCGTGCGTTTAAGCTATCGTAGCCTCCAGTTTCCTTACGATACTGTCCATATCTTTATGCTAGCTCCTGATGAGAGGCTGACTGTGAGAAACGCATAGAGCGTAGCAAGGGATAAACTAGTACCTGGTGGGCGATTTACAGGGGACAGCAGTAATGACCGCTATTTGACTCACCAAAGTTGAATGCAGGGTGAGATCTATGAATGTCTATCAGTGAGTGCATGTTGCCACTCAGAGAAACGAGCGCTAGTACCTGCGTGGCATGTTTAACAGGGCAACAGTGGCATCTCATAGATGGACATACTGTATATTAAGGTCATATGATGCCATTGCTCTAGCCCTGCCTTGATATGGGGGAATAGTGGTTAGTGAGACTGGCCAAATAGTCACATATCATAGTGCAGGCTGGAATAGAAAGGAGCAATACATTTGTTTAAAAGGCTCCCCACCCCTGATGCCCATCCTGAATAGGACTATATTGAGATAGTCACTGGTATTATGAGTTTTATTTATTTTCAATAAAGAGTTTTTTGTTTTACTTTTTAGCGTTATCATTCAGGCAGTAAACAATTAATTATACAGATAGATGCAAATTTTTGTATTTATTCTTTCAGTGAAACTAGATAGCAAAAACTCCTAAGAAAGCTTCCAGCATGTCTAAGCATAAGCAATGTGGAGGATGTAGAGTACTGTTACCATCATCCTATGCAGTGGCGGATTATAATTGGGGCGATTTGGGTCTGTAGCCCAGGGCCCGGCATCGCTGGGGGGCCCAACCAGGGGCAGATTAAGTGCATGATAGGCCCGGGGCTGTCTACCCAATTTCCCCACACTGCTCCTATATAGTAATTTCCCCCACACTGCTCCTATATAGTAATTTCCCCCACACTGCTCCTATATAGTAATTTCCCCCACACTGCTCCTATATAGTAATTTCCCCCACACTGCTCCTATATAGTAATTTCCCCCACACTGCTCCTATATAGTAATTTCCCCCACACTGCTCCTATATAGTAATTTCCCCCACACTGCTCCCATATAGTAATTTCCCCCACACTGCTCCCATATAGTAATTTCCCCCACACTGCTCCCATATAGTAATTTCCCCCACACTGCTCCCATATAGTAATTTCCCCTACACTGCTCCCATATAGTAATTTCCCCTACACTGCTCCATATAGTAATTTCCCCCACACTGCTCCATACAGTAATTTCTTCCACACTGTCACCATATAGTAATTTCTTCCACACTGTCACCATATAGTAATTTCCCCCACATTGCCACCATATAGTAATTTCCCCCACACTGCCCCCATGCAATAATTTCCCCCACACTGCCCCATGCAATAATTTCCCCCACACTGCCCCATGCAATAATTTCCCCCACATTGCCCCATATAGTAATTTCCCCCACATTGCCCCATATAGTAATTGCCACCATATAGTAATTTCCCCCACACTGCTCCATACAGTAATTTTCTTCCACAGTGCCCCATATAGTAATTTCCCCCACATTGCCCCCACACAGTAATTGCCCCCACACTGCCCCCATACAGTAATTTCTTCCACACTGCCTCCCATGTAGTAATTCCCCCACAAAGTAATTTGCCCCTATACTTCCCCCATCAAGTAATAACCCCACACACTGCCCACCATTAAGTAATTTGCCCCCACACTGCCATCCATATAGTTTTTTGCCCCCACACTGCCATCCATTAAGTAATTTGCCCCCACACTGCCCTTCATTAAGCAATTTGCCCCCCACACTTCCACCATTAAGTAATAACCCCCCACACTGCCCCCCATTAGACAATTTGCCCCGACACTGCCATCCATTAAGTAATTTGCCCCCCCCCCCACACTGCTCCCACAGTATTAATTTCTCCACACTGCCCTCACAGTATTAATCCCCCCTATGGTAGTAATTGTCCCCCACAGTATTAACTGTCCCCCACACTGCCCCCACAGTATTAATTTCTCCACACTGCCCTCACAGTATTAATACCCCCATGGTAGTAATTTGCCCCCATAGTATTAATTGTCCCCCACACTGCCCCCACAGTATTAATTTCCCCGACACTAGTAATTTGCCCCCACGTAGTAGTTTTCCCCCCACTGTCCCTTCAGTAATGTCCCCCAAAGTTGGCAGTTGGCACACTAAAAAAATCAAAAAATAAAAGCTAATACTTACCTGTGTCCCAGTCGGCGCTTACTCATAGATGGTGCAGGCGCGGGCGTGACGCGATGATGTCTTCACGCCCGCCTACACCGGGATTTTACTACCGCATAGGCTTCAGGCCTACTAGGCCTGAAGCCTATGGCGGTGATCAGCGGATGGCGGCGGGGCAGGGAACTATGCGCTCCCGTGCCCCACCGTAGTTTGTGGGCGTTTGGGTTGGCTCAGTACATGGCTCTTCCCTTTTGCATCTCTCAGGCTGTTCACCAAGGTGATGACAGAGATAGCAACCTTTGAGAGATTAAGTTGTCTTTCCATGGTGCCTTATATGCACGATTTGTTGGTGTTCATTCAGTCAAAGAAAGAACTAGAGAAAAATCTAAGATTCCTTTGCACATCCTTAGAAGAATTAGGATGGAAAATAAATCAGGAAAAATTCAATCTGCTACCTTCTCAGATATGTTTCTTTTTAGGAATCCAGTTGGACTTGGTACAGCAGAAGAGCTTTCTACCACCCAGAAGGAAAGACCTTATCATATATCAAGTATGGACTCTTTCACTCTATCTATGTTCTTTCAGGCAGGCAATGTCTGTACTAGGTCAGATGATCTCATCCATTCCAGCAGTGCTGTATGCTCAGATACACTCAAGGGAGCTTCAGGCAGACATGTTGAAGGCTTGGGACGGCTCCCCATTCTTTTTAGATTGCAAATTTAACCTTTCATCAGGAACCAGAAGATCCCTGCTCTGGTGGCTGATTCCAAAAAACTTGTCAGCAGTAGTTCCATGGTCTGTGCAGGATCAGTTAATTATAAGAACAGATGCCAATCTGTGGGGATGGGGGCTCACTCTCTGAGCAACTTCTGGGATCTGAAATTAAGAAGGACATCTTCCAACTTCAGTGGGCTGAAGGCAATAGAGAGGGCCTTACAAATTGCCATTACAGAAGTAAAGGGAAGAAGTATAATCTTTTACTCGGACAACTCTACAATGGTAGCTTATGTGAATCGCCAAGGGGAACAAGAGTCTCTCATCTTCTAGCCCTGTCACAAGAAATCTTCCAGATAGCGGAAGAGAGGAGTCTCCTCTTTTCAGCTGTACATCTAAAGGGAGATCAAAACGTAATAGCCGACTTCTTGAGCCGCACTCAGATCAAGCAGGGGGAATGGTGCTTGAACAAGGAGGTTTTCGTGCAGATCGTTCAGAAATGAGGATGTCCTACGATAGATCTGTTTGCATCCACGGTAAACAGAAAAGTAAACAGGTTCTATTCCTTAAACCATGTGGACAGACCAATGGCAATGGATGCTCTAGTTCAGAATTGGAGCAGGAAGTTAGGATATGCCTTTCCCCCAATTTGTCTTATCCCAAGATTATTGAGAAAAGTGCAAGAAGACAGGGCAAAGGTAATTCTTGTAGTTCCAATTGGCTGAAGAGGTCTTGGTACACAGCTTTACAGAAGATTGATTTTGCCAATAAGGAAGGATCTGCTTTTCCAGGCTCCTCTTCTGTATCCCAGCCCAGAGCTGCTTCAGCTCTGAGTATGGATGTTGAAAGGATAACTTGGTCAAGGAGAGGGCTGTTGGATAGGGTGGTTTCGACTCTTATAGGCAGTAAAAAGTTGGTAACATCCAAAAAGTACCTTAAAGTGTGGTAAACTTTTTCTACTTTTCTAGGATATAATCCAGACCATTTGATAGTATATTTATTTATTTTACGCACTTATATAGCGCTACTATATTCTGCAGCGCTTTACAGACATGAGAATCAAGCTGTTCCCAATGGGGCTCAAAATCTAAGGTCCCTATCAGTATGTCTTTGGAGTTCCAGACATCCGCACTATAAAAATCTAAAAGCCTCCACACTGAGAGTCCAAGTAGCAGCCCTCAGCAAAGTAGCAGAACATCCTTGGGTTAGGAGGTTTTTAACAGCAGCCTGTAGACTACATCTGTCTATCACCCTTTATCTCTGACTTGGGATCTTAATATTGTCCTTTCTGACTTAACTCAAGAACCTTTTGAACTGATTCACATAATTTCTATTAAATTGCTTACGTTTAAAATGGCCTTTCTACTGGCTATTACATCAGCTAGGAGGGTTTCGGAGTTACAGGACTTTTCCCCTTATACTAAAATGTTGAGGGACAAAGTCAGACCAATTCCATCCTTCCGGCCCAAGGTAGTGTCTGAATTCCATATGAGTCAGGATATAATCCTTCCATCTTTCTGCCCTAATCCTGTAAATCAGCAGGAAAAGAAGTATAATTGTCTTGATGTCAGGAGATGTTTAATGCAGTAGATTGATTCCACAGCAGTTTCAGGGTATATCCGAAGGTCATAAAGCATCTACCAGTACCATCTATCTTGCCTACTCATCAATAAACTTATCTCCCTCAACAGGGTTTGGGTCTTATTCCACTAGGGTGGTGGCTGCAACATGGGCAGAGAGAGCAGAGGCCTCCTTGGCTCAGATATGTAGGGCAGCTACTTTGAGCTAGCATCATACCTTTTTGAAACGTTACCACTTGCAACTGAATTGACATGCAGCATTTGGGAGGAAAGTAGTAGTTCTCCCCTAGATTTTAGTTTCTAGTTTAGTCTCGCAAGAGTGCTGTCATTGCTTCCTGGTAATTGTTTTTCTTGAAACCCATGATAGCACCCCAAAATATCCCACCCTGTATACAGTATATTTAAAAAGCATAAATAGAGAAATGTTATATGTATGAAGTAATACATATAGAAGGAAGTTGTAAGTTCTTTAGGTTAGGATTAATGTACCAAATTGGTTCCTCATTGCATTTTCTCTTCTAAAAATTCCCTTCTACAGTCGTGGCCAAAAGTTTTGAGAATTACATAAATATTGGAAATTGGAAAAGTTGCTGCTTAAAGGGGTTGGCCACCATAAGTATAAAAAACAATAAAGTGCCCCAGACAATAACTAAAGCCAAGAGGAATTTGTATAATGACAGATATACTGTGTATATATCATTTTCCTACTGCATTTAGCATAGCATGCTCCCATTAATGAGAGGCTGTGTGGGCGGAGCAGCTGCAAAGTGAAAGTAAAAATCCCAGCATGCATCACAGCAAAGCATCTCCAGGGGAGCGGTCACATGACATCTCTGCCTACCTGTGATGCCATAGTGACAACAGCACCTTAGGTGTCATTTCATCAGTGCTTCAGCATACCTCCCAACTTTAGAATAGAAGAAAGAGGGACACTATGTGCCCAAGGCTACTTTCACACTTGTGGTTTTTGCGGATCCGTAATGGATCTGCAAAAACGGTTCTGTTACCATAATATAACCGCATGCATCCGTCATAAACGGATCCATTTGTATTAGGTCTTCTATAACCATAACGGATCCATCTTGAACACCATTGAAAGTGAATAGGGGACGGATTCGTTTTCTATTGTGCCAGAGAAAACGGATCCGTCCCCATTGACTTACATTGTGTGCCAGGACGGATCCGTTTCATCAGGCGGACAGCGTTTTGGTGTCCGCCTCCAAAGCGGAATGGTGACTGATCGGAGGCAAACTGATGCATTCTGAGTGGATCCTTTTCCATTCAGAATGCATTAGGGCAAAACTGATCCATTTTCGACATACCTCCCCCGTACCAGGACCGCCACTGAAATCCGGGACTGTCCTGCCGGATACTGGAAGGAGGTATGGCTTTAGGCCTCATGCACATGACCATAGCCTGCCTGTGCCTGTATTGTGGCCAGCGAACAGGGGATCTGCAATATACAGGCACCAGCCGTGTGCGCACCGTATCAAGTGATGGGTCTGAAATCCGAAAGATACGGTGTGGTCTGGAATGGAAGCACAAATCGGAAACCTATAGAGTGCATCCATGGGTTTTCTGTCTATGCCTCCGCACTGCAAAAAAGTACTGTCAGATGCAGATTGCAGACCCCATTTAAATGAATGGGTTCATGTCTGCAGACAGTGGACACACTGTCGGCGCCCATGCATTGCAATGTATACACACACATACACATGTGTGTAAATATATGTATATAAATATGTATATATACACATATGTGTATATATATATATATATATATATATATATATATATATATATATATACACTGCTCAAAAAAATAAAGGGAAAACAAAAATAACACATCCTAGATCTGAATTAATTAAATATTCTTCTGAAATACTTTGTTCTTTACATAGTTGAATGTGCTGACAACAAAATCACACAAAAATTCAAAATGGAAATCAAATTTTTCAACCCATGGAGGTCTGGATTTGGAGTCACACTCAAAATGAAAGTGGAAAAACACACTACAGGCTGATCCAACTTTGATGTAATGTCCTTAAAACAAGTCAAAATGAGGGTCAGTAGTGTGTGTGTGGCCTCCACATGCCTGTATGACCTCCCTACAACGCCTGTGCATGCTCCTGATGAGGTGGCGGAAGGTCTCCTGAGGGATCTCCTCCCAGACCTGGACTAAAGCATCTGCCAACTCCTGGACAGTCTGTGGTGCAACGTGACGTTGGTGGATAGAGCGAGACATGATGTCCCAGATGTGCTCAATTGGATTCAGGTCTGGGGAACGGTCGGGCCAGTCCATAGCATCAATGCCTTCGTCTTGCAGGAACTGCTGACACACTCCAGCCACATGAGGTCTAGCATTGTCTTGCATTAGGAGGAACCCAGGGCCAACCGCACCAGCATATGGTCTCACAAGGGGTCTGAGGATCTCATCTCGGTACCTAATGGCAGTCAGGCTACCTCTGGCGAGCACATGGAGGGCTGTGCGGCCCTCCAAAGAAATGCCACCCCACACCATTACTGACCAATGCCAAACCGGTCATGCTGGAGGATGTTGCAGGCAGCAGAACGTTCTCCAGACTCTGTCACGTCTGTCACATGTGCTCAGTGTGAACCTGCTTTCATCTGTGAAGAGCACAGGGCGCCAGTGGCGAATTTGCCAATCTTGGTGTTCTCTGGCAAATGCCAAACGTCCTGCACGGTGTTGGGCTGTAAGCACAACCCCCACCTGTGGACGTCGGGCCCTCATATCACCCTCATGGAGTCTGTTTCTGACCGTTTGAGCAGACACATGAACATTTGTGGCCTGCTGGAGGTCATTTTGCAGGGCTCTGGCAGTGCTCCTCCTGTTCCTCCTTGCACAAAGGCGGAGGTAGCGGTCCTGCTGCTGGGTTGTTGCCCTCCTACGGCCTCCTCCACGTCTCCTGATGTACTGGCCTGTCTCCTGGTAGCGCCTCCATGCTCCGGACACTACGCTGACAGACACAGCAAACCTTTTTGCCACAGCTCGCATTGATGTGCCATCCTGGATAAGCTGCACTACCTGAGCCACTTGTGTGGGTTGTAGACTCCGTCTCATGCTACCACTAGAGTGAAAGCACCGCCAGCATTCAAAAGTGACCAAAGCATCAGCCAGGAAGCATAGGAACTGAGAAGTGATCTGTGGTCACCACCTGTAGAACCACTTCTTTATTGGGGGGGTCTTGCTAATTGCCTATAATTTCCCCCTGTTGTCTATCCCATTTGCACAACAGCATGTGAAATTGATTGTCACTCAGTGTTGCTTCCTAAGTGGACAGTTTGATTTCACAGAAGTGTGATTGACTTGGAGTTACATTGTGTTGTTTAAGTGTTCCCTTTATTTTTTTGAGCAGTGCATATATATATATATATATATATATATATATACACTCACCTAAAGAAATATTAGGAACACCTGTTCTATTTCTCATTAATGCAATTATCTGGTCAACCAATCACATGGCAGTTGCTTCAATGCATTTAGGGGTGTGGTCCTGGTCAAGACAATCTCCTGAATGTCAGAATGGGAAAGAAAGGTGATTTAAGCAATTTTGAGCGTGGCATGGTTGTTGGTGCCAGACGGGCCGGTCTGAATATTTCACAATCTGCTCAGTTACTGGGATTTTCACGCACAACCATTTCTAGGGTTTACAAAGAATGGTGTGAAAAGGGAAAAACATCCAGTATGCGGCAGTCCTGTGGACAAAAATGCCTTGTGGATGCTAGAGGTCAGAGGAGAATGGGCCGACTGATTCAAGCTGATAGAAGAGCAACGTTGACTGAAATAACCACTCGTTACAACCAAGGTATGCAGCAAAGCATTTGTGAAGCCACAATACGCACAACCTTGAGGCGGATGGGCTACAACAGCAGAAAACCCCACCGGGTACCACTCATCTCCACTACAAATAGGAAAAAGAGGCTACAATTTGCACGAGCTCACCAATATTGGACTGTTGAAGACTGGAAAAATGTTGCCTGGTCTGATGAGTCTCGATTTCTGTTGAGACATTCAAATGGTAGAGTCCGAATTTGGCGTAAACAGAATGAGAACATGTATCCATCCTCTGATGGCTACTTCCAGCAGGATAATGCACCAGGTCACAAAGCTTGAATCATTTCAAATTGGTTTCTTGAACATGACAATGAGTTCACTGTACTAAAATGGCCCCCACGGTGACCAGATCTCAACCCAATAGAGCATCTTTGGGATGTGGTGGAACGGGAGCTTCGTGCCCTGGATGTGCATCCCTCAAATCTCCATCAACTGCAAGATGCTATCCTATCAATATGGGCCAACATTTCTAAAGAATGCTATCAGCACCTTGTTGAATCAATGCCACGTAGAATTAAGGCAGTTCTGAAGGCAAAAGGGGGTCTAACACCGTATTAGTATGGTGTTCCTAATAATTCTTTAGGTGAGTGTGTATATATATATATATAAAATAAATTAATACACTGCAGCACATCCAATGGTGAAAAATTGTGGGATCCCACAATTTTTCACCATTGGATGTGCTGCAGTGTATTAATTTATTGTGGATCGACACTTTGGTAAAGTGCAACACCGCTGGCACCCAACCGTTTGTTTCAAGGTGTGCTGCCCTGAACTCCCTTTGCTATATATATATATATATATATATATATATATATATATAGCAAAACAACAGCACTCATTAGATGAAAATAGAAAAAAGATTATTCACCCATGTGGACGCGATGTTTGTATATATATATATATATATATATATATAATCCAAAAAGCTGGCAGCACTCCAAGGTAAAGGTGTATGTATATATATATATATATATATATATATATATATACACACATATACATACACACATATACATACACATACACGCACACAAAATCATAGTTCCTGGCTAGATGTCCTGCTTTCCCTGTTGGTTGCAGGGGGTGTGGTCTAACGGAACCGGGGGCGTGGCTTAGCAGGTCGGCTGTGTGGTGATAGTGCAGGGGGGATGGGGATTGACTAAGTAGCTACTGCAGTAGGGACTCTGAAGGTTTTTATCACAGCCAGCTTGTGACAGGAATCAGCTGTTTGTAGAGAGGGAACAAGCAGCTGATTCCTGTCGGAGTTGGAGCGGGCAGCAGGGAGCCGACCACTGACAGGAGCAGACTGCACATGCGCATGGACGAGCTTCCTCTCAAGCTCCTCCATGTCACGTGCAGCCATGGACGAACTCAGCTGCAATGTAGAGCTGCGCTGAGGGGGAGTGGCTTATAATTGAAAGAGAAGCAGGCAGATGTGTTTAATGAAGTATATTAGGAACTTCATTTTTTTCCCTGCCTGCCACACTGTAGTGGAGAGTATTTAAAGAGTGGCCAACCCCTTTAAGTTTTTATAATAGCAATATGCATATACTCCAGAATGTTATGAAGAGTGATCAGATGAATTGCATAGTCCTTCTTTGCCATAAAAATTAACTTAATCCCAAAAAAATCTTTCCACTGCATTTAATTGCTGTCATTAAAGGACCTGCTGAGATCATTTCAGTAATCGTCTTGTTAACTCAGGTGAGAATGTTGACGAGCACATGGCTGGAGATCATTATGTCAGGCTGATTGGGTTAAAATGGCAGACTTGACATGTTAAAAGGAGGGTGATGCTTGAAATCATTGTTCTTCCATTGTTAACCATGGTGACCTGCAAAGAAACGCGTGCAGCCATCATTGCGTTGCATAAAAATGGCTTCACAGGCAAGGATATTGTAGCTACTAAGATTGCACCTCAATCAACAATTTATAGGATCATCAAGAACTTCAAGGAAAGAGGTTCAATTCTTGTTAAGAAGGCTTCAGGGCATCCAAGAAAGTCCAACAAGCGCTAGGATCGTCTCCTAAAGAGGATTCAGCTGCGGGATCGGAGTGCCACCAGTGCAGAGCTTTCTCAGGAATGGCAGCAGGCAGGTGTGAGCGCGAAGACTTTTGGAAGATGGCCTGGTTTCAAGAAGGGCAGCAAAGAAGTCACTTCTCTCCAAAAAAAACATCAGGGACAGATTGATCTTCTGCAGAAAGTATGGTGAATGGACTGCTGAGGACTGGGGCAAAGTCATATTCTCCGATGAAGCCTATTTCCGATTGTTTGGGGCATCTGGAAAAAGGCTTGTCCGGAGAAGAAAAAGGTGAGTGCTGCCATCAGTCCTGTGTCATGCCAACAGTAAAGCGTCCTGAGACCATTCATGTGTGGGGTTGCTTCTCATCCAAGGGAGTGGGCTCACTCACAATTTTGCCCAAAAACACAGCCATGAATAAAGAATGGTACCAAAACACCCTCCAACAGCAACTTCTTCCAACAATCCAACAACAGTTTGGTGAAGAACAATGCATTTTCCAGCACGATGGAGCACCGTGCCATAAGGCAAAAGTGATAACTAAGTGGCTCGGGGACCAAAACGTTGACATTTTGGGTCCATGGCCTGGAAACTCCCCAGATCTTAATCCCATTGAGAACTTGTGGTCAATCCTCAAGAGGCGGGTGGACAAACAAAAACCCACTAATTCTGACAAACTCCAAGAAGTGATTATGAAAGAATGGGTTGCTATCAGTCAGGAATGGGCCCAGAAGTTGATTGAGAGCATGCCCAGTCGAATTGCAGAGGTCCTGAAAAAGAAGGGCCAACACTGCAAAGACTCTTTGCATAAATGTCATGTAATTGTCGATAAAAGCCTTTGAAACGTATGAAGTGCGTGTAATTATATTTCACTACATCACAGAAACAACTGAAACAAAGACCTAAAAGCAGTTTAGCAGCAAACTTTGTGAAAACTAATATTTGTGTAATTCTCAAAACTTTTGGCCACGACTGTATACTTTGGTGACTGGAACACCTCGGTTATTATTATCACAGAGGTGTGGTAAGGGTATGAACCTTTTTATCTCATCAGGTTTTCTGTCCTGAATGAGAGGTCTTAGTAGCAAGAGTAGCAAGGGTGCTGTCATGGGTTTAAAAAAAAACAATTACCGGTAAGCAATTTTTGTTTTCTGCCAGTTAAAACCAGATACACATCTTTTTTCCTAATTTGTTTTTATTTTCTAACTGTAATTTATTATATTTCCTGAACATGATTATGGGGGCAGCCATCTTACCCGAGCTGTTCTTAACAGCATTTAGAAAGTATTAAGAAAATTGCTTTACAGCAGCCCCATGGGCCATAGGCACAATGGACAGGAGGGGCCCTCATTGACTTCTATGGGAAATTTTCCAGTGCAGAGGACATTGTGCAAAGAAAGAATAGATAACCTTTGACAATCACCGATTGTGCATAGTGGATCTTGTCTTATCTGTCATTTTAATCTTGTCTATAATGATATCAGCATTGTGTATAGATAAGCAGGTAACTGCAGTAAAGTGATCTGTATAAACCAAGAAGGGGCGCCTATTATTAGGCTTGTGGCCAGTGGGAAAACTGCAGGATTTTATGGTTTTTGTTTAAATATAGATATTGACATAGAAAAAAAAAATAACATAATTAAAAATTCTTTAAAAATATGTTAAACAAAAAGGTCAAATGGGTCATTTTCTGATGACACATTCCCTTTAAGTTGCAAGAAAATTTAGACTAGAACCTTCAGAATCATAGGTGCATATCCATGAAGCAAACATAATTACAAAAACAAAATGGCTGCACATCGTTATACAGTTGCAATAAAAAGTATGTGAACCCTTTGGAATAATATGGATTTCTGCACAAATTGGTCATAAACTGTGATCTGATCTTCATCTAAGTCACAACAATAGACAATCACAGTCTGCTTAAACTAATAACACACAAAGAATTAATTGTTACCATGTTTTTATTGAACACAAAAATGTAAACATTCACAGTGCAGGTGGAAAAAGTATGTGAACCCCTTCTCCAAGAGCTAATTGGAGTGAGGTGTCAGCCAACTGGAGTCCAATAAATTAGATGAGATTGGAGGTGTTGGTTACAGCTGCCCTACCGTATTAAAAATACACACCAGTTCTGGGTTTGCTTTTCACAAGAAGCATTGCCTGATGTGAATGATGCCTCACACAAAAGAGCTCTCAGAAGACCTACGATTAAGAATTGTTAACTTGCATAAAGCTGGAAAGGGTTATAAATGTATCTCCAAAAAGCCTTGCTGTTCATCAGTCCATAGTAAGACAAATTGTCTATAAATGGAGAAATTTCAGCACTGCTGATACTCTCCCTAGGAGTGGCTGTCCTGTAAAGATGACTGCAAGAGCACAGCGCAGACTGCTCAATGAGGTGAAGAAGAATCCTAGAGTGTCAGCTAAAAACTAAAGTCTCTGGCATATGCTAACATCCCTGTTAGCGAATGTACGATACGTAAAACACTAAACAAGAATGGATTTCATGGGAGGATACCACAGAGGAAGCCACTGCTGTCCAAAAAAAACCAATGCTGCACATTTACAGTTTGCACAAGAGCACCTGGATGTTCCACAGCAGTACTGGCAAAATATTCTGTGGACATATGAAATCAAAGTTGAGTTGTTTGGAAGAAACACATAACACTATGTGTGGAGAAAAAGAGGCACAGCACACCAACATCAAAACCTCATCCAAACTGTGAAGTATGGTGGTGGAGGCATCATGGTTTGGGGCTGCTTTGCTGCGTCAGGACCTGGATGAATTGCTATTATTAAAGGAAAAATGAATTCCCAAGTTTATCAAGACATTTTGCAGGAGAACTTAAGGCCATCTGTCCACCAGCTGAAGCTCAACAGAAGATGGGTGTTGCAACAGGACAACGACCTAAAGCATAGAAGTAAATCAACAACAGAATGGCTTAAACAGAAGAAAATACGCCTTCTGGAGTGGCCCAGTCAGAGTCCTGACCTCAACCCGATTGAGATGCTGTGGCATGACCTCAAGAAAGCGATTCACACCCGACATCCCAAGAATATTGCTGACCGTTACAGTTCTGTAAAGAGGAATGGACAAGAATTACTCCTGACCGTTGTGCACGTCTGATCTGCAACTACAGGAAAACGTTTGGTTGAAGTTATTGCTGCCAAAGGAGGTTCAACCAGTTATTAAATCCAAGGGTTCACATACTTTTTCCACCTGCACTGTGAATGTTTACATGGTGTGTTCAATAAAAACATGGTAACATTTAATTCTTTGTGTGTTATTAGTTTAAGCAGACTGTGATTGTCTATTGTTGTGACTTAGATGAAGATCAGCTCACATTTTATGACCAATTTGTGCAGAAATCCATATCATTCCAAAGGGTTCACATATTTTTTCTTGCAACTGTATATTTGGACAGACATTTTTCTAATTGTTGTTCTGTACATTACCACAATGGATTTTGAACAAAACTATTCAGATGCAGCTGAAGTTCAGACTTTCAGCTTTTATTCAGTGGGTTGAACAAAATGATTGCATAAAAATGTGAGGAACTGATGCTTTTTTTAACTCAATCTCTTCATTTCAGGGGCTCGAAAGTTATTGGACAAATTAAATAATTGTAAATAAAATGTTAAATTCTCTTTGTTGGCAATGACTGCCTGAAGTCTTGAACTCATGGACATCACCAGACGCTGCATTTACTCCTTTTTAATGCTCTGCCAGGCCTTTACTGCAGCGGTTTTCAGTTGCTGTTTGTTTGTGGGCCTTTCTGTCTGAAGTTTAGTCTTTAACAAGTGAAATGCATGCTCTGTTGGGTTCAGATCAGGTGACTGACTTGGCCATTCAAGAATATTCCACTTCTTTGCTTTAATAAACTCCTGGGTTGCTTTGGCTTTATGTTTTGGGTCATTGTCCATCTGTTTTATGAAATGCCGACCAATCAGTTTGGCTGCACTTGGCTGGATTTGAGCATACAGTATGTCTCTGAAAACCCCAGAATTCATCCGGCTGCTACTGTCCTGTGTCACATCATCAATAAACACTAGGAACCCAGTGCCACTGGCAGCCATGCATGCCCAAGCCATCACACTGCCTCCACCGTGTTTTACAGATGATGTGGTTGAGATTGAGATGCTGTGGCATGACCTCAAGAAAGCGATTCACACCCGACATCCCAAGAATATTGCTGACCGTTACAGTTCTGTAAAGAGGAATGGACAAGAATTACTCCTGACCGTTGTGCACGTCTGATCTGCAACTACAGGAAAACGTTTGGTTGAAGTTATTGCTGCCAAAGGAGGTTCAACCAGTTATTAAATCCAAGGGTTCACATACTTTTTCCACCTGCACTGTGAATGTTTACATGGTGTGTTCAATAAAAACATGGTAACATTTAATTCTTTGTGTGTTATTAGTTTAAGCAGACTGTGATTGTCTATTGTTGTAACTTAAATGAAGATCAGATCACATTTTATGACCAATTTGTGCAGAAATCCATATCATTCCAAAGGGTTCACATACTTTTTCTTGCAACTTTATATACAAACAATAGCGCTAAGAAATGGGGGTCATTCTAGATAAAAGTGGTACAATTCCGACTATAAATGAGTAATGGAAGCTCTTAGCGCACATATGTGTCGGCCCCATCTACCAGGCGTCAAGGTGGCTTCTGCAGATGGGTCCCTAATAGGGTTGAGGGAACCCGAACTTTAGGATTTTTGGACCCCGGACCCGAACATTTCCGTAAAAGTTCGGGTTCGGTGTTCGGCGCTTTCTTGGCGCTTTTTGAAAGGCTGCACAGCAGCCAATCAACAAGCGATTAACTGTCTGACCTTAGAAGCCATCATAGCCATGCCTACTAATGGCATGGCTGTGATTGGCCAGAGCAGCATGTGACCCAGGCTCTATATAAGCTTGAGTTACGTAGCGCTGCACGTCACTCTGCTGTTACAAGTGTAGGGAGAGGATGCTGCTGGACTTGTGATTTCAGGGAGAGAATAGGTAAGAATCTAACTCAACGATCTACAGAGAAATAGTTGTGTGGGTGCAGGACACAATCGTTTTACCCTGCCCTGAGGCCATTGACCAAAAAAAAAATAACTTTTATAATTCTGTTAGTTAGGTGGGTGGTGGCGGTAGCGGTGGCCATTTTATGCAAGCTCAGTGCACCAGCACTGCATCTGAGCTTTTGGGACATTGCAAATCACCATTTGTTTGGCAAACTACAACATCTGTATTAGTCAGTGTGCAATTTAAGCTAGAAATACACATTTTCTGGGGTTTTAAAAACACACTTTTTTTTTTTTTTAAACTGTATTTTCCAGATCTGCAAGTGTTAAATTCAAGTTTAATATATACAGCTTTCATATTCTGTTACCAAAAAAAAACACATTTTTGGCAATCTACAACATCTTGGTTAGTCAGTGTGCAATTTAAGCTAGAAATACACCCTTCATTTTCTGGGGTTTGAAAAAAACACTTTTTTGACAAAAAACTATATTTTCAGGCCTTGCAGCATCAGCACGTGTGAAATTACAGGCCTATATACTGCTGTTAAACAAACACTCGTTTGGGCACAAAACATTTAGTTGGCAGCCTTTGATGCAGATGTCATTGTGAGATACACCCTTAATACATTTTGGTTATATTCAGAGATTTTAAATACCGCCATTTGGTGCACCAATATTGAATTCAGGCCTACACTGGTTCAGGCCATGTGAGATAATGAAAATTTACTCACCGATATTTTTGTTTCCTGGAGTCCGTAGGCAGCACATAACGAAAGGGTTAAGTCCCCTAGGTACAACCTTGATAGAGACACATTAGCAAGCAGTAGACTTGATTAATTGGCAATTAGCAGGCTATATAGGATAACACATGACACCAGAGCCTTGTATTTGTATGTAGCAATAAATTTATTAAAGGGGGGGGAGAGTTGTGCTGCCTACGGACTCCAGGAAACAAAAATTTCGGTGAGTAAATTTTCATTTTCCTGATCGTCCTTGGCAGCACATAACGAAAGGGACTTGATAAGCAGTACTCATTGGGAGGGAGCACTGGCCGCCACTTGAAGCACTCTTTTGCCAAATGTTGACCCTTCAGCTGCTAATACGTCAAGTCTGTAATGCCTCATAAATGTGGACACAGAAGACCACGTAGCCGCTTTACAGATCTGATCAAGAGAAACCTGTGCCAATTCTGCCCAAGATGAAGCTGTAGATCTCGTAGAGTGTGCTTTTAACCCGATAGGGCACTCTAGGCCGGCAGCAGTATAGGACTCTTCAATTGCAAGCTTGATCCATCTTGCTAGTGTTGCTTTACTAGCTCTCTTTCCTTTATTTGGTCCTTGGATCTGTAAGAATAATCCTTCTGATTTTCTGAAGAAAGCAGTACTTTGAAGATATGCCTGCAATGCTCTTTTGACATCCAATAAATGCCAATGCACTTTCTCTTGAGGATCTGAGTGAAGAACTGGAAGAGAAATCTCTTGGTTAATGTTTACTACCGATGCTACTTTCGGGAGAAAACCTGGCATGGTTCGTAGACTAATACAGTCGCCCATATCTCTAAAGTATGGTTCTTTATGTGACAGAGCTTGAAGTTCACTAACACGTCTGGCCGAAGTGATTGTGACCAGAAAGAGGGCCTTCATAAATATATGCTTCAGAGACGAGGATTCTATTGGCTCAAAGGGTTCTTTTAACATAGCAGACAATACCACAGACAAATCCCAGGAAGGGACCGACACACTGGTAGGAGGTCTTAGATTTTTCAGAGCTTTAAAAAATGTACGCATTATTTGATTTTTCGAAAATTTCCCTTGTAACTGGGCATTGATCGCAGTGAACTGTACTTTCAAGGTGTTTGTTTTTAAACCTTTACTAAAACCTTCTTGAAGGAACTGCAGTACAGATTTTAAATCTTCAGGGAGAGAAGAAGTTCTTTGGCACCAGCCATTAAAGGTCTTCCATACTCTATTGTATATTTTAATAGTTGTTGGTTTACGTGCTGCTAGCATGGTATTGACTAGCTCAGAAGAAAAACCAAGTGATGTTAATGACTGCCGCTCAGCCTCCAAGCCGCAAGCTGTAGGCTGTTGGGATTGTGGTGAAGAAATCCTCTCTGGATCAGCAAGTCTGGGCGAGGAGGGATTTTCCAGATTCTGCCCTTGGAGAGAGATAGGGCTAGAGCGAACCATGTTCTTCGGGGCCAAAAAGGAAGAACTGCTATGAATTCTGCACGATCTTCCCTTATCTTTTTTAGGACTTTTGGTATAAGGGGAATCGGAGGAAATATATAAATCAGGCCCTTCTTCCAACTGGTTGACAGTCCGTCTATTGATAATGCTTGGCAGGAGCGATGAATGGAACAGAATTGATTGAGTTTCTTGTTCTGATCTGTTGCAATGGCGTCGAGACAGGGTTCCCCCCAGCGAGATACAATGCTGTTGAAGACTGTCGGATTTAAGCTCCATTCCCCTGGATGTAGAGGGGTGCGGCTGAGTAGATCTGCAGAGTGATTCAAAATTCCCCTTATATGGATAGCTGAGATGTCTTTCGTGAACTTCTCTGCCCAGGCCATGAGGATAGCACATTCCTTGGAGAGACTGACTCCTTGTGCCCCCCTGTTTGTTGATATAATAGACAGTTGGTAGGTTGTCTGACTGAATCAGTATTTTGAACCCCGAAAGATGTGTTTGAAAATGAAGAAGGGCTAGCCTCACTGCTCTCCACTCCCTCCAATTGGAGGACATTAATGCTTCTTTCTTCGTCCACTTCTTCTGTACCCATAAATTGTCTACATGAGCACCCCAGCCCCAAGAGGAGGCATCCGAAGTGAGGATTTCTTGGGAATGGGGATTCAGACCCCTGCCTCGCTTTAGGTGAGGAGACGAAATCCACCACTTCAGGTCCTGGCTTGTTGTGGTTGTTATTATCATCTTCTTGTCCAGGGAGCTGTAATTTTTCTTCCAGCTGGTTAGAATATTGTTTTGTAAACCTCTGATGTGAGCTTTGGCCCAAGGGACAGCCTCTATAGATGACGTTAGGAGACCTAACACCTTCATTGCATGACGGATAGAGAGCTTGTGATTGGACAGAAGTTGATGCACTCCCCTGTGAACAGATGATATTCTTTGCGGAGATAATTTGATTGTCATTTGATCCGAATTCAGAACATATCCTAGAAATTTTATTTGTGGAGATGGTATTAGAGAAGATTTTTCTTTGTTTATTAGGAATCCATGGGACTGGAGCATCTTTTTCACCAAGAACTTGTTCAGGAACCTGAGATCGATGATTAGCCTCCATTTCTTCCCTGGTTTGGGTACGGGAAATACTTTGGAATATACCCCGCTGAACTGTTCTTCTGGGGGCACTGGTTCTAATGCTCCTTTCTGGATGAATTCTTGAAGTAGATGTAAAACAACTTGATCCCTGGGATGATTTATATAGTATCGAATTGGGGGAAATTGTGCGAACTCTAGTACATATCCGTTTTTGACCGTGGACGTGACCCAAGCGTCTGTGGATGTGAGAGACCAGACGGGATAGAATAGCTTTAGTCTTGCGCCAACTTTTGGCTTTAAGGTGGCGTCATAATTCAGAGGTTTTTTGGTTAGTTTTCTTCTTATATTCAGACCTTTCCTGTCTGCCCCGAAATCTTCTTTGTTTAGAGAACTGTTGTCTGTTTCTGAATCTAGGAGATCTTCTCCTTTGTGAGCGAAAGGGTCTAAACGATGGTCTCTTTTTTGACTGTGGAAAAACTGAACCTTTGCCTTCGTTCAAGGACTCAAGGATTTTTTCAAGTTGTGGACCAAACAGAGATGTTGGCTGAAAGGGAAGACTACAGAAATGATTTTTGGATAATATATCCTCTGGCCATTGTTTAATCCAGAGTGCCCTCCTTGCAGTATTGGAAAGGCTCATGGAGCTTGCTGAGGATTTTACAATATCCAGAGGAGCATCACACCAAAAATCTGAAGCAGCTTTTATTACTGGAAAATTTTTTAAAATCTCTTCTCTAGACACCCCATCTTCTAGATCATGGGATAGCTGGGATAACCAGATTCTTAAAGCTCTGGCCACTGGTACTGAAGATAGGCCAGCTACACAGGCCGCTGAAGAAGCAGCATAATCTCTTTTTAATAAGGTTTCTATTTTTCTATCCATAGGATCTTTTATAAGGGATGCTTCCTCCGCTGGAAAAATCGCTTTTTTAGACAGACGGACGACTGCTAAATCTACTTTGGGCACAGAACCCCATTGCGCAGAAAATTTTTCATCCAATTTATAAATGGATTTTTGTCTGGATCCTGGATTAGATTTTTTGTCAGGTATATCCCAGTCCTGTTTAATCCATTCATCCAGGACTGGATGCCCTGGAAACACATTCCCTTTAGTCTTGGGAAAATAAAAAAGTTTATCTGATTTGGATTTTCCTGAGGTGTCTTTATCAGACTCTAATGTATGTTTTACTGCTTTAATTAATTAATGTAATTTTTCTTTATGAAATATAAAAAATTCATCAGGATCATTAAAAGAATTGTCAGAATAGATTTCTCCTTCAGACAGATACTCGTCTTCAGAGGAGGAAGAAATCATCTGTGGAGGTGGAGACTTGTTTGTATATCTAGGCTTTTTATTTATAGACCTGACTTCATCAAATACTGAAGTAAGCTGCTCCTTAAACCACATTAGAAAGTTCCCAGACTGGATAGACGTAGTAGGTGACAGGCAGTCAGTGCAGACATTAGTGTGTATTTCGTCAGGAAGAGGCTGTTCACATTTCTGACATAAACGATGCCTAGTTTTCCTTTTCCTTTTGCTGGATTCCTCATGTGAGGCAGACATCTATAGTTAAACATACAAAAAAGCCAATTAGGATGTATACAGCCAGATCCCTGAAATATGCAAGGACAAAGGCAACATATAGGGAATTTAATCCTGCAGAGTAATCATAGATGCAGAACAGTAAAAGCATGGATCACTCCTAAGGCCTCATGCACAAGACCGTTTTTTTTTTGCGATCCGCAAAACGGATTTCCGTTGTTCCGTGATCTGTGACCGTTTTTTCTTCCGTGGGTCTTCCTTGATTTTTGGAGGATCCACGGACATGAAAAGGGGAAAAAAAAACTAAGTCAAGTTTGCATTGAAAATGATAGGAAAAACGGACACGGATCACAGATCACGGACGCGGATGACTATCTTGTGTGCATCCGTGATTTTTCACGGACCCATTGACTTGAATGGGTCCGTGAACCGTTGTCAGTGAAAAAAATAGGACAGGTCATATTTTTTTCACGGACTGGAAAAACGGATCACGGACACGGAAGCCAAACGGTGCATTTTCCGATTTTTCCACGGACGCATTGAAAGTCAATGGGTCCGCGAAAAAAAACGGAAAACGGAACAACGGCCGCGGATGCACACAACGGTCGTGTGCATGAGGCCTAACTCAGGAGAGCCAACAGCCTAATAGCAGGAAATACACTTAGTGGCCTAGATGGCTGTGCATTACAACACAGCCAAACACATGGTTCATGGTTGTAGCAGAGGCAAACATACAGGATAAAAATCCTCTACTCATACTAGAGGAGGAACATAACATCCAAGAAAACCAAGACATCCTGCAGCCTGCAAACAATACCTTAATTTTAAGCAGTCGGCCCCCCGGATCCCAAGAGTCACCATACTTACTGCAGTAAGCAGCGGGTGAGACGTTCTGGCTGAGCGCACAGGCCTCCCGCCGGAGTGAGCTTAAAAGCCTAACTTCCGGGACGCTCTCGTCGGGTGTCACATGCACGGCCTTAGCTCCCCACAGCCGCACATGCACATAATAAGACACCAAGCCGGAATATACATCGGCTGTGGAACGAGGCACTGTAAGTTTTTACACAGGGGAGGTGCGCTCGTTCCACCTTCAGGTTGAGGGACAGGGAGCCTGTATACAGCCTGGCAGGGATCGGGTCCTTTGCAGGATGGTAGCAGGATGTTTAAAGTGTCTCTTCTGCTACCTAGAGAAAAAAATAATACAAGGCTCTGGTGTCATGTGTTATCCTATATAGCCTGCTAATTGGCAATTAATCAAGTCTACTGCTTGCTAATGTGTCTCTATCCAGGTTGTACCTAGGGGACTTAACCCTTTCGTTATGTGCTGCCAAGGACGATCAGGAAACACCCTTTACATACAGGGGTTTGATTCAGGCATTTGAAATACTGCCATTTGAAATACAGCCATTTTGGGCAAAGAAATCTTTAATTCAGGCCTTCACTGATTCAGGCCGTGTGAGATACACCCTCTACATACAGGAGTTTGATTCAGGTATTTGAAATACAGCCATTTTGGGCAAAGAAATCTTTAATTCAGGCCTACATTGATTTAGGCTGTATGAGATACACCCTCTACATACAGGGGTTTGATTCAGGGATTTGAAATACAGCCATTTGAAATACAGCCATTTTGGGCAAAGAAATATTTACTTCAGGCCTACACTGGCTCCGGCCCTGTCAGATACTCCCCCTACATACAGGGGTTTGATTCAGGGATTTGAAATACAGACATTTGAAATATAGCCATTTTGGGCAAATAAATATTTACTTCAGGCCTACACTGGTTCAGACCTTGTGAGATACCCCCTCTACATACAGGGGTTTGATTCAGGGATTTGAAATACAGCCATTTGAAATACAGCCATTTTGTGCAAATATATATTTACTTCAGGCCTACACTGGTTCAGACCGTGTGAGATACTCCCTCTACATACAGGGGTTTGATTCAGGGATTTGAAATACAGCCATTTGAAATACAGCCATTTTGGGCAAATAAATATAAACTTTAGGCCTACACTGGTTCAGACCGTGTAAGATACCCCATCTACATACAGGGGTTTGATTCAGGGATTTGAAATACAGCCATTTGAAATACAGCCATTTTGTGCAAAGATATATTTACTTCAGGCCTACACTGGTTCAGACCGTGTGAGATACTCCCTCTACATACAGGGGTTTGATTCAGGGATTTGAAATACAGCCATTTTGGGCAAAGAAATATTTACTTCAGGCCTACACTGGTTCATGCCCTGTGAGATACACCCTCTACATACAGGGGTTTGATTCAGGGATTTGAAATACAGCCATTTGAAATACAGCCATTTTGGGCAAAGAAATATTTACTTCAGGCCTACACTGGTTCAGACCGTGTGAGATACCCCCTCTACATACAGGGGTTTGAATCAGGCATTTGAAATACAGCCATTTGAAATACAGCCATTTTGGGCAAGGAAATATTTAATTCAGGCCTACACTGGTTCAGACCGTGTGCGATACCCCCTCTACATACAGGGTTTGATTCAGGCATTTGAAATACAGCCATTTGAAATACATCCATTTTGGGCAAAGAAATATTTAATTCAGGCCTACACTGGTTCAGAACGTGTGAGATACACCCTTTACATACTGTCGTTATATTCTACTATTAATTAAACACCCATTTAGGGCAAGATCCTAAATTCAAAAAATATGAGGAGAGCGTCAAATAAGGGACGTGGCCCAGGTCGTGGTGCTGCTGGTGGAGCTCCTGTTGCAGGGAGAGGACGTGGTCGAACTGTGCCAGCTACAAGCACAAGTGAAACCCCTTCCTCAGGTGCGAGTAGGCGACAAAACCTGCAGCGGTATTTGGTCGGGCCTAATGCTGCTCTACGAATGGTGAGGCCTGAACAAGTACAGGCGATAGTAGATTGGGTTGCTGACAGTGGATCCAGTTCCTTCACATTGTCTCCCACCCAGTCTCCTGCTGAAAGACCACAGTTGGCACCTGCAGCCGATGTCCATCAGTCTTTCACCTCACCCATCTGTGGCAAGGTGCACCTGACTACGGATACATGGACCAGTAAGCACGGTCAGGGCCGTTATATCTCCATAACAGCACACTGGGTAAACGCAGTAGCGGCTGGGCCTGAGGCGGATAGCAGTTTGGCGCATGTCCTTCCACCACCGAGGATTGCAGAGCGCTTCAGTTTGCCTCCTGTTGCTCCCTCCTCCTACTCTGCTTCCTCATCCTCTACCAGCTCCTCATCCGATCAGCGTAACACCTTCACCACCAACTTCAGCACAGCCAGGGGTAAACGACAGCAGGCAGTTTTAAAACTTATCTGTTTGGGGGACAAACCCCACACCGCCCAGGAGCTGTGGACGGGCATGGAACAACAGACCGATCAGTGGTTTGTGCCAGTCAGCCTCAAGCCCGGCCTGGTGGTGTGCGATAACGGGCGAAATCTCGTAGCAGCTCTGGGACTAGCCGGTTTGACGCACATCCCTTGCCTGGCGCATGTGCTGAATTTGGTGGTGCAGAGATTCCATAAAAAATTACCCCGATATGTAAGAGCTGCTGCATAAAGTGCGGGCCATCTGTGCGCGCTTTCGGCATTCTCACCCTGCTGCTGCTCGCCTGTCAGCTCTGCAGCGTAACTTCGGCCTTCCCGTTCACCGCCTCATATGCGACGTGCCCACAAGATCGAACTCCACCTTGCACATGCTGGCCAGACTGTGCGAGCAGCAGCAGGCGATCGTGGAGTTTCAGCTGCAGCACGCACGGGTGAGTTGCTCGGCGGAACAGAACCACTTCACCACCAATGACTGGGCCTCCATGCGAGACCTGTGTTCCTTGTTGCGCTGTTTCGAGTACTCCACCAACATGGCCAGTGCCGATAACGCCGTTCTCAGCGTTACTATCCCACTTCTATGCCTCCTTGAAAAAACGCTCCTGGCAATGATGGAAGAGGATGTGGCACAGGAGGAGGAGGAGGAGGAAGAGGGATCATTTCGTAGGGTTTCCGGCCAGTCATTCCCAAGTGGCTCCGAGGGTGGGTTCCTGCACCCACAAACCCAAGGTACACAATTGTCCAGCCAGGGCACAGTTCTGGAGGATGAGGAGGTGGAGGATGAGGAGTAGGAGATGGAGGAGGAGGAGGAGGAGGAGAAGGAGAAGGGGGAACCATGTTCAAAGCAGGGTGGCACCCAGACCATCTCATGGCCATCACGGGTGCGTGGATGGGGGGGATACAGAGGACAGCTTTTCGTTGCCTCTGGGCAGCCTGGCACACATGAGCAATTACATGCTGCAGTGTCTCCGCAACGACTGCCGAGTTGCTCACATTCTAACTTGTGCTGATTAATGCGTGGCCACGCTGCTGGATCCCCGTTACAAGGACAACGTACCGTCCTTAATTCCATCACTGGAGCGTGATCGTAAGATGCGCGAGTACAAGCGCACGCTGGTAGACGCGCTGCTGGTGGCATTCCCACCTGACAGCGGGGGCTCAGTGGAAGCACAAGGCGAAGGCAGAGGACGAGGAAGAGGTCGCCAAGGAAGCTGGGGCACCGCCAGCACCTCAGAAGGCAGGGTTAGCATGGCCGAAATGTGGAAAAGCTTTGTCAGCACGCCACAACTACCAGCACCACCAGCTGATATGGAACATCTTAGCAGGAGGCAGCATTTCACCAATATGGTGGAGCAGTATGTGTGCACACACCTACACGTACTGAATGACGGGTCTGCCACCTTCAACTTCTGGGTCTCCAAATTGGGCACATGGCCTGAGCTTGCCCTTTACGCCTTGGAGGTGCTGGCCTGCCCTGCAGCCAGTGTTTTATCTGAACGTGTGTTTAGCACGGCAGGGGGCGTCATCACAGACAAGCGCAGCCACCTGTCCACAGCCAATGTGGACAAGCTCACGTTCATTAAAATGAACCAGGCATGGATCCCACAGGACTTGTCCGTACCTTGTGCAGAATAGACATGTATACCGGCACTAAGCAGCCATTGTTATACTGCAGCGCAATTGCTCATGTTTGTATTTTGGATATTTCACACTCTTTTGGAGTGTACCTTAATTTTACAAAATTAAATTAAAGCCAAAAACCTGTGTTGGCTATCTCGTTCTCCACCGCCGCTTCCACCTACTCCGCTACGTCCACCGTCTCCTCAAACTCCTACTCCATATGGAACTCCACCTCATAAATCCATTTTTTTTTTGTACGTGTTTTATTTTATATCATTTCACTACTTTGTCATTTACATTTTCTGGTGAAATTCACCAATTTTTGGGTGTATAGTACCACTGCTATACCTAGTAGGCCGGTTAAAAAAAACTAATAAAAAATTGTCATTAACATTTTATGATAAAATTAACAAATGTTTGGGTGTATAGTACCACTGCTATACCTAGTAGGCCGGTAATAAAAAATAAAAATTCTCTAACATTTTCTGGTGAAATTAACCAATTTTTGGGTGTATAGTACCACTGCTATACCTAGTAGGCTGGTTAAAAAATAAAAATAAAATTGTCATTAACATTTTCTGGTGAAATTAACCAATTTTTAGGTGTATAGTACCACTGCTATACCTAGTAGGCCGGTTAACAAAAAAAATATTTTTGTCAGTTACATTTTCAGTTGAAATGCAAAAATTTTTCGGTGTGAAGTACCACTGCTATACCTAGTAGACAGGTTAAACAATAAAAAAATTTGTCTGTTACATTTTATGGTAAAATTCACTAATTTTTGGGTGTGATGTACCACTGCTATATCTAGTAGGCCGGTTGAAAAAATAAAATAAAATGTCATTAACATTTTCTGGTGAAATTAACCATTTTTTGGGTGTATAGTACCACTGCTATACCTAGTAGGCCGTTTAAAAAAATAAAATAAATTGTCATTAACATTTTCTGGTGAAATTCAGCAATTTTTTGGTGTGATGTACCACTGCTATAACTATTATAGCAGTGGTACAAACAAAAAAATACATTTGTCAGTTACATTTTAGGGTCAAATTCACCAATTTTTGGGTGTAATATACCCCTCCTCTACCTAGTTGACAGCTTAATAAATTTCAATAATTTTTATTTTACATTTTCGGGTGACAATAAACAATTGTTTTCTGTCATAGACCCCTGCTCTACCAAGTAGACAGGTTAATTAATTTCTGTAATTTTTCTGTTACATTCTTGGGTTGACATTATACAATTTTAGACGTGAATAAACCCCTGCTCTGCATAGGACTTTTCTAAGCTCCTACTGCCGCTGCACTCTGTACTCAACGATCTAGGGGACAGAGTCTCTCATGTCGAGTCTAAAATGGCGTCCTTTGCTGAAGCACATAATGAGATGGTGGACTCCCACAATGCACTAGACGAGAGAGCAGATACCCTGCAAGCAAAATTGGTAGATTACGAAGATCGCAATCACAGGTACAACATTAAGTTCCGCAACATCCCGGAGACAATTCCAGTATCAGAACTCCGGGAATACCTGCAACAGTTTGCAAAGGTACTACTCCCCACTTGTGACGAATATGAACTCAGCATAGACCGGGCTCATAGGGTCCCCAAACCACCCAACCTCCCGGACTCAGTGCCTAGGGATGTCCTTGCCAGATATACCTTCTACCATGTCAAAGAAAAACTTATGGAAATTGCACGTAAACAACAGCCACTACTGGAACGCTATATCCCCTTGAAGCTGTACACAGATCTGTCTGCGGCCACCTTGCAGGCCTGCAGGCGCCTTGCTCCACTTACATCTCTACTGCGACAACACTCTATACCGTATCGATGGGGATTTCCCACTAAAATACTTATGAACAGAAAGGGAACTTTTCACGCCGCTGCCACAGTGGAAGAAGGCAAGGCCCTCCTAATCAGATGGTACATTCCCATTGAAGAGGACCCTCTAGCAACCAAGAATACTTCAACAAGACTGGACAAGACGCAGAATGGCATACAGTCCCCATATCTTCATCCAGCTTTTTGGGCGAGGGAGAAGGCGTACTCCCTCTTGATCCACCTCTGCATATTTTCTGCTTTCACCCCCAGGTTGACAGGTACCTATAGCACTTTTATAATAAATAGTAATACCTCCAAAAATAGTTATAACTTTACATTCCCCATATGTCTACTACATGTTTGGATCATTTTGTGAATGCCATTTTATTTTTTGGGGACGTTAGAAGGCTTAGAAGTTTAGAAGCAAATCTTGAAGTTTTTCCGAAAATTTCTAAAACCCACTTTTTAAGGACCAGTTCAGGTCTGAAGTATATAAAACTGATTTCACAAACTTTGTTAACCCTTTAGGGAATTAATGGAAATTAGAATTTCACTTTTTTGGCAGATTTTCCATTGTTTCCAGTTACAAAGCAAGGGTTAACAGCCAAACAAAACTCAATATGTATGGCCCTGATTCTGTAGTTTACAGAAACACCCCATATGTGGTTGTAAACTGCCGTACGGGCACACAGCATTGCACAGAAGGAAAGGAACTCTATATGGTTTTTGGAAAACAGATTTCACTGGGACAATTTTAAGCTGCCATGTCACATTTAAAGACCCCCCTGATGCACCCCTAGAGTATAAACTCCAAAAAAGTGACCCCATTTTAGAAACTACACCACTCAAGGTATACAAAAATGATTTTACAAACTTTTTTAACCCTTTAGGTGTTCCACAAGAATTAATGGAAAATGGAGATGAAATATCAGAATTTCACTTTTTTGGCCGATTTTCCATTTTTATCAAAAAAAAATTCCAATAACAAAGCAAGAGATAACAGGCAAAAAAACTCAATAATTATTGCCTTGATTCTGTAGTTTACAAAACCCCCCATATGTGGTTGTAAACTGCTGTATGGGCACACGGCATTACGCAGAAGGAAAGGAGCGCCATATGGTTTCTGGAATTTGCAAATTCCACAGTCTCTGACTTTATGGATAGGTGAAATGGGCACGTAGTATCATCCAAAAGAGAGTCCCATCCAATACCGCCAGACGCGTTTTGAGGTGTACTACTTCTTCCTCAGTGGCCTTGAATAGGACTTGAGTCTTTCCTGCTTTTATATGCCCATGTTCTGGATTTGCCATAAGATGTGGGCTGAAGTGTGGGATGGATTAATAAGATAATTGCTGTGCAAAGTAGTGGTTAATATCTTGTATTCCTATTTATAATCTTCCTTTGCCTTATATTAAGAAGTAAAAAGCATTTTAAAGAGAAAACCGTAAAAGACACTATAAAATATTGTAGAATATCGCATGCGTTTGTGTTGCGTTTTTTTTCAATCTGATGCGTTTTTTTGCTATTCTTTGCTAAATACTCAGAAAAGTATTCTGGATGGAAAAGAATTAGTTATTGAGGCCCTCATCCTTGTTTGATCCCATTTTTCTTATTTCTTTTTTTCTTTGAATCTTTCACAATAGGAAGCATTGCTAAGATGATGAATAAATACTCTTGTTCTAGCTTATATTCGTAGTTTTCTTAGAGTTTCTAATCCAATCAATTGTGATGGATATTACTACAATTTTCGTAAATGCTTTTTATATGTAATATTCGTGTGCAATATTCGTATGCAGTAAAAATCGTGTGCAAAATTTGTACGTAGTAAAAGGGCCTTCTGATTAGGCAAATAAAACAAAGATAAGAGATCAAATCCCTTGATCGATATCTAGACAAAGGTATTGTTCCCAAGGGTCTTCAGTTGTCTAAAACTCTGGCACAAGATTTATGCAATGATTTGTTTAAAGAAGAATGGATTAGCTTTCTGAAAACACAATCAGTTGCATTGGTCCAACTTATAAAAAGAAGATCGCAGATTTTAGATGAAATCACTGAGAAAATTAATAAATTAAAGGAGATAATAGAGAAACTACCTCAAAATGAAGAATATAAAAATTGGCAAGCGAAAATAATCACAAAAAAAGTAAAAGAATTTGGAATTTCGCCAAAACAGACACACAAGAGATGTATGAAAATAATCAACAATATGGACAACAAGATGTAGCAGATACTCAGAAACAAGATGTAAACAATAGAAATAAAGATAATCCGAACAAAAATATTCCCTACAATGTCCCGGTGTCAAACAGATATGAAACCCTTGCTAATCCCCTTTTTTTAGATCGAACACCACCACACCACAAAATCAAAACACGACAAGTAAGGAAACAAACACCAGAACGAAGACAATACCAAACAGAGACTCTGTAAGTCGCAAACAATTCGAATACTCCGTTGCAAGCATAACAAAAAATTGCTCAAGACTTATACGAACTTTAACTCGGTCCATTAACCCTGAGTGACCACACGGGGTAACACAATTTTCACAGGAATCCTATATTTGTGATATTGGTTTAATATTTTTCTAATATACAATTGCCACAATTATCAGTAAAATCAAGAGACACTTCTTTTTACACTATTTTTTACTTTTTCATTTTTTACTTCTTTATTTACCTTTTTATTTTCAAACCATCTTTTAAAACCTTATTTATTCTGATTGTTATATTTCAATACATTTATGCACTATTTATTCACATTAATTATATGTATGCACCATTTGTGAGATAAACTCCTCTAGTACCACCTGATCTACTATAGGTAGTTTTAACAGTTTTTAACTATTCTTATCAAATAAAATAGTCGTTTATAATATTTTAATTGGTCCCAGATGGTGAGTGCCTGTTTTATTCTTATTCTTTATTAACAATTACTTTTGTGAAGGGGTGAGTCACATAAAACAGAGCACCCTCACCAAGTTTGAAAAGGAGGGAGAGCCACTACAAACTGTATTCACTTTAATAAAGTAATTACTGTCACGAACCAGCGGGTGTGAACCCACTGTGCCACGTGTCCCACCTCCTCTAAAGGCATTGTCTAAGTGTACCCTTCGATTCTTCACAGTACCCCTGATGGTGGGGATAGACTTTCCCGAGGGGAACACCAGGTCTCTACCTCTTGAGGAGGGAAGGCACACAAAGCAGCTGGTTCAGGCGGACCAGGAGATACCTGGGTAGGCATCATAAGTACAAACGTAGTCAGGCAGGTGGGTCGTTACCAGGAGTAACAGAGCAGGACCGAAAGATGAGGTAGAGGCGTAGTCAGATAGGCAAAATCTCAGGGCAGGCAGCACAGGAACAGTTCAGGCAACAGGAGAGTCAAAGCAAGCAGGCAGGGATCAGATGAGTAGCAGAATCCAGGAACAAAGTATAAGTCAGGAGCACACAAGAGTATCAGGAACTTAGCAAACACAAGGACCTTGACACTGAGGCATCTGGGAAGGGGGTTGAGCCACTTAAGTACCTGCAGGAGAGCCTGGGTTGGTCAGTGAGGTCACATGACCCAACCCATGCAGCCCAGGGAGTGATGCGCGCCACCCCTAGGGCAGTGTAACACAAAACCAGCAGCAAGCATGCTGTGGCCAGGGCTGAGTGGAACCTTTGGAGCGGAATCCTCAGCACCACAGCACGTACAGCGACAGAGCCCAGGACTGCAGCGGTAGATGGAAGGATGACCGCTGAGCATGGCGCCCAGGACCACGACGGCAAGCGGGGGAACAGCAGCGTACAGCAGCCGCTGTTACAATAACCTTCCAATTGTCATTCAAAAGTGTGCAGCTGGTGTTTGGGGTGTTGGGTCTGTGCGTGTTTGGCGATGATCTACACTCACTTTGCGGCCTGAGTGTGTGGTGTGCACTGGCCCCTGGCAGACCCATCAGTGGCTGCAAAACGCTGGTGCGTAAGTGACAGTCTGTGGGTAAGTAACTGGCTCTGTGATAGAAAACAGAGGGTGGCTACTAACAGTACACACTCAAATTGGGTCACTGTCACTAGTTGGTATCACAGGGGTCAGTATTGGGCCCTATTCTCTTCAATATATTTCTTAATGATCTTGTAGAAGGCTTGCACAGTAAAATATCCATTTTTGCAGATGACACTAAACTGTGTAAAGTAATTAACATGGGAAAGGACAGTATACTGCTACAGATGGATCTGGATAGATTAGAGGCTTGGGCAGAGAAGTGGTAGATGAGGTTTAACACTGACAAATGTAAGGTTATGCACATGGGAAGGAATAATGCAAGTCACCCATACATCATTGGTAAAACATTGGTTAACACTGACATGGAAAAGTACCTAGGAATTTTAGTGAACAGCAAACTAAGCTGTAGAAACCAGTGTCAGGCAGCTGCTGCCAAGGCCAATAAGATAATGGGTTGCTTCAAAAGGAAATAAATGCCCGTGATGAAAACATAGTCCTGCCACTTTAGAAATCACTAGTCAGACCACACATGGAGTACTGTGTACAGTTCTAGGCTCCTGTGAACAAGACAGACATAGCAGAGCTGAAGAGGGTTCAGAGAAGGACAACTAAAGTAATAACTGGAATGGGTGGTACCCCGAAAGTTGATCAAAATTAGGGTTATTCACTTTAGAAAAAAGACGACTGAGGGGAGATCTAATAACTATGTATAAATATATCAGTGGTCAGTACAGAGATCTCTGCCATCATCTATTTATCCCCAGGACTGTGACTGTGACGAGGGGACATCCTCTGCGTCTGGAGGAAAGAAGGTTTGTACACAAACATTGAAGAGGATTCTGTACGGTAAGAGCAGTGAGACTATGGAACTCTCTGCCTGAGGAGGTGGTGATGGTGAGTTCACTAAAAGAGTTCAAGACGGTCCTCGATGTATTTCTGGAGTGTAATAATATTACAGGTTATAGTTACTTGAGATGGGTCGTTGATCCAGTGAGTCATTCTGATTGCCTGATTCCCCCCCCCCCCCCCTCCCTTCCCTAAAGTGGGTAAAATTGGCTTCTACCTTACATTTTTTTTTGCCTTCCTCTGGATCAACTTGCAGGATAACAGGCTGAACTGGATGGACAGATATCTTTCTTCAGCCTGTGGGGATTCGCTCTGGTAGTTCGGATAAGCGGGCGCAGTACAGAAGCAAAATACAACTTCGTAATTCAAACTTCAGTGTTTATTCACACATGATGCAAAAAACAAAACGTCACTTTTGCAGTGTTGGTGTTACTTCCCACCCAATGGCAAGTTAATATAACAAAAGTCACCTTCTGCCTCAGAATGTTCAAATACAGACTTTAGGCAGCCTGTTCCCCTGACATACGGGTCTCCGCTCTCCAGCCCAGCACAGGCCTCAGATCCCAGCATACAGACCTCCTGAGCTCCACTGTCAGACGGAGGTAATCCTCCCCACCTGGCAGTGCTGGCTGGTTTTTATGCCTGGCAAAACCCGGCCTGGAACGTGGGGAGTAGTCATCCACCCAGCACTTTGACTACTCCCAGTAAGAGCCTTCCCGGATCAGCTATTACAGCCATGCTAAGTACCAAGGTGTCAAACAGCAACTGCTGCAGACACATAAAAACCGGCTCTTACTCCACCGAGTCCAGGAATCTTGGTGACATGTACCTATCATCCACGATGATTCCTTGTATCTTCTTACTTACTTCCCCTCTTTGTTCAACCCTGAGGGGGTGAACACATGCCATACAGTATACTCTGGACAGGGCATCCGTGTTTCCCTGCAACCGGCCTGCCCTGTGTTCTACAGAGAACTTCGTTTTGTAAGGACAGAAACCACCTGGTGACTCGGGCATTTCTCTCTTTAGCCTGGCTCATCCACTTGAGAGGGGAGTGGTCAGTCACCAGCAGGAATGTTCTCCCCAACAAATAATAGCGGAGAGACTCGAGTACTCCACTGAAGCCAAGAACCTCGGTGACACTCACCTATAATCCACGATGATTCCTTGTACCTTCCAAGCCTTATAAACTATGTTACCATGTTACTATCACTGATATAGATGGACGTTGGTGTATCAGGCGAGAAACATCAAACACCCTGCAACCATTGCTAGAAGAGCACAAGCTGGTGGTGGCAGGCTGGCAGCATTATTGTCTGGAGAATGTTTTTGTGACATTCTCATTCATGTGAAAGGCATTCTCAACCGAGTTGGGTATGAATCCATCCTTAAAAATGGTCTGTACTATACTAGACAAGACAGATCACAGGTCATGATCTTCCACAATGTTGATCGCCATACAGCCGATGAAGATAATGCTCTCAAAGAAAAATAAGCTATGTTGGCTTCACCACCGGTATATCCAAAAGAGTTGTTCTTCAGCAATCATCAATAAAAGAAGATCCTTTATTTCATCCTGTTAAAAACATGTACACAAGACAGTAGAAAAAGGTCTGCACGGTTAAGATGAAGTATTTCATCCTTAGTCATGGCATGAACTACGGTATGTTACACAATCAGCAAGCTAAAATACCTGGTGAGTATTACCTAAGTTCTTGCAAAACCAATCCACCTTATGTACGTGTTACCCTATAAGGGCTGATGCTTGCTACGCCAAACAGGAGGTGATATATCAGGGCTGAAACGAGCAGGGGGCGGGTGCGCCGTGTGGTCCGCCGACCCCCTGATTCAGGTGGAGGGAGCACAGGGGGAATGGAGGAAAGGAAGTGGCCCTCAACCCAGCCACCAGGCGGGCAATGAAGTCTTCTCCTTCCACATGAAAACGAGCACGCAGCTCATCCATCACACTCTGGTCAGTCATACCTCTGGAGCTTCCCAGGAACGCCGGTCAAAGAGGCCTGGCCCCTCCCACACCACACTTATATGTAGGTAGCCCAGTGCGCAGGGCTACCTACACCATGGACCAATCACCCTCAGGAACAGGAGTTTGGGCAGGAGTATCCCAGCACAGGGGGGACGGGGGCATACCAAACCGAGGAACATGCAGGATGGAGGCAAGTTAACCCCTCCTATCCATCTCCCATCCCCTCAGTCATTGCCACCATCCCTATCCGGATGGGTGCCTTAAAGAATAAATATTCCAATAGAAATAACGCATGAAGAATCCTCAACAGAATTACAGTGGCTGCTATCTAAACTGAGGATCCACAAGGAGGTCCCAATCTCTGCCTCCCCAACAATATCACATATGTGGTTGCCAATGTGTTTATGTAGTTGTCTCGTGGTACATCCCACGTATTGTAGTTTGCACACGGTGCCATTGATGCAATACACTATGTGTGTCATGCTACACTTCATGTAAAAATATTTTTTTTTTTTAAAGAATTTGCCTGTACTGTATGACTTAATCTGTCTGTGATGTTCAACCAAGTGCCTCCACTATCACGTTATATTACAAAAATATAAGTGCAAGTTGGTTACCCAATGCAATAGCTTTTTTAGCCACAAAGTGGCACCCTGATGCCAGAATCTGTTTCAAATCCTTATTTAGTTTAAGGAGGTATTTCTTAATAATGCCAATAACCTTATAATAATCAGTACTGTAATTAATTGCAAAAAACACTTCCCCCCTGATTTTTTTTGATAATCCTTTTTCTCTGATCTAAGTTGTCATGCCCCACTCTGACTATGTGCGGAGGTCAGCCAGGATTGCAGCACGAGTCTAGTAGTTGTTTTGATGCTGTGCTGGATCCGCCTCGCATCAGGTGCACTGGGTGGAGTCATTAGTTTAAATGGTCTCCAGCTAAAGTGCTCTGAGCGGATTATACTGTTCATTAGTGTCTGGGAAGTTTGGAAGGAAGGTTGGCTGTTTGTTCCTGCTCTCAGCAGATAAGTGTCTTTTCTTGTTTGGTTGTTTATGTCATCTTACCCATCCAGGTTCTGTGCGAGCAGGCTGCTCCTATCTCCCCACTTCACCATCTCAGGGAGTTCAGGGTTCTGTTAGTTTAGGCTGGTGGACACAGCAAACCTACCATCAAGGTTTGTCTGTGGGCTGAGCATTGCAGGGAAAGAGGTCAGGGATAAATTAGGAGGTGACCCTTCCCCTGTCTCTCGTCCAGAGCCTGGTTGGTGTGTTGTCTGTTTAACTGTGCACGTCCGCCGTGACATAAGTATTCCTATGTGCTGCAGAAATAGTTGGTAAAGAAAATCCTCGTTGTAATAGCCAGTTAGTTGTAATGTTACACTTCTGGACTTACATAAGGAAGGGATGGTAACTGTTAAATATGTGCTGTTCCAGCATTTATTTCTTCCATTTAAGATTGACTGCTGTATTCATGTTATTATATAATTACCATGTTATGTAATGCTGCCACCCTGTGGTCATTCTTGTTATAGGTTTCCTGAATGTATTATGTAAATCCTATTTGCCTTTGCTCTCTATCTACTCCTCCCTTTCCGTGACATCAGATCCTGTTTTCTCCAGTCCTGATGTGTTTTTTCTTCTGCAGCAGACTCAGAGCTGGTGAGAGCATTTGTTTTGACCTCCAATATCCTCTAATGTCCTCCATGTGTCTTTGCTCAAGGTAAATTTAATAAATTACCAAAGCATCTCCATTGTATTCTCCTCACTGGATTATCACATGCAACTGGTACCATGACCTAATGGGATATTAGTGAGTTCAGCTGTCTACCATTGCTTATACAGAGAATACCACTCACAACCAGTCAGAGACTTTTCTAACGTACATCTGTGGCAGAATAGTCAAAACGAAGCCTAACTCTACAGTCTTTGCATGTCTACAAGCAGCCTGCAAGCAAGCAAGGTTAGAGCTGTCCGCCATCTTACATGCACGTGGCTTCATAAGCACAGTGAGTAAGCTGAAATCCTTTCTTAAAGAGACAGTACCACTTAAACAGGAAAAACATGTCCACAAGAGGCACCGTGGATTTCTCGGTCACTGAACATACAGACACTAACCCTGCTCCCAAAACTCAGATATACAGGAAGCAGAGTCCATGTTCACTGAAGAACAAATGGTACGATCTAAACGTGTTATCAAGCCAACACAAAAGATTTATGGAAAAGAACTGAACACTATATAGCAGCTCTTTCACGCTATAAGGGCTCGTTCACATGAACGTGTGATGCCCGTTGCCGTATTGCGGACCGCATTTGCGGATCCGCAATACACGGGCACCGTTCCGTGGCTATTCCACATCACGGATGCAGACCCATTCATTTCAATGGGTCCGCAAATCCGGAGATGCGGAACGGAAGAACAGAACAGTACAGAAGCACTACGGAGTGCTTTCTGGAGTTCTGTTCCATGCTTCCGCACCGCAAAAAGATGGAACTTGCTCTATCTTTTTGTGGAACGGAAGGATCGTGGACCCATTTAAGTAAATTGGTCTGTGATCCCCATGCGCCTGCCCCACGGATGGTGCCCGTGCATTGCGGACCGCAATTTGCGGTCCACAGCATGGGCACAGGCTTCACACGTTCATGTGAACGAGCCCTAACAATGATGCACCAAAGTTAATCACAGCATTGAATCGTTTAACTAACGCCTATGTTCGCCATCAGCGACTGTCTGCAAAGTACATCACCTTTCTGAACGATTCCGATTTTGATGATGCCTCAAAAGAGTTGAGAGAGAGAAAGAATCTCCTCCAAGAGAAGGATACCTTAGTACAAGACACTAAGAACAAGGCAGAACTCCGCATCGCACACTTGCAGGAGGTGAGATCTCATCGATCAACTTCAACCAAATATACGCTTTCATCTTCCAAAACCTCTTGTTCTAGAAGGTCGGCGTTACATGACAAGCTTATAGAGATCCGGGCAGAAGCGGAGGAAGCTAGTGTAAGAACTTCCTTTGCTAAGAAGGAGGCTGAGATCGCAAAGTAGAGAGCAGAAATAGAGGCTGAGATCGCTAAAGAGGTAGAGATGACAAAGAAAAAAGCAGAAATGGCGCAGATGGAGGCAGAGGCAGAAGTTAAACTAAAAAATCTTCAAACAGAAAAGGAAGAAGCAGCTACCTTAACTGAAGGTCCTCAAGCAAGCATTAGGCCAAGGTACCGACTAGGGTTGCCACCTTTTCTTCAAGCCAAACCCGAACAGAAGGGAGGGAGGGCCCCTTCCAGGCTCCACCCATGTCCCGCCTCCAGCCATGCCCATGTCCCGCCTCCAGCCACGCCCGTGTCCCGCCTCCACCCCTGGTCGCTGTCACACCACGATCGTTACGCCCCTGAAGAGGCTCATTAGCATATTATAAGTCTTTATTTTAAGAGAACGGCGGCGGCGGCAGCGGCAGGCAGGGAGTTATAAAACACACTGTTATGTACTGCTGACATTAGCCCATCGCTAATGTCAGTCAGCTACATAACGTAACGTTTTTTCTGATGATTGACAGATTCAGAAACCTGTTTAAAGGGTTTCTACCACCAGAAATACTGTTATGTAGCTGACTGATATAGCGATGCGCTAATGTCAGCACTACATAACAGTATGTTTCTAACATTAGTCCCTGCAGCCGTTCTGATAAAATAAGCACTTTTATTATATGCTAATGAGCCTCTAGGTGCTATGTGGGCATAAAATCAGCACCTAGAGGCTCCGTCCACTCATGCTTTATCCCGCCCAGGTCCAGTGTTGTGCCCGCCCCGCTCCTCTTGATTGATGCCACTGTTCCCTGCATCGATGGCGAAATCCAGCGCCTGCGCCGTTCACTTCTGTCTTCGGCGCAGGCGCAGTGAGTGAATGATGCGCTCCTGGTGCCGGATTCCTCACTGCGCCTGCGCCGACTACGTCACAGTGAGGAAGCCGGCATCAGGAGAGCGGCCTTCACTCACTGCGCATGCGCCGAAGACATAGTGAACGGCACAGGCGCGGGATTTCGTCAATGCTGCTGCGAACCGTCACATCAATCAAGAGGAGCGGGGCGGGCAGAACAAGGGGACCTGGGCGGGATAAAGCGTGAGTGGACGGAGCCTTTAGGTGCTGATTTTACGCCCACATAGCACCTAGAGGCTCATTAGCATATAATAAAAGTGCTTTTCTAGCAAAAACGGCTGCAGGGACTAATGTTAGAAACATACTGTTATGTAGTGCTGACATTGGCGCATCACTATATCAGTCAGCTACATAACAGTATTTCTGGTGGTAGAAACCCTTTAAACACTGTTACATTTACACACTTCAAATGTTTTATATACCTTTTTAGAAGTGCCTAGGACAGGTGTCAGGACTGTCTTGGTCACACACAGGTTGAAAAACCACTCTGCAGGCAGGGCACAGTGGGCACTGGGCTGGGCACTACTTGGGCAGGCTGCTGGAGCTGGACTGGAGTCTGGAGAAGAAGAATGATTTCAATTCTCCCTCCCTGCCTCTCTCTCTGATGTCACTTCCTGTGTGGACTTCACTTCCTTATCAGAGAGAAGGAGGGAGGGACTGGGAGGCAGGGGAGGAGTGAGGAGTCCGGAGACTGAACAGTGAGTGAGCCGCTGCGCTGCCTGGCATCATTCACTGTTACACTGTAGTGACTGTAGACTAGAGGAGGGAGGGTGAGGGAGGGACTCGGGGAGGCTCGGCCGCCGCAGTTAGTGATAGCAGCTAAGCTTATGCGATCGGAGTCTGTCTCACTCTCGGTCGGACTGTCTGCAGTTTGAATGAATAATCCTGTGCCCGGGTCTAAGAAAGGCTTGTACCCGGGCACAGGATTACAAACCCGGACTGTGCGGGTCAATCCCGGACAGGTGGCAACCCTAGTACCGACCTAGACTGTTTTATCCCAGGAGAAGTGGAAGACCCAGCTGACCACACTGCCAGATATGTGTTAAGGCAATCATCACCTGCTCCTCTTGCTAAATCACATGTACCAATGCCACTTCTAAATCACCAACTGCGTGAACCCACAGAGCACCAGATGTCGTCATCCACCAATAACAAGGTAATGTTATTAATGTTGGTGCTAGCGTAAAGCCAACTGATCCTCCACAGACTAAACCACAGATTAATCCTTATGCCACATCATTCTGTCCTGATCAATCTCAACCTTATGTGCCAGAGCCCCTACACGCCCCAGAGGCATCACAATGCAATCCAGCAACAAGGAATGGGAGATCAGACATGTCGGACTTTGCCAGATACATGATGCGCAGGGAGCTGATTAACATTAGTCTCTCGGAGTATGATGACCGTGCTGTAAACTACAGGGCCTGGAAATCGACCTTTGAAGCAGTAATCAGTGATCTTAACCTCACTGCCAAGCAAGAACTTGACTTGCTTGTCAACTGGTTAGGCCTAGAATCTGCAGAATGAAGAGCAGTTCATGCAGGCCACTCAGAGGAAGGTCTTGCTGCAGCATGGGAGAGACTTGAACAGACCTATGGCAATTCTGAAGCTATAAAAAGCACCTTATTCAGGAGACTTAAAGCCTTCCCAAAGATAACTGGCAAGGACAATCACAAGCTCCAGGATCTGAGTGACCTACTAAAGCAACTAGAATTGTCTAAAATGGACCCATGGCTGCCAGGAATGAGTTACCTTGATACTGTCCATGGTGTCAATCCAATTGTGTTGAAACTACCACACTGCATGCAAGAAAAATGGGCAGACCAGGGCTCCAGATATACAGTACAGACCAAAAGTTTGGACACACCTTCTCATTCAAAGAGTTTTCTTTATTTTCATGACTATGAAGGCATCAAAACTATGAATTAACACATGTGGAATTATATACATAACAAACAAGCCACCTTTTGCTTTGATTATTGCTTTGCACACTCTTGGCATTCTCTTGATGAGCTTCAAGAGGTAGTCCCCTGAAATGGTCTTCCAACAGTCTTGAAGGAGTTCCCAGAGATGCTTAGCACTTGTTGGCCCTTTTGCCTTCACTCTGCGGTCCAGCTCACCCCAAACCATCTCGATTGGGTTCAGGTCCGGTGACTGTAGAGGCCAGGTCATCTGGCGCAGCACCCCATCACTCTCCTTCATGGTGAAATAGCCCTTACTTTCAAAGTTTTCCCAATTTTTCGGCTGACTGACTGACCTTCATTTCTTAAAGTAATGATGGCCACTCGTTTTTCTTTACTTAGCTGCTTTTTTCTTGCCATAATACAAATTCTAACAGTCTATTCAGTAGGACTATCAGCTGTGTATCCACCTGACTTCTCATCAACGCAACTGATGGTCCCAACCCCATTTATAAGGCAAGAAATCCCACTTATTAAACCTGACAGGGCACACCTGTGAAGTGAAAACCATTTCAGGGGACTACCTCTTGAAGCTCATCAAGAGAATGCCAAGAGTGTGCAAAGCAGTAATCAAAGCAAAAGGTGGCTACTTTGAAGAACCTAGAATATGACATATTTTCAGTTGTTTCACACTTGTTTGTTATGTATATAATTCCACATGTGTTAATTCATAGTTTTGATGCCTTCAGTGTGAATCTACAATTTTCATAGTCATGAAAATAAAGAAAACTCTTTGAATGAGAAGGTGTGTCCAAACTTTTGGTCTGTACTGTAAAAGAGAACACAATGTGTCTTTTCCCTCTTTCTCTTATTTTTCCAGATTGATCAGTGACCAAGCTCAGACAAAGAATGATCCCAGCTTTGATTTCCCAGAATCCACTCTACCTGCTTCATCCTCCTGCTCAAGGTATGACAACACAACAAGTAAACGTAGAGACTTAAGGGGAACAGTATCCGTTACGAAAACAAACGTCCCACTTATTACAACCTCCACTACTAGGAAGGACACCCCCGTCCTTAAAGAAAGAAATGTTGCTCTATCCACAAAAGACCTCATCCTTTAAAAGAATGTAATGGGCTCAGGGCAAAGACTTTGCAAGAACGCAGAGAGACACTCAAAGAGCTTGGAGTGTGTTACAAGTGTTGTGCCTCGTCAAATCATATGGCAAAAGACTGAAAAGCTATCATCAGGTGTGCAGAATGCAGCGGTGACAAGCATGTTACAGCAATGCATCCTACTTTGCCTCCAGACAACGCACCATCTGCAACCAACGCCGTCGCACTTCATGGCGGGGAGTCACCGGCTCAAGAGCTAGCTACAATGACTGTCTCCTCCTCCTGTATGGAAATATGTGGCAAGGAGACTGGTTCCAAGTGCTGTGCAAAAGTGTGTTTGGTCAACGTCTACCCAGAAGGGCAATCTGAAGAGAGAAGCAACAACATACACCCTAAACACTTGTTCTGGTCGTGTAGAGACTTATGGCAGAAGAGCCACTGGATACCTTATCTCCTCCATTAAAGGGAATGTTCAAATACCCTTGCCAACGTTAATTGAATGCGAGCAGATACCTGATGAAAGAGATGAAATTCCTAAACCAGAAGCTGCATACCATCATTCCCACTTGAAACATCTAGCTAGTGAGATTCCTCCTATGGACATGAATGCTGACATCCTACTCTTGCTCGGGAGAGACATTCTGAGAGTCCATAAGGTGCGGCAACAATGCAACGGTCCTGACAACGCCCCATATGCACAGAGACTCGACTTAGGCTGGGTGATTGTGGGCGATTTATGTATAGGTAAGAGCCACAAACCATCTCAAGTGAACTCCTTCAAAACTTTTGTGGTTAAAAATGGTCGCACAACTCACTTTAAGCCATGATGTTCATCATTATGAGGTAAAGGAAAAGCTTTCTAACCTCCTTAAGGCACCCAACATCATTCCTACCCTTTATGACAACTTAGGAAGATCAGTGTTTTGTACTACACCAGAGGACAACAGATTAGCCTTGTCCATAGATGCAGTGGCGTAGTTTGGGGGGGGGCCTATGATTCCCATCCCCTCTGTTATGCCTCATAGGGTTCAGGCCACTAGGTCTGAAACCTATAACGCAGTGGGGCGACAGAGGTCACAATTACCTCACTCTGACCTCCTGCGTCGGATCTCGCGAGATGACGCGATGACGCGGCGCAGGAAGACACAGTGAGGCGTTCATGACCGCCTGCGTCGGGACGCCACAAGCTGTGATTTAGAGAGTTAAGTATTTTTTTTTTATGTACCCTACCCTAATTGCAGAGGTACTGGGGGCACTATGGGTGTGGGGGAGGAGCAGAAAGAGGAGGACCACCGAGGACATTATACTAATAAGAGTGGAGTGGCCATTATATTTATAATAAAGAGGTGGACAATTCAATAATAAACAGGGGGCCAATACATTAATAATAAAGAGGGGGCCATTACATAAATAATAAAGAGGGGGGCATTATATTAATAATAAAGAGGGGTCCATTATATTAATAATAAAGAGGGGGCTATTATATTAATAAAAAAGAGGGGGCCATTATAATAATACTAATACAGAGGGAGCCATTATAATATACAGGGGGAATAATATTATGGGGAATGGGGGACTATCTGTCTGGCTCTACCACAGTATTGGGGGGCAGCAGGATGACAGTGTTGAGAAACCAGGAAGGAGAGGATGATAGTAATGTGAGGAACCTAAAAAAAAATCTGTGAAACTCTGCAGAGATGAGAAGCGGCTGAAAGAAGGTATCATGGCGGTCATATCTCTGAATTAAGACATTGAGTAAAGTCTACATCACAGGAGACGTTACTGGATGTAACAGGTATGGTGCTGTATTCCAGTGGCGTTGCTAGGGCTGGTGTCACCCGGTGCGGTAGAAAATGGTGTCACCCCCTTCCCCCCCCACCCCCTCCCCGAAGCAAATTTTTTAGCCATATATGGGGGCTATGGTGGTGCTACTGCCATAGGGGTCATCCGTTAGCTCAGCAGACCCCCCCTAGCAGTCAGAGCCTGGTCTCGGGAGGGGCACTTCCAGATTATTTTCTGTCCGCCACCACAAAACAATGGTGCTTATAGAACAGACTACACAGTGTAGCGGTATACTGTACATTGTGGGGCACAGTGTAGCGGTATACTGTACATTGTGGGGCACAGTGTATAGGTATACTGTATATTGTGTGGCACAGTGTAGCGGTATACTGTATATTGTGGGGCACAGTGTAGAGGTATACTGTATATTGTGTGGCACAGTGTAGAGGTATACTGTATATTGTGGGGCACAGTGTAGAGGTATACTGTATATTGTGTGGCACAGTGTAGAGGTATACTGTATATTGTGCGGCACAGTGTAGAGGTATACTGTATATTGTGTGGCATAGTGTAGAGGTATACTGTATATTGTGGGGCACAATGTAGCGGTATACTGTATATTGTGTGGCACAGCATAGCGGTATACTGTATATTGTGTGGCACAGTGTAGAGGTATACTGTATATTGTGTGGCACAGTGTAGAGGTATACTGTATATTGTGTGGCACAGCGTAGCGGTATACTGTATATTGTGTGGCACAGTGTAGAGGTATACTGTATATTGTGTGGCACAGTGTAGCGGTATACTGTATATTGTGTGGCACAGTGTAGAGGTATACTGTATATTGTGTGGCACACTGTAGGCTATATGTGTATAACAAACATATTTCACATAAAAACTAAGTTACTTGGCTTGGCCCTTGGGGATCTCGGACGCCACTTCAACACTTTGGCCGGGGGCTCGGCGGAGCTGATGTTGTGCTTTATCCTAATGAGAAAGATTTCATAATAAGGATTTGGAGAAGGGGCAGAGGGATAGCAGAGCAGGGAGAGGCTGGTGCTGCTACTAGGGGGTCATACCATGGGGGAGTAATAAAGCCCACCATAATGCCCCCTCCCCCCCTAGTAGAAATAATTCTCCTTTTAATGTGACAGTGCAAAAAATACCCCCTTGTAATGCCCCCAGTTGAGCTAATGTCCCCATAGTGCCCCCATAATGTCCCAGTATAAAATACCCCTATATAGTGCCCCCAGTGAATTCCCCCATAGTGCTCCTTTCCCCCTTCTTCCTGCTAGTGCCCCCCATAATGTACCAGTATAAAATGCCCCATATATAGTGCCCCTGTAGATGCCCCTCAGTGTCCGGCCTCTGATAGGCTGCCGGCCTAGTGTCCCCCATAATGCCCCCCAATAATGTGCCAGTAAGTGTCCCCATAGATGCCCCCCCATCATGTGCCAGTATCAAATGCCTCTCTCCTCCCCCCCACATGTCCCAGTATCATAGTGCCATTTCCCATCCCCCAATGTGCCAGTATGAAGTGCCTCTCTCCCCCCCCCCCACATGTCCCAGTATCATAGTGCCATCTACCCCCCAATGTGCCAGTATGAAGTGCCTCTCTCCTCCCCCCACATGTCCCAGTATCATAGTGCCATGCCATCTCCCCCCCAAAAGTGCCAGTATCACATGCCTCCCCCCCATGTCCCAGTATCATAGTGCCATTCCATCCCCCCCCAAAAAAGTGCCAGTATAAAGTGCCTCTCCCCCCCCCCATGTCCCAGTATCATAGTGCCATGCCATCTCCGCCCCCCCCCATTGGCCAGTATCAGGTGCCAACCCCCCTCCCCCCATGTGCCAGTATGAAGTGACTCCTGCTCCCCCCATGGCAGTAACAGTCGGGTATTAAAAAATAAATAAATTAATAAACACTTCTACTTACCTCCATGTCAGCGATGCAATGCAGCCTCTTCCTGTGTGTCCATATATGGAGTTAGTGCTTGTGTATTTCAGAAAAGCTTCTGCTGGGATTCAAACCCACGACCTTCTGTATCAGAGGCAAAGCATCTAACCACACGGCCATAAGAACAGCCTTGCAACAGACTGAAAATATATGAGACTTGTACTGTTATAGCTGTACATCTATACACATGACAGCTGCCCTAACACACCCAGCACTGCTATATCTCTATGACAGCTGTCCCAGCACACTCAGCTTTGCTATATCTCTATAAATGATAGTTGCCCCAGCACACCCAGCTCTGCTACATATGATACACATGACAGCTGCACCAGCACACTCAGCTCTACTATATCTCTATATATGACAGCTGCTCCAGCAAACCCAGCTCTACTACATCTATACACATGACAGCTGCCCCAACACACCCAGCACTGCTACATCTAATACACATGACAGCTGCACCAGCACACTCAGCTCTACTATATCTCTATATATGACAGCTGCTCCAGCAAACCCAGCTCTGCTACATCTATACACATGACAGCTGCCCTAACACACCCAGCACTGCTATATCTCTATATGACAGCTGTCCCAGCACACTCAGCTCTGCTATATCTCTATATATGATAGCTGCCCTAGCACACCCAGCTCTGCTACATCTATACACATGACAGCTGCACCAGCACACTCAACTCTACTATATCTCTATATATGACAGCTGCTCCAGCAAACCCAGCTCTGCTACATCTATACACATGACAGCTGCTCAAACACACCCAGCACTGCTACATCTAATACACATGATAGCTGCACAAGCACACTCAGCTCTACTATATCTCTATATGACAGCTGCTCCAGCAAACCCAGCTCTGCTACATCTATACACGACAGCTGCCCTAACACACCCAGCACTGCTATATCTCTATATGACAGCTGTCCCAGCACACTCAGCTCTGCTATATCTCTATAAATGATAGCTGCCCCAGCACACCCAGCTCTGCTACATATGATACACATGACAGCTGCACCAGCACACTCAACTCTACTATATCTCTATATATGACAGCTGCTCCAGCAAACCCAGCTCTGCTACATCTATACACATGACAGCTGCCCTAACACACCCAGCACTGCTATATCTCTATATGACAGCTGTCCCAGCACACTCAGCTCTACTATATCTCTATAAATGATAGCTGCCCCAGCACACCCAGCTCTGCTACATATGATACACATGACAGCTGCACCAGCACACTCAACTCTACTATATCTCTATATATGACAGCTGCTCCAGCAAACCCAGCTCTACTACATCAATACACATGACAGCTGCCCAAACACACCCAGCACTGCTACATCTAATACACATGACAGCTGCACCAGCACACTCAACTCTACTATATCTCTATATATGACAGCTGCTCCAGCAAACCCAGCTCTACTACATCTATACACATGACAGCTGCCCAAACACACCCAGCACTGCTACATCTAATACACATGACAGCTGGAGCAGCTGTCATATATAGAGATATAGTAGAGTTGAGTGTGCTGGTGCAGCTGTCATGTGTATCATATGTAGCAGAGCTGGGTGTGCTGTGGCAGCTATCATTTATAGAGATATAGCAGAGCTGAGTGTGCTGGGACAGCTGTCATATAGAGATATAGCAGTGCTGGGTGTGTTAGGGCAGCTGTCATGTGTATAGATGTACAGCTATAACAGTAGAAGTCTCATATATTTTCAGTCAGTAGCAAGGCTTTTCTTATGGCCGTGTGGTTAGATGCTTTGCCTCTGATACAGAAGGTCGTGGGTTCGAATACCAGCCGAAGCTTTTCTGAAATACACAAGCACTAACTCCATATATGGACATACAGGGCGGGACACAGGAAGAGGCTGCATCGCAGTGCTTTGCCTCTGATACAGAAGGTCGTGGGCTCGAATCCCAGTCACATCTTTCCCTCTCCTGAGGACGGCAATACAAATGGTTCGTAAATGCCGGCCCTGCTGGTGTCACCCCCATCAATGGTGTCACCCGGTGCGGTCCGCACCCCCCTTGCAACGCCACTGCTGTATTCTACTGTATATAATAATGTCCATAGGGTTGGGGGAGGAGATTGAGATTGAGAATTTGGCCTACCCTGGCCCCAGACTGCAGGTCACACTGTGCGTGTTCTGAATTCTGGGGGCTCACACCTATCTACTACATTATCTGTACTCAGAGAGTTATCACTGTGTTATCTGTGGTGTTACATAGGACTGCAGGTGAATCTACTACATTATCTGTACACGTAGAGTTATCACTGTTATCTGTGGTGTTACATAGGACTGCAGGTAACATCTACTACGTTATCTGTACTGAGATAGTTATCATTGTGTTATCCGTGGTGTTACATAGGACTGCAAGTGATCTACTACATTATCTGTTAAAAGGGGCTTGCCCACAGACTGGGGTGGCACAATTTTTGGCTTGCCCTGGGTGCTGGCAACCCACGCTACGCCACTGCATAGATGACAAAGAGTTTATTAAAATAATGGACAATGGATTCTTCAAATATGCATCTAACCACTGGGTTACATCTAACCACTGGGTTGCACCTTTACCTTTCCGTGCTGTAAGAGCCAGACTTCCTAACAACCGGGAACAGGCACTATCCAGAATTTATCTCCTTGCAACGTACGTTAAAAAACAAGCCTGAAATGAAAAATCATTTTGTGGCCTTCATGGAAAAGATATTTCACAATGACCATGCAGAGCCGGCTCCACCTTTGCAAGAGCATGAAGAATGCTGGTACCTTCCCTCCTTTGGAGTATATCACCCACGGAAACCAAACCAGATAAGAGTGGTATTCGACTCAAGTGCTAAACATCTCTGAACGACGTCCTTCTCACCGGTCCAAACCTGACCAATAATCTGGTAGGAGTACTTATGAGATTCAGAAAGGAGCCAGTTGCCATTACTGCAGACAATGAACAAATGTTCCATTGCTTTATCGTACTGCAAGACCACAGAAATTACCTCAGGTTTCTTTGGCACAGAGACAATAACACCAGCAAGGAAATGGTTGAATACCGCATGAAGGTACACGTGTTCCGTAACAGTCCTTCACCTGCTGTCGCTATATATGGCCTACGTAGGGCTGCCTCTGATAGCGAGTCAGAGTTTGGGAAAGATGCCTGAAACTTCATTGAAAGAGACTTCTACGTGGACGACGCACTCAAATCCTTGCCCACGGTGGAGGAACCCATAGATCTGCTCATAAGGACACAAGGTATGCTTTCAAAATCTTGTCTGAGGTTACATAAAATAGCTTCTAACTGTGCTGCTGTAATGAAAGCCTTCCAGCCAAGTGATCATGCCACAGAATTCAGAGACTTGAATCTAGGGATAGACAATCCACCAGTACAGAGAAGTCTGGGTTTGAGGTGGGACTTATCAAATGACTCTCTTGGGGTTTCAAGTTAGCTGTGCCGATAAACCCTTTACTAAACGGGGAGTTCTCTCAGTGGTGAACAGCCTATATGATCCCCTGGGATTTGTAGCACCTTTGACTGTACAAGGCAAATTCCTGTTAAGACAAATTCCTGTTAAGTGTATTTCAGACTGGGATGCTCCACTGCGCTCTGACAAACAGCAAAAGTGGGAGTTTTGGAAGGAATGCCTGCATGCATTAGACAGGCTTCACATACCACAATGCTACACTCCAACATCCCTTACAACAACTCAGAGGAAAGAAATCCACATATTCTCAGATGTGTTTACTGAAGCTATTGCAGCTGTTGCTTATTTAAAGGTAATAAACTATTGCAATGAAGCTCATGTTGGATTTCTGTTTGGAAAGGCTAAATTAGCTCCAAAACCCGAGAACACCATTCCTAGGCTCAAACTTTGTGGGACTGTACTAGCTGTCGAGATTGCAGACTTTATACAGCGTGAGCTAGATATTCATGTGGATGACATTCAATTTTACACAGACAGTAAGGTTGTTCTGGGTTATATATACAACGAGTCGAAACGCTTTTACGTCTATGTCAGTAACTGCATTGAAAGGATTAGAAGGTCCCCTAAATCTGAACAGTGGCACTATGTTCCATTGTTCCATCTCATCTCAATCCCGCAGATTGCGCCACCAGACCAGCATCTGGAAGAGTCTCTGCAAATTCTTCTTGGTTAACAGTTCCGGAGTTTTTGCTGAACCAGAGTAAAGAAACTCCTACTCAAGACGTCTTCAGTCTCCAAGACCCTCATGAAGATCCAGAGATTCGCCCTGAAGTTAGTACCCTTGTCACCAAGTCTGATAGGAGGTCTGGCTTGGGCTGTCATTGCTTTGAACGCTTCTCCAGATGGTCAAGGCTCGTTCACACCATTGCAAGGTTAGTCCACATTGTACATTGATTTCGCACTGACAAACATAACGCTGAATGTTGCAGTTGGCACGTGTGCCATAAACCTCTCACTGCAGAAGGTATTGTCCTAAGTGAGTTGCTTGTGTTACATAACGTACAGCAGAGTGCCTTTCACATGGAACTGAAATGTATACATGACAAGCAAGATATTCCAAAAAGCAGCCCCATTGTCAATTTGAAACCAGCAATTGACGATCACGGCATGCTGAGGGTTGGTGGTCGCCTAAACAAGGCTAAGTTAGAGATTTCAGAAAGGGATCCCCTCATTATTCCTGCCAATCACCATGTTACTACACTGCTGATACAGCATTATCATGAAAGAATCAAACACCAGGGCAGACATTTCACTGAGGGTGCTTTAAGAGCCGCAGGTCTTTGGATAGTGGGAGCAAAAAGACAGGTTGCTCATATAATTTACCATTGCATTAAATGTCGCAAGGCATGTCTGATTTGCCAGTTGATAGGACAAGCACCGAACCACCGTTTACTTACGTTGGTCTGGATGTCTTCAAGCCATGGACAGTCACTGCACGTAGGACCAGAGGTGGTCATGCACAGGCATGGGATTCAGCCGATTCCCTCCTGTTCTCTCCAGATCCAGTTGTTAAAGTTACACCCGGATCGGAGAACCGTGTTGCTGGCTGAATCCCGATCCAGAGCTCGGCAGCGGCGGCAGCAGGTCAGGGGGATATGAGCGATACAGTTTAATATTTCAGCAGAGCAAGGGAGAGACGTCTCCCTTTCCTGCTCCTCTGATAGTCTGCAGGCACTAGGCTTGCAGCCTATCAGAGACTGGAGCAGGCGGAGCGATGACATCATCGCGTCCGCCTGAGCCGATATTTGTACTGCGCGGGACACAGGCCGGAAGAGGCCTGCATCGCTGCCAGCATGGAGGTAAGTCTTAGTGTTTTTTTTTCTTTTATGTGGCGCGCTATGGGGGTATCAACTGGGGGAATTAGTGGCACATGATGGGGGACACTATGGGGGCATTACTGGCACATGATGAGGAACACTATGGGGGCATTACTGGCACATGATGTGGGACAATATTGGGGCATTACTGGCACATGATGGGGGACACTATGGGGGCATTACCGTCACATGATGGGGGATACTATGGGGGCATTAGTGACACATGATGGGTTATACTATGTGGGCATTACTGGCACATGATGGGGGATACTATGGGAGAATTACTGGCACATGATGGGGGGCTCTATGGAGCATTACTGGTACATGATGGGGGACACTATGGGGAAATTACTGGCACATCATGGGGGACACTATGGGGGCATCTACTGGCACATCCTGGTGGACACTATAGGGGAATCTACTGGCACATCATGGGGGACACTATGGGAGCATTACTGGCACATCATGGGGGAACCTATGGGGGCATCTACTGGGGGCATTACTGGCACATCATGGGGACACTATGGTGGCATCTACTGGCACATCATGGTGGACACTATAGGGGCCTTACTGGCACATGATGGGGGACACTATGGGGGCATCTACTGGGGGAATTATTGGCACATCATGGGGGACACTATGGGGGCATCTACTGGCACATCAAGGTGGACACTGTGGGGGCATCTACTGGCACATCATGGGGACACTGGGGGCATCTACTGGGAGCATTACTGGCACATCATGGGGGACACTGTGGGGGCATCTACTGGCACATCATGGGAGACACCATAGGGGCAGTACTGGCACATCATGGGGGGCACTATGAGGGCATCTACTGGCACATCATAAGGGAAACTATAGGGGCATCTACTGGGTGCATTACTGACACATCATGGGGAACACTATGGGGCATTTCCTGGCACATTATGAGGGATTATGGGGGAATTTATACTGGCACATCAGTGGGGGCACTATGGGGGAATCTTATACTGGCACATTATGGGGGCACTATGGTGTTGGAGGGGGTAAAGAACACTATGGAGGCATATTATATAGGCACATTATGGGGGCACTATGAAGGGGCATTTATACTGGCGCATTATGGGGGACACTATGGAGTTGGGGGGGAGAACACTATGGGGGCATATTATATGGACACATTATGGGGGCACTATGGCGAAGGGGAAGGAGCGCTATGGGGCATTTTATACTGGCACATTATGGGGGACACATTGGGGAAGGAGAGAGTACCACTTGGGACTGAACCCGAGTTCAGAAAATGTTTTTTTACAGTACAAATTAATTATGGAGCTAATACATTCTAATACTGTACGGAGCTCATGCTCCGTACAGTATTAGAACGAAGTTTTATGCAAATCGACTTCGGATGTTTCATCCGAAGTCGATTCGCTCATCCCTAGACATAATGTTTAGACTATTAGTGTCAGGGGCACTATTTGCTGGGTGCAGTTATTTTAGGGCAGTGTGTGCCAATAATTATTGAAGGGGCACTATCTTTGTGGTATTAGTGTTATCATGAGGATTATCTGTTTCTGTAGTATAGTATTAGGAGCACAGCGGGCACAGTATTGGGGGGCACTATCTGTGTGGTACTAGTATTATCAGGTGGATTATCTGTTTCTGTATTATAGTATTGGGGAGCACAGCGGGCACAGTATTGCAGGTGGCCGGATGAGTTGTTCAGAGGAGGAGGATGAAAAAGTAGGAGCCAAAGATGTTTTTTTGTCAAACTTCAGAGACAAGAGATGGGTAAGAAATCATCATGGGGGTCTGGTCTGAAAGGAGAAGATGAGAAAAGAGAACATCTACATCAGAGGCAACGTCACTGGATGTAAGAGGTATGTGGCGCTGTATTCTGGATAGCATTGATTATATTGTGTATGCAAATATGTCTTTAGTGCTAGGTACTGTCACGGACGTACCAAGACATACGGCCGTCCTGGCGACAGTGAGTGGCAGGAGATCTGTGAGACTGGCAACACGTGGTTTGATCTGACAGGTTTTCCTTGTGGATCAATTGGCGTCTGTGTTGTTTCTGGTAATGGCCACACCCCTTGCCTCCAGGTGTTGCTAATGTGGTCATTTAACCTTCCTTATTTATAGTTGCTTCTCCCACAATGCTGTGTGGTTTATAGCTTCTGTGCCTATGGATAGTTTGTGGTTGGATCTCGGCTGAGTTCCCGTTGCTTTTATAGCTTCTTTGAAGTTAAGTCTTTCTTTTCCCTTTTGTATTTTGTTTGGGTTATGTGTGTTGCTTTTCCCTATTGTTTGTATTAGGCATGTAGAAGACTCCTGTTCATCCTTCCTTTTGGAGGCACAGGTAGTCTCATCTTTGCCATTAGTACCAGGGTCCTATAGGGCTAGATAGGACTCTAGGTATTCTTACGTATGAACTTACCTACCTTTGGGGTTTGTTCATACTGGTAGTCAGTCAGGATTTTGGTTAGGGTTTTCACTAGGAGGGGTATATCTTCCTTCCTTAGTTCTCAGGCCTGATTCCCTGTTCCCCCCTTCCCTCCTATGCTCAGTGTGGTGTTTCCCTCCCACACCGAAGCATGACATTATAAACTGCCAAAACCGTAATTTTTTGTTTGTTTGTGTGCAGCCATGGATCCTGTTGCTGCACTATCAGGTCAGCTGCAAAGGCTGTCTTTGGAGGTAGCTGACCTCCGCACGACCGTCTTGCAGATGCAGAGATCACAGGCTGTTGGTCCTGGTGGTAGTGGTGGAGACCAGGCCTATCTGGAGCATAAAGTTGCCCTCCCAGACAGATTCTCTGGGGGACGTGATAATTTCATTTTGTTTAGGGAGGAGTGCAAACTGTATTTTAGGCTATGTCCACACTCATCTGGAGATGAGAAACAGCGAGTCGGTGTGGTTATTTCCTTGCTTAAGGGGGATGCTCAGTCATGGGCTTTTTCTCTGCCGACTGGATCGCAGTCTCTCCGGTCGGTAGATAAATTTTTCGAAGCTTTGGGTCTTATCTATGATGATCCAGATCGGACCTCTTTAGCCGAAACCAGGCTGCGCGGCCTTCGTCAGGGTGATCGTCATGGCTCCTTAGAATTTTTAAAAGTTGGGTGGTATGTGTGTGTAGTGTATATATGGTGTATTTATGCATGTATATGGTGTATTTATGTGTACGTGTGTGGCATATACAGTACAGACCAAAAGTTTGGACACACCATCTCATTCAAAGAGTTTTCTTTATTTTCATGACTATGAAGGCATCAAAACTATGAATTAACACATGTGGAATTATATACATAACAAACAAGTGTGAAACAACTGAAAATATGTCATATTCTAGGTTCTTCAAAGTAGCCACCTTTTGCCTTGATTACTGCTTTGCACACTCTTGGCATTCTCTTGATGAGCTTCAAGAGGTAGTCCCCTGAAATGGTCTTCCAACAGTCTTGAAGGAGTTCCCAGAGATGCTTAGCACTTGTTGGCCCTTTTGCCTTCACTCTGCGGTCCAGCTCACCCCAAACCATCTCGATTGGGTTCAGGTCCGGTGACTGTGGAGGCCAGGTCATCTGGCGCAGCACCCCATCACTCTCCTTCATGGTCAAATAGCCCTTACTTTCAAAGTTTTCCCAATTTTTCGGCTGACTGACTGACCTTCATTTCTTAAAGTAATGATGGCCACTCGTTTTTCTTTACTTAGCTGCTGTCACGGCTGAGGATGGGGGAAATCCTCAGCCGTGTGTGCCGGGTGATGTTATGGCTGCTCAGCCAGGAGAACAGGATAGGGAGCAGGTCACCTCGTAACAGCGTCCCTACCCTGACCCTAACTCCTAACTGCATGGGCCGACCTTAAAGGTAGGAGGACCCATGCGCAGGAACCTCGGATCCCTAACTCACCCTCCGTCCGGTCCCTGCGCTAGGAGTAAGGGTAAGACGACCTACTCCTCCTAGGCACGGAGGAGCAGGAGTCTCACTGGCCAAGCTGTTGGGAAAAGGGGAACAAATGCAAGCCTATGTATATGGCAGGTGCTGCACTAGTTCCAGCCACCTGCCACAGCCCTGCTGACTGGATCCGTGTGCAGGAGAGCTGAAGTCCACAAATAGCAAACAGAAGTCAGCACAAACTCATCCACACACCGAAACCCAGATACATGGCAGCACTGAATAATACAGGAAAACATAAACCAAACATCACACAGACTTAGCTAAACTTAAACTTAAACTTATGACCACAGTGGTGGCTCTCACAGGCGGATAGAAAAGACAGGAGGCTGCTCCAGCTAGCAAGACTGAAACAACCTACTGAGCTCTGCTAAAGAGAGGGTCTATATAGGCCCAAGTGGCCACACCCAAGGGTTGGACACACCCAGTGACATCTCACACACACTGGGAAGGAAGTTAACCCTTCCAGTACCACAGAAGGGAAAGACACATAAAGGGGAAGTGCACACAATACAAAATATACCATGCACACAACAGACACACCTAACATAAAGAAAGTCAGGTGAGACCGCATGCCAGGGCAGCAAGCTGCCTAGCGACACTCAGGCTGCTCTGCTGCTAAATACAACACTAGTTGCCCGCGGCAACCACAAGTGAGGCCACAAACAAGCGGCCCTCACCCGTGGTTGAACACCCATACAAAACCGCAGGCAACTGCATGCGGTAAAGAAGTCACGGTCATGGGCATGGCCGTGACAGCTGCTTTTTTCTTGCCATAATACAAATTCTAACAGTCTATTCAGTAGGACTATCAGCTGTGTATCCACCTGACTTCTCCTCAACGCAAATGATGGTCCCAACCCCATTTATAAGGCAAGAAATCCCACTTATTAAACCTGACAGGGCACACCTGTGAAGTGAAAACCATTTCAGGGGACTACCTCTTGAAGTTTATCAAGAGAATGCCAAGAGTGTGCAAAGCAGTAATCAAAGCAAAAGGTGGCTACTTTGAAGAACCTAGAATATGACATATTTTCAGTTGTTTCACACTTGTTTGTTATGTATATAATGCCACATGTGTTAATTCATAGTTTTGATGCCTTCAGTGTGAATCTACAATTTTCAAAGTCATGAAAATAAAGAAAACTCTTTGAATGAGAATGTGTGTCCAAACTTTTGGTCTGTACTGTATATGGTATATGTATATGTAAACATGTGTCCTGACTAAGCGTGTCCACAGTTGAGTAGGGAACCTGTTGTTAAAACTTTGAATCCCACCCCCGGTCATGCAGACAGCAAACGATGGGCAGTGTTGTTTACATGCTTAAGTGTACGTGTTATACACATTGAAGTAATAGAATCCATGAACGCTTCTAGTTTCACCAATGCTTTAAGATGATTTCTCACCATCAGAGGACAAGTAAAGCAAATGAGATCTGACTGTGGAACCAACTTCATAGGTGCCTGCCGAGAATTGCAAATCAACTCTAAGCCAGTTCAAGACTACTTGGCCAACAATGGTTGTACATGGATCTTTAACCCCCCTCATGCCTCTCATTTGGACTGTATGCTTATGGACTTCAACTTCTCAAGGCTCACCCATGAGACTTTGACCACCTTCTTAGCTGAGGTATCTGCTATTGTCAACGCAAGACTTCTTGTACCTGTATCTATGGTATCTATCCAGAATCCCCTGCCATTCTCACTCCAGCAACTCTTCTCACTCAGAAGTTTGGCTCTGTTCCTAATCCACCTAAAAGAGTCTTCTTCTGCTATATCAGAAACGGTGGAAACACGTTCAACATCTGGCCAACTGTTTCTGGAGCAGGTGGAAAAAAGAGTACTTAAGCCTTCTTCAAGGACGAAGGATAGGAAGTGGCAGCAGGTCAAGCCAAATGTACAAACAGGAGTTCTTGTTCTTATGAAAGACCATAAGGTGGAAAGAAATTCCTGGCGCATGGGTCCAATCTCCAAAATCTTCGCCAGTGAAGATGGCAAGGTCCATAAGGTGGGAGTGACCATCGCAAAACAAGGCGATCCCAAGTCCTTCATCAGGCCTGCATCTGAGATTGTTCTCCTCTTACCCGTAGAGGAATGATTTCTTCTCCCTTGAGGAACTTTTTAAAAACTTTTCATCCATTCAGTCGTCCATCTCCGGACTATTCCTAGAACATTCCAGACATTTGGACTGTTCCTGTCCACCCATTCCATTTTAAAGTATTTTCTTTGTTGCTTTTTGTCTTTCAGGTTCCAGTATTTTCATTGAACATCATATGGACATTCATGTTTACAAACCGGATTCCCAAAAAGTTGGGACACTAAACGAATTGTGAATAAAAACTGAATGCAATGATGTGGAGATGGCAAATGTCAATATTTTATTTGTAATAGAACGTACAGTACAGACCAAAAGTTTGGACACACCTTCTCATTCAAAGAGTTTTCTTTATTTTCATGACTATGAAAATTGTAGATTCACACTGAAGGCATCAAAACTATGAATTAACACATGTGGCATTATATACATAACAAACAAGTGTGAAACAACTGGAAATATGTCATATTCTAGGTTCTTCAAAGTAGCCACCTTTTGCTTTGATTACTACTTTGCACACTCTTGGCATTCTCTTGATGAGCTTCAAGAGCTGCAAAGCAGTAATCAAAGCAAAAGGTGGCTACTTTGAAGAACCTAGAATATGACATATTTTCAGTTGTTTCACACTTGTTTGTTATGTATATAATTCCACATGTGTTAATTCATAGTTTTGATGCCTTCATAGTCATGAAAATAAAGAAAACTCTTTGAATGAGAAGCGGTGTCCAAACTTTTGGTCTGTACTGTAGATGACAGATCAAACATTTAATCCGAGTAAATGTATCATTTTAAAGGAAAAATACGTTGATTCAAAATTTCACGGTGTCAACAAATCCCAAAAAAGTTGGGACAAGTAGCAATAAGAGGCTGGAAAAAGTAAATTTGAGCATAACGAAGAGCTGGAAGACCAATTAACACTAATTAGGTCAATTGGCAACATGATTGGGTATAAAAAGAGCTTCTCAGAGTGGCAGTGTCTCTCAGAAGCCAAGATGGGTAGAGGATCACCAATTCCCACAATGTTGCGCAGAAAGATAGTGGAGCAATATCCGGTTTGTAGTATATAGTGTGAAATCCTAGGATTTCAGACGGGGAGTGTGCTGTTCTAGCATTTATTTCTTCAATTTAAGATTAATTGCTGTATTCGTGTTAGGCTACTTTCACACTTGAGGCAGAGGATTCCAGCAGGCAGTTCCGTCGCTGGAACTGCCTGCCAGATCCGGCAATTCGGACGCAAACGGATGCATTTGTCAGACAGATCCAGATGCAGATCCATCTGACAAATGCATTGCAATACCGGATCCGTCTTTCCGGTTGTCATCCGGAAAAATGGATCCAGTATTTTTTTCCCCACAGATTTAAAGGTCAGCGAATGCGCGGACTGGAAGAACGGATCCGTCAATGCGGAAATTTTACACTTACATTTCAATGAAAATTAATGCCGGATCCAGCATTCCGGCAAGTGTTCAGGATTTTTGGCCGGAGAAAAAAACTGCAGCATACTGCGGTATTTTCTCCAGCCAAAAAACGTAAGAGGGACTGAACTGATGCATCCTGATACATCCTGAACGGAATGCTCTCCATTCAGAACGCATTAGGATAAAACTGATCAGTTTTTTCCGGTATTGAGCCCCTGTGATGGAACTCAATACCGGAAAAGAAAAACGCTAGTGTGAAAGTACCCTTATCATATCATTGCCATGTTATGTAATGCTGCCACCCTGTAGTCATTCTTGTTATGGGTTTCCTGAAGGTATTATGTACCGTATTTTTAGTCCCATAAGACGCACTTTTTCCCCCCTAAAAGTGGGGGGGGAAATGCCCCTGCGTCTTATGGGGCGAATGCTCCCATTTTACATCGCAGCCTGCGATGTATGAGCGGGAAGAGAGGAGGGGCTGGAGTCCGGAAGTTGCGGCGGAGCCCGGTGCAGTCACTGTACTCTTACACCGGGCCCCGCCGCTCACCGAAGTATTTCTAGACGGTAATCCTTAACCTGTTATTAAGTTTAACTAACGCTGCGCTCTCCCCTGTTCCCCTGCATCCCCTGTATCCGTACAGCACTTACTAACAAGCTTCCATAGCAGGCAGAGCGGACGGCAGCAGTAATGTCACTCACTGACGTTGCGAGCCTGCTCCTCCCACTTTATGAATGAAGCAGGCGGAGCAGGCGCGCAACGTCAGTGAGTGACGTAACGCTGCCAGTCGCTCTGCCTGCTATGGAAGCTTGTTAGTAAGTGCTGTACTGATACAGGGGATACAGGGGAACAGGGGAGAGCGCAGCTTTAGTTAAACGTATTAACAGGTTAAGGATTACGGTCTAGAAATACTTCGGTGAGCAGAGGGCCAGTGTATTGGGGGACACTGTTATGAGGGGGATCTGTGGATGACACATATATTACCCCAAAGCGGCAGAAGTCTGATGAAGGCCAATATAGGGCCGAAACGTCATGAATTGTACACAGCCGCAAATGTCTATTAAAAGATTCCTTTTTTGCAACGCTATTGCTGGAGTTCTTATATTATTGTTGAAACGGGGTGGGAACCCGACTTCCAGCGGCAAACGGACGGCAGAGTGCCACGAAGTTTTGCTTATACATATATGGCAGTGTCATCCACAGATCCCCCCCATAACAGTGCCATCAACAGATCCCCCACTCCATAACAATGTCATCCACAAATCCCCCACCCCATAGCAGTGCCATCCACAGATGCCCCTCCCATAACAGTGCCATCCACGGATCCCCCATAAACAGTGCCATCCACAGATCCCCCATAACAGTGCCATCCACAGATCCCCCGTAACAGTGTCATCCACAGATCCCCCATAACAGTGCCATCCACAGATCCCCCATAACAGTGCCATTCACAGATCCCCAACATGACAGTGCGTCATCCACAGATCCCCTATAATAGTGTCATGCACAGACCACCATTAGTTCAAAACCCACCAAAAGCACACCTTTTGGTTAAATTTATTTTCTTATTTTCCTCCTCAAAAACCTAGGTGCGTCTTATAGGTCGGTGCGTCTTATAGGGCGAAAAATACGGTAAATCTCATTTGCCTTTGCTCTCTGTCTACTCCTACCTTTCCGTGACATCATATCCTGTTTGCTCCAGTCCTGATGTGTTTTTTCTTCTGCAACAGACTCAGAGCTGGTGAGAGCATTAGTTTTGACCTCTAATATCCTGTAATGACCTCCATGTGTCTTTGCTCAAGGTAAATTCAATAAATTACCAAAGCATCTCCATTGCATTCTCCTCACTGGATTATCACATGCAACTGGTACCACGACCTAGTGGGATATTAGTGAGTTCAACTGTCTACCATTGCTTGTACAGAGATTACCACTCACAACCAGTCAGAGACTTCTCTAACGTACATCTGTGGCAGAATAAAATACCTGGGAGGAGGCACAGTGCTGCCCTGTAAGACCGAGCCATCCCAATGTATAACAGGGTAATATAGTAACATAGTTTATATGGCTGATGAAAGATATCTGTCCATCCAGTTCAGCCTGTTATCCTGCAAGTTGATCTAGAGGAAGGTAAAAAAACAACCTGTGAGGTAGAAGCTAATTTTCCCTACTTTAGGGGAAAAAAATTCCTTCCCGACTCCAATCAGAATAACTCCCTGGATCAATCACCCATCTCTAGTATCTATAGCCTGTAATATTATTACACTCCAGAATTACGTCCAGGCCCCTCTTGAATTCCTTTATTGTACTCACCATCACCACCTCCTCAGGCAGAGAGTTCCATAGTCTCACTGCTCTTACCGTAAAGAATCCTCTTCTATGTTTGTGTACAAACCTTCTTTCCTCCAGACGCAGAGGATGTCCCCTCGTCACAGTCACAGTCCTGGGGATAAATAGATGATGGGAGAGATCTCTGTATGTGACCCCTGATATATATATAGTTATTAGATCTCCCTTCAGTCCAGGGGCGTCATTAGGTCAAAACATTCGAGGCTTGAGCCCCGGATGTTTTGACCAGTGCCCCGAATGTTATGCTGGCAGCAGTGGCGTAACTACCAGGGAAGCGGCTGCTGTGGGGCCCAGGCTGTCAAGGGGCCTGGCGCCCGGCAGCCTGACACCAAGTGTCTTGATTATCTAATGCAGTTTTTTGTGCCAGCGCAGTCATTTCCACACAATCTCCTGCACAGCCCGGAGCCTGACTCTGCCCACTCATGTGACTGATCATGTGCTCCTGACATCATGAAAGGTCCTTTGGTAGGACATGTGAATGGAGCATTTCTAGGTGCATGTTTTGGCTGTATTCTGCCCTCTGCCCTGTACTGTACCCCCTATACTGCACTGTGTGTGCCTCCTGCACGGTACTGTACCCCCCATGCTGCACTGTATATACCCCCTGCCCTGTACTGTACCACCTATGCTGTATTTTGCCCCCTGCCCTGTGCTGCACTGTGTGTGTGGCTCCTGACCTGTACTGTGCCCCTTATGCTGCACTGTGTGTGCCTCCTGCCCTGTACTGTACCCCCTATAATAATGCACTGTGCCCCCTATGCTGCACTGTGTGTGCCCCCTACCTTGTACTGTACCCCCTATAATGCACTGTGCCCCCTATGCTGCACTGTGTGTTGTGCCCGCTATGCTGTACTGTCCCCCCTGCCCTTTAGTGTGCCCCCTATGCTGCATTGTACCCCCTATGCTGCACTGTGCGTCCCCCCCTTGCCCTGTACTGTACCCCCTATACTATACTGTGCCCTGTACATTGCAGCCTCCCTTCTCTGTCTCTAGTGCTTGCCACTTGGCACTATCATGGCACACTAAGGCCGGTTTCACATGACGTTTTGCCATTCGTCTAATGCAGGAGTAGGCAACCTATGGCACTCCAGCTGTTGTGAAATTACAACTCCCAGCATGCATTATTGCTCTGCTCTTTTCATAACTCCCATAGAAATGAATGGAACATGCTGGGAATTGTGGTTTCACAACAGCTGGAGTGCCGAAGGTTGCTGACCCCTGGTAATGTATACATAAAATGTATATGTTAACAGGTGACTCAGACTGACACCATCAAAAAAAGAGATACGTTAATGTATACGTTTTTTTTTTAACAGACTTTGCAGGATACAAAAGTGTAGTGTGCTGTGCTTTTGTATCCTATTTTTCAACGTAAACATCAAATGGATGGCAAAAATGTGATGTGAACTCTCCCTTACATATGCACATATAGGATGCCAGGATAGTCATGGAGGGGGGGGCCCCATACAAAATTTTGCTGTGGGGCTCAGTCAGTTCTAGCTACACCCCTGGCTGGCAGGGCTGGCTGCTCTGACTCTCCTGCACTGCGCAGCCCCGCCATCCTGATCCGTATCCTGCAGTAACTGAACTTTAAAACAGCGCTCATGATTTCATTACTATCTTACACACTCAGTTCCGGAAACATGCAGTGCGGGCGGCGCTCACTCACTGACGTCACACGCCTGCTTCTCCCACTAGACGGCGCAGGCGCGTGACGTCAGTGAGTGAGCGCCGCCCGCACTGCCTGTTACTGGAGCTGAGTGTGTAAGATAGTAATGATATGAGCGCTGATTTAAAGTTCAGTTACTGCAGGATACGGATTACTGAGGGGATAATCTGTGGGGTTGCCCAGACGGCTAGGCCCTTCACAGTAGTTATTAACCCCTTTCAGCAGTCCTCCATTCACTGAAGGGGGGACTGCTGAAAGGGGTTAATAATTACTGTGAAGGGAGGACTGCTGAAAAGTGTTAATAACTACTGTGAAGGGGGGGACTGCTGAAAGGGGTTAATAACTACTGTGAAGGCCCATGGGGGTGTGACTTCATGGGGTGGGGCGTGGCTTCACAGGGGCGTGATACAATGGGCTTGTGCCCCGGATGTTTTCAGACCCTAGCAACACCCCTGCCTCAGTCATCTTTTTTCTAAAGTGAATAACCCTAATTTTGATAATCTTTCGGGGTACTGTAGTCCACCCAGTTATTACTTTAGTTGCCCTTCTCTCAACCCATTTCAGCTCTGCTATGTCTCTGTCTTGTTCACAGGAGCCTAGAACTGTACACAGTACTCCATGTGTGGTCTGACTATTGATTTGTAACGTGGCAGGACTAGAATATCATTAATAAATATATTGAAGAGAATAGGGCCCAATACTGACCCCTGAGGTACCCCACTAGTGGCAGTGACCCAATCTGAGTGTGTACCACTAATAACCACCCTCTGTTTTCTATCACTGAGCCAGTTACTTACCCACATACAGACGTTTCCCCCTATCCATATATGGCATTTCCCCTTAGAACTACCACACAGTACTAATGCCCATATTCTGCCCCCTCACAGTACTAATGTCCACATTGTGCCCCCTCACAGTAGTAATATCCACATTGTACACCCTCACAGTAATTATGTCTTCCTTGTAGCCCCTTCACAGTAGTTATGCCCACCTTGGTGCCCCTTCACAGTTGTTATGCCCACCTTTGTGGCCCTTCACAGTAGCTATGCCTACCTTTGTGCACCTTTACAGTAGTTATGCCCACCTTGTGACCCCTTACACAGTAGTTATTCCCACCTTTGTGCTCCCTCAGTCTTTATGGCCACCTTGGTACCCCTTCACAGTAGTTATGCCCACCTTGGTGCCCCTTCACAGTAGTTATGCCCACCTTGTGACCCCTTCACAATATTATGCCCACCTTTGTACCCCCTCACTGTAGTTATGTTCTGTTTGTATTCCCCTTTGGCCTCTGGTGCCCTCTCCAGCTCCATAAAAAATAAAAATACTTACCTGTTGCCCTGATGATCGGCACATCCATCCTGCGTTCTCAGCAGCAGCAGCACAACTAACACACATCACTCTGCTGCTTCATGTGTGGCCTGAAGAGGAGCTCCAGAGACCAACGGAACAGTGAAGCAGGGAGCAATGTCCACATCTAGCCGCATAGCGGGGCAGATAGCGGCAGTGGTCAGCTGCCAGTGTTTCCCTATTCACTACTGTGGTCCCGGGCTCTGTCATTGCAGGTGCCATCCTCCCGGACGCCGCCAACACAGTTTCCTTCCAGCCCCGGGCGCAGCATGATTTCCAACCTGTTTCCTGTAGCACATTTCTTTAAAGGGTTATCCAGTATCTATGTGCCAGGGTTATCCAGTAACAGCCCCCCTATGTGCCAGGCCCCTCCGTGGGAATATACTTACCCCGCTCCCTGCGCCGCTCCTGGTCCCGCACCACCGCTGCTGCTTCTCCCTGTACACGGATGAAAACATCCATGTCGGGGGAAGGAGCAGCCAATAGCAGGCGGGGGACGGGGACGAGCTTCTCTAGCATCATCCGTGGTGCTAGGGAGGCTCGTCCCCATCTGCCATTGGCTGCTCCCCCCCAACACTGGATATTTTCATCTGAGTACAGGTAGAAGCGGAGGTGCGGGGACCAGAAGCGGCGCAGGGAGTGGGGTAAGTATATTCCCTTGGAGGGGCCGGGCACATGGGGGGGGGGGGGGCTGTTGTAGATACTGGATAACCCCGTTAAGGGGTTGGACGCTTTCTGGTTATTGTTGACCAGTGTGTGTTGTGAGATGATTATATGGCAGTTACTAATATAGTCATGTTCATAAGGTATATTACTAGAGATGAACGAATTTTAAAAAAATTCGATTCGGCCGGTTCACTGAATAAAAAAAAAAATTTGGTTTGATCCGAATTTATTCGCGGCAAATCGCATTAAAAAACGTCTATTTCCTGGCTGCAGAGAGCCTTTATAGTGGTGTAGAACACTGTGCCTTGCAGTAACACGCATAGGGAGTCTGCTCTGGTAGTGAAATAATACTGTGAATCAGTATGACATGAAGATGACAGGCGTCGCTCCTAGAATCACTGCACACTTCACTTATTTGGGCAGTCACGGGGCCAAAACTGACCAAATAACTCAAGTATGAACGCTGCCTTACAGGTCGATGTTATCGCCAAGAAGAAGCACACTTCTGTTACACCGTCGTCAGCTGATTCCACATAGATGTCTACAGAACCTGTTCTATTAAACGCTTATACAAGTAGAGCCCCCCAACAGAGTAGAGAGGGTGTCAGCAGTAAGTTTGTGTTGACTTCACTGATTATTTTGCCCTTCCTCTGATCCGTCAGAACTATAACCCCCAAAAAACGGATCCTGTCTGTGGAGCATCCGCCTTCAATCGGTCAGCATTTGGTCAGTAATCCATCAGTATTGCTAATGCCAAAAAAAATCTAATATATAAATAAAAAGGAAATTAAAACACCCCTAAAAAGTCTGTGATTTTCTCACTTCACCACACAATGGCTAATAAGCCCTTTTTTCCCCCACTAATACACGCCAAAAAGGGCTGTAATTTTCTCACTTCACCACACAACGGCAAATCCTTTTATTTGTGACGCTAATACACGCAAAAAAATGGGCTTTAGAATATATAACTGCACTGCTGAAAGTCAAATATATTTTTCTTTTGCCACTAATACACGACAAAAAGGGCTTTAGAACATATAACTGCACCGCTGAATGGCAAATAGGCCCTTATTTTTTCCACTTATACACGACACAAAAGGCTTTAGAACATATAACTACACCGCTGAACGGCAAATATATTTTTCTTTTTTTCTCTTATACAGGACACAAAAGGCTTCAGAACGTATAACTGCACCACTGAATGGCAAATATTTTTTTCTTTTTTCCACTTATACACTCCACAAAAGGGCCTTAGAACATATAACTGCACCGCTGAATGGCAAGTAGGCCCTTATTTTTTTCCCCTTATACGTGCCACAAAAGACTTTAGAACATATAAGTGCACCGCTGAACGGCAAATATAATTTTATTTTGCCACTAATACATGACAAAAAGGGCTTTAGAACAAATAACTGCACCACTGAACGGCAAATATTTTTTTATTTTGCCACTATTACACGACAAAAAGGGCTTTAGAACAGATAACTGCATCGCTGAACGGCAAATATATTTTACGTTTGCCACTAATACATGACAACAAGTGCTTTAGAACATATAACTGCACCGCTGAACGGCAAATATATTTTACTTTTGCCACTAATACATGACAAAAAGGGCTGTAATTTTCACACTTCACCACATAATGGCTAGTAAGCCCATTTTTTCTCCACTAATAAAAGCCAAAAAATGCTTTAGAACATATAACTGCACAGCACAAGGGCAAATAAGACATATAAATATTTCCTTGTAATAAACCCTGTTAATAGCTATATCAAACAGCACTTGCACCCCAATAACAAGAATGGTATGCTGGAATTACAGAGCCGTATAATGGCAATTTGGGTCCCCCAGTCAGTGCAGCAAGGTGTAATAGGATTGTTCCTATTACCCAGGCTGTAACCTCCCCGACTGAACCCTGTTCAACATAAATGCTGTGGAATGATTCCTCCCTATCCTTCCCCTACACATTGAATAATCTTTCCCTGCACTTGTAAATCGTTTTTTTAGCACAATAAAGTTTTTTCACTGTCCCTAGCGCCTGCTGACGTCTCTCCCTGCACTAAGTACACTTGAAAATGGCAGAATCCAAGATGGCTGAGTTTATTCATAGGGCTCTGACATGACAGGGCTGGCTGGCTGCCGATTGGTTGCATGCATGGAATTATGGGTGAACCCGCCTTCCCAGAGTTCCTTGCTCCATGTCCTCACACGTGCAGCTTCCATTTTAGGAAAAAATGCAATTCGTTACCACGAAGCGTGAGGAAATTCTGATTCGGTGCAAATCGAATTTTTCCTGAAATTCGGATCGAATTCCACTTCGTCAACTTCGATTTGCTCATCTCTATATATTACCTTGGTTCCACACAGAGGTGCTGTTCAAAATCATGTGACCAGACAAATCACCTCCATGCAATGTCCCCTCCATTAACATACACTGCACCTGCCATCTGCACTTGTTTTGTTGAGAGTTTAATGCTGGTGCAGTGTGTTTGAATGGAGGAGGCATCACTTGGAGGCAATTTTTTGATCACATGACCCTTCGTCGGCAGCCATTTTATGGACAGAACTTCTGTGCGGACAGCACAAAAGATTTTGTAAATCAGGGGGGCATATCTTATAAATATTGAAAATGGTGCAGAATTTCCACAAAGGCTATGTTAGTAAGTGCCATATCTTACCTACACACTGGTCAACGATAACCAGAATGTGGCCAACCCCTTTAAGGGCGTCACTTCCTGTGATTTAAGGGTTAAATGGGTTGTCAGCAAGTGGAATTTATCATGTAGATAAAGTTAATACAAGCCACTTACTAATATATTGTGATTGTTCATATTACTTCCTTTGGTGGCTTGATTAATTTTTCCATCTCATTATACACTTCTCGTTTCCATGGTTACGACCACCCTGCAATCCATCAGCGGTTGGCGTGCTTGCACACTAGAGGAAAATGCAGTAGCCTATGTGCACTCCCACGGTCCTTTCCACCAGAGATGCTAGCGCTTTTTCCTATAGTGTGCAAGCACGACCACCACTGCTGGATTGCAGGGTGGTCGAAACCATGGAAACGAGCAGTGTATAATGAGATGGAAAAATGGATCCAGTCAGCAAAGGAAGCAATATGGATAATCACAATACATTAGTAAGTGGCTTGTATTAACTTCCTCTACATGATAGTACCTTGCACTGGTACCCCTGGTCCGCCAGGGCCAGCTGCTTTGTGTGCCAACCCATGTCCAGAGGAATAGAATCCTCCTCCACACACCCTCTAGCAGCTGTGGGATGCACTGCAGTCAGAATGGCTCCAGATACCTGTGACAACCTACCAGGACCTTACTGAGTCACTCCCAGCCCGTCTAGCTGCTGTCCATGCTGCACATGGCAGTCACTCTGGATATTGGCTGGTGGCCATAATGATGTGACTCGACTATGTACATTGATGAGATGACCTATTGGAGAATAGGACATCATATAGAAACCGGAAAACCCCATTAGCATTTCCCACTCTCATATAACTAGGAAGATTACACATGCAGTTAATCTAAGTTGTGCTGGGGCAGCTAAAACCATTCATGTGTTCTGCAGGAATTATATTTCAGATCTTCCCACAGTTCATCCTTGTAAAGGCTCCTTTACATGGGCCAATATGATTGAAATAACTGACCAAATAACTGAAGTGTGAACGCACACTAACACAACGAGTGTGTCTCGTCCTTCTCTGAACATGGTTTGCAGTTTAGGAATCCACTTTGGTATGATTTGTCGAGAAGCTGGATATGAGAGATCTCCAGCTATCTACATTCCACTTCATCCTCCCAATATTGAGTATAACGTATTGGTCCGTAGATCCTGCAGAGTGCAGTTTTCTAAGTTCATGTCTGCGGAATATGTTGCCACCATATAAAGAAAGATTGAGATGCATTTAGAATTTTACCAGCTGTTTCTAAGCTGTGACCTAACATCTTTCTATGCATCGGTTGGTTGGCGAGTGGCGACATGAAAGTCAAGCTGTTTTTAAAACCTATTTTTGTGGTGTTTTTTATTTATATCCCCCCCCCCCCACAATTTTCTATGGGAGTCTATGGGAGAAAACACCAGGGAATGCTGCAATAAAAAAAATAAAAAACAGAAAAGGAGGAACGTGTCATAAAGGGCAACAACAACAAAAAAGCATTGATTATAGGGCATTTTTGATTTACTACAGCCCAGTATGTAACATCTGGTTGTGGCATTCTGTTTTTGTCAAAACAAAAGAACATTTTTTTAAATATAGACATTGGGAGATATTTTTCAAAACTGGTTTAACCCCATAAGCCATATTTCACCTTAAGGACTTGGCCATTTTTTGCAAATCTGACCAGTGTCACTTTAAGTGCTGATAACTTTAAAACGCTTTGACTTACCCAGGCCGTTCTGAGATTGTTTTTTCGTCACATATTGTACTTCATGACACTGCTAAAATTGGGTCAAAAAAGTAAATTTTTTTGCATAAAAAAATACCACATTTACCCAAAATTTTGAAAAATTAGCAAATTTCAAAGTTTCAGTTTCTCTTCTTCTGTAATACATAGTAATACCCCCAAAAATTGTGATGACTTTACATTCCCCATATGTCTACTTCATGTTTGTATCATTTTGGGAATGCCATTTTATTTTTTGGGGATGTTACATAGCTTAGAAGTTTAGAAGCAAATCCCACTTTTTATGGACCAGTCCAGGTCTGAAGTCACTTTGTGAGGCTTACGTAATAGAAGCCACCCAAAAATGACCCCATTTTAGAAACGACACCCCTCAAGGTATTCAAAACTGATTTTACAAACTTTGCTAACCCTTTAGGTCTTCCACGAGACTTCATGGCTAATGGACATAAAATTTAAGAATTTTGATTTTTTTTTAATTTTTCCAATATAATCTATTTTTTCCAGGAACAAAGCAAGGGTTAACTGCCAAACAAAACTCAATATGGGTTGCCCTGATTCTGTAGTTTGCAGAAACACCCAATATGTGGTCCTAAACTACTGTTTGGCCAAACGGGAGGACGCCATATGGGTTTTGGAAGGCAGATTTTGCAGGACTGGTTTTGTTTATACCATGTCCCATTTCAAGCCCCCCTTTGCACCCCTAGAATAGAAATTCCAAAAAAGTGACTCCATCTAAGAAAGTACACCCCTCAAGGTATTCAAAACTGGGTTTACAAACTTTGTTAACCCTTTAGGTGTTCCACAAGAGTTGATGGCAGATGGAGAAAAAAAATTGGAATTTCTATTTTTTTTTAAATTTTCCATTTTAATCCATTTTTTCCAGTAATAAAGTAAGGGTTCACTGCCAAACAAAACTCAATATGGGTTGCCCTGATTCTGTAGTTTGCAGAAACACCCCATATGTGGTCCTAAACTACTGTTTGGCCAAACGGGAGGACATAGAAGGAGGGGAACGCCATATGGGTTTTGGAAGGCAGATTTTGTTGGACTGGTTTTGTTTATACCATGTCCCATTTCAAGCCCCCCGTTGCACCCCTAGAATAGAAATTCCAAAAAAGTGACTCCATCTAAGAAAGTACACCCCTCAAGGTATTCAAAGCTGGGTTTACAAACTTTGTTAACCCTTTAGGTGTTCCAAAAGAGTTAATGGCAGATGGAGAAAAATTTTGGAATTTCTATTTTTTGGAATATTTTCCATTTTAACCCTTACTTTATTACTGGAAAAAATGGGTTAACAGCCAAACAAAACTCAATATGGGTTGCCCTGATTCTGTAGTTTGCAGAAACACCCCATATGTGGTCGTAAACTACTATTTGGCTAAACGGCAGGACATAGAAGAAGGGGAACGCCATATGGTTTTTGGAAGGCAGATTTTGCTGTACTGGTTTATTTACACCATGTACCCTTTCAAGCCCCCCTGATGCACCCCTAGAGTAGAAAGTGACCCCATCTAGGAAACTACAGGATAAGGTAGTTGTTGTTTTGGGACTATTTTAGGGTAAATATAATTTTTGGTTACTCTATATTACACTTTTTCGAGGCAAGGTAACAAAAAATTTAAATTCTAAAATTGTTTCTACATTAGCTATTTAGTTTTGTGGAACACCTAAAGGGTTAACAAAGTTTGTAAAGTAACTTTTGAATACCTTGAGGGGTGTAGTTTCTTAGATGGGGTCACTTTTTTGGAGTTTCTAGTCTAGGCTACATCAGGGGGGCTTCTAATGGGACATGGTGTAAATAAACCAGTCCATCAAAATCTTCCTTCCAGAAACCATTTGGCGTTCCCTTCGTTCTATGCCCTGCCGTGTGGCTATATAGCCATTTACGACCACATATGGGGTGTTTCTGCAAACTACAGAATCAGGGCAATAAATATTTAGTTTTGTTTGGCTGTTAACCCTTGCTTTATTACCGGAAAAAAGGATTCAAATGGAAATTTCGCAAAAAAATTTGTGTTTTGGCACCGCTTTTTATTTTATATTTTTAACGCTGTTCATCCGAGGGGTTTGGTCAAATGTTATTTTTATAGGGCAGATTCTTACGGACGCGGCGATACCTAATATGTCTACATTTTAAAATTTATTTAGATTTTACACTATATTATCATTTTAGGAGCAAAAAAAAAATATTTTAGTATCTCCATAGCCTGGGAGATACATATTTTTTTTTTTGTTGGGCGACTATGTAATGTAGGGGCTTATTTTTTGCGGGATGAGATGGCGGTTTTATTGGCACTAATTGGGGGTGCATATGACATTTTGATTGCTCGCTATTACACTTTTTGTGATGTTAGGTGACAAAAAATGGCTTTTTTTTACACGTTTTTTTTTTTTTTGAACGCTGTTCATTCGGGGGGGGGTTGGGTTAAATGTTATTTTTATAGAGAAGATTTTTACGGACGCGGCGATGCCCAATATGTATGTCTCTCAGACTTTGGAGACACTAAGCAGGCATCCTCAAACTGCGGCCTTCCAGATATTGTAAAACTACAATTCCCACCATGCCCTGCTGATAGCTGTAGGTTGACTGGGCATGCTGGGAGTTATAGTTTTACAACATCTGGAGGGCCGCAGTTTGAGGATTCCTGCACTAAAACTAATATTTTTTGGGGGAAAAAATTGTTTCTGTGTCTCCAAAGTCTGAGAGCTATAGTTTTTTATGTTCTCTAGGGGACTGTTGGGGATTATAAAAATGTAGTACTCCATGGAAGTGTGATACTCCCTGAAGCAATCGATAACGCAGAGGCCCGGATGATTGGGGCAAGTGTCGCACTGAGTGGTGGTGTCCTTCCGTATCCCCCTCCTGTAACACACTCTGCACTTTTTTTGGGTTCGTCCCTTCTTTCCAGTATGGGGGACCACACCTGGAAAATGTTGGCCAGGGACAATCCGAGCGCCTCCAATTCCTGAGGTCCTCCGGCCTGCTCTGAAAAAATCAGGTCCTTGAGGACTGCCTCATAGAATTGGAGGAATGTCCCTGTGCTGCCAGCGCTTCGGGATAGTACAAGGCAACCTATACCAAGTAGACCGCAACTTTTTTGTACCATGCCTGGGTTTTGCGCATGGCGTTATATGGCTTAAGGAATTGATCAGAGAGATCAACTCCTCCCATATACCGATTGTAGTCGATGATACAATCGGGCTTGAGGACCGTTGCCGCGGTACCTCGCACAGGGACAGGGGTGATGCTGTTACCGTGGATTGTGGACATTATAGGGACATCCCTCTTGTCCTTATACCTGACCAGCAACAGGTTTCCACTGGTAAGGGCACGGGTCTCAGCCCTGGGGATAGGTACCTGGAGGGGGTAGGTAGGGAGGCCGCGTTGATTTTTCTGCACGGTCCCACAAGCGGACGTGGATCTGGCGGCAAGGGACCTGAACAAGGGAATGCTAGTATAAAAGTTATCCACGTACAAGTGGTAACCCTTATCTAGCAGTGGGTACATAAGGTCCCACACGAGTTTCCCGCTAACACCCAGAGTGGGGGGACATTCTGGGGGGTTCAATACGGGAATCTCGCCCCTCGTACACACAAAATTTGTAAGTGTACCCTGAGGTACTCTCACAAATTTTGTACATTTTCACGCCATACCTCGCCCACTTAGTGGGAATGTATTGGCGGAAACTGAGTCTCCCCTTGAACGCAACGAGAGACTCATCAACCGCGACCTCCCTTCCAGGTACGTAAGCCTGCGCAAATTTGGCCCCAAAGTGATCGATGACCGGCCGTATCTTATACAGACGGTCATAGGCAGGATCACCTCGGGGGGGGGGGGGGGGGGGGGGGGGAGACATGCTGCATTATCTGCATAATGCAGGCATTTCCGGATGGCCTCAAACCGGGAGCGTGTCATGGCCATACTGTAGAGTGGGGTCTGGTAGAGGACGTCCCCACTCCAGTATTGCCTGACACTTGGTTTTTGCACTAGACCCATGTGCAGCACGAGGCCCCCAAAACGTCCTCATCTCGGCTGCACTGACCATCGTCCAGCCACCGGGTCTAGCCAAAAAGGAGCCCGGGTGCTGAGCAGCGAACTGTTGGGCATACAGGTTCGTCTGCTCCACCATCAGATTCACAAATGGGTCACTGAAAAAAAAACTAAAAAAGTCCATTTCAGTAAAGCCCACTGTGGGAATCTGGATTCCTGGATTGCCAACAAAATCCGGAATCTCAGGCTCAAAATCCACTGGGGGACACCGCTAAGTTCACCGGTAGGGCGGGTTGGGGGGGGGGGGGGCAAGTGGCAGCACTCCTGGGTGGGTCTAGGGTCTCACAGCTAAGTGCTGTGGACCCCAACCACCAGAGACAATAAATCAGATAAAGTTTTTTTTTTTTCCCCCTAACTAACTCTCCCTTCTATCCCTGCCTAATCGTGCCTCTCCCTCACTGACCCTAACCTACCTGGAGGGTGATGGGTGCAGGTGGGTGATGGGTGCCGACGGGGGGTTCGCAGGAGCTGGTGAGGACGGTGCAGGACGGTGAAGGTGCAGCAGCAGGAAGAGGAGGGGAGAGAGGAGCGCTGGGAGTTTGAATCTCCCGCCTCTCTCCCAGCACCAATCAGCACCAAGGAAAGCACCAAGGACAGCACCGCCTCCCCAAATGCTCAGACTGTGATTGGTGGTGTGTAATCACACCACGATCACCGTCCTTTTCCGGTTCATCGGGTCACCGGAGACCCGAATGGACCGGAAACGCAGCAAACCGCAGGTCTGAATGATTTCAGCGGACATCCTGTTCCGATTAACCCCCGCCGCGTCGCAATGTAGTTTTAAAGTTAGGACGTACCGGTACGTCCTGGGTCCTTAAGGACTCGGTAAACATGGCGTACCGGTACGTCCTAAGTCCTTAAGGGGTCAAAGGAAAACTGGCCAAAGGTACTTTCATACTTGCGTTATTCTTTTCCGGCATAGAGTTCCGTCATAAGGGCTCTATGCCGGAAAATAACTGATCAGGCATATCCCTATGTATTCTGAATGGATAGAAATCTGTTCAGTTTGCATCAGTATGCCTTCCGTTCAGTCACTGTCAGGCGTTTTGGCCAAAATGCCTGATCAGTCGCCGGAATGCTGGCATTAATTTCCATTGACTTGCATTAGTGCCGGATCCGGCATTCCAAAACAACTGAATGATGGATCCGTCCTTCTGATCTGTGCATGCGCAGACTGGGAAAACTGTGAAAAAGACTGCAAGACGGATCCGTCCATCCGCATGACAAGCGGAGAGACTGATCCTTTCTTGCAATGCATTTGTAGACGGATCCGCACCCGGATCCGTCTACAAATACTGTCAGTTGTCACACTGATCGGCGGATCCGGCAGGCAGCTCCGACGATGGAACTGCCTGCCGGATCACACTAACGCTAGCGTGAAAGTACCCTTAGTTGCCCACAGCAATGAATCAGCTTTCACCTTCTTCACAGCTTTTTTGAAAAGGTAAAGGTGGAATCTGATTGGTTGCTATGAGCAACTAGACCAGTTCTACTTTACACCACTTTTGATAAATCTCTTCCATTGTATAAAACTACCCTAGCGAGCATACACTGCTGTCATGCATTGTGGACAATGTAGTATTTCCAATACTAGTCTAAAGTAAAATATATCTCACTATGGAGCACAAGAGCGCAAAGAGCATTATGAGAAATGGCAGCTAGCAGAATTATGACTGTAGCTCTGAAGGTGAATAGAATTTAAGATGTGCGGCTTAGGATCAGTACAAGAATATCAAAAGTAAAGGATTTACACAGTAAGACCTCATTCACACAGCAGTCAGAATTTTACATCTGTATTTGTAAGCCAAAGTGCAATAATAATGCCTTCAGAGAAATGTATTATAGTGGAACGATTCTTACCGCTTTTGTGTTTTTGATCCACTCCTGGTTTTGGCTTACAAATACTGACTGAAATACACAAGAGTGAATGTGGTCATGCTCGGCACTCCATAGTAATTATATGCTAATATGAAAAAGGAAGCTTCACACCGATGGTTGTTAATAAACGAGTCACCACTAGGGGGAGCCTCCTGTATACAGATTTATTGCAATCAATTAGATCCCATTACACTCAGGACTAGTTGTATAAATGCAGAATTTGGCTAGGGCTTACATGGCAACTTTGTTCTTGAGGCCAAAACATTTGTGAGATCAGTCTAGAACTTGCTGTGATGCAACTATTCTAGATTTGCGACTTGGCTGCAGTAAAAAAAATTGCAGACAGGTCAGAAGCAAGTCACAATTCCATGGGACTTACATCTTGCGACCACAAATCCAGTAGGTTTGTATTTTTTGGCAACAGTTGTATTGCAGCCATGTTCTGTCACATGCCAGAACGCCAGACCACATTGACAACCTTTCGATGCATTGTCATATTGCACTCTTTTTGTTGTGCATCCAGAGTCACTTTATATGACCTTGCTTATATTGCCTGTATCATTTTAACTCTATAGTTGTGATGCTACTGGTGCGGGATGGGGGCAATTTAGAGGAGGATTCGCTACTCCTATTCTAATCCACTTTTCGCCTCTAGATATAGAGGAAACCTAAGGAGCTGGAATCTTCTAAGTGGCTGGTGTCATGGTGGTTATTCCTGGCTCCTTTCCCCTGCACAGAATCTCTGCAAACACTCAGACAACAAAGTCACAGCCTATATATGGGGGTCATGGCCTTTGCCCTGTGGCGGGGAATTCTATCTTCTGCTGCTGACAGACATAGCAGCTTACACTTAGCTCCTCTATACTTAGTACTGCAGTGGAGTTCTGCTCACACAAAGCCTCCAGGTGGCGCCAGAAGCCAGGAAAATTCAAGATCTCATTAAAACTCCTATGTATTTCCTGTTATATTTTCTAATTTTCATAAGAAAAAACCTCTTCAGATTTTGGCATAAAGAAGATTAATAAATGACTAAGGAATAATTCTTCAACTGTCTGTTACACAGTGGAGCAGATTTACTAAGGCTACATGTACACGTTTTTTCAGAACCATAGTCGCAGTCACTCCTCTCTTGATTGAAGAATACCTTCCGAAGGACCTGTTCTCAGCATGGTGATGTTACCAGGCGCTCACACTGAGCGTGTAACACCCCAGAGTGGTGTTACCACTCCTGTACCCGGCTTCTATCTGTGTCTGCTAACATTAATGTCATCTATGCATTTTATTCCAGGTCCTCCACACTGTGTATTCCTAATCTGTTTGCAACTGCTATGTTCAAATGTAATGTGCCTGGTTCACCTTCCATTCCATTCTAACCTCCCTCTGTGGAGAAGTGGGCTAGTTATACTTCCTGCAGGAAGGGTGGGGCCAAGTGTTAGTCTAGCTTATCCCCTGCTAAGGGACAGGTGTGCAGGGCACATCTCTGCTGGAGGTGCCCAAGCCAGCCAGAGCACCCTAAGCTCTGCTGGAGATAGAGGTCAAAGCTTGAATCCTTCAGGAGCCAGGAGGAAAGTTGCCTGGCCAAATCTAGAGACAGACCATACTACAGAAAGTAGTGCAGCATATAGAAGGAGCAAAGTTATACAGTCAGCCTGTCAGTACAGCAGAGCCAGAGAGAAACAAGTGTAGCAGAGATGAGTTTGCCTGCCAAGTGTAATGCTAAAGCCTGCTGAGACCAAAATCAAGCTTGAAGATTGTCTTGGATGAACATTTATTCAAGTAGAGCTGCTGTTCAACTTTCTATAAGGTCTGAATTCGATTCTTTCTTCAATCCCTCAATTATTCCCCCTATTTATTGCTTCAGAGCCAAAGCCTGGGATCCAGCCGTATCCAAGTAGGAGCACCGTGACACACATAAAGGGACATTTTAGACCCCACTTCCTACACCTGGGTCGAATTACATACAGGGCCCTAGGTGGAGGCGCTCGTTGCAAGCGCAGGTCCTTTTCAATCAAGAGAGGAGCGACTGTGTCACGGAACCATGAACCAGACGTACAACAAGGGATAAGTGAAAAAAGGAAGGCTTTATTGAAAATAAAGCTGAAAAGCAAAAGTCCAAACGGATGGCGAAACCGAAGCAGAGTCTTTGCGAAGCCAGAGGTCAGGAACCAGAAGGGTAGTCAGACGAAGCCAGGATCAGGAACCAGCAGGGTAGTCAGACGAAGCCAGGATCAGGAACCAGCAGGGTAGTCGGACGAAACCAGGATCAGGAACCAGCAGGGTAGTCGGACGAAACCAGGATCAGGAACCAGAAGCAGCAGCAGTCTAGAAGCATGTGAACACAGGAGGACCAAGCAAGGAACTGAAGCCACAGACCTCCTATATATATGAGCTAGGCATCCAGCTCCTCCCAGTGGGAAGGAGGAGCCGCAGGGTGGGAGGCTACAAGAAACCCAGAAACCAAGATGGCCGCCAGCACATGTCAAACGAAGGAGAACAGCAAGAAGGTAAGACCATGACAGTACCTCCCCCTCAAGGGCCCCTCCTCCGCGGAGTAAAGAACGGTTTCTGAGGGAAGCGTGCGTGGAAGGCTCGGAGCAAGGCAGGAGCATGGACATCTGCGGAGGGAACCCAGGAACGCTCCTCTGGACCATAACCACGCCAATGGACCAAAAACTGCACCCGACCGCGGACCAGGCGTGAGTCCAGGATATTGCTCACCTCATACTCCTCACGATTACCCACTTGGACCGGACGAGGCCGAGGAACCGAGGAAGTGAAACGATTACACACCAGTGGCTTCAACAGGGAGACATGAAACACGTTGGAGATCCGCATGCCAGGAGGAAGCGCAAGGGCATAGGCTACCGGGTTTACCCTGCGAAGCACTCGGAAGGGACCAACAAAGCGAGGCGCCAGCTTGGGAGTGGGCACTCGAAGGTTGAGGTTGCGGGTGGACAACCATACACGGTCTCCGACCTGGTAGGAAGGAGCAGGCGCTCGTCTGCGATCAGCCTGGAGTCTCTGGCGCTGCGCAGAGACCTCAAGGGACTTCTGGATCAGTACCCAAGAAGCACGTAGGACGGAAAGGTGATCCTCCACAGCCGGAATATCCTGGGGAGAGAATACCTCCGGTAACACGGCAGGTTGGAACCCATAATTGGCCATGAAGGGAGACGTCCCAGAGGAAGAGTTCACCGCCGTGTTCCTGGCAAACTCAGCCCAAGGCAGGAGGTCAACCCAATTGTCTTGGTGATCAGAGACATAGCAACGAAGGAATTGCTCCAAGGCCTGATTGGATCGTTCTGCGGCCCCATTGGACTGAGGGTGGTAGGCCGAGGAGAAGGAGAGATGAATCCCCAACTGGGAGCAAAAGGCGCGCCAGAACCTGGACACAAACTGACTCCCCCGATCCGACACAATCTCCTTGGGCAAACCGTGCAACCGGAAGACCTCCCTGGCAAAAATCGTGGCCAACTCTTGTGCAGAGGGTAACTTCTTGAGAGGAACACAGTGGCACATTTTGGAAAACCGATCCACAATCATGAGAATGACCGTATGGCCTCGGGATGCAGGGAGGTCCACAATGAAATCCATCCCCAGGTGTGACCATGGGCGCTCCCCGGTGGCTATGGGTTGCAGAAGGCCCAACGGAAGGTGCCGAGGGGACTTACTCTGGGCACAAACGGAGCATGCCGCTACATATGCGGCGATGTCGGAACGTAGGGAAGGCCACCAGAACAGACGTGAAACAGCCCAGGACAGCTGATTCTTTCCAGGATGCCCCGCGGTCTTGGAGTTATGGTAGGTTCGCAACAACCGAGTGCGCAACTCCTCAGGCACAAAACATCTGCCGTTGGGTCTCCCAGAGGGAGCACCAGATTGAGCCGCCAAAATCTGCTCACCCAGGGGAGAGGTCAGGCTGGTGCGAATGGCGGCCAAGATCTGATTCGGAGGTATGACCGAAGTCGGAATCGACTCCTCCCTGGACAGCTCGGAGTACTGCCGTGATAAGGCATCCGCCCTGATGTTCTTGGAACCGGGTAGGTAGGAGACCACGTAATTAAAACGTGACAAGAACAGAGCCCATCTGGCCTGACGTGGTGTCAATCTCTTGGCCTCAGAAAGGTAGGTTAGATTCTTGTGGTCCGTCAGGATGAGGACCGGAACCACCGAACCCTCGAGCAAGTGCCTCCATTCTTTAAGGGCCTGCACGATGGCCAATAACTCCCTGTCACCAATCTGATAGTTGCACTCCGCGGAAGACAGTTTCCGGGAGTAAAACCCACAAGGAAGCAGAGGACCCTCTGGTGTTCTACGCTGAGACAGAAGGGCGCCTACTCCCGTCTCAGACGCGTCCACCTCGAGGACAAAGGGCAACCCAGGGTTGGGATGCGACAGAATCGGAGCCGACACAAAGGCGGACTTTAGAGCCTCAAAAGCTCGGATGGCCTCGAGCGGCCAGACCTGGGAATTACTGCCCTTCCTGGTCAGATCCGTGAGAGGCTTGGCTAGCATGGAAAAGTCCCTGATGAACTTCCGATAATAATTGGCGAAGCCCAAAATGCGCTGCAGGGAACGAAGACCACTGGGCTGGGGCCACTGTAAGACAGCCGAAACCTTCTCAGGATCCATGGAGAACCCCTCAGCGGAAATGATGTAACCTAAGAAGGTTACCTGGGATCGGTCAAATTCGCATTTCTCAAGCTTACCGAACAGCTTGTTCTCTCGTAATCGTTGCAACACTCGTCTGACATCCAGAATGTGGGCCTCCATGGATTCAGAATATACCAAGATGTCATCCAAATAGACCACCACACACTGCTGCAACAGGTCACGGAAAACATCGTTGATGAATTCCTGAAAGACTGCGGGCGCATTGCACAACCCAAAGGGCATAACCAAGGATTTATAATGACCGGTCCTGGTGTTAAACGCGGTCTTCCACTCATCGCCCGCCTTGATCCTTACCAGGTTATATGCCGCCCTCAGGTCGAGTTTGGTAAAGACCGTGGCCCCTTTAAGGCGATCGAACAGCTCGGAAATCAAGGGTATCGGGTAAGCGTTCTTGATCGTGATGCGATTGAGACCCCTGTAATCGATGCAAGGCCTCAACTCACCGCCCTTCTTTTTCACAAAGAAAAATCCAGCCCCTGCCGGGGACGAGGATTTGCGAATGTGTCCGCGTGAAAGCGCCTCCCTCACGTACTCCTCCATGGCCTCATTCTCCGCTACCGACAGTGGATAGACTTTGCCACGAGGAGGAACGGCACCAGATTGTAACTCTATGGCACAATCGTATGGGCGGTGCGGAGGTAGGGCAACCGCGCGCACCTTATCGAATACATCCCGGTACTCCTCGTATTCAGGAGGCAACAGAGAGTCCGAGGAAGTACACAGCAACTTGACAGACCCATGGATGCAACTAGCCCCACACTGCGGTGACCACGAGAGGATCTCGGCCGATCTCCAATCGAAAGTCGGATTATGCTTCCGGAGCCAGGGGTACCCCAAGACCACCGAGTAGTGTGGAGACGAAATAACCTGGAGGCAGACCGACTCTCTGTGAACGGCACCAATGGCTATCCCCACTGGAAGGGTCTCATGAGTCACGTGTGGCGGCAGAAGGGGTCTGCCGTCTATCGCCTCAAGAGCCAGTGGGGAACCTCGAGCCTGCAGAGGAATGGAATTGGCGGCAGCGAACACATTATCAATGAACAAACCACCGGCACCAGAGTCCACCAACGCCTGGGTCGTCACCGAGCCCCCGACCCAGGAGAGGACAACAGTGATCAGTGGTTTGTCAACACGGGAAACCGGGGACGAGGAGACTCCACCCAAGATCTGCCCCCGACAGGATCTCAGGTGCGAGCGTTTCCCGGACGGTTCGGACATGCCAACCGAAAATGCCCACCGAGACCACAGTACATGCATCGGCCCTCGCGTCTCCGGAGTACCCTCTCCCCCTCGGACAGGCGAGCAAACCCCAGCTGCATGGGTTCACCCCCAGACAAGTCATCCCCAGGAGGCGTGGGAGGAGAGGGAGGCACGGGTGGGACAACAAACGTAGGCGCCAATCTGTTAGAAAACCTGCGCAGGCTCTCCTTAAAGGAAGTCCTCTCCCTGAGTCTGGTGTCAATCAAAATCAGGAAAGAAATAAGAGACTCGAGCTCCACTGGTAGGTCCTTAGCTGCAACCTCATCCTTCAAGGCATCCGAGAGACCATGAGAGAAAGCAGCGACCAGAGCCTCATTATTCCAGCCCACCTCTGCTGCCAGGGTACGAAACTCAATGGCGTATTCAGCTACGGATCGTGAACCCTGTCTGATGGACATAAGGAGCTTTGCAGCAGAGGCAGCACGAGCCGGAACATCGAATACCTTCCGAAGAGAAGCAACAAAACCGGAAAACTCGGCAACCACCGGATTGTTGTTCTCCCATAAAGGGCTGGCCCAGGCCAAGGCCTTGTCCGAGAGCAGCGAGATCAAGAAGCCCACCTTTGATCTCTCAGTGGGAAAGGCATGTGGCAGCAACTCGAAATAAATGCCCACCTGGTTAAGGAAACCTCGGCACTGAGTTGGCTCTCCCCCAAAGCGCTGTGGAAGAGGGGCAGAACCGGTCATACCCCGAAACACCGCAGGTGCAACAACAGGTGTCGGGGTAGACTCTGGCGCAACAACCGGAGTGGCAGTAGGAGCGGGCCCAGGAGCGACAACCGACCCATCGGCAACGGGAGCGAAATGAGCCGTGCGTTCAAGCAGGGTTTGCAACGCCACAGCGAACCGACCCAACAGGTGATCCTGCTGATCAAGTCTGGCAACCAGCGTGGGTAGCGAGGATGGCCCTGTACCGTCAGAATTCATGGCTTGGTCCTAATATCACGGAACCATGAACCAGACGTACAACAAGGGATAAGTGAAAATAAGAAGGCTTTATTGAAAATAAAGCTGAAAAGCAAAAGTCCAAACGGATGGCGAAACCGAAGCAGAGTCTTTGCGAAGCCAGAGGTCAGGAACCAGAAGGGTAGTCAGACGAAGCCAGGATCAGGAACCAGCAGGGTAGTCAGACGAAGCCAGGATCAGGAACGAGCAGGGTAGTCGGACGAAACCAGGATCAGGAACCAGCAGGGTAGTCGGACGAAACCAGGATCAGGAACCAGAAGCAGCAGCAGTCTAGAAGCATGTGAACACAGGAGGACCAAGCAAGGAACTGAAGCCACAGACCTCCTATATATATGAGCTAGGCATCCAGCTCCTCCCAGTGGGAAGGAGGAGCCGCAGGGTGGGAGGCTACAAGTAACCCAGAAACCAAGATGGCCGCCAGCACATGTCAAACGAAGGAGAACAGCAAGAAGGTAAGACCATGACAGACTGCCTCTGTGCATGCAAGTAGATGACGTAGGTTTTTTTTTTGCTAAAGCAAAACATTACAGCTTGGGGCCACTATCGGAGACATTACTTAAAGCTGGGGGCCACTATGGGGGACATTATAACTGCTGGGAGCTACTATGGGAGACATTATTACTACGGCGAGGGCCACTATGGGGGACATTATAACTGCTGGGAGCTACTATGGGAGACATTATTACTACGGCGGGGGCCACTATGGGGGACATTATTACAAATGGGGGCCACAATGAGAGACATTATTACTGCTGGTGGCCATTATGGGGGACATTATGTGTACTGAGGGCACTGCATTAAAAATGGACAGCCAGCCAGAAAATAGATGCACAAATGGTTGAAAAATGGCCATGAAAAACTGTGTCCATCGTGTGCATGTAGCCTAATAGTGTCTAAGAATACACATCACAGCTGTAATTTTAGACACATTTACTATTCTGGCGCATGGAGCTTTATAAATCTGATGTTAAATCCTGCACCAGATTTATACCAGAATTCTGTCTGTGTGCCAACAATTTGTCTGAATTTCAGAGTTGTGGTATTTTTGCCACTAACTGATCAGACAGCAGGGAAATGGATTGATAAAACTGTTCCAGGTAGGGCACAGAGGCTGAAGCTGTCTGATAAATCTGGCATATCTTTAAGGGTCCATTCACACGTCTGTAGTGCATTGCGGATCCGCAATACACCGCGGCCGGCACCCCCATAGAAATGCCTATTCTTGTCTGCAATTGCATGATCTATTTTTTTTCCGGAGCCGCGGACCGGAATATTGGCGGTGCGCTCCGGAATCGCTGATGCGGGGAGAGCACATAGTGTGCTCTCCGCATCCATTCTGTCCCCATAGAGAATTAAAGGGTCCGCACCCGTTCTGCAATTTGCGAAACGGATGTGGACCCATTATTACGGACGTGTGAATGGAGCCTAAGCCTCATTCACACATCAGTGTTTGGTTAGTGTTTTCCATCAGTGATTGTGAGCCAAAACCAGGACTGGATCCTCCACAGACAGGAGGTATGAGGGAAAGATCTGCTCCTGTTCTGTGTTTGGAGCCGCACCTGGTTTTGTCTCAAAATCACTGATGGAAATCACTGACCGAACACTGACATGTGAATGAGGCATTAGACTGACTAGTTTACGTCACCTATAAGTTGACCTAGTATTGCTATCATAATATGCCAAAGTTTTGGTGCATTTTGTGGCACACAGAGGTGAATTTAAGCCATGCCCCCTTTCCCTGGAGCCAAACCCTTTCCACAAATGCAAACCCCCTTGTCAGGCAAGTCATTTGGTGCAAATTGTGCCAAAAAAATGACCATTTAAAATAGTAAATATGCTCCATTATTCCTCACAGTTTCCAAGGTCCATGCTTGCTTTCAGTGAATAGGAGAATTTAGTTTACATCCATTGGCTGAGATCATGTCTGAACTATTCTTGCTCACATAATTGATTATATATATATATATATATAGAGAGCAAAAAAGTTCAGTGGCAGCACCGTCAAAGAAAAAATGCGGGTGCAGCTGGCCCAGCGTGGATGAAAGCCAATCCAAATGGACAAAAATAACAAAAAGGGCAGCACTCCAGAAGGTAAAAGAAGGAAAAATCTTTAATTACCCATACGGGACAAGCGACGTTTCGGCTCAATGTGTGAGCCTTTCTCAAGCTTGAGAAAGGCTCACACATTGAGCCGAAACGTCGCTTGTCCCGTATGGGTAATTAAAGATTTTTCCTTCTTTTACCTTCTGGAGTGCTGCCCTTTTTGTTATTTTTATATATATATATATATATATATATATATATATATAGTACAGACCAAAAGTTTGGACACACCTTCTCATTCAAAGAGTTTTCTTTATTTTCATGACTATGAAAATTGTAGATTCACACTGAAGGCATCAAAACTATGAATTAACACATGTGGAATTATATACATAACAAACAAGTGTGAAACAACTGAAAATATGTCATATTCTAGGTTCTTCAAAGTAGCCACCTTTTGCTTTGATTACTGCTTTACACACTCTTGGAATTCTCTTGATGAGCTTCAAGAGGTAGTCCCCTGAAATGGTTTTCACTTCACAGGTGTGCCCTGTCAGGTTTAATAAGTGGGATTTCTTGCCTTATAAATGGGGTTGGGACCATCAGTTGCATTGAGGAGAAGTCAGGTGGATACACAGCTGATAGTCCTACTGAATAGACTGTTAGAATTTGTATTATGGCAAGAAAAAAGCAGCTAAGTAAAGAAAAACAAGTGGCCATCATTACTTTAAGAAATGAAGGTCAGTCAGTCAGCCGAAAAATTGGGAAAACTTTGAAAGTAAGGGCTATTTCACCATGAAGGAGAGTGATGGGGTGCTGCACCAGATGACCTGGCCTCCACAGTCACCGGACCTGTACCCAATCGAGATGGTTTGGAGTGAGCTGGACCGCAGAGTGAAGGCAAAAGGGCCAACAAGTGCTAAGCATCTCTGGGAACTCCTTCAAGACTGTTGGAAGACCATTTCAGGGGACTACCTCTTGAAGCTCATCAAGAGAATGCCAAGAGTGTGCAAAGCAGTAATCAAAGCAAAAGGTGGCTACTTTGAAGAACCTAGAATATGACATATTTTCAGTTGTTTCACACTTGTTTGTTATGTATATAATTCCACATGTGTTAATTCATAGTTTTGATGCCTTCATAGTCATGAAAATAAAGAAAACTCTTTGAATGAGAAGGTGTGTCCAAACTTTTGGTCTGTACTGTGTATATATATACAGTTGCAAGAAAATGTATGTGAATCCTTTGGAATTATATGGATTTCTGCACAAATTGGTCATAAAATGTGATCTGATCTTCATCTAAGTCAAAACAATAGATAATCACAGTCTGCCAAAACTAATAACACACAAAGAATTAGATGTTACCATGTTTTTATTGAACACACCATGTAAACATTCACAGTGCAGGTGGAAAAAGTATGTGAACCCCTAGACCAGGGATCAGCAACCTTCGGCACTCCAGGTGTTCAGAAACTACAACTCCCAGAATGCTCCAGTCACTTCCATGGGAGCTAGAAGAACAGTTCAGCATGTTTGCATGCTGGGAGTTGTAGTTTCACAACAGCTGGAGTGCCAAAGGTTGCTGATTCCTGCCCTAGACTAATGACATCTCCAAGAGCTTATTGGAGTGAGGTGTCAGCCAACTGGAGTCCAATCAATGAGATGATATTGGAGGTGTTGATTACAGCTGTCCTGCCCTATAAAAAACACACACCAGTTCTGGGTTTGCTTTTCACAAGAAGCATTGCTTGATGTGAATGATGCCTCGCACAAAAGAGCTCTCAGAAGACCTACGATTAAGAATTGTTGACTTGCATAAAGCTGGAAAGGGTTATAAAAGTATCTCCAAAAGCCTTGCTGTTCATCAGTCCACAGTAAGACAAATTGTCTGTAAATGGACAAAGTTCAGCAATGCTGCTACTCTCCCTAGGAGTGGCCATCCTGTAAAGATGACTGCAAGAGCACAGCACAGACTGCTCAATGAGGTGAAGAAGAATCCTAGAGTGTCAGCTAAAGACTTACAAAAGTCTCTGGCATATGCTAACATCCCTGTTAGCAAATCTACGATACGTAAAACACTAAACAAGAATAGATTTCATGGGAGGATACCACAGAAGAAGCCACTGTTGTCCAAAAAAAACATTGCTGCACATTTACAGTTTGCACAAGATCACCTGGATGTTCCACAGCAGTACTGGCAAAATATTCTGTGGACAGATGAAACCAAAGTTGAGTTGTTTGGAAGAAACACACAACACTATGTGTGGAGAAAAAGAGGCACAGCACACCAACATCAAAACCTCATCCCAACTGAGAATTATGGTGGTGGGGGCATCATGGTTTGGGGCTGCTTTGCTGCATCAGGGCCTGGACGGATTGCTATCATCAAAGGAAAAATGAATTCCCAAGTTTATCAAGACATGTTGCAGGAGAACTTAAGGCCATCTGTCCACCAGCTGAAGCTCAACAGAAGATGAGTGTTGCAACAGGACAACGATCCAAAGCATAGAAGTAAATCAACAACAAAATGGCTTAAACAGAAGAAAATACGCCTTCTGGAGTGGCCCAGTCAGAGTCCTGACCTCAACCCGATTGAGATGCTGTGGCATGACCTCAAAAAAGTGATTCACACCAGACATCCCAAGAATATTGCTGAACTGAAACAGTTCTGTAAAGAGGAATGGTCAAGAATTACTCCTGACCGTTGTGCACGTCTGATCTGCAACTACAGGAAACGTTTGGTTGAAGTTATTGCTGCCAAAGGAGGTTCAACCAGTTATTAAATACAAGGGTTCACATACTTTTTCCACCTGCACTGTGAATGTTTACATGGTGTGTTCAATAAAAACATGGTAACATTTAATTCTTTGTGTGTTATTAGTTTAAGCAGACTGTGATTGTCTATTGCTGTGACTTAGATGAAGATGAGATCACATTTTATGACCAATTTGTGCAGAAATCCATATCATTCCAAAGGGTTCACATACTTTTTCTTGCAACTGTATATATATATATATTTTTTTTTTAGCAAAGTATCAGTGCAGATCCCAAGGCAGTGGAAGAAGATTTGTGCTGACGCATTTAACTCACAGAGAGGAATATCTACACAGACTGTAACAAACCCTCAGCTGTGAAAAGTATTAGGTCGAGTTGGAGCTTCATTCTCTGGATGTATTCAAATATCCATATTCATTGACAGTAAGCAAATCTTGAAAATAGATTGAAACACAAAGAGAGGAATTTATCACTCCCTGCACTCCAGATTTCTGGAGATTTCGCAAGATAGGGTTTTGCAACTTTTTTTGGTTACTTGCATAAAAAATTTCAGGACTTTTTGCATTCTTACACCACTCCAGTTTTGAAAAGTTGGTGGGAAAGTGGGTACAGTTAGCTATGCTAATTTCTTTCACTCCAGATTTATCACTGGGCAGCAATCATTACCTCTGTATGGGGATGAATGATAGCTACGCGATTGTTTGTTCCTATACAGTTACAGTTTCATTGTTTGTCGGCGGTACACAGGACAATGTGCTGCAGACAAACTAGGATTTTTTTGTGCTGCATAAATGAACAGATTAACCAGCAAATGAGGGATGTTAATTTCTTGCTAACACATTTACTGGCCTGACCATCTGCCTGTGTAAATGGGCCACAAAACATACCTCCAAACTTCTCAAAAGCCCAAGGCAGGAATTTTTTTTTTTTACACTAAGCGTTGCATCTAACCACACCTAATGCCTATCTATACATGCCAAAACCAATCCAGATCCCTTTGTGCCCCCACCCAGTAATTATTCCTTCATAGTGCCCCCACCCAGTAATTATTCCTTCATAGTGCCCCCACACAGTAATTATTCCTTCTTAGTGCCCCCACACAGTAATTATTCCTTCTTAGTGCCCACACACAGTAATTTTTCATTTTTAGTGCCCCCACACAGTAATTATTCCTTCTTAGTGCCCCACACAGTAATTATTCCTTCTTAGTGCCCCCACACAGAAATTATTCCTTCTTAGTGCCCCCACACAATAATTATTCCTTCTTAGTGCCCCACACAGTAATTATTCCTTCTTAGTGCCCCACACAGTAATTATTCCTTCTTAGTGCCCCACACAGTAATTATTCCTTCTTCGTGCCCCACACAGTAATTATACCTTCTTAGTTCCCCCACACAGTAATTATTCCTTCTTAGTGCCCCCACACAGTAATTATTTCTTCTTAGTGCCCCCGCATAGTAATTATTCCTTCTTAGTGCCCCACACAGTAATTATTCCTTCTTAGTGCCCCACACAGTAATTATTCCTTATTAGTGCCCCCGCACAGTAATTATTCCTTCTTAGTGCCCCCGCATAGTAATTATTCCTTCTTAGTGCCCCCGCATAGTAATTATTCCTTCTTAGTGCCCCCACACAGTAATTATTCCTTCTTAGTGCCCCACACAGTAATTATTCCTTCTTAGATGCCCGACACAGTAATTATTCCTTCTTAGTGCCCCCACGCAGTAATTATTCACTCTTAGTGCTCCCACACAGTAATTATTCCTTCTTAGTGCCCCCACACTGTAATTATTCCTTCTTAGTGCCCCCATACAGTAGTTATACTCCCTTAGTGTCCCCTTCACAGTAGTATGTTGAGTATTGTAATATAGTGCCCCTTTCACAGTAGTTATGCTCCCCAATGCAGGGGTGTAACTAAAGGCTCATGGGCCCTGGTACAAGAGTTCAGCTAGGGTCCACCTAGCCTCAGTGTTTTGTGGGCTCAGTGCCTTCCTACTGCCTGAGGCAAAAATTGAAACGGCACCCCCCCCCATGCCAAATTCTTGACCTAACTACTTCCCTCCAGCCAGAGGTGTAACTTTAGCTGCATGCACTTTCTATAATACTGGTTTCTTATTATGCGACACAAGGGTCTTTGGGCGCCCTCTGGCTCCTGGGCCCGGTAGTGACTGCTACCTCTGCACTCCCTATACCCACGCCCCTGCCCCAATGCTCCCATAAGGTAGTTTTGTCACTTAGTACCCTCATAAGGTACTTATTCCCCCTTATTGCCCCTTTCACAGTAGTAATGAAACCTTAGTGCTCCCACAAATTAGTTATGTCCCTTTTGTGCCCCCTGACAATAGTTATGCTCCTCCAGTGTCCCACAGAGTAAAATGCCCCCATAGTGCCTCACATAATAGGTATTTCCCTATTACAGCAGTGCTGCCCCTCTTAGTGCCCCCTTACACTAATGTTGCCCCCTTACTGTTAATAAAATATAAAATGAATAGTCACCTAGCCCTGTTTCCCCAATTAACAGAATACATCATGCTCTCCCCTGCAGCAGGTGTGATGCCCGGTGATGTCATATGCCTGCTGAGCTGGGCTGGAGAGTGCACATGATGACTTTCTGGTTGGGGAATGATCCTTGTCCTTTGCGCACTCCTCCACAGCTCAGCAGGCATGATGACGTCACTGTATTGTGCTTGTTGCCAGCAGTGGCGTACACACAATCCATGGGGCCCCGGTGCGAAACTGATTCATGGGCCCCCCCCAGGTCTCGGGAGGGGCATTTCCCCGGGCAATAGGAGATTATGTGGCCCCTGTGTCCCCACCAGCCCTCAAACCACACACACACACAGCCCCACCCATAAATCGCGCCCATACCTCTTACATCCAGTGACGTCTCCTTCGATGTAGATGTTCTCTGTCCTCGTCTTCTCCTTTCAGACCAGACCACCATTTTTACGCCGTTTTTAATCTCTGCAGTTTGACAAAAAAAAAATCTTAGTTTACTACTTTTCCATCATCCTACAATCTTCTGGACAAAACATCCTACTACCCCAATACTGTGCCCTGTGGTCCCCAATAGTGCCCCCAATATTGTGCCAGTATCAAGTGCCAACCGCCCCGTGTGCCAGTATCAAGTGCCATCCGCCCCCCCCCCTCATTTTCAAGTATAAAGTGCCAACTCCCCCCCTCATTTTCCAGTATCAAGTGCCAACCTTCCCCCCCCTCATTTTCCAGTATCAAGTGCCAACCCCCCCCCCTCATTTTCCAGTATCAAGTGCCAACCTTCCCCCCCATCTTTTTCCAGTATCAAGTGCCAACCTTCCCCCCCCATTTTCCAGTATCAAGTGCCAACCTCCCCCCCTCATTTTCCAGTATCAAGTAGTGCCAACCTTCCTCCCCCCCATTTTCCAGTATCAAGTGCCAACCTCCCCCCCTCATTTTCCAGTATCAAGTAGTGCCAACCTTCCTCCCCCCCATTTTCCAGTATCAAGTAGTGCCAACCTTCCTTCCCCCCCCATTTTCCAGTATCAAGTAGTGCCAACCTTCTTTCCCCCCCCCCCATTTTCCAGTATCAAGTAGTGCCAACCTTCCTTCCCCCCCATTTTCCAGTATCAAGTAGTGCCAACCTTCCTTCCCTCCCCCCCATTTTCCAGTATCAAGTAGTGCCAACCTTCCTTCCCCCCCCATTTTCCAGTATCAAGTAGTGCCAACCTTCCCCCCCCCCCCATTTTCCAGTATCAAGTAGTGCCAACCTTCCTTCCCCCCCATTTTCCAGTATCAACTAGTGCCAACCTTCCTTCCCCCCCCCCCCTATTTTCCAGTATGAAGTGTCTCCTCATGTCCCAAGTAAAGTTCGGTATTAGAAAAATAAAATAAACCCTTATACTTACCTCCTTAGCAGCGATGCGATGCAGGCCTCTTCTGGCCTGTGTCCTGCGCTGTACAGCTCAGGCGGCGCGATGACGTCATCGCGCCGCCTACACCGCTCTGATAGGCTGCCAGCACAAGGCCCGCAGCCTATCAGAGGAACAGGGAAGGGAGACGCCTCCCTCCCCTGCCCCGCCGCAGCACAGCAATCTGTATCGCTGTCCTGAGGACGGTGATACAGATCACTATGGAGATGAGCGCTTCCACAATGGAAGCGTTCATCTCCCTGTCACCTGCCGCCGCCGCTGCCGCAGGCCCACACCTGAGTCTGAGTGGCACTACTGCAGGGGCCAGGGGTCCACAGGCGGCCGGGCCCCCTGGAGTGCCGGGCCCGGTCGCAACTGCGACCCCTGTATGTATGCCACTGGTTGCCAGTGAAGGATGGAGCAGGGAGCCAACAGCTTCCTGCTCCACTGTTGCATTCAAATATATTTGCATCCTCAAGACCCGATACAGTTGAAGTTGGGACATACATCATCTGTCTCAGGACTGCATGGTGTCATAGACTCTAATTAGTAATACCTAAGTGTAATAAAATCAAAATAAACAACCACTCAAAATTAATAATTAAGTTTTATTAATTGATTACAACACTGCGCAGCAATGATTTTGCTACTGAGAGAAAAACATCAGATTTATGCTAAAATGAGCGTGCTGATTCCAAATATGAACTCGGAATTTGCCTGACACGTCTAGATTTTAAGTACATGCAAAGCCTATTCAGTTATAATATTAATGCATTATATTGGAGATATTCCAATGGACATGTCCAGAACTGTCCGGACGCACTCAGGCTGATGTTAGCAGTAAGTATATAAGGCAAGTGTGACAAACTCCCCTCTTTTGAGGTTGCCACGAGTGCTTGGAGAGGACTACTTGCCAGCCTCTTACCATGCGATTATGGTCCCATGTTGTATGCACCGGTTTTGTGCAGAAAAGCCATGAGTACAGCCAGGCCAAAGAGACTTGTACTAACTTTTGAATTCCTGGTCTAATTCGTGTCATTTTGGGATGTGTTAAATGTCTATGTGTATTGTAAAGGGTGGGACATTGTATGTTTGAGTAAGTGATGTCTGTTCCATTGTCTCTCTGTGTGTATTGGCGATTGTCCTCTGTCCTGGAGACAACCGAGTTGTAATTCGATTGTCTCTCAGGACAGAGGGCAATGTGTATTCTCCTGCCTGTGTTGATTATGTTAACCATGGTGTCAATGTGGGTTGTAACCTTTGTGTTATGGGTTAATGTATGTTTGTTGTGGGTGTCTCCCTTGCATGGGAGCAGGGGATAAAAGCAATTGTATTTTTTCAATGTGAAGCCTTCCAGTAAAGTATTTCTAGCATTCAGCTTCGGCTAATGTATAGACTTATTTGGCGATACCGGCGATACTAGCGATAATAGCGATCTATTGCTCTGTGGATTACTTGGCGGTGCTATTTCAAGGGGAGAAGGGAACACTAGACGGTGAAACGGATGATACCGTCACAACTGGTGGCAAGCAGTGGGATTTTCCCTTCTTTTTCCCTGCACAGAGGATTCAAGGAAGGCACTAGTGTATGGTGCATGGAGGGCAACGCTGGCACTCGTGCAGCGACCCTGGCTTTGAAGGTGCTCAAGGGACAGAGCTAGCTACCGGGCAGCGTTCCTATCCACAGCAACATGGAAGAGGAGTTTCACTGGAGGTTGCAGCAGTACTTGGCCCAACAGGATGGGCCTTTATCAGAGGAGGGCATACTGGACTACAGAGATGCCACTCGAAAGGGAGAGATGCCACTCAGAGGAGGTACAGCGGCAGCGGAGAGAGAGTCTTCCCAGTGAGGAACAGAGGCTCCAGGTACTCGTGGCCCTGCGGTCACCCTTCCTAGGAAAGCAACCCTTGGCTGAGTGGGTGACAGAACTGTGGACCCTGAGTTGGAGGGAGTTGTGGCTGGACAAAGCGTACCGGGCACTAAAGTGGTATGCCACCCAGCGCAACCCATGGATGACTAACCACTATCTGCCGGAGGGAGAGGATTATAATGGTTCGGGCTTACTGTGGGAAGCCTTTGATGAGGGCGATGACTTTGGATGCCCCACAGAATGTCGGTTCTGGCACATCCACGACATCAGGGAAACCGAGCTGGACCTTCCCCGAGCGGACGACCTTGGGCCAGACCTGAATCATCTAGTCACCATAGAGTGGGAGCTGGAGCAGAGCTACCGTCAACTGTTCAACCTATCTCAACCACCATCCCTCAGCCCAGAGGATTGCCTGGAAATGATACCCTCTTTTGCCCAACCAACCTCAGAGGTGAGCAACCTCATAGACTTGCCCTGGGACGACCCACAGATGGCAGGTGGAGATGGGACCGAGGTCTCTCTACCAGCCCTACAGGGATGCTGGGCCGCCTGCCCAGATCTCCAGCGGCAGTGCATATCTGTCACGAGGGTATCAAGAGCCACGTCTGACTCCATTATACCCGGGGTCAGGAGGTCGCAGCGGGTGGCTGCGCGCTCTATATCTAAAGATCACGTTGTTTCTTAGTGATTGTTTTCTGTGTTTGCCTTGCTATCCTTTTTGTCTCAATCAGGGATCCGTAGCTTCTCCTCCTCAGCTGTTTCTTGTCTGCCACTCCCAACCTCCTTATATTCTCCCCTCACACTTCTCTAGTTGCCAGTTATAGAGCTTCCTGCCTGGACATCTATACTGACCCACTGGAGTTGTGAATCCTGGTTGTCGTTCCAGAGTGCTACCCTCCGGATCCCTGTTGGGCTTCTTGTTGTCTCCTGTTGTCGCCCACCTGGGATTATATGTTGAGTTTGTATTGTCTGTCCTTCCCTTGGTGTTTTCCTTTAGAGCTAGTGGTGCGGACTAGTGTTCCCACCGCCCTGTTCACTATCTAGGGCTCAGCTTAGGGAAAGCCAGGGCTTTAGGCACGTGATCGGCGTACGGGTGAGGAACCCGTCTAGGGACATCAGGGCAGCCAGGTTCCAGCGCTAGGTGAGTCAGGGGTCACCACCTTCCCTCTCACTTGGGCAGGGCCTTCCTTGTTCCCTCCCTCTGCGTCACGTATGTGATAGTCACGCCGACCGTGATATTATAACTGGCCTTTACTTTTTGAGAAAAAAAAAAATTTTTTTTTTTTTTTTTTTGTTGTTTTTTTTTTCTCTACTTAGAATCCAATATGGATCCTATTGCTGCCTTGGCAAAACAGCTTCAAGGCCTGTCTTTGGAGGTGGCAGGATTGAAGTCGTCTGTCCTCCAACAACAGCAGCAAATGCAGCAGACCGCACCCCCTGCGGTTGCTATGGGTAACCAGGTAGTTACAGAACCCAAGGTTGTTCTTCCTGACAGATTTTCTGGGGAAGGGACAAATTTGCGACGTTCCGTGAGGCCTGCAAATTATACTTTAAGTTGCGCCCTTACTCCTCAGGTAATGAAGAACAGCGGGTAGGGATTGTCATTTCCCTGCTTCAGGGGGACCCACAATCCTGGGCGTTCTCGTTACCCCCTGGTTCCCAGGCTCTCCGGTCAGTGGAGGGATTTTTTGGGGCTTTGGGTCTCATATATGATGATCCTGACCGAGTCGCCCTGGCTGAGTCGAAGTTACGGAGACTCCTACAGGGAGATCGGTCAGCAGAGGAATATTGCTCAGAGTTCCGTAGGTGGGCTACGGATACTCAGTGGAACGACCCGGCTCTCAGGAGTCAGTTCTGCTCTGGGTTATCTGAAAGGGTTAAGGATGCACTGGCGCTGTATGAGACCCCCCTTTCCCTTGATGCTGTTATGTCCCTCTCTATCAGAATAGATAGGCGTCTTAGGGAGAGATCGAAAATTCCTGAGCAATTGGTTACCTCTCCCAAACAACAATTAGTCTGTACTGACTTAGATGAGCCTATGCAGCTAGGCGGAACTTCTCGTCAGGTCCGTCCTCCTGAGGTTCGCCGCAGGGGGGGGGCTTGTTTTTTCTGTGGGGGGAAGGGTCATTTCATTAATGTCTGTCCCTCTTTTCTCAAAAACAAAAGACCGTCGGAAAACTACTAACCCCAGGCTGTGCGGAGGATGTCAGCCGGGGGGTATACGTTTCCTCCATACGAACATCTCAATTTGTGTTACCAGCGGTTATTGTTTTTGGTGTTAAGACGGAGTCTATTTCTTTTTTTTCTAGACAGTGGAGCAGGGGTAAATTTGATAGATGCCCATTTTGCCCGCACTATGGGTTTGTCTCTCTGCACGCTGCAGAGACCTATTCCCGTATTCGCTATAGATTCGGCTCCTCTGTCTCAGAGAAACCTCACCCACATTGTTCATAATTTACACCTTCGGGTAGGGGACCACCATAATGAGTGTCTTTCATGTTACGTTCTGGAGGGCCTTCCCTCTCCTGTGGTATTGGGTCTTCCCTGGTTGGTAGCGCACAATCCAGTGGTGGATTGGCAGGCCAGGGAGATATTGGAGTGGAGTGAGCATTGCAGAGAGAATTGCTTAAATAACAATTGCTTAATCGCCTCCATAGCTTCCCTACCTACATTTATTTCGGACTTTGAGGACGTTTTTTCTGAAAAGGGTTGTCAGAAGCTACCACCTCATCGTCCTTATGATTGCCCGGTTAACCTGATTCCCGGTGCAAAATTACCCAAGTCCAGGTTGTATAATCTTTCGGGTCCCGAGAGACAAGCCATGAAAGATTATATCTCCGAGAGTCTGGCTAAGGGACACATCAGACCCTCTTCTTCACCCGTGGCTGCAGGGTTTTTCTTTGTTAAAAAGAAAGATGGGGGCCTGCGTCCTTGCCTAGATTTCCGTGAGCTAAACCAGATAACCATCCGAGACCCATACCCTCTTCCTCTCATTCCTGACCTTTTTAATCAGATTGCGGGTGCTAGGTGGTTCTCCAAACTTGATCTTAGGGGGGCCTACAATCTGATTCGTATCAGGGAAGGGGATGAGTGGAAGACAGCTTTTAACACCCCTGAGGGGCATTATGAAAATCTAGTTATGCCTTTCGGTCTGACCAATGCCCCCGCTGTCTTCCAACATTTCGTTAATGATATTTTTAGTCATCTCATCGGCAGGTTTGTAGTCATATACCTAGATGATATCTTAATTTATTCGGCTGATCTGAAAACACATGAGGTGCATGTCAGGCAAGTACTGCAGGTCCTACGGACGAATAAATTATATGCGAAAATTTAAAAATGTGTCTTCGCCGTTCAGGAAATACAGTTCCTGTGATATCTATTATCTGCTTCAGGTTTCCGTATGGATCCTGGGAAGGTCCAGGCAATTTTAGATTGGGATCTTCCTGAAAACCTTAAAGCCCTACAACGGTTTTTGGGTTTCGCAAATTTCTATAGAAAGTTCATTAAAAATTATTCAGTGATCGTTAAACCCCTTATCGACATGACTAGGAAGGGGACTGATTTTTCCAAATGGTCTGACGCCGCTAAAAATGCATTTTCCTCTCTAAAAGAGAGGTTTACCTCGGCACCTGTTCTAATTCAACCTGATGTCTCCCAGCCTTTTATTGTTGAGGTAGATGCGTCAGAGGTGGGAGTGGGGGCTGTATTGTCTCAGGGTCCGTCTCCTGGCAAATGGCGCCCTTGCGCTTTCTTTTCCAAAAAATTATCTTCTGCAGAGAAGAACTATGATGTTGGAAATAGAGAACTGTTGGCGATTAAACTGGCGCTTGAAGAGTGGCGTCACTTCTTAGAGGGAGCAATCCACCCCGTCACGGTGATTACGGATCACAAAAACCTTCTGTACCTAGAATCGGCTAAGCGTCTCACCCCTAGACAAGCTAGGTGGTCGCTATTCTTTACCAGATTTAACTTTGTAATCACCTATCGTCCTGGGGCAAAAAATACCAAGGCAGACGCGTTATCTCGTAGTTTCCCTGGAGGGGGTAATGTTAGTGATCCGGTACCTATTTTACAAAGAGGAGTGGTTGTCTCTGCTGTACACTCTGTTCTAGAGGGAAAGGTGTTAGAGGCCCAGGGGGACGCCCCGGACTCTTGCCCCTCAGAGAAATTGTTTGTACCGTTAAACCTGCGTCTTGAATTATTAAAAGAACATCATAATTCGGCACTTGCTGGGCACCCGGGTAGTAAAGCAACCTTGGAGCTATTATCTCGTCGTTTTTGGTGGCCAAGGTTGCGTCAGGATGTAATGGATTTCGTGTCTACTTGCTCTACTTGTGCACGCGCGAAAGTCTCTCATACACGTCCAGCAGGGTCTTTATTGCCACTTTTTATCCCCAATAGGCCATGGACACATCTGTCAATGGATTTCATCACTGACTTACCGTTGTCTGCGGGTAAAAAAGTTATTTTGGTAGTAGTAGACAGGTTTAGCAAAATGGTACACTTTATTGCGCTACCCGCACTTCCTAATGCTAAAACTCTTGCTCAGGTGTTTATCAGTGAAATCGTGAAGCTTCACGGGGTTCCTTCCGATGTGGTTTCGGATCGGGGAACCCAGTTTATTTCTAAGTTTTGGAAAGCTTTTTGTTCCCGTTTGGGGGTACACTTGTCCTTTTCCTCAGCTTTCCATCCTCAGTCGAATGGACAGACTGAACGTACCAACCAAAACCTAGAAACATATTTAAGGTGTTTTGTGTCTGAAAACCAAGAGTTGTGGTCATCATATTTACCGTTAGCTGAGTTTGCCATAAATAATCATTATCAGGAGTCCACTGGCAAGTCACCATTCCTTGGTGCATACGGTTTTCATCCCCAATTTTGTACTTTCAAAGAGGGGGGGTCTTCTGGGGTTCCCGAAGAGGAAAGGTTTTCTTCATCTCTTTCATCGGTATGGCAGAAGGTGCAAGTTAACTTGAAAAAGATGAGTGGTAAATATAAATGCATGGTCGATAAGAAACGGTCGCCAGGTCCGGACCTAGGAGTGAATGACTATGTGTGGTTGTCTACTAGGAATATTAAGTTGAAGGTTCCCTCTTGGAAACTGGGCCCTAGGTTCATTGGTCCTTATAAAATAGTAGCCGTTATTAACCCTGTGGCTTTTCGCCTGGAGCTACCTCAGACTTTTAAGATCCATAACGTCTTCCATAAATCGTTACTCAAGAAGTATGTTCCACCTCTAGAACCATCACCACTGCCACCTCCTCCTGTTATTGTGGATGGTAATCTGGAGTTTCAAATAGCCAGAATTGTTGATTCTCGTCGGGTCCGCCGCTCTCTTCAGTATCTGGTGCATTGGAGGGGTTACGGTCCCGAGGAAAGAATGTGGGTTCCAGCGTCAGAGGTAAACGCCAACAGGTTAATTCAGGCTTTCCATACCTCTCATCCGGAGAGACCTGGTCCTGAGTGTCCGGAGGCCCCTCGTGAAAGGGGGGGTACTGTCACGAGGGTATCAAGAGCCACGTCTGACTCAGTTATACCCGGGGTCAGGAGGTCGCAGCGGGTGGCTGCGCGCTCTATATCTAAAGATCACGTTGTTTCTTAGTGATTGTTTTCTGTGTTTGCCTTGCTATCCTTTTTGTCTCAATCAGGGATCCGTAGCTTCTCCTCCTCAGCTGTTTCTTGTCTGCCACTCCCAACCTCCTTATATTCTCCCCTCACACTTCTCTAGTTGCCAGTTATAGAGCTCCCTGCCTGGACATCTATACTGACCCACTGGAGTTGTGAATCCTGGTTGTCGTTCCAGAGTGCTACCCTCCGGATCCCTGTTGGGCTTCTTGTTGTCTCCTGTTGTCGCCCACCTGGGATTATATGTTGAGTTTGTATTGTCTGTCCTTCCCTTGGTGTTTTCCTTTAGAGCTAGTGGTGCGGACTAGTGTTCCCACCGCCCTGTTCACTATCTAGGGCTCAGCTTAGGGAAAGCCAGGGCTTTAGGCACGTGATCGGCGTACAGGTGAGGAACCCGTCTAGGGACGTCAGGGCAGCCAGGTGCCAGCCGCTAGGTGAGTCAGGGGTCACCACCTTCCCTCTCACTTGGGCAGGGCCTTCCTTGTTCCCTCCCTCTGCGTCACGTATGTGATAGTCACGCCGACCGTGATAATATCACAGGGAGAGGAGACAACCGGTCTCTCTCCCCAGCGGCAACCTGAGTTCCAGGGGGAGGAGATGCTGGGTCCCTCTGCCCTACAGAAACCAGAGTCCTGGGGAGGAGAGGCAACCGGCCTCACCTTCCAACAGAAGCCGGAGATACCGGGAAAAGGGAAACACAAACCCCTCTACACGGGCGCAGATGAGACAGCGGGCTCTGTGCCAGTCCTACAGGGATGCTGGACGGTCGGTCCAGATCCCCAGCCATCTCCGCAGGGATATTAGGAGGAGGAGGTAAGTGAGCCCTCCCCTTCCCAGCTACTTCCCAACCGAGTTCTGGGGGCAGGGTATGAGCCTGCGATGCCCACTGATCCCTCCAGCCGAGTTCTGTTGGCAGGGGATGAGCCTGCGATACCCACTGATCCCTTCCCAGCAGAAGAGCTGGCATCCGGGCAGAGCGCCGCTAGCCTCTGCTCCACCGACCCCCTTGTTACAGGACTGGATTGCACCCCCCTCGCCCCAGCAGAAGAGCTGGCATCAGGGCAGAGCGCCGCTAGCCTCTGCTCCACCGACCCCCTTGTTACAGGACTGGCTTGCACCCCCCTCGCCCCAGCAGAAGTGCTGGCATCAGTGCAGGACACCGCTGGCCGCTTTTCCCCAAGTAGCCCTAGCGGTTTGCCTAGCTGCACCAGGGAGACTGAGGATGCGGAACTGTTTCACCACAACCTGGGACCTACAGACCAGTACTGTCCCTGGTGGGTGAGCTACCCTGTTAACTATTTACAGTGGGTGGGCAACTCTGCTAATGTTTCTTTGTGGGTGGGCTTCCCGACTAATCTAGGTACTGACCGACAGGAGGTCAGATACCTGTTTAGTCTTAACCCCAAAGGGAAGATATGTGACAAACTCCCCTCTTTTGAGGTTGCCACGAGTGCTTGGAGAGGATTACTTGCCAGCCTCTTACCATGCGATTATGGTCCCATGTTGTATGCACCGGTTTTGTGCAGAAAAGCCATGAGTACAGCCAGGCCAAAGAGACTTGTACTAACTTTTGAATTCCTGGTCTAATTCGTGTCATTTTGGGATGTGTTAAATGTCTATGTGTATTGTAAAGGGTGGGACCAGGCCCGTCGCTAACAGACAGGCAAAACAAGCAATTGCTTGGGGCCCCGCAATTGCTTGGGGCCCCGAGCTGGCCCGGGGCCAAGCAGAGCAGGTGCTTGTTTTGCTTCCTTTAAGGCTGAGTAACTCAGAAGATCCGATGGTATATTCTATCCCCCAGGCGTTCCTATGGTGACGAGGACGCTTGCCTGGGGGTTAGAATATACCATCGGATCTGCTACTCTCCCTAGGAGTGGCCATCCTGTAAAGATGACTGCAAGAGCACAGCACAGACTGCTCAATGAGGTGAAGAAGAATCCTAGAGTGTCAGCTAAAGACTTACAAAAGTCTCTGGCATATGCTAACATCCCTGTTAGCAAATCTACGATACGTAAAACACTAAACAAGAATAGATTTCATGGGAGGATACCACAGAAGAAGCCACTGTTGTCCAAAAAAAACATTGCTGCACATTTACAGTTTGCACAAGAGCACCTGGATGTTCCACAGCAGTACTGGCAAAATATTCTGTGGACACATGAAGCCAAAGTTGAGTTGTTTGGAAGAAACACACAACACTATGTGTGGAGAAAAAGAGGCACAGCACACCAACATCAAAACCTCATGCCAACTGAGAATTATGGTGGTGGGGGCATCATGGTTTGGGGCTGCTTTGCTGCATCAGGGCCTGGACGGATTGTTATCATCAAAGGAAAAATTAATTCCCAAGTTTATCAAGACATGTTGCAGGAGAACTTAAGGCCATCTGTCCACCAGCTGAAGCTCAACAGAAGATGAGTGTTGCAACAGGACAACGATCCAAAGCATAGAAGTAAATCAACAACAGAATGGCTTAAACAGAAGAAAATACGCTTTCTGGAGTGGCCCAGTCAGAGTCCTGACCTCAACCCGATTGAGATGCTGTGGCATGACCTCAAGAAAGTGATTCACACCAGACATCCCAAGAATATTGCTGAACTGAAACAGTTCTGTAAAGAGGAATGGTCAAGAATTACTCCTGACCGTTGTGCACGTCTGATCTGCAACTACAGGAAACGTTTGGTTGAAGTTATTGCTGCCAAAGGAGGTTCAACCAGTTATTAAATCCAAGGGTTCACATACCTTTTCCACCTGCACTGTGAATGTTTACATGGTGTGTTCAATAAAAACATGGTAACATTTAATTCTTTGTGTGTTATTAGTTTAAGCAGACTGTGATTGTCTATTGTTGTGACTTAGATGAAGATGAGATCACATTTTATGACCAATTTGTGCAGAAATCCATATCATTCCAAAGGGTTCACATACTTTTTCTTGCAACTGTATATATATATATTTTTTTTTAACAAAGTATCAGTGCAGATCCCAAGGCAGTGGAAGAAGATTTGTGCTGACGCATTTAACTCACAGAGAGGAATATCTACACAGACTGTAACAAACCCTCAGCTGTGAAAAGTATTAGGTCGGGTTGGAGCTTCATTCTCTGGATGTATTCAAATATCCATATTCATTGACAGTAAGCAAATCTTGAAAATAGATTGAAACACAAAGAGAGGAATTTATCACTCCCTGCACTCCAGATTTCTGGAGATTTCGCAAGATAGGGTTTTGCAACTTTTTTTGGTTACTTGCATAAAAAATTTCAGGACTTTTTGCATTCTTACACCACTCCAGTTTTGAAAAGTTGGTGGGAAAGTGGGTACAGTTAGCTATGCTAATTTCTTTCACTCCAGATTTATCACTGGGCAGCAATCATTACCTCTGTATGGGGATGAATGATAGCTACGCGATTGTTTGTTCCTATACAGTTACAGTTTCATTGTTTGTCGGCAGTACACAGGACAATGTGCTGCAGACAAACTAGGATGTTTTTGTGCTGCATAAATGAACAGATTAACCAGCAAATGAGGGATGTTAATTTCTTGCTAACACATTTACTGGCCTGACCATCTGCCTGTGTAAATGGGCCACAAAACATACCTCCAAACTTCTCAAAAGCCCAAGGCAGGAATTTTTTTTTTTACACTAAGCGTTGCATCTAACCACACCTAATGCCTATCTATACTTGCCAAAACCAATCCAGTTCCCTTTGTGCCCCCACCCAGTAATTATTCCTTCATAGTGCCCCCACTCAGTAATTATTCCTTCATAGTGCCCCCACACAGTAATTATTCCTTCTTAGTGCCCCCACACAGTAATTATTCCTTCTTAGTGCCCCCACACAGTAATTTTTCATTTTTAGTGCCCCCACACAGTAATTATTCCTTCTTAGTGCCCCACACAGTAATTATTCCTTCTTAGTGCCCCACACAGTAATTATTCCTTCTTCGTGCCCCACACAGTAATTATACCTTCTTAGTTCCCCCACACAGTAATTATTCCTTCTTAGTGCCCCCACACAGTAATTATTTCTTCTTAGTGCCCCCACACAATAATTATTCCTTCTTAGTGCCCCACACAATAATTATTCCTTCTTAGTGCCCCACACAGTAATTATTCCTTCTTAGTGCCCCACACAGTAATTATACCTTATTAGTGCCCCCACACAGTAATTATTCCTTCTTAGTGCCCCCGCATAGTAATTATTCCTTCTTAGTGCCCCCACACAGTAATTATTCCTTCTTAGTGCCCCACACAGTAATTATTCCTTCTTAGATGCCCGACACAGTAATTATTCCTTCTTAGTGCCCCCACGCAGTAATTATTCACTCTTAGTGCTCCCACACAGTAATTATTCCTTCTTAGTGCTCCCACACAGTAATTATTCCTTCTTAGTGCCCCCATACAGTAGTTATACTCCCTTAGTGTCCCCTTCACAGTAGTATGTTGAGTATTGTAATATAGTGCCCCTTTCACAGTAGTTATGCTCCCCAATGCAGGGGTGTAACTAAAGACTCATGGGCCCTGGTACAAGAGTTCAGCTAGGGTCCACCTAGCCTCAGTGTTTTGTGGGCTCAGTGCCTTCCTACTGCCTGAGGCAAAAATTGAAACGGCACCCCCCCATGCCAAATTCTTGACCTAACTACTTCCCTCCAGCCAGAGGTGTAACTTTAGCTGCATGCACTTTCTATAATACTGGTTTCTTATTATGCGACACAAGGGTCTTTGGGCGCCCTCTGGCTCCTGGGCCCGGTAGTGACTGCTACCTCTGCACTCCCTATACCCACGCCCCTGCCCCAATGCTCCCACAAGGTAGTTTTGTCACTTAGTACCCTCATAAGGTACTTATTCCCCCTTATTGCCCCTTTCACAGTAGTAATGAAACCTTAGTGCTCCCACAAATTAGTTATGTCCCTTTTGTGCCCCCTGACAATAGTTATGCTCCTCCAGTGTCCCACAGAGTAAAATGCCCCCATAGTGCCTCACATAATAGGTATTTCCCTATTACAGCAGTGCTGCCCCTCTTAGTGCCCCCTTACACTAATGTTGCCCCCTTACTGTTAATAAAATATAAAATGAATAGTCACCTAGCCCTGTTTCCCCAATTAACAGAATACATCATGCTCTCCCCTGCAGCAGGTGTGATGCCCGGTGATGTCATATGCCTGCTGAGCTGGGCAGGAGAGTGCACATGATGACTTTCTGGTTGGGGAATGATCCTTGTCCTTTGCGCACTCCTCCACAGCTCAGCAGGCATGATGACGTCACTGTATTGTGCTTGTTGCCAGCAGTGGCGTACACACAATCCATGGGGCCCCGGTGCGAAACTGATTCATGGGCCCCCCCCAGGTCTCAGGAGGGGCATTTCCCCGGGCAATAGGAGATTATGGGGCCCCTGTGTCCCCACCAGCCCTCAAACCACACACACACACAGCCCCACCCATAAATCGCGCCCATACCTCTTACATCCAGTGACGTCTCCTTCGATGTAGATGTTATCTGTCCTCGTCTTCTCCTTTCAGACCAGACCACCATTTTTACGCCGTTTTTAATCTCTGCAGTTTGACAAAAAAAAATCTTAGTTTACTACTTTTCCATCATCCTACCATCTTCTGGACAAAACATCCTACTACCCCAATACTGTGCCCTGTGGTCCCCAATAGTGCCCCCAATATTGTGCCAATATCAAGTTCCAACCGCCCCGTGTGCCAGTATCAAGTGCCATCCGCCCCCCCTCATTTTCCAGTATCAAGTGCCAACTCCCCCCCCTCATTTTCCAGTATCAAGTGCCAACCTTCCCCCCCCTTATTTTCCAGTATCAAGTGCCAACTCCCCCCCTCATTTTCCAGTATCAAGTGCCAACCTTCCCCCCCATCTTTTTCCAGTATCAAGTACCAACCTTCCCCCCCCCATTTTCCAGTATCAAGTGCCAACCTCCCCCACTCATTTTCCAGTATCAAGTAGTGCCAACCTTCCTCCCCCCCCATTTTCCAGTATCAAGTGCCAACCTCCCCCCCCCTCATTTTCCAGTATCAAGTAGTGCCAACCTTCCTCCCCCCCATTTTCCAGTATCAAGTAGTGCCAACCTTCCTTCCCCCCCCCCATTTTCCAGTATCAAGTAGTGCCAACCTTCCTTCCCCCCCCATTTTCCAGTATCAAGTAGTGCCAACCTTCCTTCCCCCCCCATTTTCCAGTATCAAGTAGTGCCAACCTTCCTTCCCTCCCCCCCATTTTCCAGTATCAAGTAGTGCCAACCTTCCTCCCCCCCCCCCCATTTTCCAGTATCAAGTAGTGCCAACCTTCCCCCCCCCCATTTTCCAGTATCAAGTAGTGCCAACCTTCCTTCCCCCCCATTTTCCAGTATCAAGTAGTGCCAACCTTCCTTCCCCCCCACCCCCTATTTTCCAGTATGAAGTGTCTCCTCATGTCCAAAGTAAAGTCCGGTATTAAAAAAATAAAATAAACCCTTATACTTACCTCCTTAGCAGCGATGCGATGCAGGCCTCTTCTGGCCTGTGTCCTGCGCTGTACAGCTCAGGCGGCGCGATGACGTCATCGCGCCGCCTACACCGCTCTGATAGGCTGCCGGCACACTATGGAGATGAGAGCTTCCACAATGGAAGCGTTCATCTCCCTGTCACCTGCCGCCGCCGCTGCCGCAGGCCCACACCTGAGTCTGAGTGGCACTACTGCAGGGGCCAGGGGTCCACAGGCGGCCGGGCCCCCTGGAGTGCCAGGCCCGGTCGCAACTGCGACCCCTGTATGTACGCCACTGGTTGCCAGTGAAGGATGGAGCAGGGAGCCAACAGCTTCCTGCTCCACCGTTGCATTCAAATATATTTGCATCCTCAAGACCAGATACAGTTGAAGTTGGGACATACATCATCTGTCTCAGGACTGCATGGTGTCATAGACTCCAATTAGTAATACCTAAGTGTAATAAAATCAAAATAAACAACCACTCAAAATTAATAATTAAGTTTTATTAATTGATTACAACACTGCGCAACAATGATTTTGCTACTGAGAGAAAAACATCTGATTTATGCTAAAATGAGCGCGCTGATTCCAAATATGAACTCGGAATTTGCCTGACACGTCTAGATTTTAAGTACATGCAAAGCCTATTCAGTTATAATATTAATGCATTATATTGGAGATATTCCAATGGACATGTCAAGAACTGTCCGGACGCACTCAGGCTGATGTTAGCAGTAAGTATATAAGGCAAGTGTGACAAACTCCCCTCTTTTGAGGTTGCCACGAGTGCTTGGAGAGGACTACTTGCCAGCCTCTTACCATGCGATTATGGTCCCATGTTGTATGCACCGGTTTTGTGCAGAAAAGCCATGAGTACAGCCAGGCCAAAGAGACTTGTACTAACTTTTGAATTCCTGGTCTAATTCGTGTCATCTTGGGATGTGTTAAATGTCTATGTGTATTGTAAAGGGTGGGACATTGTATGTTTGAGTAAGTGATGTCTGTTCCATTGTCTCTCTGTGTGTATTGGCGATTGTCCTCTGTCCTGGAGACAACCGAGTTGTAATTCGGTTGTCTCTCAGGACAGAGGGCAATGTGTATTCTCCTGCCTGTGTTGATTATGTTAACCATGGTGTCTATGTGGGTTGTAACCTTTGTGTTATGGGTTAATGTATGTTTGTTGTGGGTGTCTCCCTTGCATGGGAGCAGGGGATAAAAGCAATTGTATTTTTTCAATGTGAAGCCTTCCAGTAAAGTATTTCTAGCATTCAGCTTGGGCTAATGTATAGACTTATTTGGCGATACCGGCGATAATAGCGATCTATTGCTCTGTGGATTACTTGGCGGTGCTATTTCAAGGGGAGAAGGGAATACTAGACGGTGAAACGCAAGATACCGTCACAACTGGTGGCAAGCAGCGGGATTTTCCCTTCTTTTTCCCTGCACAGAGGATTCAAGGAAGGCACTAGTGTATGGTGCATGGAGGGCAACGCTGGCACTCGTGCAGCGACCCTGGCTTTGAAGGTGCTCAAGGGACAGAGCTAGCTACCGGGCAGCGTTCCTATCCACAGCAACATGGAAGAGGAGTTTCACTGGAGGTTGCAGCAGTACTTGGCCCAACAGGATGGGCCTTTATCAGAGGAGGGCATACTGGACTACAGAGATGCCACTCGAAAGGGGCTGTGGTATGAGATGTCCTGAGAGATTACAAATTCCTGTATCAGGGACTCATTCAGTCGCCACTGCCAGGACTTAGGTGCTGGGAGGGGAAATCTCAGAGAAGCATGGAGCATAGCGTGATCAGAGAAGGTCATATAATCCATCGAGGAGGAGGCAAGGAGGGATACTGCTGAATGCCGTATTAGAAAATAGTCTAACCTAGAGTATACATCTCTTGCAGCGGAATAATGGGTATAATCTCGAACATCCGGATTAACCGCCCTTCATACATCCACCAACTGATGAGAGTGTAGAAGGCGTTTGATACGATGGACATAAGAGTAGGCCAGGTGCGAGGCCCCTCTAGATACATCCACCAGAGGGTCCAAGGCGACATTTAAGTCCCCCCCCCCCCGACCAAGAGCACACCCTCTGCAAAACTGTCTAGTCTTGACAGGATTCCCGCTATAGCCTTGTATTGGTTGGTATTGGGTAGGTATACATTCGCTAGAGTATAGAGTTGACCCGCTAGATGGCCCTTTACAAATAGATATCTACTATTATCATCTGTCTGGGTATCTATCAATTCCCATGGGGTGGTTCTAGAGATTAGTATGCTTACTCCTCTTAATTTCGAAACTGAGTAACAGCTATGGTAAGAGTCTGGGTACCTGGGTGATCTTAAGAGAGGTAGCGCTCCCTTGCGGAAGTGTGTTTCCTGTATGAATGCATTTTGTACGTTCTTACTCCATAGGAGTCGGAGGATGGAGGATCTTTTCTCTGGTGTATTCAACCCATTGGCGTTCATAGATGCAAAGTTGATGGCAGACATGATTCTAGTCTATTTGGCAAGGGAGAGAGAGAGAGAGAGAGAGAGAAAAGAGAAAGAAAAAAAAAGGGGGGGGGAATCAAGAGGACGGGGAAGACGGCACATGGGGGTAGAGTTTTTTGGAGAACGCTATAGGGTGGCTTTATAAGCCAAACACCCAAACTAGCTAGTCCAGAGTGGATAGAATAACAATACCAAAACTTGTGGAGTAAACACCACTTAGCAAATCTCAGAGAGCCCACAAATGAGCCAACCAAGAGTTGCGTAAATATGTGGGGAGAGGGAGAGCAAATTGAGTTGCCACCCCTTCCTTTGGCCGGATAGCATACGACAGCATTAGCCCTCTAAAGAGGGTTATGATGACTCCGGTTCGGATCTAGTCTTGTAAGACAAGAGGGGAGACAAATAGTTTCCCGCTCTCTTAGTAAGTAAGGCAGTTCCCAGTTTATTTGGGATCTCTATCATAGGTGGCATCAAAACTTTGGACTAATGTGTTCAGCCACTTTCCATGGCCATTGGGACAGTTTCCATGCGTGCCTCCTGTTCCGGGGGCTATGTTCCTCGGCGAAGTCTGCATGGCAACTTCTCGCTGGTGTGCAAGGGAGGGGAGGCTGGTTGGGGCATGGAAATAGGGACATCCAGCCAGTCTGGCAGAGAGAGGGTAGTAATGTCCAGGAACCGAGCCAAGTCCTCCGTTTGGTTTGGAGAGTGCAGAGCAATGGAGATTCAGTTTTTGCGGATAATTAGATGAAAAGCGTGTCCCCATCTGTAGGTGGCTCCTGCTTCTGTGATCAATTGTAGGATTGGTTTGATGGTGTGTCTCATTAGTAGGGTTCGCCTCGACACATCTGGCAGAAGTTGGATTTGGTTCCCTGCGAACATTGTGGGGCCCTGTCTCCATGCCCGTTGTAGGATTTCCTTTTTCCCTGAAATAGTGAACCCTGTATAAAACAGTTGGGTTGTCTGGGCGTCGTAAACCTAACACTCTATGCACTCTGTCCAGTTCTATTTCGGCATCTGGAGGTCTAGCTACGGGAGAGTTGAAGATGCAGGTAACCGCTTTATACAGATCAGAGGCAGGCACCTCCTCTGGAATCCCACGTAGTTTGATGTTGCATTGACCTCTGTTTTCTTGGTCGTCCACTTGTAGTAGTATATGTCTGTTCAAAGCCTTCTGTGCTTCCAAATTTTCTTCAACTGTAGTAAGGCGGGATTTTAGTGCAGACGAGACCTGTATTTGTGTGGCTACTTGAGTGGAGATGTTGCATAGGTCTGTCTTGACAGCTGCAATGGCCTGAGCTTGTTTGGATTCAACCCGCGATATCATGGCTTTCATATTATGTTTAGTTGGAAGGTTAGCAAGGAGGGCCCATATATCTTTTAATTTCCGGCATTTGGAATGTCTGCTGCCCACTGAAAAGGCAGAGGATGAGGATTCAGAGAACTCTGAGTAAGCAGGGGTTTGGAAAAGTGCAGGAGTAGACACAAGGTCTAGCAGGTTGTCAGGTGCAGGAGAAGGTCTGCCATTAGTCTCTGGAGCAAAGTCCTTTGCCATAGGGGAAATGGAGCCCCGGTGAGTCATCTGTGTATGCGACCTGTCTTCTAGCTGGAGTGATATGTCTCCAGCTTTATCTCTGGGCAATGGCAGCATGGAATGTGGTGATTTGGTGGAGGGGCTGGGAAGCGCGCAGGTGGAGTGTCACTCACCAGGCCTGTCGCTATGCTTGTGTCCATCAGCGATAAGACTGAGGAGAGGGGCTGTGGTGTTGTTGTGGCAGAGGAGAGGGGCTGTGGTGTTGTTGTGGCAGACGCTGGGAGCTGTGGAGGCGGCTGTTCTAGGGCTGAGGGTCCTCCATGAGGAGTGGAGCTCGGCAGCACTGTTCTGGTGGCTTCCCGCTCTGCAGCCGGGCGCTCTGCGGTCAAGGTCTGGCTGAAAAAGCGGTATTTGAGGTTCTGGGGCCAGGAAAGAGGAGCCCCGGCACCCCGATCGTCTGACCATCCTTTTTTAAAACTGGTAGTGTCCGGCTGACCATTAAATAGATAAGTTGGAGAGGCTCAGGGTTCGGGAGCTCAGCGCTGTGCGTCTTCATGGCTGCATGCTCAGGCCACGCCCCTCCCAACATATAAAATTAACAAATTAGGTACAGGCCAAACTTTAGATGCTGAAAAACAAACAGAATACATGTTCCTTAGATGAAGATGAACGATACCTTTCCAAAATACAATAACATTGCTTCCTAAACCTAAATTATCTGATTTGAATTTTATTGAAGAACGTTTATTGGCCGAATCTTTTAATGCCTGAACAGGACATATTGTAGACGAATTAATTTTATTCAAACTAAACCAAATTCCATTACCTTGTTGGTCAGTTTTGGATCTTTTTATAAAATTTGGATTCTATTTGAATAAATTAATAAGTCATTAATTAATAATGGTGCTTTTGTTGTTCTATTTGCAGCTGTAAATTCACTAATGCAAAGTGCACAGAAAAAGGAAAGTAGAAAGGCCGTTTTAAAAAGGCACGTCTCATAAGGAGATGAGCAAATGGCTGGTAGGTATTCAACAAATTTTTGTAAAAATTCTAGAGGTAAAGGTATGGTTCTAGTTTTTTTAGGGAAAAACCCATATGAAGTGCTTTGTCAGAATAAAATTTACCTTCGAATTGGAAGCCTAGTGAATTATAACCAGTTGGGTTAATAGGTAACAATCTGAAGGCAGATTTAACGTCCGTTTTTGCCATAAGCGCATTTCTACCTGCTTTGTTAAGTAAGGATAGCGCTTGATCAAACGATGCATAATGTACTGTTGAAGCATTTTTATCAATTAGGTCATTTAGAGAATTATCTTTTGGGTATGATAAATTATGTATTAGGCGGTAGCTATTAACCTCCTTTTTTGGTACTAAACCAAGAGGCGAAATTCTAAAGTTAATGAAAGGGGGCTGTAAAAAAGGGCCAGCTACCCTGTTCTCTTGAACAGTTTTTTCTTGAACAGCTTTTTTTATTTACAAATTTTACGTTTTTAATCAAGGAACGACCAGAACCAACAAAAGTGGGTACATAAAACCTGTTCGTAAAACCCTCAATTAATATTTGAGCTTTCGTTTTGTCTGGGTATATTTTTAAATAGTGGATGAGTCTTGGTAGTATCAATGGTGTCACCTTCTCTATTGGATTCTGTTTTGTTTGTGTAATGTTGACCATGTTTTTTAAAAATTTTGTCGCTGGGTAATTACCGGTGCAAAAAGTGCAGTCGTGTTTGCTTGCCATCTGCATATTGACTCGTTGAAGGCGAAGCAAACCCCTTTTTTGAAAGATTGGACCTTTGAGGTAACATGAGGTTAATCCAAAGGCCCACGTCGTTGGACCCCCAATTTAGTTCCGGGTATACTGCCAATTTTTGTCAGTAGGACTCATTATAGATCCATGCATTACCTCCGAAGTTTTTATATGCTTCTAGTATACTATCTAGATGATGAAATAATCCGCTACAGTGTATCGGATGTTTCCCCTGACTTCCTTGGCAGCACATGAAGGGTTAAGTCCGTCCCATTCTCGCCCTAGGAGCGCCCACCTAGATATTACAAACAAGGTAATTAGTTACTTAGGTTATATATATCCCCCCCTCTCCCAACCTCCAATGTGTTTTTTTATTTGTCCTCATTCTGAAAAGGACAGGCCCATCGGATCGTTGGAGCCCTCATGCCGTGGGGGTGTCCCAGGCTTAAGGCTCAGAGTCCAGCTTGCCATGGGGGCTCCTTGGCGCTGCTCTGTTCGGCGTACCGCCCGCTAGCCATGCTGCCCGAGGGAGTAGTTCTGCCGCACATCGCTGCACTTCAATGGCGGCTCAGGCAGGCAATGGAACGCAGAGTGGAATGCAGCGCTCTGCGTCTGACATCATCAGCGAGCGCCCTCCCTCACGTTTTTTGCGGCAAATTCTAATATTTAAGCGGTATGTGTGTATGTTCGGCTGCCCTGGTGCCTTGGCAGCCGAGCTCTTCATCCACAAGGTATTTCTCCTGGGCCAGGTTGTTCTCTTACCCTGGCTTACAGTTGAAGCATTTAGGATATAATTATGTATAATATAATTATATGTATTCATGTCCTCCCTACAGATGTCCAGCCATTCTAGTAAAGGGGGAAAGAGAGCAAGAAAGCACAGGCACAGACTGTCAATCCTGCGACCAGCCTCTCCCTGATGATCACCGTGATGATTACTGTGGGATCTGTGTATTAGAGGTGTCTTCACATTCTCCAGAATCCTCACCCAGACGTTTAAAGAGACGGAAGAAGAAGCAGTCCCTGTGCATCTCTTGCATTAAGCCTCTTCCTGATAATTACACTTCCAATATCTGTGCAGACTGTACTCAACCTGAAGTCGTGTCTGAAGAAAATACTAAGAAACGTAGTCAGTTTTGTCTCAATCCAAGAAACGTAAGACTCATAAAAAGAAGCGAGCTGATCCTAGCCCATCTACATCAGCGGAGGGGTACTCACGCTGAGAAGGCGAAATTTTCTCAGACTCTAACTCAGAAACTGAACTAGCCACTGAAGATAATTTTTTTAATTTAGAAAAGAGGATATCAACTGTCTCATTAAAGATGTAAAACACATAATTGAATCCAAAAAGGAGACGTCGGCTGATCAGGATGAAGGAAGTTTATTTTATTTTCCGAGGAAAAAAGCTTGCGTATTTCCCAGTCATCCGGTACTAGAATCCATTATCCAGAAGGGATGGAAACATCCTATGAGAAAGTTGGATTAAGGCAGAAGGTTCAGAGCCATGTATAAAATAGACCCGGCGGAATCGGAGACATGGGAAGCACCTTCCAGGGTTGATCCTGCTGTGGCTAGACTGGCTAAAAGGTCCTTTTTTCCATCTGACGATTCCACATTACTGAAGGATCCGATGGACAAGAAGGCAGACAACCTTCTAAAGAGACTCCACACCTATTTAGCCTCTCTTAAAAAAGTCTCTATGGCTGCAGTTCCTGTAGCTCGCGCTCTAAGAGTATAGTTAAGTCAACTCGGAAGGGATATTGAAAACAGCATCCCTAGAGATGAGTTACTTCAGCAGCTGCCAACCTTGCGACTTCCCGGTCGATACTTTAAGAGGCCTAGCAAAGAATATGGCACTCTCAAGCACCATTAGAAGGTCGATCTGGTTGAAGTTATGGTCTGGTGATATCTCCTCCAAGAATAATCTATGTTCTCTTCCGTTTGAACCTGGCAGATTATTTGGCTCTCAGCTGGATAGTCTTCTCGAAGCTAATAAGGAAGATAAGGCTCTGGATTTTCCTCTATCAAAGCGTAGAGTCCAGTCAAGGGGATTTCGTCCTTATAGAAGACAGCGTTTTCAAAGATCAGACTTTCGTGGATGCTCGGGCAGAGGAAGATCTGACCGTAGATTCTTTGGCAGTTCATCCGATAAAGGCAAAAAGAGACCGTAGGTAAAATCCAGCAAGGAAGATTTCTGACGCCAGAAGCCGAAGAGTAGGGGCTCGCCTTACTCAGTTTTACGCAGCCTGGCAGGAGATTACCTCAGACAGTTGGGCTCTGGAGATTGTGAGAGTAGGATACTCGCTGGAATTTGTTCACCATCCGAGAGACCGTTTCCTTCTAAATCAAAGAGAAGATCCCCGTGTCATAAGTCTGGTAGAGGAATTTCTTCAAAAAGGTGCATTAGAGCCTGTGCCAAAACATCAAGAAGGAACAGGAGTATATTCCCGGGTGTTTCCAGTCCCCAAATCAGAAGGAAAGTGGCGACTGATTATAGACCTCCGTTATGTGAATCGTTACATCAGAAAGATACATTTCAAGATGGAGAACATAAGGTCAATCACGTCCCTGCTTCAGGAAGGACACTTCATGGCATCCTTAGACTTGAGAGATGCGTATCTTCACATCCCGATAAAAGATCATCAAGACGGTTCCTGAGAATAGCTATTGTCACAGGGGGAAAAATAAAACATCTATAATTCAGAGCTCTGCCCTTCGGCCTCTCCTCTGCACCCAGGGTCTTTACGAAGATATCGATTATTGCTGTAGCAAGCCTGCGGCTTCAAGCCTTGCAAGTGTTCCCGTATCTAGATGACTGGCTGATAGTGGCACCTACCAGAGACTTGCTGAATTCACATCTCCAGAGAGTCATCAATCTTCTTCATACCTTAGGCTTCCTGATCAATTGGGAGAAATCCGACATTCTACCATCAATGTCGAAAATATTTTTGGGGTTCCGGAAAAACACGTGCACTATGACCCTTTATCTTCCCCCCTCCAAGATAACTACAGTAACATCAGAAGTAAGGATGTTAATTGCTTGCAAAAGGCCTATATGTCATGGCGGACGTGCACTCAGTATAAAAGATGACACACCAACTAGGCTCTGGACGAGAGACAGGGGAAGGGTCACCTCCTAGTTTATCCCTGACCTCTTTCCCTGCACTGCTCAGCCCGCAGACAGACCTTGAAGGTAGGTGTGCTGTGTCCTCCAGCCTGGACTGAGAAAACTCTAAACTCCCTGAGATGGTGAAGTGGGGAGATAGGAGCAGCCTGCTCGCACAGAACCTGGATGGGATAGATGACACAAACAACCAAACAAGAAATGACACTTATCTTCTGAGAGCAGGAACTGACAGCCAACCTTCCCTCCAAACTTCCCAGACCAAAATGATCAGTATAATCCGCTCAGAGCACTTAGCTGGAGATCATTTAAACTAATGACTCCACCCAGTGCACCTGATGGGAGGTGGATCCAGCACGGCACCAAAACAAATACTAAACTCGTGCTGCAATCCTGGCCGACCTCCGCACATCGTCAGAGTGGGGCATGACACTATAGTTCGCAGAGTAATAAAAACACTGGGTCATATGACTTCGGTAATAGATGCAGTGCCGTGGGCGCGCGGATCCATATCCGAGAATTACAACAGGACCTGTTACGGGTCTGGAAACACGGTCGCAGTCTTGCAGCTCGAATCAAGTTGAGACCATCCACAATTGCGGATCTAAAATGGTGGTTGAAAGAGAGGAATTTATCCAAAGGCAAATCCTTCCTGTTTACACCTCCAGTAATTATTACCACAGATGCGTCTGCCCTGGGCTGGGGAGCCCATCTTCAAAACAAATGGGTTCAAGGTGCATGGTCCTACGCAGAACGGCAACTATCCTCGAATTTCAGGGAATTGAAGGCGATAAAGCTGGCATTACAACATTTCCAGACGGATCTAAAAGGCCAGTCGGTCAAGGTACAATCGGACAATCTCCCCGAGGTGTTTTATATAAACAAGCAGGGAGGCACAAGGAGCCTTCCCCTCCTCTCATTATGCAAGAAGATATTTGCATGGGCAGAACTGTACCTACAAAATTTGAGAGCAGTGCATATCAAAGGCTCTTTGAATATACAAGCGGATCTTCTGAGCCGGAAGAGAATCAGGCAATCAGAGTGGGAACTAAATCCGAATTACTTTCTACAGATTACAGCCAGGTGGGGGACACCAACATTGGATCTGATGGCTTCCAGACAGAACAGAAAACTACCCATGTTCTGCTCACTGAACAAATTCCACAAACCAACAGCGATAGATGCTTTCTCAATAAGCTGGAAGGACCAGTACGTTTACATCTTTCCGCCTGTCCCTCTCATTCTGAAGGTCCTATAGAAAATTCAACTGGAGAGGCCTCAAGCGATATTGATCACTCCCTTCTGGCCGCGAAGGCCTTGTTTCTCACTTCTACTCCAATTGTCGAGAGGAGTTGTGACAAACTGCCATTTGCCACTGGGCATTGTAGAGGACTTATGGCTAGCCTCCTGCCCTACGACTATGGCCCCGGGACATGTTGCCCTTCATTAACAGTGACAGAACTGTGCCGCATGTCTGGACTGTTGGTGGGACCGAACGCGGTCAGCGGTGTATGCTGGGGATTCTGTGGAGCTGGAATCGGATGCGCGGATACACGAACGCCGCTGACCCTTACCTTCTGCCATACTGAACTTTCAGCTCCGTTCGAAGATGGGACTTAGTCGTTTTTCTGCATGGAATTGACCGACCGCACAGCCCAAATCTATGGAACTGTTTTGGGCAGGAAATTGTGCTTGCGGTCGGTCATAAAGGACTTCCACTAAACTTTTGATCCGCTGGAGGGATTTGTGTGATTTTTGGAAGTGTTTATGTTTGATGTATGCAGAGTTTAAATATGTAATTTTTATGGAGATGGAATGTATGGTTTTAAAGTTACAGTGTATGTTTAAAAACTGTATTTTTACTGTCTGTGATAGTTATGTTAATCCATAATTATATCCCAGACAGAAGGGAGGATTTTGTGTATTCGGGTGGGGATTCCTCTCCTATTGTTCCCACATGTGTATTGGTGATCTCCCTTTGTCCTGGGAGATAATTGAATTGCACTTCGGGTGTCTCCAGGCAGAGAGGAGGAAACCATGATGCATTGTGGGGACCTGCATAAATACGGGCGGGTAGCCCTCAATAAAGAGTTCAGTTCCTGTTTTAACCCTTCAAAACGCAGCCTTGTCTCGTTATTGGAGGGAATTGCTGTATCACGCTGGGGATTGCTATGCTCTGCATATTCCCTGGAGGAGAGATCTTTCCCACACGGTCCTGAATGCTGGAGGTTCATTCAGGGTGGAAGGAAGACGGCGCGGCTCCAGTTAAGCTACGGCGGTTGTGGAGTCTGCGGTGCTTTTGGTGTCCAGTGCGGTGCTTGTAAACCTCGGCGCAAGCTAGGAAGCGTCCATTAACGGAAGCGGATCCGTTACAGGAGTCTACTGGAAACTTCCTTCTCACCCCGATCTACTCTTACAGAACAGCCTGTATCATCAGAATCTAAAGAGACTTCATCTCACAGCTTAGAGACTGAGAGGTCCAGATTAGAGGGCAAGGGTCTCTCCGGCCCGGTCATCAATACTTTGCTTTCCTCCAGTAAATTTTCTACCAATATAAAATATGAGAAAATATGGAGGAAGTTTACATCTTGGATGTTGGAAACTAATTGTCCGAATATTACGGTTCCCGCTATTCTTCAGTTCCTTCAGGATATATTTCAGAAGGGTTTGACCCCGAATACATTAAAAGTACATATGACAGCTATAAAAGCAAGTATGGAAATCATCCTTTAATAAATCGCTTCTTTAAAGCCGTAAAAAAACTAAGACCGGTTCTCATACATCCTATGCCTGTTTGGGATTTATCACTAGTCCTGAGAAGATTGACTGAACCTCCCTTTGAACCTTTATTGGATGTGGAACTGAAATGGCTCTCCTGCAAGGTCTTCTTCCTCATTGCCATCACTACGGCTAAAAGACTCAGGGAATTGCAGGCTTTATCTGCTAGATCACCTTACTTAAGGATTCTTCCGGACGGGGTTCTTCTATGCGCACTACCTCCCTTTTTGCCCAAAGTACCTTCCTCCATCAATGTCAACAGAGAAGCGTTCCTTCCTATATTTTTCCCAGATCCTTAGGATGAGGAACAGTCACGTCTACACACTTTGGACGTTAAAAGAGCAGTAGAGATCTATCTGCAGAGAACTGAAGAATTCAGGATAGAGGAAAATTTGTTCCTTTTATACTCTGGGCCGAATAAAGGTCACAAAGCGTCTAAGATTTCATTGGCAAGATGGATAAAATCTTTCATTATGGAAGCTTACATCATGGAAGGCGTGTCTCCTCCATTTCCTATTAGAGCCCATTGTACTAGGGCTACAGCGGCATCCTGGGCGGAACAAGCACATGTGTCCCTGGAAGACATTTGTAGAGCAGCATCTTGGTCCATTCCATCAACCTTCGTGAAACATTACTGGCTGGACATGGATGCTAAGAGCTCAGCCTTCGGCACTGGGGTTTTGAGTGCAGTCTTGCATTAGTTCCCTCCCTTTATTATTTATGCAAATCCCTTCATGTGCTGCCGAGGACGTCAGGGGAAAGTGAAAATTAGTACCTGGAATTTTGCTCTCCATGAGTCCGAAGGCAGCACATGCTTACCCTCCCTAATAAAATTATTTTTACTGCAATTTGGTCTGAATCTATTTTTTAAAACACATCGGAGGTTGGGAGAGGGGGAGATATATATAACCTAAGTAACTAATTACCTGGTTTGTATTATCTAGGTGGGCGGTCCTAGGGCGAGAATGGGACAGACTTAACCCTTCATGTGCTGCCTTCGGACTCATGGAAAGCAAAATTCCAGGTACCAATTTTCACTTTCTCACCCATTACTGCTGCGTATATGCAAAACGCTTGAAGCCAGTTTAAAAAAGTTTTTTGTTGGTTTCTTTTTCTCTCTTCCTCTTCTTTTTTATCTAATTTTACTGTTTCTTTTGAAGAAGGGAGGAGAGAAAAAATGTCAATGTATTATCTTTTACAATTTTTTTCTTTTGTTTTAAGTGACGAATGGTAACCCAGTGGGGATATCTGGCAGGGCATAGTTTCTTTTAAAGATGTTTCTTTTATCCCACAGCCAGCCTCCAAAGATGGGATTAAACATTTGTCCTTCTGAAATCCCAAATTTTCCGTAGTACAAATATTGTCTGATTTGTTTGCGTTTACATTGGGACACTCCACCGCTAAATCTCTGCCTGGTGAAGACCAGACAGAATTTGTATTTTGAGTGTTTTAATTTTGAGAAATAAAATAAATGAAATCTTTGAATAACTGAACCTTATGGCCTCTTTCACACGGGCATTGCGGGAAAATGTGCGGGTGCATTACGGGAACACCCGCAATTTTTCAGCGCGAGTGCAAAATATTGTAATGCGTTTTGCACTCGTGTGAGAAAAATCGCGCATGTTTGGTACCCAAACTCGAACTTCTTCACAGAAGTTCGGGCTTGGGTTAGGTGTTCTGTAGATTGTATTATTTCCCCTTATAACATAGTTATAAGGGAAAATAATAGCATTCTGAATATGGAATGCTTAGTAAAACATCGCTGGAGGGGTTAAAAAAATAAAACAAATTTTTTAACTCACCTTAGTCCACTTAATCGCGATGCCCGGGATCTCCTTCTGTCTCCTTTACTGAACAGGACCTGTGGTGAGCATTCATTACAGGTCAAGGACCTGTGGTGACGTCACTCAGGTCATCACATGATCCATCACCATGGTAAAAGATCATGTGATAGATCATGTGATGACCGGAGTGACGTCACCACAGGTCCTTGACCTATAATGAATGCTCACCACAGGTCCTGTTCAGTAAAGGAGACAGAAGGAGATGCCGGGCATCGCGATCAAGTGGACTAAGGTGAGTTAAATTATTATAATAATTTTTTTAACCCCTCCAGCGCTATTTTACTATGCATTCTGTATTCAGAATGCTATTATTTTCCCTTATAACCATGTTATAAGGGAAAATAATAATGATCGGGTCTCCATCCCAATCGTCTCCTAGCAACCGTGCGTGAAAATCACACCTCATCCGCACTTGCTTGCGGATGCTTGCGATTTTCACGCAACCCCATTCACTTCTATGAACGGGAAAAACGCAGAATATAGAGCATGCTGCGATTTTCACGCAACGCACAAGTGATGCGTGAAAATCACCGCTCATGTGAACAGCCCCATAGAAATGAATGGGTCGGTATTCAGTGCAGTTGCAATGCGTTCAACACACGCATCGCATCCAAGCGGAATACTCGCCCGTTTGAAAGGGGCCTATCAGTACAAAAGGTGTCAGCATTCAAAGAAATATGTCTAATTGATTGATTAGTGTCCTGCAAATTATTGTCGCTAATTGGTGTTGGTGTAATGTAATTCTCACCATCCTGTGTGTTTCTAGGTGCTGTAGCTTGATTGACAGTTGAATATGTTCTAGCTGTTGGAGATGGCGACCGTTGGTGAGTATTTAGTTTCTTCTCTTTACTCCTCGAGTTGCGTGACGCAGTGAAATTGGTATTTCTGTGTTTTACAGCTAATTGGGGAGGAGAATAACTTATTTTTTCCTTTCTGGTTCTTTTTGTAGGCGGAGAAGAAGCCGGAGCATCGTTGAAAGTGTGCGACGCGATGATGTCACTTCTAGGTGCCGGCTCTGCGCTCCCAGATGAAGAGACAGCACAGACCAGATGAATGAATCGTGGATCAAGAAATCTTCCTGGAGGCATCGTCTGTGCCAAGCTTCTCCACCGTAAGTTTCAGCTTTTGTAATCAATTGTTTGAGTAATTCTTCCATTTCTTCTTTCAGGTGCAGGTCCGGATTCTTTGCTGCCAGTTACGTGAGTGCGCAGCAACTGACATGTCTTCTCTTTTATAGGTATCCATGAGACTGACTGTCTCCAATCAAGCTGTTCTTTCACCTTCATGAGAACTTGGTATAAGGGAGGGGGGAGAGGTATAAGCAGTAGAAAGAGTGAAGTGCTTATGCCGCTGTACAGAACACTGGTGAGACCTCACTTGGAGTATTGTGCGCAGTACTGGAGGCCATATCTCCAGAAGGATATAGATACTCTAGAGAGAGTTCAGAGAAGAGCTACTAAACTAGTACATGGATTGCAGGATAAAACTTACCAGGAAAGGTTAAAGGACCTTAATATGTATAGCTTGGAAGAAAGAAGAGACAGAGGGGATATGATAGAAACTTTTAAATACATAAAGGGAATCAACTCGGTAAAGGAAGAGAGCATATTTAAAAGAAGAAAAACTACCACAAGAGGACACAGTTTTAAATTAGAGGGGCAAAGGTTTAAAAGTAATATAAGGAAGTATTACTTTACTGAGAGAGTAGTGGATGCATGGAATAGCCTTCCTGCAGAAGTGGTAGCTGCAAATACAGTGAAGGGGTTTAAGCAGGCATGGGATAGGCATAAGGCCATCCTTCATATAAGATAGGGCCGGGGGCTATCCATAGTATTCAGTATATTGGGCAGACTAGATGGGCCAAATGGTTCTTATCTGCCGACACATTCTATGTTTCTATGTTTCTATGTTAACTTCAGACTGCTCCATTCACATCTGATAATACTGATAAATATAACACTTGCACATGTAAATAGTGGGGGGTCATGACACCATGTGCCCCCTTATTTGCATCCGCTAACAAGGTCTCATCAGAACAGCTGTCGAAATGCAAGACTGTCCAGTCGGATCCGGGACAGTTGGAAGGAAGCAGTACAGTACAGGTCCCGCAGCCCAGAGCTGATAGGAAGCCATTAGGGTGGGATCACACATAGGTTTTTTTATGGTGTTTTTGTGCACTTATGCGTTTTTAGTACCTGCGTTTTCAGGTGTGTTTTTTGCGGTAACTCCAGTTCCAGATCTTAGCTGAAAATCTATGGCAAATATGAAATGAAGGACACGCAAGTATTCTTTTTTTGTTTCATCAGGTGGCATTTTATAAGGTCTCTGGCGTATTTTGAAAAGGAGCATGCTGAAGGTTTTGCCATTTTCTTCTGGCACTTTGACAACATCTAGGGAAAAAAAGTAGTGTTAAATAAACATGGTTCACACAATCATTTAGGAAAAACTGCTGCTAAAAAATTTTTTATGTGAAAATAAGTGACCAGTTTCTATGGCTTATTTTAGTAGTAGACCCTTAGGATTGTGACTGGAGTGATACAGAATTGTGAGTACAGCTCTGGATGTGTCTGGAGTATAGAACATCATGTAACAGTAGAACAGAACTGAGAGTGCAGCTCTGCACATGACTTGAGTATGGCAGAGGATAGCCACAGTTCCTCTGAATATACAGTGATGATATCTGGATGTAAGCTGTCACATGGTATTGGAGGTGGAGTTGCTCTTTATGCTGCTGCCTCTTTCCAGGATTTTGTCTGTTTCCCATATTCGGTTTTCTTCTACAGAACATTTTTCAAATGTTTGTCCGTGTTTGGAGGAGTTGGGAGGGTGACGTCCAATACAGCAATTCTCAAGTATACTGAGATAAGGTCGGCATGGCCAGAGAGTCTGGAAAGTTCCGATATTTCAGGAATGTGAAATTCCGATCACAGAAGGTTCCTGTCTTATGCCTCAGTGATATAATTGGAGATGAACTTGGATGCACTGACACACTGTGACGCAATGTCGCACACCACATGACAGTGGAAATGAATGGAGAACGTGGCCCATGACAGATCTGTCTGATCAGGAATCTGTTTTTCCTTTATAATGGCCTCACCAACATTGATCCACTATGGGTGTTGTCTGGTGACTGTTTGCTCTGTGCTGTACCTGTCATGGCTGCACCCAGAGCTACATGCTGTGTTAACCCTTAGTATACAGTTTTTAGTTATTTTTTTGCATTTTCATTTTCCTTCCCTATCTTCCTTGAGCCATAACTTTTTTTATTTTTCCGTTCACATATCCATATGAGGGCTTATTTTTTGCAGGACAAGTTGTACTTTCTAATGCCACCATTTAACTGCTTACCGACCGCCTAACGCACGGATGCGTCCTGGCGGCAGTCGATTCATTCCTCCTGGACGCATCCGTGCGTCATCTCGCGAGACGCGAGATTTCCTGTGAACGCGCGCATTCACAGGATCGGCAGGTAAGCGATTGGATCTGCAGCCTGCCAGCGGCGATCATTCGCTGGCAGGCTGTAGATGCGATTTTTTTTAACCCCTAACAGGTATATTAGACGCTGTTTTGATAACAGCGTCTAATATACCTGCTACCTGGTCCTCTGGTGGTCCCTTTTGCTTGGATCGACCACCAGAGGACACAGGCAGCTCTGTAATAAGTAGCACCAAGCACCACACTACACTACCCCCCCCCCCCTGTCACTTATTAACCCTTTATTAACCCCTGATCACCCCATATAGACTCCCTGATCACCCCTCTGTCATTGATCACCCCCCTGTAAGGCTCCATTCAGATGTCCGTATGTGTTTTACGGATCCACGGATACATGGATCGGATCCGCAAAACACATACGGAAGTCTCAATGGAGCCTTACAGGGGGGTGATCAATGACAGGGGGGTGATCACCCCATATAGACTCATTGATCACCCCTCCCGTCATTGATCACCCCCCTGTCATTGATCACCCACCTGTAAGGCTCCATTCAGACGTCCGTATGTGTTTTGCGGATCCGATCCATGGATCCGTGGATCCGCAAAACACATACGGACCTCTGAATGGAGACTTACAGGGGGGTGATCAATGACAGGGTGGTGATCATCCCATATAGACTCCCTGATCACCCCCCTGTCATTGATCACCCCCTTGTAAGGCTGGCTCCATTCAGAGGTCCGTATGTGTTTTGCGGATCCACGGATACATGGATCGGATCCGCAAAACACATACGGACATCTGAATGGAGCCTTACAGGGCGGGATCACCCCATATAGACTCCCTGATCACCCCCCTGTCATTGATCACCCCCCTGTAAGGCTCCATTCAGACGTCCGTATGTGTTTTGCGGATCCGATCCATGGATCCGTGGATCCGCAAAACACATACGGACCTTTGAATGAAGCCTTACAGGGGGGTGATCACCCCATATAGACTCCCTGATCACCCCCCTGTCATTGATCACCCCCCTGTCATTGATCACCCACCTGTAAGGCTCCATTCAGACGTCCGTATGTGTTTTGCGGATCCGAAAAACACATACGGACCTCTGAATGGAGCCTTACAGGGGGGTGATCACCCCATATAGACTCCCTGATCACCCCCCTGTCATTGATCACCCCCCTGTAAGGCTCCATTCAGATGTCCGTATGTGTTTTGCGGATCCGATCCATGGATCTGTGGATCCGCAAAACACATACGGACCTCTGAATGGAGACTTACAGGGGGGTGATCAATGACAGGGGGGTGATCAATGAAAAGGTGGTGATCACCCCATATAGACTCCCTGATCACCCCCCCGTAAGGCTCCATTCAGACATTTTTTTGGCACAAATTAGCGGCAATTGATATTTTAATTTTTTTTCTTACAAAGTCTCATATTCCACTAACTTGTGACAAAAAATAAAATCTCACATGAACTCACCATACCCCTCACAGAATCCAAATGCGTAAATTTTTTTTTGACATTTAGATTCCAGACTTCGTCTCACGCTTTAGGGCCCCTAAAATGCCAGGGCAGTATAAATACCCCACATGTGACCCCATTTTGGAAAGAAGACACCTCAAGGTATTTTGTGAAGGGCATGGGGAGTTCATGTAAAATTTTATTTTTTGTCACAAGTTAGCGGAAAGGGAGACTTTGTGAGAAAAAACAAAAAAAAATCAATTTCCGCTAACTTGTGCCAAAAAAAAAAAAATTCTATGAACTCGCCATGCCCCTCATTGAATACCTTGGGGTGTCTTCTTTCCAAAATGGGGTCACATGTGGGGTATTTATACTGCCCTGGCATTTTAGGGGCCCTAAAGCGTGAGAAGAAGTCTGGGATCCAAATGTCTAAAAATGCCCTCCTAAAAGGAATTTGGGCCCCTTTGCGCATCTAGGCTGCAAAAAAGTGTCACACATCTGGTATCCCTGTACTCAGGAGAAGTTAGGAAATGTGTTTTGGGGTATCATTTTACATATACCCATGCTGGGTGAGATAAATATCTTGGTCAAATGCCAACTTTGTATAAAAAAATGGGAAAAGTTGTCTTTTGCCGAGATATTTCTCTCACCCAGCATGGGTATATGTAAAATGACACCCCAAAACACATTGCCCAACTTCTCCTGAGTACGGCGATACCAGATGTGTGACACTTTTTTGCAGCCTACGTGGGCAAAGGGGCCCACATTCCAAAGAGCACCTTTAGGATTTCACAGGGCATTTTTTACATATTTTGATTTCAAACTACTTCCCACACATTAGGGCCCCTAAAATGCCAGGGCAGTATAACTACCCCACAAGTGACCCCATTTTGGAAAGAAGACACTCCAAGGTATTTTTGTCACAAGTTAGTGGAATATGAGACTTTGTATGGAAAAAAAGAATAAAATCAGCATTTTCCGCTAACTTGTGACAAAAAATAAAAAGTTCTATGAACTCACTATGCCTATCAGCGAATACCTTAGGGTGTCTACTTTCCGAAATGGGGTTATTTGTGGGGTTTTTCTACTGTCTGGGCATTGTAGAACCTCAGGAAACATGACAGGTGCTCAGAAAGTCAGAGCTGCTTCAAAAAGCGGAAATTCACATTTTTGTACCATAGTTTGTAAACGCTCTAACTTTTACCCAAACATTTTTTTTTTATCAAAGACATGTAGAACAATAAATTTAGAGAAAAATTTATATATGAATGTCGTTTTTTAAAAAAAAATTTACAACTGAAAGTGAAAAATGACTTTTTTTGCAAGAATTTCGTTAAATTTCGATTAATAACAAAAAAAGTAAAAATGTCAGCAGCAATGAAATACCACCAAATGAAAGCTCTATTAGTGAGAAGAAAAGGAGGTAAAATTCATTTGGGTGGTAAGTTGCATGACCGAGCAATAAACCGTGAAAGTAGTGTAGTGCAGAATTGTAAAAAGTGGTCTGGTCATTAAGGGTGTTTAGGCTAGGGATGCTGAGGTGGTTAATATGGCATACAATGTAGTGGGAAGTGGTAAAAGAAATTCTGAATGGGGTGGAATTGGAAAAAAAAAAGCAATTCTTCCTACAGGTTTTGTTCCTACAGCGTTCCCTTTGCGGCAAAACTGACCCGTGCCCTTCATTCTCTGGGTCAGTACGATTACAACGATACCACATATATATAAATTTTTTATGTCTAAATAGTGTAAAAATAAATTAAAACTTTGAAAAATATATATTTTTTTACATCATCATATTCTGACCCACATAACTTTTTTTTATAGTTATATCTACTGAGCTGTGTGAGGGGGCTCATTTTTTGCAGAGCGAACTGTAGTTTTTATTGATACCATATTGGAGTGTGTGTGACTTTTTAATCACATTTTATTACATTTTTTTTTTGGGTAAGAGAAGCAATGAAAAAATGGTGAATCAGCCATTTTGACCATTCACCGTATTGGAAAAATATTTTTATATTTTAATAGTATGGGCGTTTTTGGACACAATGGTGCCCATGATGTTTATATTTTTTGTTATTTATGTATTTATTTGTTTATCCTACGGAAATATTCTACGGAATATTACATTTTTTTTTACATATTTTTTTAAAAACTTTTTTATGGTATTGTAGCTCATGTTTGAGGCTACAAAACCAATTACCGGCATTCTCATAGGCCGCAGAGGATACCAGTAAGAAGCCCGGGAAGCGCGAGCTTCTGGGTTTTTGATCTTTTAGGTGCCATGATCACACTTGATCACGGCATCTAAAGACTTCAATGACCACGATCGGCATTATTGCCGGTAGAGGCCATTAGCCACGGGTCTCTGCTATTTGAAACAGCGGAGACCAGCCAGCCATGGTGTCTGCTGCATGAGCGAGTGGGCGCCATGTTTACCCATCAAAGGAATGTGGTAGAATAGATGCAGTGGGTACAGATATATAGTATATACAGCAGTGGACTGATATATGAGGTACATGCTGTAATTTATACCTTGTACCTCACACATACCTCCCCCTTTGGGCAGAAGTGGGCTAGTCCTGCTTCCTACCAAGCTATAGTGGTGTTGAGAGTTGGAAGGAGAGGAGATAATAAGGCGCAGTGAGGGTGCATTATCCCCCCCTGCAGCAGGAGTCCCAGGAAGCAGCTTGTAGAGCACCAAACTCCTTGCAGTTCATAGACTGAGTATTATGAGAGGGTCAAGAGTCAAAATTACCCCACTCAATGGTACCAGAAAAACTAGAAAGTCCAGTAACCAGACTGAAGCCAAAGGTTAGCATATCAGAGAAAGAGAATAACCTCTTGCTGACCTAGCTAGCTGGTGGAAATCCTAATTGGTCAGTTACAGCTAGATGCGCTTCAGGAGGTCAAGTCCTTGCCTTGGCCACAGCAAAGAACAAATGAGCAGATCCTAGACCGACTCAGTACCACTTTTGAGACTAGGACTGCCTCCGAGCTTAAGATATGCTTCTTTGGAAAGTGACAGCAGTCAAAGGAGACTTTGAGAGACTTTTCCCTGTCCCTGCAAGAAGCTCTGCAGGCTTTTATTCACATAGATCCCCTTGAGGCTGAGGTACAGGATCAAACCCTCAGAGAACAGTTTATTGAAGGTTTCCTGGATGAATCCCTCAAACATCAGCAAAAGATGCTGTCAGCTCAGCACCCAGATACTCTGTTCTTGGATTTTAAAGAATAACTGTCACATTTAGACCCTAATTTCAATTTTCATATATGTAGTTACTAATAACATGATATTCCAGAATCAGTTACTATTAGACTGACTTACCCCATATTTAATAAGATTCAGCCCTTAGCAACCAGTCTGCATAAAACTGCAATTTCACTATTCAGTTAAGATGGCCGCCACTGCCCTCACCCTGAGGCTAATACTGACTGCCCTCACTACCCACAATGCATTGAGCTCTTCACATGCACTAGCCAGTAACAATAGCCCCCCAATAATGTCAGTAACCAGAGCCCTCCCCCCTAAAGGGTTAATCTCCTGCAGCACAAAGGGGTCCTCTTACCACATGTTGCTTTCATTTATACACTGAGCAGATGGCAGATCTCCCTTCCCTGGTGTGCGCTGCTCCAACTCTGCATTCTCCAGCTCTGCTGAGTGAGGGAGCATCTGCCAAGCGCAGGGACAGGGAGAAGTGCACACAGCCCAGGCACTGTTATCAGCTGCTGGGGAGGACCTGGCTTTAATCATTTACTTACAGTCCCTGGCTGTCAGTAATGTGACCCTGCACGCAGCTTGCTTCTGCGTGCTCCGTCTATCAACAGATAGACGGACCATGCCTAACAACCCTATTTTAAGCACAGGTAAAAGTAGGCAGTACAGGAAACAAAAATGTGGAATTAAGGCTACAAAAATGTGGAATTAAGGCTACTTTCACGGAGCTCACAAGCGGCCCCCGAACGCATCCGTACTGCCCTAATGCATTCTGAGTGGACGCGGATCCGCTCAGAATGCATCAGTCTGGCAGCGTTCAGCCTCCGCTCCGCTCAGCAAGCGGACACCTGAACGCTGCTTGCAGTGTTCGGGTGTCCGCCTGGCCGTGCGGAGGCAAGCGGATCTGTCCAGACTTACAATGTAAGTCAATGGGGACGGATCCGTTTGAAGATGACACAATATGGCTCAATCTTCAAACGGATCCGTCCCCCATTGACTTTCAATGTAAAGTCTGGACGGATCCGTTCAGGCTACTTTCAGACTTAGAATTTTTTTTAAACTATAATGCAGACGGATCCGTTCTGAACGGATACAAACGTCTGCATTATAGGAGCGGATCCGTCTGTGCAGACATCAGACGGACCCGCTCTGAACGGTAGTGTGAAAGTAGCCTAAGGGGTAATTGAATACAGGGATTTAATTAACTAAAGAAAGTGACTTTTAAAATTACCTTTATTATATTAGAAAGAGTATAGGTATATATGTACCACTACAATGTGCAAAAGGACATGCAAATACTTGAATTTCTTACAGGGGAGTCATAACCCCCATGAAAACATTCATAGTGACAGGATAGAAGAAGGGGGTTCGAGGAGGAGACCAAGGTCTTGTGGAGAGGGCATGGGTAGACATTGACAAATCTCACCCTAGTTGCCCTACAGACTTCTTAGCCCAGGGCGACCCCCTGATGGTGGAGGTTCCCTGTCCCTGAACCTAATACTATCCAGTCCTTGTTAAACCCTAGAAAGGGGAATATAATTCAATAACGAGTGTCAATGGTTATCCCAACGAATGGGTACCACTGAGGCACTCCAAATAGGGAAAAGAGATCCCGACGCGTTTCACCTAGAACTTTCTAGGCTCATCAGGGGGTGATCTCAAAACAGTCATAGATATAAAGATATGATACTTAGCTCAAAGCAGGATATAGATGGTTTTGTTGACCACCAGAAATAAGGCTGTCCTACTGTGGGTACCTGGAGAGGATATATATATTCAATCAGTAAAAAAAACGGCATCATCTAGAGAAGGTATCTATTCATAGGAAGCCAAGGTATATCCAATCAGAGAGAAAAGCCTACTTACATGTGGACAAATGATACAATCCCAAAACCAAATTGCTTGAGCCATAGTATGCCTGGCCGCAGTCGCGCTATTTATTCGAACTGGTGCGCTTGCCCAGACCTGACGTCGGGACGCCAGAGAACTACTTCCGGTATTCGGACCGAACTTTGAAGCGCACGCTTTCCTTTCTGGGTAACTTCCGGTGACGTGAAACGCACCGTGAAACGCATGTTGTTCATGTGCGTCAAACCCAGAGACCGGAAGTTCTTGTACATCACTTCCGGTTTTATGGTGGAACGCATACTGAAACTCAGATTGCATTCAAAGATGCCAAGGATAGCGTAGCGATAATATAATCATTATTTGACCATGGTCTTATTAACGAGGTAAGGATCGTAGATAAAGTCCATGTTTTAGCATTCGCAATTGAAAAAGGCCAGGGAAATAATAGGACATGCACTAACAAATGTCTCCCATCGTTATAATGGATGATCGCAAAAGGATAACATACACTTGGGTCACCTCCTTGGTAACAACAAGAGAGGGGGAGAGGATACCAAATTGTAAAGGATATGGCAAACTGATATTTGTTCGCTAATTACAGGATGCTTCACGCATCTATATTGCCAGGCAAAGGGCCACATAAAAAAATTACTGAATCGAGATATATATTAAATGGACCAGGGATTCAGATAAAACATGTGAAATTTAATCTTTCATTGAGCCCAAGGGGGGACTGGGACTGGAATCGATAGATCCATGCTGTTCCTTTTTGGGGGATCTTCTTGTCCTAGTCGCCCCTCCTTTGAGGAAGAGGGACCACCTCTAAAACAGAAAAGCGTGCCGAACCCACATCACCCATATGATAGTCATTAAAATGGTGAGCCACAGGCGTGTCTTTTGATTTCTTTAAATCATTAATATGCTCGCAAAACCTTCTTCGAAGTTCTCTTTTAGTTTTGCCTATATAGTCCATAGGACATGTACATTGACAAATGTATACTACACCTTTCGTTTTGCAATTCACATAGTCCCGGATAGAAAAGGGACGTTGTGTAACGGAACAAGTTACTGTCTTTGAGGTGTTAATGAAATTACAGGCTTTGCAGGATCCACATTTAAAGACACCTAAAGGCTTACGGTCTAGCCAAGTGCCCTCTCTTTTAGGACCCTCATAGTGACTATGAACTAGTCGATCCCGTAAGCTCCTGCCTTTTCGGTAGGTAACTTGGGGATATTCCTTAATCACCTGTGCTAGATCCGGGTCCATCGTGAGTATTGGCTAGTACGTTCTCAGAATAGATACTACTTCTCTGTTACCAGAGTCAAAAGTGGAAATCAGGTGTATCAGACCCTCGTCTGTCTCGTCCCTGGACTTTGGTATCAGAAGGTCCTCCCTCTTCCTAGACTCAGCAAATTGAAAAGACTCCTTCAGAAGGTTCAGTGGGTAACCTCTCTGTGCCAGTCTATTTTAAAAAATTTTAGATTCTGAGTTAAAATTACCCCCGGAGGAACAATTTCTGCGAACCCGCAGATACTGTCCCCTGGGATACCCCTCTTCACGGCAGTGGGATGGTGACTATGCCAGTGAAGGATGCTGTTAGTAGCTGTCGGTTTCCAATGTACCGACGTGCTTAGGGTCCCCTCAGGTTTTTCTCACAACCACATCGAGGAACGTAATTTGTTCTGTCTGAGTTTCATAGGTGAAGCTCAGACCGATATCATTTTGATTCAGGATATTAATGAACTTTTGAAAGGCAATTGAATACACAGTGAAAAGTTGAAATAGGGCCACCAAGGTGATATTAATCACCACAATCCAATACTCCAAAAAAAATACGACAGTTATCCTTTAAGGAACTTACTATTGGCTAACTGGGGGAAAGTCACCAATCTGAACCCCCCCCCCCTTCAAGAGAGGAAGGTGTTGCCCATCCTTTGACCTGCTGCCCACAGCCAGATAGCTGAGCATGAGGCTCAGGCATCCACCTCAGATGCCGTCACCGCCCTCACTGCTCGTCTCCCTCCTAGCCAAGAATGTGGAGAGAATGAGGAAGCAGTTGGGATAACTAGAACAGCAGCCCAAGGCCATGAGAGGGACTCCTATACCAAGAGACCGGCCTACACCTGGTACACTAGAAGATCGTCAGCCGACTGTCAGAGCCCAGGTATCAAGAGACCAGGAAGCTTGTATGCCGGCATTGTTGTGGACACACCAAAATGGACTGCTGGGCGTTAAACCAGTATCCCCTGAGGCCAAGCACTGCTCCCTTGGGAGGAATAATACTAGGTCCCAAAGATCCAGCCTTTATGCCTAGATATGTGGGCACCCAGCCCGTTGTTAGCATCAATGGATTGATGTTTCCTGCTTTGATTGACAGTGGATCTCAAGTGACTACCATCCGTCAATTAGCATTTGAAGAATGCTGGAGCAGAGCCCAGCTGACACAACCCCCGGAATCTTGGCTCCACATCATAGCTACCAACGGTCAACTGGTAACTATACGAGGCTATTTGGAGCCTACTTTACAGATTGGAGATACTGAACTCCCACGACAAGGGGTAGTTGTGATCCAGGTACCGGAAGATGACAATTGCCCTGTGGTCCTGGGGATGAATGTACTCGGCAACTTGTCTATACATATACAAAAAAAAAAGAAAAATTTATCGCACATCCAGCTGCTATGCTATGATCTCATCCCTGCTATTTTAGCAGAAAACAGCACTAAATAGCGCATGTGTACCGCCTCCTATGCTACATGCTAAATGAGGCATTAGTGTACATTTTGATCAAAAGGCATAAGCCCACTCACCACGCCAAGGTTGCCTTTATGAGTGGGTCCTACTCTAAAATTGGTGCGGTGCTGCACGGCGACCACCGACACTGTGGCGCCTATCCGGCAGGTGGCGGGAACCAGCAGTCAAACAGCACCCCTGCTGCCCGACTATGCTAAACCTAGCACTGGGCCCCACCAACCCGCCAGAAAAACAGCACAGTGACCCTTGTGCAGCACCGCACCATGTGAACAGTTGTCAAAGCTCACCTTACCTTAAGCCCTCAGGAACTCCAACTGAGAGCATGGTAGGTTCATTTAAACCCTCATGCAAAATACCTTGCTAATTAAAATTACCTGGCCGAATGGAAGGAGTGATGATCCAGGGACAGATTGTCTATACATATACAAAAAAGAAAAGAAATTAATCACACATCCAGCTGCTATGCTATGATCTCATCGTTATTTTAGCAGAAAACAGGGACAGATTGTCTATACAGACCTTGCCCTCAATGTCCCTATGTCGTACTCCCTCAATCTAAGTGGGTCAAAGAGCATCAGCGCTTGGAGGATGCCTTTCTCCAGCCTCAAATCTGAGTCCTGATGCCAGTTGCGGAGATCACTGCTTCTACAGAACCAAGTCTGATTGCTGATCCTCCTTCACAAGTGCCAGACTCTATCTCTACCTCCAGAGACTCTGAACTGACCTTGCGGAGGTCCCAACTGGCCAAAAAGGGTAAGCCAACTGCCCGTTATTTGGAGTTCTTCAGGATGAATATTTAGGTGCGGAGACTACTGGAGCCACAACGTGGACTGCATCTGATGGGTGAGACACATTGGCCCCTGTTTTGAGTTCATATTTTGACCCTTTTTCCTTCATCCCTTCTGTGCCTGAACTTCAAGGACTCCATCCATCATCCAATAAATGTCTCCAGGTTGCGCACGTTGGCGCCAAACATCCTTTTCCCCCTTCTCAGGTTAAGTGGGAACCCTACCTACCGTGGGAATTGCTTGCTCCCCTCTAAATCACATTGCACTACCTCATTTGGATTACAAATATATTTTTTGCTATATCATGTGGATTACAAATGACTTGCACAATTCTTTTTGCACTATGTATTATGGTTTTGCAACGTTATAAGCCAGCACCCAAAGAATGGACTCAAACAAGTACCTGAGCTCTTTGTGACCTCAACTGTGATATTTTCGCACTAAGTTTTCAAAGTTTTTGCATTGTTAAAGTAGTATTTTTACTCATTATATGGACTCTTGTTTGGAGCAACAATGTGATTTTTCCTGCACTTTTTAAATGGACTTGCTGCTGTCTACTAACACAGCAGCAGACAACAGCAAAATGCTACAATATGATTGATTATGGGGTCCTTGCAGCAACTTTGAGAAGGCAGGTCCCTGGGAAAGGAGGATACTGGCTGTCCTGCCTCTGTACCTTTAAGTCATCTCAGCCACATGAATGTGTCTATAATAATAAACTGGGTAGTTTGTTAAATAATGTACCCAGTTTTTTTATATAAACCTAGGTTGGTTAAGGTACTGTAAGCTGCCTATCTATAGTGTAGTAAGTCTACTGTATCATGTGCCACTTTTGCAGGAGGTGGAAGACAAGGGGACCACCCCACCAGGGGATTCACCTGCACCCCTGTGAGCCAGTTCGAGCCAGTAGCTACCCCTCGCTCCATTGCTGTTGTGGACTGCCTCTGAGGACTCAAAAGTATTAAATGGTAATTTTGCCCTGTGTCAGTTTAGAAGGCCTAGGTATTGTGTTCGCATATGCCCTTAACCATTTTCTCCCCACAGACTTGGGAGGGGAAGGAGCCAGTATGTCCTGTGTCTTTGGGATCATGTGCTGTTGCTACACAGGAGGACCATGACATACAGCCACAAGTGGTACCATTGCTGTAAGCAATAACATTGCTATGAGCAGCAACGGTGCCTTAATATTTAAAAGGGTAACACTGCTGCCAAATATATGTGAGTTAAGCTATTTATTAGAGAGGCTTAGCGCTCACGGGAGCTAAGGATGGTGGGCTGGTTCCTTCTCCTGGTTCTAGGTTCCTTAAAGCACTATGCTGTACCTCAAAGAAAAATGAAAAACTACCAGGACGTCAAGGTGATGAGGCGTAAAGCATAATTAGACCTTGATGCAGTGAATGGAGAACAGGATGAAACAACCCTTCTATTTGCAGGCCTTCATTGTATAGTGGTGGAATTACAGAGTAATGACACACCCACGCTCCAGATACGACCCTGGCCATGTTGTACGGATTTTGGAGTAATAAGTGAACGCCTAATATTGGTATAACCTTTAAGACTAGAGAGTTCTTTAATTTTTAGAAGGCAGCAATCTCAGCTTCTATTCAGTTATGGGACCTTGGCACTTAACCCTAAAACTTAAAAGGGGACATTAGCACGTAACCCTAAGCACAAGCAGGCTTGGTTTTAATAAGGGGTTATGTAGTACCCCAGAGCGGGCACTACCATTCCTACACCCTGCTACGGTCTCTAATGGCTAAGAAATAATGTCATCTGTGTATTTTATTCAAGGTCCTTCTATATTGTGCCTTAATAATATTGCTACGTAACTTATGTAATATATTACATATAATATTTGTCCAACAGGGGGCAGTGTATATGGCAGAGAGTATCTTTAGATAGAATGAAACTTACCATTCCATTCTCCCACTTTTGGGCAGAAGTGGGCTAGTCCTGCTACCAACCAAGGGAATGGATGCAGAAAGTTATAGTGGAGTTGAGAGTTGGAAGGAGAGGAGATAACAAGGCGCAGTGAGGGGGCATCTTTCCCCCCTGCAGCAGAAGCCCAGGGAAGCAGCTTAAAGAGCACTATGACTCCTTGCAGTCATGTATTATGAGAGGGTCAACTACCAAAGGCACCCCACTCAACGGTACCAGAACCTCTAGAAAGTCCAGTAACCAGACTAAAGCCAATAAGTGTACAAGGAGAAGAAAGCACTCCAAAAAATCCAAGTTGTATTCACTCAATGTCAGACTAAAGCCAGAGGTTAGCACAGCAGAGAAAGAGAAAGTAGAGTGTTCAATTTCACCTGCCAGTCTACCCCAAAACCGGCTGGAGCCAGAGAAAGATCAAATATTATCTGGATGCAAGTTTATTCAAGTAAAACAGTTGAACTTTGTCAAGTCTGGAATTGGCTTATTCACCACCAACTATGACCCTCTTCTTTGAATGCTACAGAGCCTAACTCTGGGGATCAACGGTATCCAGGTAGGAGCACCGTGACACACAGAACTAGTAAGGCCACATCACCACTCTGCATTTTCTACACATTGGGACTCCAATCGGCCCTAGGGGCGGCACATTGCACAGTGCCACTTTAGGATGCAACAATGTGTGCCAAAATTCTGGCACAGATATCTTTCCCAAAGTAAGCCAATAGGTAAGACTAAAAATGCACTAACTTTAGCCTGTCTTAGTAAATCTGAGCTTTTGAGCCTTGACTCCAGACTGATACATTGAGCCAAACTACCAAGAGATTATGTGAAGCTGCTGATGTAATGATCCTCTTTTGGGTGGGGGCCGGCTTGGAGGGTCATTGGTTATTTCTATTAATGTTCTCTGCCTCTTCAGATCCTCCATTTTGTATTATTATAAACAGAACGGGCCCAGTATAAACCAACACTGAGCAGATGCTGCTGCTTATCTATGTGTATTATATAGAGAGATCCTGTAATCCGTCCTCTGTGTATACAGTCACCAGAATAGCGCAGCACAAACTATAGCTATATACAGAACAGTTGCATTATCAATATCAAATGCAGCATCATAAACACAGACTCCGCAGCTGGGTCCCCGATCACCTTCATATAGAAATTTAAGTATTATATATGCCTCTATATAAGGAAAATATGACAATCTGCGACATACAGTCACGTCCATAAATATTGGGACATCGACACAATTCTAACATTTTTGGCTCTATACACCACCACAATGGATTTGAAATGAAACGAACAAGATGTGCTTTAACTGCAGACTGTCAGCTTTAATTTGAGGATATGAACAGTTTGCATATGTGCCTCCCACTTTTTAAGGGACCAAAAGTAATGAGACAGAATAATAATCATAAATCAAACTTTTACTTTTTAATACTTGGTTGCAAATACTTTGCAGTCAATTACAGCCTGAAGTCTGGAACGCATAGACATCACCAGATGCTGGGTTTCATCCCTGGTGATGCTCTGCCAGGCCTCTATTGCCACTGTCTTCAGTTCCTGCTTCTTCTTGCGGCATTTTCCCTTCAGTTTTGTCTTCAGCAAGTGAAATGCATGCTCAATCGGATTCAGGTCAGGTGATTGACTTGGCCATTGCATAACATTCTACTTCTTTCCCTTAAAAAACTCTTTGGTTGCTTTTGCAGTATGCTTTGGGGCATTGTCCATCTGCACTGTGAAGCGCCGTCCAATGAGTTCTGAAGCATTTGGCTGAATATGAGCAGATAATATTGCCCGAAACACTTCAGAATTCATCCTGCTGCTTTTGTCAGCAGTCACATCATCAATAAATACAGGAGAACCAGTTCCATTGGCAGCCATACATGCCCACGCCATGACACTACCACCACCATGCTTCACTGATGAGGCGGTATGCTTAGGATCATGAGCAGTTCCTTTCCTTCTCCATACTCTTCTCTTCCCATCACTCTGGTACAAGTTGATCTTGGTCTCATCTGTCCATAGGATGTTGTTCCAGAACTGTGAAGGCTTTATTTAGATGTCGTTTGGCAAACTCTAATCTGGCCTTCCTGTTTTTGAGGCTCACCAATGGTATACATCTTGTGGTGAACCCTCTGTATTCACTCTGGTGAAGTCTTCTCATGATTGTTGACTTTGACACACATACACCTACTTCCTGGAGAGTGTTCTTGATCTGGCCAACTGTTGTGAAGGGTGTTTTCTTCACCAGGGAAAGAATTCTTCGGTCATCCACCACAGTTAATTTCCGTGGTCTTCCGGGGCTTTTGGTGTTGCTGAGCTCACCGATGCGTTCCTTCTTTTTTAGAATTTTCCAAACAGTTGTTTTGACCACGCCTAATGTCTTTCCAAACAGTTGTTTTGACCACGCCAAATGTTTTTGCTCGCTATTTGCATTTGGAATCTGTTGCTCTCAACTCTCAAGATGAGCTGTCACTATCAGTGAAGCAAGCCATCATTAGGCTGAAAAAACACAACAAACCCATCAGTTTGTTGTGTTTTTTCAGCCTAATGATGGCTTGCTTCACTGACAGTGACAGCTCATCTTGAGAGTTGAGAGCAACAGATTCCAAATGCAAATAGCACACTTGAAATGAACTCTGGGCCTTTTATCTGCTCATTGTAATTGGGATACTGAGGGAATAACACACACTTGGCCATGGAACAGCTGAGAAACCAATTGTCCCATTATTTTTGGTCCCTTAACAAGTGGGAGGCACATATGCAAACTGTTGTAATTCCTACACCGTTCACCTGATTTGGCTGTAAATACCCTCAAATTAAAGCTGACAGTCTGCAGTTAAAGCACATCTTGTTCGTTTCATTTCAAATCCATTGTGGTGGTGTATAGAGCCAAAAATGTTAGAATTGTGACGATGTCCCAATATTTATGGACCTGACTGTACACTGAAGTTATTATCATTGACACGAGCCTCAGTACAGGAAAATCACTATGTACATCCTGTGCTTTACTGATCCTTAAAGGGGTTGTACCAAGTTTTTGTAAGTTATTCCCTATCAAAAGGATAGGGGATAACTAGCTGGTCGTGGGGTCTGCCCATTGGGACCCCCACCAATCATGAAAACTGGTGTCCTGTTACCCCATTGTGCAGCCGTAGAAAATGAAGAATGAGACTTGCCTAGCGGCCCGTCCCCTTCCCTGCCCACAATTTTAGACCTGGTGTGAGCGATCTAATGTATTTTATTGGGATTTTATGCGATAGAACAACACAAAGCAATTATTTGTGAAGTGAAAAGAAAATGATACATAGTATTCTGAAAAGTGTGGTGTGCATTTGTATTCAGCCTCCTGTACTCTGATACCCCTAAATAAAATCCATTGTGACAAATTGCAACGCGCTGCCCCCCCAGGGCCGGTCGTGTCCCAGGTTTTTTAGGAGGTCCGATATGGAGGTCTGGTCTGAAGTCTAATGAAGATTGGGGGTCTGATCTGAGGTCTGATAAAAAAAATATTTTTTATGATTTTCCTTCTGTGAAACCTATGTAAACAAATATGCTAATTATATTTCCCTGAACTGTAAAAAGCAAACACTGGCTGGGAGGACAAAGTGTGACCAATTGCAACGTGCTGCCCCCCAGGGCCGATCATGTCCCAGGTTTTTTAGGATGCCGAGTGGTGATGATGCGGCCTAACTAGTTCTGTGTGTGTCACGGTGCTCCTACCTGGATACCATTGTTCCCCAGGGTTAGGTTCCAAACAAATAAAGGGGAGAGTTGTAGGAGGTGGAGAATAAGGAAAAGCTCACTAGTATGCAGGAGGAGCGGGGAGCAGTGACTGTAGCACTGCTAGCGTTGGCTGACTCTTCTCCGGGCTCGCACTATGACCTGACGCTGTGTGAGAGCGCAGCACGGGCCCAGAGAAGAACAAGTAGCGTTAGGCGCAGGAAGAGCAGCTGGATGTGCAGAACTGGTGGTGCAGTATGGAGAGGTAAATTCATTTATACATTTTTGGTCTGATATGGGGGCCTATTGGGGTTTTATCTGAGGTCTGATATGGGGGTCTGATCTGAGGTCTGATGAAGATTGAAGGTCTGATCTGAGGTCTGCAAAAAAATATATTTTTTCAGATTTTTCTTCTCTGAAACCTAGGTATGTCTTATAATCCAATGTGTCTTACAAAGTAAAAAATATGGTAATTATATTTCCCCTGAACTGTAAAAAGCAAACACTGGCTGGGAGGACACAAACACTTTAACCCCTTAAGGACTCAGCCCTATTTCACCTTAAGGACTTGGCCATTTCTTGCAAATCTGACCAGTGTCACTTTAAGTGCTGATAACTTTAAAATGCTTTGACTTATCCAGGCCATTCTGAGATTGTTTTTTCGTCACATATTGTACTTCATGACACTGGTAAAATGAAGTCAAATTTTTAAAAAAAATTGCAAATTTCCAAGTTTCAATTTCACTACTTCTATAATACATAGTAATACCTCCAAAAATAGTTATTACTTTACATTCCCCATATGTCTACTTCATGTTTGGATCATTTTGGGAATGATATTTTATTTTTTGGGGATGTTACAAGGCTTAGAAGTTTTGAAGCAAATCTTGAAATTTTTCAGAAATTTTCAAAAACCCAATTTTTAGGGACCAGTTCAGGTCTGAAGTCACTTGCGAGGCTTACATAATAGAAACCACCCATTCTATAAACTACACCCCTCAAGGTATTCAAAACTTATTTTACAAACTTTGTTAACCCTTTAGGTGTTCCACAAAAATTAATGGAAAATAGAGATACAATTTCAAAATTTCCCTTTTTTGGCAGATTTTCCATTTTAATCCATTTTTTTCAAGTTACAAAGCAAGGGTTAACAGCCAAACCAAACTCAATATTTATGGCCCTGATTCTGTAGTTTACAGAAACACCCCATATGTGGTCGTAAACCGCTGTACGGGCACACGGCAGGGCGCAGAAGGAAAGGAATGCCATACGGTTTTTAGAAGGCAGGTTTTGCTGGACTGTTTTTTTGACACCATGTCCCATTTGAAGCCCCCCTGATGCACCCCTAGAGTAGAAACTCCAAAAAAGTGACCCCATTTTTGAAACTACGAGATAGGGTGGCAATATTGTTGGTACTAGTTTAGGGTACATATGATGTTTGGTTGCTCTATATTACACTTTTTGTGAGGCAAGGTAACAAGAAATAGCTGTTTTGGCACCGTTTCTATTTTTTGTTATTTGCAAAATTCATCTGACAGGTTAGATCATGTGATATTTTTATAGACCAGGTTGTCACGAACGCTGCGATACCTAATATGTATATATTTTTTTTATTTATGTAAGTTTTACACAATGATTTCATTTTTGAAGCAAAAAAAAATCATGTTTTAGTGTTTCTATAATCTGAGAGCCATAATTTTTTCAGTTTTTGGGTGATTACCTTGGGTAGGGTATGATTTTTGCGGGATGAGATGACAGTTTTATTGGCACTATTTTGGGGTACGTGTGACTTTTTGATCGCTTGCTATTACACTTTTTGTGATGTAAGGTGACAAAAAATGGTTTATTTAGCACAGTTTTTATTTTAAATTTTTTACGGTGTTCATCTGAGGGGTTAGGTCATGTGATATTTTTATAGAGCCGGTCGAAACGGACGCGGCGATACCTAATATGTATACTTTTTTTTTATTTATGTAAGTTTTACACAATACTATCATTTTTGAAACAAAAAAAATATCATGTTTTAGTGTCTCCATATTCTGAGAGCCATAGTTTTTTCAGTTTTTGGGCGATTATCTTAGGTAGGGTCTCATTTTTTGCGGGATAAGATGATGGTTTGATTAGCACTATTTTGGGGTGCATATGACTTTTTGATCACTTGCGATTACACTTTTTGTGATGTAAGGTGACAAAAAATTGTTTATTTAGCACAGTTTTTTTTTTTTTTTTTTTACGGTGTTCATCTCAGGGGTTAGGTCATGTGATATTTTTATAGAGCCGGTCGATACGGACGCAGCAATACCTAATATGTATACTTTTTATTTATTTATTTATTTAAGTTTTACACAATAACAGCTTTTTTAAAACAAAAAAAATGATGTTTTAGTGTCTCCATATTCTGAGAGCCATAGTTTTTTCAGTTTTTGGGCGATTATCTTAGGTAGGGTCAAATTTTTTGCGGGATGAGGTGACGGTTAGATTGGTACTATTTTGGTGGGCAAACGCATTTTTGATCACTTGCTGTTGTACTTTTTGTGATGTAAGGTGACAAAAAATTGTTTATTTAGCACAGTTTTAATTTTTTATTTTTTTACGGTGTTCATCTGAGGAGTTAGGTCATGTGATATGTTAATAGAGCCGGTCGATACGAACACGGCGATACCTAATAATATGTATACTTTTTTTTCCCCCCTATTTTTAACAATTTTTTTTAGCTTTATTTGGGGAAAATGATGTTTTTGTTTATTTTTACTTGAAACTTTTAATTTTTTGGGGGGAAAACTTTATTTTTTCAACTTTTTTTTCACTTTATTTTTTGTCCCACTTTGGGACTTGAACTTTTGGGGGTCTAATCCCCTTTACAATGCATTCCAATACTTCTGTATTGGAATGCATTGGCTGTATGAGTAATACTGTGTGTATTACTCATACAGCTTCCGGCCTGTGAGATCCAGGGGGCTGGATCTCACAGGCACGTCACAGGAAGGCAGCGGTGATGCCTCAGGAAGGCATCGCGCTGCCTTCCATGCCATCGGGTCCCCCCTACAGCCGCATGGTGACCCGATGGCACCGCCGCCCGCCACATAAGGCAAAACCGCAAACCGCAGGTCTGAATTGACCTGCGGTTTGCGGCGATCGCCGATACGGGGGGGTCACATGACCCCCCCGGCGTTGTGACAGGATGCACGCTGAATGATTTCAGCGGACATCCTATTCCTATTAACCCCCGCCGCGCCGCAAGCTAGTTTTAAAGTTATGACGTACCGGTACGTCATGGGTCCTTAAGGACTCAGGAAATATGCCGTACCGGTACGTCATAAGTCCTTAAGGGGTTAAAAAAAGCTAATTTTCCCGAGTTGAGGGCAGCATTTTAGGGCATAGACTGGGAACAACTATTGTCACATAATAATACACAGGATAAATTAGAGCTTTAAATTTACACTAGATAGTTACACTGCGAAATGTGTTCCTGTGCAAGTGTAAACGGTTAAAATTAAACCACACATGGCTTACAGCTACTGTAAAAAGGGCAATAAATGACAAAAAGGGCATTTAAAAAATATAAATATACAGGTCAGCTGTAGCCTTTGACATTTACAAAAGGATTAATAAAATTTGTAAAAGATAAAATCTGCAAAAATAAAAAATGAATTCCAGATGGCCAAAGAAAACAAAAAAATTCCCAAAATTTAAAAAAAAAAAAAAAAAAATGCTAAAAAAAAAAACAATGTCAGAGCAGGTAGGTCCCCCTACATAATGGAAAATCAGGGTGGTTGCTAAAGATAAGTTTTACCTCTGTATATACAATATAAGAGAAAGGATCTGATTTTGGTGGTGCCAGGGCTGTTAGCCAGTTGAGTATATGACTGGATGTACTAACTGTAGATATGGTCAAAGCTAAGTTTAATAAGGTAAATGGGGCTTCAGGTCCAGATGTATTACACCCAATAATTATTAAAGAACTTGGTTAAGTTATTGCTCTGCGCCTGTTCATAATTTTTATAGATTCTATAAAGAATAATACATTGCCAAGTGATTGTTGAAAGGCAAATGCGGTACCCATATTGAAAAAGACCTCTAGGTCTTCCAAAAGTAATTACAGACCAGTAAACTTAATGTCTGTTGTGGGAAAAATGTTTGAAGGATTCTGCAGGGACTATATACAGTATGTGACTTTTAATAATATCATAAGTGATAATCAGCATGAGTTTACCAAGGACAGAAGTTGTCAGACTAACCTGATTTGTTTTATGAGGAGGTGACTAGAAGCCTGGACAGGAAGGTGGCTGTGGATGTAGTGTTCTTGGATTTTGCAAAGGCGCTCGTTCACGAAAATCTGCCCGAAAATTGAGCAGTGTAAATCCACCTTGAGGCTAGCAGTATAGTGTCACATATGGAACAGGGATGTTATATTGCCACTATACAAAGCTTTGTTGCGACCTCATCTGGAATATGCAGTTCAGTTCTGGGCACCAGTCCACAGAAAGGATGCCCTGGAGTTGGAAAAAGTAAACTTACTCTACCCGATATTCAGATAGATTTTCATTAATAAGCATTCATTCGAAAGCTCGTTAGCGATAATTGGCCTGTTTAAAGGTGCCGCTGATTACCCGAAGCGCTCGTTCATCGAGTAACAGATTGTTGTTGTGGTTACCTAAATTGTCATTTGTGGACAGCAGATCGTGTTGTCTAAACAGCACTCTGCTCACAAACAATGATTCTGTATGCGGAAGAGCAATGGTATTAGCGATTGTTCCTCACCATATTGTGCAGTGCATGTAAATGCTGCCTTCTCCTCCACTGAGGAACACTCCTTACCGACAATTTTCTGCTCCAACAAACAGTGTTAAAGGGGCCTTTAGTTATGAGGAAAGATTAAAAGAATTAAATGTACTATTAGTTTTGAGAAGAGGCATCTACTGGGGGACATGATTAACCCATACAAATATATAAATGAGTCGTACAAAAAATATGGTGAAAAACTGTTCAATGAAAAATACCCTCAAAGGACAAGGGGGCACTGCCTCTGACTGGAGATGAAAAAGTTCAATCTCCAGAGACGACAAGGGTTCTTCACCAGAAGAACTGTGAATCTGTGGAATAGACTACCTCCGGACGTGGTCACAGCAGGAACAGTGGACAGTTTAAAAAAAGGCTTAGATAAATTCTTAAAATTAAATAACATCAAGGGCTCATGTGCACAAACGTATTTTTTGTCCGTGTCCGTTCCGTTTTTTTTACGGCCCATATGTGGAACCATTTACTTTAATGGGACCGCAAAAAACAAACACGGGAATGACGTGTGCATTCCGTGTCTGTATATGCACATTGCTGTTCCGCTAAAAAAATAGAACATGTCCTATTATTGTCCGCATTATTAACAAGGATAGGACTGTTCTATTAGGGGCCGGCCGTTCCGTTATGCAAAATGCAGAATCCACATGGACCGCAAAACAACAACGGTCGCGTGCACGAGCCCTTATGCGTATGAAAATGTGTATAAGTTTAGGTCTTATTTTTCTCTTAGGTCCCATTCACAGTGGATTTTAACGCTGTCAAAATTCACCAAGTACACAGTGGCACAAATGACCGTGGTTTCTATTGAGGTTGTTCACTTTGGATGAGAGCAGACACATGCCACAGCTTCAAGCAGCATCTGTCCGCACACCGTGCCAAGAAGGGACATGCCTGTGAACTGCAGTACTGCTTCCCATTGAGAACAATGGGAGCCAGAAACGATGGAGCCACTGTCAGAAGTCCGTGCCAAAATTCTGCCATGTGAATGGGCACTTTACACCACCAAGGGGTAAAAAAGTAGGCGGCTACACCAAAACTAGCCCTGACACTATTAGTTCCGCCTCAGTGGTCTGATAGGAAGATTGATGTGCTATGGTGCGCTGCACTGGATCATCCAGTGTTAGAACATTATGGGAGAAAAAGTGGCGTTAAAAAGTCTTTTCAAATGCTATTTTAAAAAAAAAATGCAATGGGCAGTGTGGGGATTCGCTCGGTAGTTTGGATAAGCGGGCGCAGTACAGAGGCAAAATACAAGTTCGTGATTCAAACTTCAGTGTTTATTCACACATGATGCCAAAAACAAAACGTCACTTTTGCAGTGTTGGTGTTACTTCACACCCAATGGCAAGTTAATATAACAAAAGTCACCTTGGGGGCAGTTCTGCCTCAGAAAGTTCAAATACAGGCTTTAGACAGCCTGTTCCCCTGACATACGGGTCTCCGCTCTCCAGCCCAGCCCAGCACAGGCCTCAGTTCCCAGCACACAGACCTCCTGAGCTCCACTGTCAGACGGAGGTAATCCTCTCCACCTGGCAGTGCGGGCTGGTTATATGCCTGGCAAAACCCAGGCTGGAACGTCGGGAGTAGTCACCCACCCAGCACTTTGACTACTCCCAGTAAGAGCCGTCCCGGATCAGCTATTACAGTCATGCTAAGTACCAAGGTGTCAAATAGCAACTGCTGCTGACACATAAAAACGGTTCTTACTTCACCGAGGCCAGGAACCTCGGTGACACGTACCTATCATCCACGATGATTCCTTGTACCTTCTTACAGCAGCTTTTATGTTGCCCTCACCACTTTTTAGAAAACTGCAATGTGATACTGTACTAGCAAAGGGAACAAGATTAGACAAATCTCATACACACTTTGGGGTCGAGTTAGACGCGGTCTTAATCTCCCTGTGCTGGTGGCGGATGCGCCAAAGTTTTGTAGAGATGCAGGCCTCTACATAGCTTTGGTGCCGCCTGCCGCGCGACATGGTTTAAATTATGTAAGCTCCCTTGCTGACGTATTTTACGACCATTTTCCATGCCACAAACCGCCCATACCATGTCCCTATTTCCTCCACCTTGGAAATTGGTGTGAGCGTGGAAGTCGCCAAAAAGTGGCGTAAAAACAATCATAAATTACCCCCTTTGCTTGACCTGCTGTGCGGATTTTGAAATCCACTACATGTCAATTATTTGTGCAATACTTTTGTACGGATTTCACCCTTTTTTAATTTAAGGTTGAGATCTGTGGCAAAACTGCATCAAATCCTAATTGAAAACCGTAAGTAACACATCCGGTTTATGGTGCAAAGCCAGAAAGGTACAGAAATCTGCACTAAAAACCCCACAGATTTTGTTCTGAAACCCACACCTGTAATCAGGTACCCTAAAGGTCTTGTCCAAGAATGTATTTTTTTTTGGGGGGGTGTTGGTTGGTAAAATGATAAAAGTACCTAAACTCTCCTTCCCAGGCCCTCAGATCTGGCGCCACTAGTCCTTTCTCTTCTCTGGCCTCCAGACAATGATTTCCCATAGACCAGTAAATCATTGGCCTCAGCAGTCTAGTGCAGTACACCACAGAGGCCAGTGATTGGTTTTAGCAGTGTACTGGATTTGCAGCCCGGGGTGGTGGCCAGCCAAATTACAGACATACATGAACATAATTGCAATGCTTGCTCTGACTTGTAATCCATCTTTCCTAACACTAACTCTCTGTTTTGCAGGTAATGATGTGTAGGGGTTGTTCAATGTCATGTTGGGTGAGTAGTCTCCAGGGTGACAGAAAAGAGGGTTCATTCAGACAACCCATAGTTATAGTTTTGGAGTTTCGGCCCTGACCCTGATGCGCTGGGGACAAGGCTGGCGTGCCCCATTTTTCAAGTACTATTGTGTATGAAGTCTGGATGCTCGGACAGTATGACACTTCTCCGGGGAAATGCCTTGTGGGGCTTCTTTGTGTAGAGAGCTCCCTTTCTATTTCCAATGAATATCAAGCAGCTACAGTGAGCTCTATTTAGGTCCTGACACCAACACACAGGAAAGTTCAGGATTCAAAACCGGCTGTGAGACTTCCCGGTACAATTCCTCATGCGCCTCGATGGCAGCCCTATTCAAAACTACATATAGCCCTGTGAATGAGACAGAAGCCTGCTGAGCTCCAGCTCATCACTACTAATGCCAAAGCTCCTGCTAATCTGCCCCTTCATCATAGGCCAGGGATGCACAACCTTTTTCTGGTCCAAGGGCCGCAATAAAACATAAAGACGCTTTACCATTAGAGAAATTTATGGCACATGATTAGCATATGCCACAAATGTCTGATAGGTGCCAGTTCCACTGTAGCACTACCATCCACATAACTCTTTTCTCTGACCAGGAAAATACATGTCAGCAACCACCAGACACAGACAAGCATGTGTGTGACCAGAAGGTTGGGCGTCGCACAGAAGGGCATCGTGGATCGCACGGTTGTGCGCCTGTGCTTTAGTCTCTTGTACATGACCGTAATTAGGAGACATATGGTCCAGAACCTGAATGTGGACATAATGCATTTCAATGGCTGCTCATTGGAAACAGTCAATAAGCTATTGCTGATGGATTATTTTTACATTAAGAAACCCATAGAAAATAAAAAGTCCCTGCCAGTGTTCTGCCTAGTTGTACTCAATTGTATCTGTTTCTGTGAAAATTGAGTGACAACCCATATCATTGATATTACAGCAGGCTCACATCTAGCACATTGGAGCATGTGGATGGGTGGATACGTAACTTGGTGTATTACCTCGCCGGAGTCTGAAAAAGCTGGCCACGAATTCACAAGCAGTGTACTGGTGTTCATATTGTGTACCACCTTTTGTGGCAGTTTACATTGCTAATCCATGCAGTGTACTTATATTTGAAACTCATAACCTCACTGTCAGGACGGGTAAAGATTTCAATCAGCGTTGAGTTGGATGCCAGGAGATCAAGTGTCTTCATGCAGCGGCCCGGGAGGTAGGCAGTTTGCTGAGGCGCAGCCAAGTTGTATGTGTGGCTTGTTCTCGGAAGTGAAGCTACAAGTGTACTGCCAGAGCAATCCGCGTCCAGAGGGAGGTGTGATGAGACAGCTTGCGGAGCTACATGTTAAAACTCCTTCTCTTTCCCATCACTAGTGAGCAGTGTCCAGTACTGGCCTCTTGAGACTTCTGTGTTCTAAGACATGATAGCAATAACCTCGGCTGTCTACGACCACAGGACCATAGAAGGCACCCGATCGGGGTGGAACTAAACTATATTAAAGGAGTTATCCCATGAATTATGTAAAAAATGAAAACCATACATCATATAGTACATGGCCATCTCCTTCTAACAAAGCTAGAACCAGCCCTGTACCTCACATGGACCCAGAGGTCTCCACATTCATTGATCCAGTTGCTCTGTTAGATTTATTTCAAGCTGGCACCTTAGCGGCCTGAACTTTCTCAGGGTACATCTCCTTTCTACTTTAGCAGGTGGCAGTTCAAGGATGGGACTGAGCATGTGCTTCCGTCTCAGTGAGCAGGACAGAGAAATTAGAAAACAAGCAAACAGGAGGTGGCGCTATACAGACAGAATTCAGTAAATAACTCAGTGGCTATAATACATTTTAAATTACATACAATTTCAAAAGCGTTCAGATCCAGGTGCTGGTCTGAAACATGTAGAATAATTTGTGGGACAACCCCTTTAATACAGAATACTGACATCACAGGAATGACAACGAAACTATAAACAGTCCCCCCCCCCCCCCCCCCCCCCACAAACACACTATTAGGGCTCATGCACACAAACATATTTTTGGTCCGTATCCGATCTGCATTCTTTGTGGGTTGGATGCGGACCCATTCACTACAACCTACAGTACAGACCAAAAGTTTGGACACACCTTCTCATTCAAAGAGTTTTCATTATTTTCATGACTATGAAAATTGTAGAGTCACACTGAAGGCATCAAAACTACGAATTAACACATGTGGAATTATATACATAACAAACAAGTGTGAAACAACTGAAAATATGTCATATTCTAGGTTCTTCAAAGTAGCCACCTTTTGCTTTGATTACTGCTTTGCACACTCTTGGCATTCTCTTGATGAGCTTCAAGAGGTAGTCCCCTGAAATGGTTTTCACTTCACAGGTGTGCCCTGTCAGGTTTAATAAGTGGGATTTCTTGCCTTATAAATGGGGTTGGGACCATCAGTTGCGTTGATGAGAAGTCAGGTGGATACACAGCTGATAGTCCTACTGACTAGACTGTTAGAATTTGTATTATGGCAAGAAAAAAGCAGCTAAGTAAAGAAAAACGAGTGGCCATCATTACTTTAAGAAATGAAGGTCAGTCAGTCAGCTGAAAAATTGGGAAAACTTTGAAAGTAAGGGCTATTTGACCATGAAGGAGAGTGATGGGGTGCTGCGCCAGATGACCTGGCCTCTACAGTCACCGGACCTGAACCCAATTGAGATGGTTTGGGGTGAGCTGGACCGCAGAGTGAAGGCAAAAGGTCCAACAAGTGCTAAGCATCTCTGGGAACTCCTTCAAGACTGTTGGAAGACCATTTCAGGGGACTACCTCTTGAAGCTCATCAAGAGAATGCCAAGAGTGTGCAAAGCAGTAATCAAAGCAAAAGGTGGCTACTTTGAAGAACCTAGAATATGACATATTTTCAGTTGTTTCACACTTGTTTGTTATGTATATAATTCCACGTGTTAATTCATAGTTTTGATGCCTCCATAGTCATGAAAATAAAGAAAACTCTTTGAATGAGAAGGTGTGTCCAAACTTTTGGTCTGTACTGTATGTCCGTTCTGCGGCCACACAAAATGGACAAGGATAGGACAGGTCTATAGAGGGCAGGATGTTCCGCGAAATGCAGAACACACACAGCTAGTATTTGTGTTTTGCGGACTGCAAAAGCGGCAACGGCCATGTGCATGAGCCCTAAATGCTAATTCAAACAATATTCTAGAAGCGTTCCAGCTTACCATAGTTGCATCCATACATTTTGAGCCTTTTTATTTTGGACAGTTAGGTTTTATGACAATCTAACCCAGAGCTTTTTCTCCTGGGTAGACAGGAGGTCAGTCTCCTCTGTTACTTTGGCCCCTTTCAGACAAGCGAGTTCCACACATTGGACTTGCAGCGTGAGTATATGGCAGCTCCCGTCCTGACCTCCCAGCACTTCCAGGGTTGCACAGCATTATGCTATGTAACCCTTACAGTTCTGGAATGTATTGCATAACAGTGACAGAATGCTGTCACTGTTATCCAATACATTCCAGAACTGTAAGGGTTACATAGCACCATAAATCAATATGATGTTATGCGACCCCGGCAGGGCTGGAAGTTCAGGACGGGAGCTGTTGCAAACTCACACTGCGAGTCCGATGTGTGGAACTCGCTTGTCTGAAAGGGGCCTTTCTTTGAATTTCAGGATTATGTCTATCTACCAAACCCCTCCTGCATGGAGTGCCGCTGAAGGTATCATTTCTGTCTCAGAAGAGCACTGATATAACAGATGATTCCTACAATTATTATCTGCCATCCTAAACTCCCCTGATTCCCACTGCCTGTCTATACTGTGTGCAGAATACCTGGTGTATTATAATCAGATGTAGCTTCACGTTGCTTCCCTGCACTTTCAGGCCACCTGCACACGTTGCGGAATACGTGCAGTTTTTCCACTTGGATTTCTGTGCGGAAAAAACCTCAGCGCATTACGGTACCAGCAAAGTGTATGAGATTACACTAATCTCATGTACGCTCTGCAGATTTTTTTCTGTGTTCAAATTGACCTGCATTGCGGTTTTCAAATTTAGAGGATAACTGTCATATTTTTTATTTTTTTTTGCTAAAGTGTAGGCAAGTGATAGGTAACAATTTTGCAATAGACTTTATTTAGCCAAAATGTTTATTTTTGGTAGAGAACTGGGGCTGAAATGGCCCTTAGCAGCACTCTTCAAAAAAGCATTGCTAAGGGCCATCCGTCTCCGATTAGACAAGGGGAGACGGGCTGTGCTTCTGCCTCGTGCTTCCCTGGGAGACAGAAGGCTGGGTACAGGAGTCTTAGGAGTTAAAATTACATTTATATTCCCCCTTTCTATGCAATCTAATGCTCCGTTACATTCGCTGACCTGCGATAATAATAATAATAATATAAATGTAATTTTAACTCCTAAGACTCCTGTGCCCAGCCTTCTGTCTCCCAGGGAAGCACGAGGCAGAAGCACAGCCCGTCTCCCCTTGTCTAACCAGAGACGGATGGCCCTTAGCAACGCTCTTTTGAAGAGTGATGCTAAGGGCCATTTCAGCCCCAGTTTTCTACCAAAAATAAACGTTTTGGCTAAATAAAGTCTATTGCAAAATTGTTACCTATCACTTGCCCTACACTTTAGCAAAAAAAATATGACAGTTATCCTTTAATGGCATGTCAATTATGTTTGCAGTTTTAGCTGCGAATTTCACACATTTCAATGGAAGGGTAAAATCTGCAGCAAAACCTCATCAAATCCACACCAAAATTGCTAGACATTGTGGATATGGTGCAGAAATTTGTGCGTTCACCTGCACCCGTGTGCAGATTGCCTTAGGGTACCTGCACACCTTGCAAAATACACACACTTTTTCCGCGCAGATAAACTGCAGCATATTACAGTACCAGCAAAATGTCATGTACACTATGCGGATGTTATCTGTGCAGAAATTGACCTGCCGAGCGGATTTAGAAATCCACAGCATGTCTATTATGTTTGTGGTTTTAGCTGCAGATTTCACTCTTTTGGGTGAGATGAGCTACAAAACCATATCAACAAATGTATTATTTTTTGTTGTGAAATGGATGCAGAAACGCACAAAAATCTGCATGGAAATTCATGTGATATTTTGTACCTTTAACCACTTCCCATCTGGGCCATTTGCCCCCTTCCTGACCAGGCCAAATTTTGCAAAACTGACATATCTCACTTTATGTGGTAATAACTTTGGAACGCCTTTATTTATCCAAGTCATTCAGAGATTGTTTTCTCGTGACACATTGTACTTCATGATAATCATAAATTTGAGTCAAAATATTTCACCTTTATTTATGAAAAAATCCCAAATTTACCCAAAAATTTGAAAAATTCGCAATTTTCTAAATTTCAATTTCTCTGCTTTTAAAACAGAAAGTGATACCTCATAAAATATTTATTATTTAACATTCCCCATATGTCTACTTTATGTTGGCATCATTTTGGAAATGTCATTTTATTTTTTTAGGACGTTAGAAGGCTTAGAAGTTTAGAAGCAATTCTTCAAATTTATAAGAAAATTGCCAAAACCCACTTTAGGCTACTTTCACACTTGCGGCAGAGAGATCCGGCAAGCAGTTCCGTCGCCGGAACTGCCTGCCGGATCAGGCAAAATGTATGCTAACTGATGGCATTAGTAAGACTGATCAGGATCCTGATCAGTCTTAAAAATGCCTGATCAGTCGAAAAAATGCATTGAAATGCCGGATCCGTCTTTCCGGTGGCATCCGGCAAAAACGGATCCGGCATTTCTTTTTTCACCTTTTTTTCAGTCTGCGCATGCGCATACCGGAAGGACGGATCCGGCATTCCGGTATTCTGAATGCCGGATCCGGCACTAATACATTCCTATGGGAAAAAATGCCTGATCAGGCATTCAGGCAAGTCTTCAGTTTTTTTAGCCGGAGATAAAACCGTAGCATGCTACGGTTTTCTCTTTTGCCTGATCAGTCAAAACGACTGAACTGAAGACATCCTGATGCAAACTGAACGGATTACTCTCCATTCAGAATGCATGGGGACATACCTGATCAGTTATTTTCCGGTATAGAGCCCCTGTGACGGAACTCTATGCCGGAAAAGAACAACGCAAGTGTGAAAGTAGCCTTATAAGGACCAGTTCAGGTCTGAAGTCACTTTGTGGGGCCTACATAGTAGATACCCCCATAAATGACCCCATTGTAGAAACTACACCCCTCAAGGTATTCAAAACCGATTTTACAAACTTTGTTAACCCTTTAGGCGTTCCACAAGAATTAAAGGAAAATGGAGATCAAATTTTTAAATTTCACTTTTTTGGCAGAATTTCCATTTTAATCAATTTTTTTCTTTAACACATCGATGGTTAACAGCCAAACAAAACTCAATATTTATTACCCAGATTCTGCGGTTTACAGAAACACCCCACATGTGGTCATAAACTGCTGTATGGGCACACGGCAGGGCGCAGAAGAAAAGGAACTCCACATGGTTTTTAGATGCCATGTCCCATTTGAAGCCCCCTGATGCACCCTTACAGTAGAAACTCCCAAGAAGTGACCCCATTTTGGAAACTAGGGGATAAGGTGCCAGTTTTATTAGTACTATTTTTGGGTACATATGATTTTTTGATCATTCATTATAACACTTTATGGGCAAGGTGACCAAAAAATTGGTTGTTTTAGCACAGTTTCTATTTATTTATTTTTACAGCGTTCACCTGAGGGGTTCAGTCAAGTGACATTTTTATAGAGCAGATCGTTACTAACGTGGCGATACCTAATATGTATACTTTTTCTCATTTATTAAAGTTTTACACAATAATAGCATTTTTGAAACAAAAAAATTATGTTTTAATGTGTCCATGTTCTGAGAACTATAGTTTTTTTTATTTTTTGAGAGATTTTCTTATGTAGGGGCTCATTTTTTGCGGGATGAGGTGACGGTTTTATTGGTACTATTTTGTGGGACACACGCGTTTTTGATCACTTGGTGTTGCACCTTTTGTGATGCAAGGTGACAAAAATTGCTTGTTTTGACACAGTTTTATTTTATTTTTTTACGGTGTTCACCCGAGGGGTTAGGTCATGTGATATTTTTATAGAGCTGGTTTTTACGGACGCGGCAATACCTAATATAAGTTAGCGGAAAATGATTATTTTTTATTTCTCTTACAAAGTCTCATATTCCACTAACTTGTGACAAAAAATAAAATTTACATGATCGCCATACCCCTCACGAAATACCTTGGGTTGTCTTCTTTTCAAAATGGGGTCACTTATGGAGTATTTATACTGCCCTGGTATTTTAGGGGCCCTAAAGCGTGAGAAGTAGTTTGGAATCCAAATGCGTAAAAAATGCCCTGTGAAATCCTAAAGGTACTCATTGGAATTTGGGCCCCTTTGTGCACTTAGGCTGCAAAAAAGTGTCACACATGTGGTATCGCCGTACTCAGGAAAAGTAGGGCAATGTGTTTTGGGGTGTATTTTTACATATACCCATGCTGGGTGAGAGAAATATCTCTGTAAATGACAACTTTTCCCATTTTTTTTATACAAAGTTGTCAATTTACAGAGATATTTCTCTCACCCAGCATGGGTATATGTAAAAAGACACCCCAAAACACATTGCCCTACTTCTCCTGAGTAAGACAATACCACATGTGTGACACTTTTTCGCAGCCAAGATGCACAAAGGGGCCGAAAGTCCAACGAGTACCTTTTAGGAGGGCATTTTTAGGCATTTGGATTCCAGACTTCTTCTCACGCTCTAGGGCCCCTAAAATGCCAGGGCAGTATAAATACCCCACATGTGACCCCATTCTGGAAAGAAGACACCCCAAGGTATTCCGTGAGGGGCACGGCGAGTTCATAGAAGATTATTATTTTTGGCACAAGTTAGCGGAAATAGATTTTTTATTTTTTTTTCTCACAAAGTCTCCCTTTCCGCTAACTTGTGACAAAAAGTTCAATATTTCATGGACTCAATATGCCCCTCAGTGAATACCTTGGGGTGTCTTCTTTCCAAAATGGGGTCACTTGTGGGGTGTTTGTACTGCCCTGGCATTTGAGGGTCTCCGCAATCATTACATGTATGGCCAGCATTAGGAGTTTCTGCTATTCTCCTTAGGCCTCATGCACACGACCGTTGTTTGGGTCCGCATCCGAGCCGCCGTTTTGGCGGCTCGGATGCCGACCCATTTATTTTAATGGGGCCGCAAAAGATGCGGACAGCACTCCGTGTGCTGTCCGCATCCGTGGCTCCGTTCAGCGGCCCCGCTAAAAAAATATAACATGTCCTATTCTTGTCTGCGCTTTGCGGACAAGAATTGGCATTTATATTGCCAGTGCCCGTTCCGTTCCGCAAATTGCGGAAGTCAACACGGGCGCCTTCCGTTTTTTGCGCATCCGCGGTTTGCGGACCGCAAAAAATGGCACGGTCGTGTGCATGAGGCCTTATATTGAGCATACGGGTAATGAGATTTTTTTTTTCCGTTCAGCCTCTGGGCTGAAAGAAAAAATGAACGGCACAGATTTCTTCTTTCGCATCGATCAATGTGGATGAAAAAATCTCTGACAAAAAATGTGCAAAAAAAAAAAAAGCTGCGATCACTAATAAAGATCCAAAAAGCTCAAAAGTGATCTTTATAGCGCCGCAGCGATTTTACGGTGTTTTTGCAGTGATCAGAAAAAAAACATTTCTGTCACTGCGGTGGCACAGACTGAACGCAAGTGTGCGCACAAGTTCAGGCCTGATCGGGAGAACACTGCATTTTTTGTAGAGCCTAAGGTGACCATAATGTACTGATATAGATCTGATTGCGATCAGTCTTGATCACTTACAGATACTATATAGTACTAGTGCTGATTAGCGACAGCGATGACACTAATCAGCGACTAATCAGTGACTGCGATGCGGTGGGTGCTAACTACCTAACAAGTGGCTAACTAACTGGCGGTGATAAGGGACCCTTAGGCCCCATTCACACGTCCGCAATTCTGTTCCGCATTTTGCGGAACGGAATTGCAGACCCATTCATTTCTATGGGGACAGACTTTGTCCCGCTCGGATCCAGAATTGCGGATCTGCACTTTCGTTCCGCAAAAATATAGAACATGTCCTATTCTTGTCCGCAATTGCGGACAAGAAAAGGCATTTTCTATATAGTTCTGGCAATGTGCGGATCCGCAAAATGCGGAAAGCACATTGCCGGTGTCCGTGTTTTGCGGATCCGCAAAACAAATACGGACGTCTGAATGGAGCCTTACAGGGGGGTGATCAGGGAGTCTATATTGGGTGATCAGGGGTTAATAAGTGACAGGGGGGGTGTAGTGTAGTGATTGGTGCTACTTACAGAGCTGCCTGTGTCCTCTGGTGGTCGATCCAAGCAAAAGGGACCACCAGAGGACCAGGTAGCAAGTATATCAGACGCTGTTAACAAAACAGCGTCTAATATACCTTTCTGGGGTTAAAAAAATCGCATCTACAGCCTGCCAGCGAATGATCGCCGCTGGCAGGCTGTAGATCAACTTGTTTACCTTGCGATCCTGTGAACACGCGCTCCTGTGTGTGTGCGTTCACAGGAAATCTCGGCTCACGCGAGATGGCGCGCCGATGCGTCAAGGAGGAATAACCCGGCCGCCCGCAGGACGCATCCCTGCGTTAGGCGGTCGGGAGGTGGTTAAAGGATAACTGTCGTATTTTTTTTTGAGTATTGGATTGTGGTGATTAATATCTCCTTGGTGGCCCTATTTCAACTTTTCACTGTGTATTCAATTACCCCTTAATTCCAAATTTTTGTTTCCTGTACTGCCTACTTTTACCTGTGCTTAAAATAGGGTTGCTAGGCATGGTCCGCCTATCTGATAGGTATCTTGATAGACGGAGCACGCAGCGTGCAGGCTCACATTACTGATAGCCAGGGACTGTAAGTAAATGATTAAAGCCAGGTCCTCCCCAGCAGCTGATAACAGTGCCTGGGCTGTGTGCACTTCTCCCTGTCCCTGCGCTTGGCAGACGCTCCCTCACTCAGCAGAGCTGGAGAATGCAGAGTTGAATCAGCGCAGACCAGGGAAGGGAGATCTGCCATCTGCTCAGTTTATAAATAAAAGCAACATGTGGTAAGAGGACCCCTTTGTGCTGCAGGAGATTTTAGGGGGGAGGGCTCTGGTTACTGACACTTTTGAGGGGCTATTGTTACTGGCTAGTGAGGGCAGGCAGGATTAGCCTCAGGGTGAGGGCAGTGGCGGCCATCTTAACTGAATAGTGACACGACACAACACCCATTCTGGGAATATATATTTTTGATACATTTTTGATGAATATGACCACCAAAATATGAAATTGCACAGAGAATACACTATATATTGATGCTTTTTGTGGTGCTATCCATTCAGAAACACTGTTAGACCCCACAATTGACAATTATACAAAAAACGCATGCAAAACGCAGTTCACACTGATGCGGTTTTGATGCGTTTTATCTCAAAATGATGTTCTGACCTTGCAGTCTTCATCCAGAACTGCTTTTTAAGTGTTTTTATACTGTACTATTTGTTGGGATGTTATATTTATTATTTTATGTAATTTAAGTATGTTTTAACATGAGTTATCAGCAATCAAAATCCACCCCACATATTGAGACAAGCACAAACGAACACAATTGTGGGTGTGACAACACCATTTAAAAAGAGTGAGAATCCACTCACTCGGTGGCCACTGAGGAAGGGGTGTAGACCCTGAAACGCGTCTGGTATCACGGAGTGAGCGTGGATTCAGAAAGAAGAGAAAGGAACAAAAAGCCAGAAGTTCCAAATATAAGAGATATATCTTCACCATATCTCTATTACGGAGCTACAGCCGGAGTCACAGTCGCATACCAGTGACGTCAGCTAAGCGCCAGCCCGGAACCCTAAGCTACCAGGTCACGTGGGAGGCCACGCTCGGCCACCTGGGGAATCAACGCTGCGGCCAGGCAGCAGGAAGGCGGGGTAAGACCGGGACACTACAAGCGGCGTGATATAGTAAGTAATCAAAGATTAGCTCCAGTATCTACTATATGTACGCACCTCTGTACATCTACAATACCGGACACTGGTATCTAATTGTTTCATTGGAATCAGCTACACTGCTCTAATAATATTGGCACCATTTTCTATTGGGACATTTGGTCATAGTACCATTACCACCGAGTCTCATTGGGACATTTATGCACGAAAGTGCTGACACTATACCTATTACTAATAGGACGGCTACAGGACTGTCACATATGGTTTCATGCTACTAGCGTGTCACGCATTGTAGTATTGCTGCATGTCATATATCATATGGAATTTGTCATATACGTGTAGTACCGCTTGTCATGCACTATAAGATTGCTGCATTATCATATGTAATTTTATGATTGTATTATATATTTTTAGGGGTTTGTTTTTAGAGTAATAAAATACTATGCTATCATCCATCTAGTGGTTCCCTTTTGAGTGTGCCCCCTCATTTTTCGTACACTGAATAGTGAGATTGCAGTTTTATGCAGACTGGTTGCTAAGGGCTGAATCTTATTAAATATGGGGTAAATCAGTGTAATAGTAACTGATTCTGGAATATCATGTTATTAGTAACTACATATATGAAAATTGAAATTAGGGTCTAAATGTGACAGTTATCCTTTAAAGAGTTTGTCACCACACTTTTCACTATTAAACAGGCTGATATTAGACATGTGCAAATGTCACCTGAATTTAAAGGGGTATTCCCATCACAGTGATCACTGTTAAATCTGTTAATGATTTGACATTGATAATTTTTGTAAATACATTTAATTACCCAATTCCCACCCTTTTTGAGAAAATAAGTCCCCTCTTACCTGATTGTTGTCTTTCGTCTCCCCTGGTTACGGCCACCTCTCCTGTCGAATCCCGTCGGGCCGCACTTGCGCAGAAGACTGGAAGTGAACCAGGAAGTGAACGTCGCGCTCAACGAAGCCAAGTATGAAAAGTGAAGATGGGAATACCCCCTGCTATTCCTTTTTCCCCCCGATTTTGTGCAATTATAACTTTTATTATATGCTAATTAGCCTCTAGGAGCAGGGGGAAGGGGGCGTTGCACCCGTTCAATATTCCGCGCAGGCGTAGTGAGGGAAGGACGCTCGCCAGCTGCTGGCTTCCTCACTGCACTTGCGCCGAATACATCGCAGTGAGGAAGCCGGCAAGCGTTCTTCCTTCACTGAGCCGAATACTGAACAGGACAGCGCAAGATTTCCCCGGCAGACAGGCCCGGCAGGAGGAGACCAACGTTGGCCTGGCCCTGTCAATAGAGTAAAAGGGAGTGGAAAGAGGTGGGTGAATGGAGCCTCTAGGAGCAGGTGCAACGCCCCCCCCCCCCCCCCCAGAGGCTAATTAGCATATAATAAAAGTTATAATTGCACAAAACGGAGGCACACTGAAAAAAAAGAATAGCAGAGTTAAATTCAGGCGACATTTACACATGTCTAATATCAGCCTGTTTAATTGTGAAAAGTGTGGTGACAGAAACCCTTTAAGTGCTGATCGGGAGACAGGAAAGCCAATTGTAGGGCTCATGCAGACGGCCGTTCCGTGCATTGGGGGGGCCGCAATTTGCAGTCTCCAATGCACAGGCATTATCCTTGTGGCTGCCACAGAGGGATGAAGACCCATTCAACTTGAATGGGTCCGTGATCCGTCCGCACCGCAAAAAAATAGAACACCTCCATTTCACATCGCACCTTCTGGATTGCGGAATGGGTCTGCATCCGTGATGTGGTGCACAAACGCCCGGTGCCCGTATATTACGGACCTGCTGTTTGCGGGCTGCAATACGGTAATGGCCGTCTGCATGAGCCCTCAGGCTGAGTTCAAATTATTGTTATTTTTCCATTTTTCAGATCCATCAGAAGAACAGAAAAATAAAGAAAAAAGTGATCCTGTAAAAAGCCAGCCAGAGGCATAATGGGTAATGTAACCTCCATGTCAGAGGGTAAAAAAAAGAGCTAAGATGGCAGACAACCCAAAAATGGCACATCAAATAAACCAAACTGGAGGATAATATGTGAAGTCAGTTTTCCTCTGCCGCAACAGCCTGTCGGATGGTTGTAACGCTGGTGTGAAACTAGCCTGAGCCCAAAAGTCACAAAGCCCTATTCTGCTACTTTTTTCAAACCAGAATTCCGAAGTGCTGGGCTTGATAAATATTCCCACTGTGCCTAAAAGTAGACTAGGCTGCACTATATTGGCAGTGTTCTTCATTGTCTGCGATTTGTCCTTTTCTATTCAGCTGTTAAAATTCGGTTTCTGACAAAGCTAGGCGACTTGTAAACAGCAAGTATTCGGGGATAAGAGCAGAGGAGGGGTAGTGGCAGATTTATTGGCCACCTAGCTTTCCTACAGTCGTGAACTGCAAATCTGACTGTGTTGTATTGCTGCATAACGGAGCAGATCACTCAAGAGTGAAAGCTGGGTGACTACCAATGGTGCCCATCATAGACGTGGTCATTCAGCTTTTTTGAACCAGATTGAGAGAAAAGTAAAGAATCTCTGACTTTCTTGCGTGATATTTTTTCTGTAATGGTTATCATCCCTCGTCGGGTCAGCAGCCTCAGGTCCTCCGGATCTTCATTGGACACAGAAAATGATGAATTATCCACAAAGAAGCAGTAGCCACAATCAGAAAACATTAATAATAATATATTTTAATGAAAAATCTTCGCATCATCATCATCAGGTTTCTATCCAAAGACACTCAAAACTAACATTATCTTTTTCTCTTTAATTTGACCTAAGACGGTGCCGGGCGAGAACCGAAGCTTTCATACACCAATTTTTTTTTTCTCCTTTTATTTTTGATTAAACAACCAGGCAGAATGTAGCCGACACATCGTCCTTGTGGATCCCACAAGCTTGGATTCCATGTAGCTATACAGAGTATATACATTACACAAGAGGGGCGGAGCCAAGTGCACAATCCCACCCCCCACACCAATTTATCCTACAGGATAAATGACAGATGAGGGGATGAGAGGGAACTTCCAAGACTCTTCTCCTCCAAGTCTCCTCCTCTGGTTATCATATGCTGCATTTTTCTGACTAGAAGATTTCTACTGAATGTTGGTGCATTAAATGAACATGTTTCTCTTTATTTATAATGAGAAAAATGGAGAAACTACATTTTTCTACATTCGGTATCTACAACACAGATACACTAGGTGGGATCTGAATCCATTAAAGGGAGTCTTTCACCTAAAATCACCATTCTAGAACACTAACATCAGGATCTCCATTACATTCCCCATATTAGAATGCTACCTTCCATATTGCTGTCCATCGCCTATTTTCTCAGAAAAATGCTTTTATTCAATATGTTAATTAGCTTCTATAGGTCCCCAGGGGCGGCGTTCATGTGGCCGGTGCCTAGGCCCCTCGGTGCTTTTCACACAAAACCCCTCCCCTTTCACCCCTCTGGCCCGCCCTAGGTTCTTCTGATTACATCCTCCTCTTAGTGAGAAATCCAGCTCCGTTCAACAGATTCGCCGCGCCTGCGCGCTTCATTGCCCATTATGGGCAGAGGCACAAGGCTGGCTAGATCGGGATGTACGGGCCGGCGCGCTCTTGTAGCATTCTAATATGGGGAATGTAATGGAGATCCTGATGTTAGTGTTCTATAACACTATTAGTCTTAGGTGAAAGACTCCCTTTAACTCGGGGCAGCACTTTTTCTGCCCAACCCCTTCCCTAGTGTCCTCCCAGTCAGTGCAGACTGGGAATTCCCACAAAACAGCATATTTAGAGGGTATCGAAAACAAGGAGGTGACATGGGTCCTTACAAATCATTGCATGATTAATGAGGGGGATTGTCATCCCTCATCTGCCAGCAAAGTGCGCTTCAACCCAGAAAAGGTTGTGCGAGATAAAGGACCTGCGGATGTTGACCCCTCTAAGCAATGGCAGCTACAAGATGATCTTATATTCCTGGCCATCTGTACCCCCTAAACCAGTGACCTGCAACCTCAGTATGCTTTACATCCACAGGCTGCCTGGGGATGTTGGTAGTTCTAGTTTTACAAGAGCTGGAAAGCCAATGGTTGCAGACCACTGATGTACACTATTCTCCAGAGGGAACACTTGTGGTAGCTCCTACAACTAGATTTATTTTAGTGGGTGCATATGATATTATCACCTCCCCAATAATAACTGATCTCATAGATGCCCTCATTTGACAAGGAGCATTACTTATTGAGGGATGGCCCTTTAACACAAGACAGACTTAATAATGACACGTGAATGCTTTCCTCCAGGGGCCACAATTGCTTCTCCCACTTTAGAGAAGGGGCGGGATTTTGGCATTTGGCTCCACCCCCTCTCAGACATTGGGAAACATCAAAAGCGTACAGCTACAGGCTCAAAAAACAGATCAGAAAAGAAAAAAAGGACAACAAAATTAACAACCGTGACCTTCACACTGAATACAAGAACTGTAGAAATAATTGTAACATTTCCAAAACGGCACTTGTTTTCCAAAAATGGGCACAAAAATAGATATTGTCGCCACCAAGAACAATGGGGTACTATAAAAATGTTAAAAGCCAGATACAAGTATATAAAATGTGTCAATTCTCTTTAAACATTGTATATATTTAAAACAAAAAGAAAGCAATCCTCGCCAACAGGTTAATATACATGCTAGGTGTAAGATACGTTCAGGGAAGGGGACCCTACAACTGAATTGTGTACGTCATATATTAGGACAGATCATCAAGTAGAATGGAATTTCCAATGTCCAGAAAGCAGGGGCATGGTCAGAGCGCACCCCAGTGTTGCGTCTCAGCACCCGACCCCTTACCCCAGGGTGCTGTACGCAAACAGCTTTAAGACAGAATACAGGTTCTTAGGGTTAGAGGGCAGCAGACCGGTAAACGGATGTGGTGGAGGATTGTGCTGAGTGGATGACGGTGCCAGGACTCGCAATCAGTCATATATATGTATTATATAGCCTACGGTAGAGCAGTGATTGGCAGTACAATAGAGGACCCTGCACAGTCAGAAAATACCACTCAAAAGGGGGCTGCCCAGGACTGTTATAAGTCAATCTATATCACCAAAGGGAGGATATATCCCCATAACCATCCTCGTCCCCTGCTGACATCCGGAGACTGCACCGCGGTCATGTCCAGACATTGTCACTGTGCAACATCTGGGTGTCAGGGTAGGGAGGTGGGTGTTGATATACATCAGATTAGGGGACCTCCATTCTCTTCTACCATATTCTATCATGATCACTGACTGACTGTGCCATACCATCAGACCGCTTTGTGTCCCAGGCCCCTGTAATGCTGGTTACACCCATCCTGATAATGCTATACCTTAGGTACCAGGCGCCTAATAAAGAGGGGAATCCATGATCACATATTTAACACTGAGCGGGAACCGTTATATGTGACCTCTATACTGGACTTGGGTCATTGCTGGATCTCAGGATCAGGGACAGTTAAGGTCTGGGGCTGATACCAAACCTGCTGATTTAGGGGGAGGTGGGTATAAGCAGATAACCATTTCCTGCTGGGAGTTGCGCTTAAAGGAAGGGGGGATGGGGATTGTGCGATCATACATGTTGTGCTGTTTAATTTGGCGGTCTTCGTCGCAAGGAAAACTAGTGAATAAACGTAGCCCCTATCATCAGAGATGCTGCACTGTCACTTGATCATCACCCCAAGACAGACCCTGAAGGAAACTCTCCCCAATGTGCAATTTGTAAGTGAAGGACATCTGTCCACTGTTTGCTTATAGCTACAGCGCCATACTAGGCTGAAAACATCTGCCTTGATTTCTCACTATTGATTTGGGCATGCTAGGAGTTGCAGTTCCCCACAGCTGCAGACCACTGCACTAAAGTCCGTGTAGATGATATCTGAATTAGTGGCGGCCAGCCACTTTTTGCTGCTAATCCAGTGGCCGATAGCTACGGTGATTTGCTGCTCAGTGTAACAGGCATCATTCCCTTACAGGAGCTCTACATCATAGTACCTTCCATGTGAAAGTGCTTCCATATAGTACCGGTAGACTGTGCACACACCATTCACAGAGTTTTACCTGCATGAAAGTGGCATCACGGTAAAATTACTAGATTAAAATACTGCTGCGATGTGCAGCAGGTCAGAAAGCATGACACTCAGGCCTTTCACATTCATGTTAAAACAGATCCGGCAGGCTGTTCCGTGTGAGGGGCAGCCGGATGAAAACGGCTGCATGCAGCGGTATTAGTCCAGCCGCCCCTCGGCATATTTGCTGGATTGCGGTCGGATCTCCGTCGTTCCTCATTATGGTAAATGGGGCCGGACGGAACCTCGGTAGCGCCCAATATTCACAGATCCGGCAGGCGGTTCACAGCCGGACAGCCTGCCGGATCAGTTTTAACACAAACACGAAACTTGCCTAAGTCTCACAGACTCTAGAAGTCTATGATGTGACTCACCCTGTGACATGGTTTTCTGTAGCATCTGTTACGTTTTATGTGTGGTGTGGTCTGAGCGGTACATAGCTGTACGCAACAGTCACACTTCCTGGTAAAGGTGGGGACTACAGCAATGGACTAACCTTCCGAGAACTGCTTCAAATGAAAACCAATCACGGTTTTAATGATGAGGTTCTGCCGACTGAAGCCAATGAGAATAATCCACAACAATAATCGAACATTCAACCGTGAATCAATGCAGCCAGTGACCCGTGCACATCCCCTCAGGAGGCCGACAGGCAGAGTTCTTACAGTGTAGTTACCGCTTGATTACAACATCCTCTGTAAAGAAACGACTGTCTCTAAAAAACTGGAAAGCGGCAAAACCCACAGCTACAGCTATAATGGGCCGCACCCAACCATGTGAACTAGGACAATTTGCACAAACCCCACACGCTGTTTATTGGCATCATGACTAGGTGTTGCAGGATCTCAGGGGTGTACCTGTCTGCCAAATCCTCCCATCCACTGACATGTTAGGCTACTTTCACACTGGCGGTTTGGCTTTCCATTTGTGAGATCCATTCAGGGCTCTCACAAGCGGTCTGAAACGTATCAGTTTTGTCCTAATGCATTCTGAATGGAAAAGGATCCGCTCAGAATGCATCAGTTTGCCTCCGTTCCATTTCCATTCCGCTTTGGAGAAGGACACCAAAACGCTGCCTGCAGCGTTTTGGTGTCCGTCTAATGAAACTGAGCCAAACGGATCCGTCCCCATTGACTTTATTATGACACAACAGAAAACCAATCCGTCCTCCACTGACTTTCCATGGTGTTCAAGACGGATCAGTCTTGGCTATGTGGATAATACAAACGGATCCGTTCTGAACGGATGCAGACGGTTGTATTATCTGAACGGATCCGTCTGTGCAGATCCATGACGGATCCGCACCAAACGCCAGTGTGAAAGTAGCCTTACTTATAATAGTAGAAATCAATCCACAAACACTTGAACCCCTGCCAGCAAAAGAGACGAAAACCAGGATGGGAAGGAGCCGACTCCACAGTCACTGAATGCAGTAAACCATGCCACTAACCCATGGCCCCAACACTAATATAGATGGGTCCTGGTCTCTCATCCATAAACCATAACAATTAGAGATGAATGACTTCCCCCCTCCCTCTGACTCCACAGGACTCAATGGGAGGATTTATTGGTCTATTATCAGCTACCAAGTGACAATTACCACAAGGCTTCAACCCTGGTGTAACATCTAGGAACTGGTGAACAGACTGTGCCCTACATAGTGGAGTGCTCTCAGATGGACAGACCAGGTCTCCGATCCAGTTTCCACCCCGTCTCCCAATGCTCTGTGCACCGTTATGAGCAAAAACTAAATTGGCAGCCTGGTCCCTGCGGACATTTACACAGCATTTTGCCCGAGAAGTCGTCCTCCATACGACAGGCCCTGATCTTACACTTTAAAAAAGTAGCTGGTATCTGCTGGTGGCTTTCCCTGAGCAGAAATTCCTTATTCTTTCCTCACTCACTGTCATCGTATGCAATGTGCCAAAGGCTGCCTCCAGCCGATGACAACAAAGGCTGTGCCGGCCAATACTACGGGTCTTATGATTTCCATGTGGAGCAGAAAAGCCCTAAAGCTGGGATTTCCGCTCCGGTAAGGCTTAAAATAAAAATAAAACACATAATGATAATAGAGTAAACACCTATAAAGTAGTAAAGTTACAAGTTCCAGGTATAATAAAAAGGTTAGTAAATAAAGAGCAAACTGGGTCATATCGTTACCTATAGCAACAGCAGCCGAACTATCAAATATTAACCAATCAAAACTTAGCTTAGTGCAGGTCGTCTATACCTTGTGCTTACCGACTTCAGCTGAACCGTAGGATTAGGTCGGTCAGCCTAAACGTCTTTACAGCTCTTACAGAGGTGATGGATCAGGAGATGATCTGTACAATTTACGTTGCTGGTGAACACATTTGGTCAAAGAATTTCTAAAATGAACACAAAGGTTAAGCTTGGACAATGGAGATAAATTGTCTGTACCAGTGCAGCGACGTCCCACCGAGACAATACAGGTCACTCCTCACATCAAAAAAAGAGAATCAAACACTCCAATCATAGAACACAATTACATTAAAAATTTCAAGCTTCCTATGATGAAGAGAAAGTTCTGTAGTTCTCAGGAACAGTGAATTCCTGCTGCACGCACCTCCGGTGACTGTCCTGCGGGCCTGTTTCTATGATCAGACCACCACGTGGCACCAGGGGTGGGGGAGGAGTTACTGGCAGTCGCATCATCCTGCACCACTGGCTCAATGGTGACATGTGTGATAGTGTCGTAAAAGGACATCAACCAGCAACGTGCAGGGTGTAATCCAGGTAAGGGCACACAGACATAAACAAATGCAAAGGCTCCTCCTGTTAGAGGACAAGCAGCGGATTCCAGGTTTCTGCCTGCCGTGGAAGCAGATGCCCTCCCTGCATTGTCCTTTGGGGGCCTCATTTACTTTCATCAGAAAAGGAAATGTAAAGAGAACTAGAACTGACCAAACACAGGCATTTCCCCAAAAAAAGAATAAAAGATAAAAAAAAAAATGAAGAAATGTGCATTGGCTGAAGTCCGGGTGCAGGGCGGCTGCTTCTAGGTATCAACTATTCCACAGCAATGGAAGCCACCTCTGTTTTAGGGGTGTCATCTCGGCTGGTTTCTTCCAAGGGGGTAGCCTTTGCAGGCTCGGTCACTTCCTCTTCATCTCCCTCTTTCTCTGCAAGGCCGCTCAAGGAGCCCAGTGGGAATGTGCTCTCACAGTTCTGAGTGGAGGAGACCTGGGAGATGACAGGCATTTGGACAGAGGAGTTGCTTTCAAAGCCGTGTTCTGCCAGCTCATACTGCCCAAGAGCCTCTTCCTGCTCCTGACTCAGGTAATCCGGGACTAGGAAATCGCTGGGGAGAAAAAGACAGACAATCTTACCATGGAAACTAACAGGAGCATGGGCCCATACCCAACAACAGACAGAGGAGGGGGGTCAAATGTCACAGTTTAGTGGCAGGAGGAAAGCAGAGCCAAGATTTGTGTGAAGCCACTGAAATGCGACATGTGAATCCATCCTGACCTGTATATTCCTCAGCCCCTAGGTAATATTTACAGATCTGGAAATGGGAAATTGCTGCTCTTCACTCATGTCAGGGTCAGCGAGAGTAGTGGCTTCTGACAACCACATCCTCCGATGAGTAGACAGTAAGGGTGGGAGGCTGTGCAGGAAAATACAAGATTAAGGCCTCCTGCACACGAACATGTGCGCCCCGTGGCCGTGCTGCGGCCCGCAAAATGCGGGTCGCAATGCACGAACACCGTCCGTGGGGCAGCCGCAGAGGATCGCGGACCCATTCACTTTAATGGGTCCGCGATCCAGCCGTTCCGAAAAAAGATAGGACATGATCTATCTTTTTGTGGAACGGAAGTACAGGACGAAACCCCACGGAAGCACTCTGTAGTGCTTCCTTCCATTCCGTTCTTCCGTTCCGCATCTCCGGATTTGCGGAATGCACACGGAACGGTGCCTGTGTATTGCGGGTCCGCAAATGCGGTCCGCAATACGGCAACGGGACACTGCGGTCGTGTGCAGGAGGCCTAAAGGTCTCTTCACGCGGGCTGACGATCGGGTTAATTATCGGGAAGAAGCATTCCTAGGAACACTCGCTCACGATAATTGCAAAGCTGTCGTTGATCATTGAATGTGGGCACTAAAATCGTCATTTCTGGAAGATCATTCTTTATAAACAATGAGTCTGTATGGGGAAGAGAGATTGCAGTAGTATGGTGATACCAGCAGAGAAGACTGCTGCATGTAAATGCAGCTCACACCTCCATACACAATCAGGCAATTATTTGGAACGACCGGTTCATCCTGATAATTGCCTGCACAATCGGCACGTGTAATGGGGCCTTAACTTCTGACATCTGATCATTTATCTATAACCCTTTCTGCCAAGTTCCACAGCAAAGAGAAGAAAGGAAGCCAACATCTCAAGGAGGCACAAAGCAAGAAACGAGGTGGACTCATGAAGAGAAAGAATTGTGAAAATCAGGCAGAAATGTGCATTGACACCTGAAAATCACAAAGAATGACTGACAGTGGTAATGACCTAGGATTAAATGAGAATAGCCAGAAGAAACTGATAAGTAAACCTACAGTGAACAAGAAAAATCGGAGATGATTTCTGTCTTTTCCTTCTGTGCTGACATCTGATGGCTTGACGTTACAGCCCAAAATCCGAGGTTGCACTACTGAGATTTTGAATACATCGCTACCTACGTAGAAATAAATGTCACACAGGATGTAGATGTAAATGGGGAATGCTGACTTGTATCTAGTCAAGGTCACTAAGACATTAAATTCAGTAGGGGACTGGTTATCGTCAGATTCTCTCAGATGTGCAGCCTCAGGCTTTGGACCTAAGACTTCAAGTAATAAGATCTCAGCACAGACGGAAGAAATTAAAGAGGACCTTTGATCGGTCCAAACATTGTAAGATAACTATCAGGCTGTGTAGAGCGGTGCCCCGGGATCTTACTGCACTTACTATTATTCCGGGGTGCCGCTCCGTTCTCCTGGTATTTTCGCTGACTTGGTTATACTGGGAGGAGTCTGCCCTGTTTCTCCCTGGGCGTCTCCTTCTCCCAGGCTGTAGCGCTGGCCAATCGCAGCGCAGAGCTCACAGCCTGGGAGTTTTTTTTCTCCCTGGCTGTGAGCTCTGCGCTGTGATTGGACAGTGCTACAGCCTGGGAGAAGGAGACGCCCAGGGAGAAACAGGGCAGACTCCTCCCAGTATAACCAAGTCAGCGAAAATACCGGGGGACATAGCGGGAGAACGGAGCGGCGCCCCGGAATAATAGTAAGTGCTGTGAGATCCCGGGGCGCCGCTCTACACAGCCTGATAATCTTCTTACAATGTTTGGACCGATGACCGGTCCTGTTTAAAGCAACCCTCTGGTTCCACTAAAAATATTCACCTTAACTTGGGAATGAACAAAACACATATATGATGACCTGCTTTTCATCTTTTTAGCTGCAGATCTGCCAATCCACAGGCTCCTCATTTGACACCAAAAACTTCTCAGACTATCCAAGACATTCACGGCTTGTCTAGGCCTGTTCTTGGATTGGCTAGAACTGTTCACATGAGCAGTGCTGGCCAATCCAGAGGCAGCAGGAAGTGTCTTGGACTACAAGATGCAAAGTATGCATCAGGCAGTCTGAGAAATGGTGCGGCTATCTTGGATGGCAAAAGTGGAGCCTGGGGATTGAAGGATCTGCAGCTAAAAAGAAGGAAAGGAGCACACCATGTACATGTTCTGCTCATTCCCCAGTTAGGCCTCATGCACACGACCGTTGTGTGCATCCGTGTCCGTTCCGTCATTTTTCACAGTTTAGCGGAGGTCCCATTCATTTCAATGGAGCTGTGAAAAAAACCTGATAGTCCTCCGTTTTTCTCCGCGTCCGTGATTCCAGTCCACTTAAAAAAATATAACCTGTCCTATTCTTGTCAGTGGAAAACGGAGGACGGACCCATTCAAGTCAATGGGTCCGTCAAAAAAAACGGATGCACAACTGGTATGTCATCAGTGTCCGTTTTTTTTCTACAACACCATGGTGCAATAAAATTCCACTTTTCATTAACCTTCCTTTTTCCCCCCTGTCAGACAAGGAAGGACACAAGGAAACACAACTGAAGCAAAATCGGACACGGACCACTGAAGCCAAATCACTGACAGTGAAAAAACACTGTCGTGTGCATGAGGCCTAACCATGACTCTTCTCAAGTAGATTTGACTCTTTTTAGGGCCTGGGCTGCAATAATTATGATGCTGGTTCTCCGCAACCACATACTTTTAACTCATAAATGACACACTTCTTAAATCAGCATTTCTGTCACTATTTTATATTGTCCTCAGTGAGGGCAGTATAAAATAGTATGACAGGTTCCCTTTAAGGCACATTTTTTTTCTTGAACTGAAGGGTTGCTTTAAAAAAAAAAAAAAAAAAAAAAAAAAAAACATTTTTAACATTCAGTAAAGGAAGTCTTATAGATTCCTTCTAGTTGTTCTCCTTTAATTACAAAGGTCAAACTAGCCCCCTCGCCCAGACAAAGTGACAGTGATGATAAAATGCAGAGGAACAGTAATCCATGTTAATGAATGGTCATACATTTACTGCCTGCACTTATCTGACACCATCCAGTGTCACTACACATCTTATAGAGGAGTGTTGTCAGAGATCCTCGTGGAAGGAGTGGCTCTGACAACTGCTGGTCTTTTAAAGGAGTCGTTCACCTTGGCGACTTCTGCTTCCACAGTAACCCTGGCTAGCATCCTAGGATAAAACACTCATGCCCTCCCCTGTGTCTGTGAGGGCAAATTAAGCTACAGGATCCTCAAAAGGACCTGGAATCTCACTTAGAGGTGAAGCATTTAAAGTGTAAATGTAAAATATTAAGAAATGAGGTAAAGCAAAGAATCAGCAAAATATGAAAATATTTAAATGAAATCAGACAAGCAAGCGTCTGGCGGAGCCCAAGGACATACCAAACTCCAAGCTAATGAGCTGTAGCATTCTGTAAAGAAGATGCTCTACTGAAAGTGACAAAAGTCTAGAGCACTGACCCATTGTTTTTTTGGAATCGTTAAGCCTGTATTACACCAGGCGATTGTCAGGCTGATCATCGCTAACAATTGCATGTAGGAATCGCTCGTTAGCGATGATCTGGCAGTGTAATACTGCCGCCGATTACCCGATGTACGAACAAACGCTCGATCATCGGGCAATCGGATTCTTTCAGCAGGTTTAATAATCATTGCTTTGGCAGATCGTGGTGTCTAATCAAGTTCTGCTGCCGACAAACAATGATTCAGTATAGGGACAAGCAATGGCATTAGCGATCCGATACCACGGAGGAGACTGATGTGGTCTCTTCCGCTGACGAGCAGGCGATTGCCGGGAAGGAACCGTTCCTCATCCCATAGAGTTATACAGACCTTAGACTCCCCCAATGCTGTTGTCAGACATGTTAGAATGTACATTTAGGAAGATACAAGTGATGACTGAACCCTGACCCTGATGAAAGAACAGGACGGAGGAATGTCCTCTGCTCACCTTACCACCCCCCTCCATAGCAACGCTGGGTGATCTGCTAGTAAATCTCCCCCTAAATGGAGCCAGTTCTAACAAGTTTATACACACAATCTTACAATCCACCGAGGGAAAAACAAGGTCCCACATCCCATTGGTTTTGCCAGCAAATAACTCGGCCTGAGAGCTTCTGAGAATTTGGATGTGTGACATACAGCAGAAGAAAAGATTTCTGGTAGTAAAACCGTTGCGGAGGACAGAGCGTCTCTCGGCAGGAGGAAAGCAGGTCCACACATTATATTGTGGGAAGAAATTCACAGAACTAGACTGAACGATAGAGACACTGATCCACGTGGACATCTTCATGTGTATTCTAAGGATTCAGAGTGTGTGTGAGAGGGTGGCCACGACTCAACTGGTCATTACTACAACCATTTGCTCCAAATTTGCACTAATAATGCTGAGCAGTGATGACCAGCGAACACATGCGGGCTGCCATCTTGACTCACAAGTCCGGCGATGCACAGGTAAGCCCTTACCTGTGCCGCGAGCCGATCTGAAACAAATGCAGTCAGTTCCAAGAACAGCCGCCGGGGGCCTTCATCTCTGAACTGCCTGCTCCCGGTGACCGCATTTGTTTCAGACCGGCTCGCGGCACAGGTAAGGGCTTACCTGTGCATCGCCGGACTTGTGAGTCAAGATGGCAGCCCGCATGTGTTCGCTGGTCATCACTGATGCTGAGCACCCACCAAAGCATGACTAGGCTGTGGGCTCAAAATAATGCACACACTAAATATACATGTGGAGCCCCTGCTAACCAATCCAACCCTTCACATGTGACATGAGGGTTAAACTTTCTAGCCTTCCTGCTCCTTTGAGTCAAAGGATGGGTAGATGCCAACGGGTCAGTCTATTAAGTGCTGCCAGCTAACCTGAAGAGCATCCAGTCCATTGTGGGTTTTAGAGTTTACTAAAGGAATTCTGCTAGGTTTTCAAGTTATCACCCTAACCACAGGATAGAGGATAACTAACAGATTGGTGGAGGTTCGAGTGCTGGGACCCCCACCAATCTCAAGAATGGGGAGCCCATTCTCCCATCCTGTTGGAGCAGCAGGTCAAGCAGGCGCCCTGCCACTCCATCCATTCTCTATAATGTGGAGCAGCAGGTTCTTATGAGCAATTTGAAGGCTAATCATAAAATACCCCTGGTGCTGTGATTCCTCATACATAAATATATTTTAACTCTTCTGTATAAATGAGAAACTTCCCAGGAATGAATCAGGCACATTAATTTCAGTATTAGCAAATTCTCTCTTCAGGAATCTATAATAATTAATCAAATTGGAACATTTTGTATGTGACTGATCCCTGAAGAGGTGGACAGGGTCAATAATACCCAAGTTTACTCCTCACCCATCCCCGAGACTGGAGCGCTACTAACGGTAGGCCGGCTCACATAGAGATCTACTATCCGCTGCTGCTGGATGTGGAGAAGCTGCTGTGTGGAGGAATATTCGGTTATTTATGCTGGTGTCTGCTGGCTTCTTGCTGTGCACCTCACCTGCTCTGGAAGTAGTTTGCTAGCTCTGACGCTTCGTGGTTCAGGCTCCTCAGGTGCACGATTAAATTTCCAGAGTTGGTAAACATGGCGCCGCATGTTTTGCACTCGTATATCCGAGGCTTGCGGATAATGTGCCGGGAAACCCGCATGTGGTGTTTGTATTCCCCGAAGGAAGTGAATGTGGCACTACATATCTGGCACCGGAAACAGCGTTTACCTTCGTGTTTCAGCCGATGCATCTTTAAGGAGTAAGCCCGAGTGAATTTTTTCCCACAGCGATCACACTGAAATGGTTTAATTCCTAGGATAGAGAGAAGGAGGCGATCAACACGACTCTAGAATAAATAGACACTTTACAGCTGATGGGTCTACTGCTCTCGGTTAGCCGCTTTCCCATCACTGATAATCTGTATTGTAATATATCTCACTTAATAATAACATCTTAGTTAATATTCTGTGCCATTTTCTATATTCCATAGGGTATGCTGTCCTCGCAGAGGTCCTATCCATAAAATGGCTGCTGATGGAGGATCATGTGACCAGGCAAATCACTACGTTTCCTCAGCAGCCATCCTAGAGAGAGGACCTCTAGGCAAACAGCACAGAAGATTTACCTAACATGGCACAGATATCAACAAAAGCTATATTAGTACAGTAGGTGTTTGTGATATTGTGCTTTTAGCACGACAGCGTCGCGCTGATACTCGGCGACATGGTGCCGAGATCTCGCACTCACTGGAATAGTGACAGCACATCCCAGCAAGCGCGTCATAGAAGCGACGGGAGATCCGACTTGGATTCCCGCCAATTCTACACGTGTGCGGCGTTTGTTATGAATCCTGAGGGGGAAGTCCCCGCCGGATTTTAAATAAAAATCCGGCATGGGTCCCCACCTCAGGAGCATACCGGGCCCTTAGGTCTGTTATGGGTTGTAAGGAGAGCCCCCCCTACGCCGAAAAAAACGGCGTAGGGGGTCCCCCTACAATCCATACCAGACCCGTATCCAAAGCACGCTACCCGGCCAGCCAGGAAGGGAGTGGGGACGAGCGAGCGCCCCCCCCCCCTCCTGAGCCGTACCAGGCTGCATGCCCTCAACATGGGGGGGTTGGGTGCTCTGGGGCAGGGGGCGCACTGCGGCCCCCCCACCTCAGAGCACCCTGTCCCCATGTTGATGAGGACAGGGCCCCTTCCCGACAACCCTGGCCGTTGGTTGTCGGGGTATGCGGGCGGGAGGCTTATCGGAATTTGGGAGCCCCCTTTAATAAGGGGGCCCCCAGATACCGGCCCCCCACCCTAAGTGAATGAGTATGGGGTACATCGTACCCCTACCCATTCACCTGCAAGAAAAGTGGTAAAAACACAAATAAACCACACAGTGTATTAAAATATTTTATTTTTCTGCTCCGGAGGCCGCCCCCTGTCTTCTTTATTAGCTCTTTTACCAGGGGGGGCTCTTCTTCTTCCGCTATCCCGACGGGTCTTCTCCGCTATCCGGGGGGTCTTCTCAACTCTCCGGGGTTCTCCTTCTGTCTTCGCCGCTCTCCGTTGTTGACTCGGCGCACCCCGGTTCTTCGTCTCGCGAGATCTCGGATTTTAAATAAAAATTTAGCGAGACGAAGAACCGGGGTGCGCCGAGTCAACAACGGAGAGCGGCGAAGACAGAAGGAGAACCCCGGTTCTTCGTCTCGCTAAATTTTTATTTAAAATCCGAGATCTCGCGAGACGAAGAACCGGGGTGGGCCGAGTCAACAACGGAGAGCGGCGAAGACAGAAGGAGAACCCCGGAGAGTTGAGAAGACCCCCCGGATAGCGGAGAAGACCCGTCGGGATAGCGGAAGAAGAAGAGCCCCCCCTGGTAAAAGAGCTAATAAAGAAGACAGGGGGCGGCCTCCGCAGCAGAAAAATAAAATATTTTAATACACTGTGTGGTTTATTTGTGTTTTTACCACTTTTCTTGCAGGTGAATGGGTAGGGGTACGATGTACCCCATACTCATTCACTTAGGGTGGGGGGCCGGTATCTGGGGGCCCCCTTATTAAAGGGGGCTCCCAGATTCCGATAAGCCTCCCACCCGCATACCCCGACAACCAACGGCCAGGGTTGTCGGGAAGGGGCCCTGTCCTCATCAACATGGGGACAGGGTGCTCTGAGGTGGGGGGGCCGCAGTGCGCCCCCTGCCCCAGAGCACCCAACCCCCCCATGTTGAGGGCATGCAGCCTGGTACGGCTCAGGAGGGGGGGGGGGGGGGCGCTCGCTCGTCCCCACTCCCTTCCTGGCTGGCCGGGTAGCGTGCTTTGGATACGGGTCTGGTATGGATTGTAGGGGGACCCCCTACGCCGTTTTTTTCGGCGTAGGGGGGGCTCTCCTTACAACCCATAACAGACCTAAGGGCCCGGTATGCTCCTGAGGGGGGGACCCATGCCGGATTTTTATTTAAAATCCGGCGGGGACTTCCCCCTCAGAATTCATAACAAACGCCGCACACGTGTAGAATTGGCGGGAATCCAAGTCGGATCTCCCGTCGCTTCTATGACGGCTCTGTCTCCATCGCGGCAAGCCAGCTCGGCGCTGGCTCCCGCGATGGGGCTCGTAGGTGCTCAATCTCGCCGAGAAAGAGAGCGAGATTGACACAAAATCGGGTTCACCTACTGTAGGGGCCATCTAAGTAATCTTACATACACATTGGTCAACGGTAGCCAGAAAATGGCCAACCCCTTTAAGCTGAGTATACCTATAATGTCCTTCTGGTGAAATGAGTTCTGACTTCCTACCTAGCACTGGTGTGTGAGTACTGGCCACATCAATCACTATACCATAGGTGAAATGGTGCTAAACACGTCTTACTTATTGCTCTACATCATTCTACATCCATGTAAATGCAGGTGAGCCATGTCCCAGCTCCTTAGGGCCAGATTCAGGATATTATTGGTGTTGGGAGTCTGCTTGTGGTCAGACTGTGCAGTGATGTGGAATTGGACATGACAGCTGCACAATCGCAGTCAGCGCCTACGCACTCCGAGTGACTAGCGATCAGGTGATCACCAATAGGACCGGTCAATTGTTGATGTCACCGGGAGGATGATCCACCTTGATGATGTAATCATTATATACTATATATATATATATATATATATATATATATATATATATATATATATATATACATATACACACACACACACATACACCATTGGATGTTTATGTATGCTTGAAAAATCTATGTCAGCCGAAATGCCGCACTTGCTTTTGCAGAATCCCGGGGCTCTTTTGCTACTTGGCCTACCTCATCTGTGTCTGTGGCCAGATGAACAAGTAAAGAAGAGATCTGTACAGAGATGGGAACTTTACAATGATATAATGAAGATGGTGACAGACACACAGCACTTCGTCAGCGTCTGCAAACTAACCAGAATGTATGAGCATGTGCTGCTTCAGGTTCTGGATCCTGGTGAAGCGCACTCCGCAGGTTGGGCACTGGAAAGGTCTGTCGGGGCCATTGGGACTTGGCCGCTCTGTGCTGCTTGTGGAAGGAGTCAGGTACAGCTGGTAGGGATACTGGACATTCTCCAGTCTAATGAAGAAAACAAGAGCATCAGACTCACAGATATGGACCGGAGGTTAGTGTAAGAATAATATAACTGATGGTAGACAAGTTCTGTCAGGATAATTAGGGTCTCTTTACTGGTCTGTTATGGACTCCAGGGGTTAAAGTCACCAACTGATTGAACTTTACATCCTCCTCTTACTCTATATGCTACTGTAACCATATTATTTAGGAGCCACTTACCTGTCATCATCATCTGCATGGACATTGCTGCTGGCCGTCCCCTGAAGTGTGGGTAGACCCTCCCCGACGCCCTCATCGATGGAGCCTGGATAACAATAGGCACAGAAGACTGGTTATGATCAATCCAATCAGGAACCAGACATAACACAAGAGGCACATCACTCACCCATCACATGTATTTACGCTTACTGGGGTCCCCGCCGTTATCCCTTTCTACATAGGAGGGGAAACAAATGCGGCAAATCATCCATCAAACAACAATAATAAAGGGTATCCCCATCTTAGGAAGTGAGGGGTCCAACAACTGGGACCCAAATGGTAAAAGTTCCTCTGAACATACAAGCTGTGCTGCTGCCCCTTTAGGGCTCATGCACACAAACTTATTTTTCTTCCATTTCCGTTACAGTTTTTTTACAGGTCCATATGCAGAAACATTCATTTCAATGGGGCTTGGAAAAAAAACAACTTAAATGACTCTTTCTGTTTTGCGGACAAGGACAGGCATTGTTACAATGGATCCGACAGATGTCACACAGATGACGTTTATTCGTGGATCCGTTTTTTTGCAAACCGCAAAATACATACGGTTGTGTGCATGAGCCCTTGGACTGAGGATCATGGGGGTCCCAGCAGTCAGACCTTCATTGTTCAGGATGTGATGACATATTGTGGTGACATCACTAGTGACATTCTAGTGAGAAAACCTATTAAAAGAATCCAGACTTAGGGCTTGTTCACACGACCATGTGCTGCCCGTGCTGTGGACCGCAAATTGACCGTGCGCACAGACCGTCCGTTCAGTTCTTTTTGCGGTGCGGAGGCACGGAACGGAACCTACGAAAGCACTCCGTAGGGTTCCGTGGTTCAGTTCCGTACCTTCGGGCCCATTCAAGTGAATGGGTCCGCATACCTGATGCGGAATGCACACGGCGTGTATTGCGGACCTGCCGTATGCGGGCCGCAATACGGCAACGGTTGTGTGAACAAGCCCTTAATCCTGAGCAGTACTGAGCTAGCAGCGGGCAGAACCTCCAGCGAGGCTGGAGCTGCGTACCCAGCTGTCAGGTGACAGTCGTAGTTCACAGCAATAACGCTGAGCGCGGTGAGACATGAGACGCTCATGTGACTACCACACAAGATGGATACAGCGCAGCGTTACTCCTGTGGATTTTGTACGCAGCCCCATCCTCAGGCTACAAAGACCTCCGGGCAGCAATGATGCAGTTGGTGGTTTCTTTTGAGCTGCACACAAAATGAATGTACGGTAGTACAAAAACGGAGGGAAAACTGAGACAGGAAAAAAGGTGCCCCCTGTTGTGTAAAGCCATGCGTCGTGATATCACCACTGATTTACTAGTGGAAAACTTACAGGAGCCATGTCCTAGTGATGAGGAAAGTGGAAAATACGCAGTCACTTCAGTGAAACGTACAAAGGTCGACAGGAAAGAAATAACTCCTTGCTTGGCAAAATTTGTGGAACATTCCTTAACAATGGGACGCTATGATGGCAGCACCCCTCCCCCGGCTGACGGCGAGCCTTTCAACCTCCAAAAAGCTGCAATTAGCAGCAAACTGAACTTTACAAGGGACGGATCATAAGGCTCATGTGGAACACCCTGAACCCGACTCTGTGGGGGGAGGGGGGCTCTGAGGTACACAGGAGGTACAAAGGAGGTACATTCTGAGGTACACAGGAGGTACACCCTGAGGTACACAGGAGGTACACCCTGAGATACACAGGAGGTACACCCTGAGATACACAGGAGGTACACCCTGAGATACACAGGAGGTACACCCTGAGGTACACAGGAGGTACACCCTGAGGTACACAGGAGGTACACCCTGAGGTACACAGGAGGTACACCCTGAGGTACACAGGAGGTACACCCTGAGGTACACCCTGAGATACACAGGAGGTACACCCTGAGATACACAGGAGGTACACCCTGAGATACACAGGAGGTACACCCTGAGGTACACAGGAGGTACACCCTGAGGTACACAGGAGGTACACCCTGAGGTACACAGGAGGTACACCCTGAGGTACACAGGAGGTACACCCTGAGGTACACAGGAGGTACACTCTGAGGTACACAGGAGGTACACCCTGAGGTACACAGGAGGTACACAGGAGGTACACCCTGAGGTACACTCTGAGGTACACAGGAGGTACACAGGAGGTACACCCTGAGGTACACAGGAGGTACATTCTGAGGTACACAGGAGGTACATTCTGAGGTACACAGGAGCTTGCTGTGTTTGTATCCTGAAACCAGGCAGCCAACAAGATGGAAGCTCCCGTTTGGTCTATGTGCCACAAGTACAGTAAAAAAAAATCAATTCTGGATTATCAGACAGTTATCGAATACTATGGAAAATACAGGACTGAACACCTCAGGGAAGCTACAACCCGCCATCACATTCTTTTTCAAACGGAGGAGCCCCAAATCCATATCATTCTGCAATTTCATGTTTTGGAAGAATCAGGAGTATGAGAATTTGTGACAATGAAACGCACAGACGGAGAGACACTGAAGCAAACACTGCTTATATATGAAAGCAATGTTAGCAGATCGCCACCCAGTCATCCAACCTGAAATACTTTGTGCTGCTGAGACCTCCCAGACGGTAAACAACAGACTGTTCAGACAGGGATAAGTAGAGGACACAGGCAGGACAGGTGTGGGGACGCACAGGATATCTGCATACATTTTGAATGGGGGTTGTGTTTGCAGCATTACTCCCAGACAAACAGTGCTCTGAGCAGGTGTAATGACGGTTGGAGTAGTAGTCCAAGCAGAAGAAAATCAGCATCTGTTCACAAGTGTGCTATTAAATTCAGATGTAGGAATGACAGGTTTTACTGAATCAGCTCCTCCTGCCGGCAGATTGTGGTGACAGGTCCTCTTTACATGAGAGCTGATCAATTTGGGCATCCATGGCTGGCACTGGCCCAAGTAAGAGGACCCTGAAGGTGGCCATTACACATTAGTCTAAAGTTGATCAAAATGGACGATTTTAAACAAAACATTCATCTTTGCGAATAAAGGCGCATCGGAGGAGCAGTCGATCGTCAAGACGGAAGCATTCCTTCCAGTCAGCTGCTCGTTAACGTGAAGTATTGTATTTAGATGCAGCGATCTCCTCCACAGTATGAGGACGAGGGGTCGCTATTACTTGTCCTCAGAGAATCATTGCTCCTAGGCTGCATAGTGCAGTTTAGACCGCACGATCTGATGATTGAGGTGTCTGCACCTACGATCATTACACCCGAGGAACGAGTGTCTCACCTGTTCATCGGACGATCTGCTGCACCTTTAGATAAGCAGATTATCAGGAACGAGTGTTCGCAGGAACGTTCATTTTCGATAATCTGCCTGAATATTGGGCCATGTAAATCCAGCCGCAAATTGCGGTCCACAATGCACGGCCACCGACCGTGGGGCAGCCACATGCGGATCCCATTCACTTGAAAGGGTCCGCGATACGTGTCTGTTCCGCAAAAATATAGAGCAAGTTCTATCTTTTTGCGGTGCGGAGGCACGGAACGAAACCCACAAAAGCACTCCGTAGTGCTTCTATAGGGTTCAGTTCCCTGGTTCCGTTCAGCACCACATCTCCGGATTTTCGGACTGATTTAAGTGAATGGGTCCACATCGTAATGCGGAATGCACACGGCCGCTGCCCTGTGTATTGCGGACCTGTTGTATGCGGGCCACAATACGGCAACGGCCGTGTGAACAAGCCCTTAGAGTGTTCCCAGAAAGATCTTTTATCCATCTTCCGATTTCATTGAACATGTACAGGCAGTTTGATCAATTGTAATGGCCAGTATGGATAAAATGTGTATGTCCGCGTCTGTGAAATGATTGTTTACCAGATGTTTGTTAGTTCAACTGTCAACCAACATCAAAAAGTATATAACTCTCTACCAGAGTGAGCCACTGTGATAAAGCCGGTTTTTAGGCCTCATGCACACAGCCGGCTGTGTGCACCACGCATTACGGATGCGGACCCATTCACTTGAATGGGTCTGCAATTCTGGAGATGCGGAACGGAGTCACGGAACACCGGAAGCACTACGGAGTGCTTCCGTGGTGTTTCTTTCCGTTGTTCCGCACCGCAAATAAATATGACATGGGTCCGGCCCGCTGCACGGATGTTGCCCGCGCAATTGCGGTCCCCAATGCACAGAGCGGCTGTACAACGGCCGTGTGCATGCAGCCTTAGACTGTAAAGGCTTAAAGAGGACCTTTCATGGGTCCAGACATTCTAAACTAAGTATCAGAATACGTAGGGGATAGTGCAGGGATCTAACTGCATTTACTATTTTTCCTGGGCGCCGCTCCGTTCGCCCGCTGTGGACCCGATGTATTCTCCCGCCTGGTATGCCAATTTTAGCATCGGAGCAATGAGGAGGAGACTGAGTCTTTCTCCGTGGGCGTCTCCTTTTCCCTGGCTGTAGCGCTGTCCAATCACAGAAGGCGAGTTATTTTCTCTCCCTGGCTGTAACGCTCTCCGCTGCGATTGGACAGCGCTACAGCCAGGGAGAAGGAGACGCCCATGGAGAAAGACTCAGTCTCCTCCTCATTGCTCTGATGCTAACATTGGCATACCAAGCGGGAGAATACATCGGGGGCCACAGCAGGCGAATGGAGCGGCGCTCAGGAAAAATAGTAAGTGCAGTTAGATCCCTGCACTATCCCCTACGTATCCTGATACTTAGTTTAGAATGTCTGGACCCATGAAAGGTCCTCTTTAAGGCCCCTTTCAGACGAGCGAGTGTCACTCTCCTGACTCGCAGTGCAGCACCCGTCCTGAACTTCCAGCACTGCCGGGGCCGCATAGCATTATATAGATTTATGATGCTATGTAACCCTTACAGTTCTGGAATGTACTGGATAACATTGAGAGCATTACGTCAGTTTTATACAATACACTCCAGACCTCTAAGGTTTACATAGCATCATTCATAGGAACGCTTAGTAGAGATGGGACGGGGGATTCGTCGAATCCACGAATCCCGACGTAATTTACCTGATACGAATCCCGGTGGGAGGGACTGGGAGAAGGAGCTGGGGGCCGGTGCGTTCACTGTGCTCCGGCCCCTCAGCTTCAGTACAGTTATAAAATGTGTAATTCTGATTAATAATGATTCATGCTGCCCCCTCTGTCTGTAGTATAACATTCAATATATATATCCTACTCACATGGATACTGATATCGTAAAGCAGGCGGCACAGGCACGTGACGTCAGTCACTCTGCCGCTCGTCTGCCCGGCCGGCCTGCATTACGATATCAGTAGCCATGTGAGTAGGATATATTGAATGTTATACTACAGACAGAGGGGGCAGCATGAATCATTATTAATTGAATTACACATTTTATAACTGTACTGGAGCGGCAATGGGGGGTCTGTGGATGACACTGTTATGGGGTGTGGGGGTCTGTGGATGGCACTGTTATGGGGTGGGGGGGTCTGTGGATGGCACTGTTATGGGGTGGGGGGGGTCTGTGGATGGCACTGTTATGGGGTGGGGGGGGTCTGTGGATGGCACTGTTATGGGGTGGGGGGGTCTGTGGATGGCACTGTTATGGGGTGGGGGGGGTCTGTGGATGGCACTGTTATGGGGTGGGGGGGGGGGTCTGTGGGTGGCACTGTTATGGGGTGGGGGGGGGGTCTGTGGATGGCACTGTTATGGGGTGGGGTCTGTGGATGGCACTGTTATGGGATGGGGGATCTGTGGATGCCAGGAGGAGAGGTGAGAGGCACTATGATACTACTGGCACATTGGGGGGAGGGAGGCATTATGATACTGGCACATTATGGGGGGAGATGGCACTATAATACTGGCACATTGGGGGGGAGATGGCACTATGATACCGGCACATGGGGGGGAGGAGAGAGGCACTCCGCACTTTATACTGGCACATGATTAGGGGGGCATCTATGGGGACACTTACTGGCACATTATTGGGTGGCACTGTGGGGCCACTTCTTATTGGCACATTATTGGGGGGCACTATGGGGGCATCTACTGAGGCCACAAAGAAGGGGTATTTTATATGGGGGGCTCTGTGTCGTACTAGTATTATCAGGGGTATTATCTGTTTCTGCAGTATAGTATTGGGAAGCACAGCGGCACAGTATTGGGGGTGTTAGGATGATTTGTCCAGAAGATGGGAGGATGATGGAAAAGTAGTAAACTAAGATTTTTTTTTTGTCAAACTGCAGAGACGAAAAATGGCTGAAAAATGGTGGTCTGGTCTGAAGGTCTGAAAGGAGAAGATGAGGAAAGAGAACATCTACATAAAAGGAGACGTCACTGGATGTAAGAGGTATGGGGCTGTATTACCCTGTATGTTCTGTAGTGATAGGAGCAGGGGTCATCGCGGTCATATAGGGTGCGACCGTGACTGGGAGGTCGAGGTTCAGACAAACTGACGCGGTCTGACTTTGTTTCTTACACCGTTCACACAATTATGTACAGGATTCGAGATTCGAAAGATTCAATATATTCGAGAACCTTTTCGGATTCGAAAAAAATTGGATTCGTCCCACCTCTACTTATTAGCAATAATCTGCAAGTGTAAAGGTGCTGCCGAAACGCTCGCTCATCAGGTAATAGGATAGTTTGTGCAGACACCTAGATCATTGTTTGCCGGCAGCAGATCATGCCATCTAAACAGCCTCTGCTGCCGGCAAACATTGATTCAGTATGGGGATGAGCAATGGCATACTGTGGAGGAGATCGCTGCATGTACTAGCAGCGGTCTCCTCCAATAAAATGAGCAGGTGACTGCCAGAAATAAAGCTTCCTTCCCGACAATCGTCTGCTCAACTGAGCCGTATAAAGGGGCTTTAGGTTTACACAGTAAATCTGCCCCATTGTGTGTAATATATGGAGATTAGCAAATATGACAGTGACAATGTATAAAATAAACAGATTATATTGTGAGTGTATTGGGTCAAGGATAATGGGAGTGATGTGTTATATGAGTGTGATAGGGAGATTAGATTGTGAGCTCCTGTGTGCCGAGAAGACGTTTGATATGTAATGAACGCTCCCCGACAAACCTCCAGACACAACAACTGACGGCAGGAAAATGAATCGGGAAGGGTGCTCACCTATGGAAGACGATTGTGGGCTTATCAGCAGATCCTCCTGCACCTGCTCACTCCCCGGTACGGTCTGCTGGTCACTCATTGAGCTCTGGGAGGCACTGACTGGCTGGGACACCTCTTCATGAACCTCCTCATCGCTGAGCCTTTCTACCTTGACTCGGACATCGTCTTCCATTACCAGAGGTGAGCTGACCTTAGTGCTCTCACAAGGCACATACTCCGTTACCCTCCGAGCAACTTCTGAAGGCCCGGGTAGTTCTAATGTTCTGGACTCTATCTGCTTCACCTTGTCTGGCTGCATCCTTCGGTCAATGCCAAAGGGGAAAGTCCATGGGAAGGCGTGGGATGAATCCACAGGCTGACCCCTTGCCTCGGTGTAAGAAGGTGTGGGGTTGAGCACTTGTGGGGAGCTGGTTTGTGTGCTGCATTTCAACGGGCTCTCAGGTGACATGACAATGTAGCTTTTACGTTTGCGCCTGGACTCTCGACAGATGGGAATGGTCCTCTCTACCACACTGCACTCAGATGACACTGGGGAGAGGCTGCCGTCTCGGAAGTTGCTGCCTGCATTCTCCTGTCCTGTATCGAGCACCTTCTCCTGTTGTGTGTTCCATAAAATGCTGGATTTCATAAATTCTGAGCAGGTGCTGGCCACGCTGAACATCTGCATGTAGCTGGCGGCAGCCAGCACATCTATAATGTTTTCTGTGTTGATGGATAAGGTGGCAGTGTAAGCATATTCCAGGAGAGGGATGAATCCAGTCACCGTGACGTGATGTAAATCTAGTACGCATTGCGCGCTCTCTTCTGCTTGACCCACCAACTTGGTACGGAAGAACTCACTGCATGCAGCCAGGACCACCTTGTGTGCGCGGAAGATCTTATCCTGGACCCGGATGGTGATGTCGCAAAAGTGACCGTCATTGCGTAACATGTTCAGTTTCCCCAACATCTCCTGGCTGTGCGCCGGCGAGCTGTGAGTAAACGTTTTCACCCCCATCCTGAGGTTTCTGGAGAGATGTTGCTTTCTCCTTTTTAAAAACAAGTGCAGTAACTCGGAATCTGAAAGACAGAAACAAGAACGGGCGTGACTCCTCCAACACTTGTTCACCAAAAATCTTACACCAATTCATAAACGTCATCCCCTCTGATCACCATGGTACATTTTACATGAAGAATTCAACGGTAGAATCACCCGGTAAATATATGACATCACTGATACCAAGTTATATCCTGTATTATACTTCAGAGCTGGAAATAGAAAGCACGCCAGATGTGGGGTGCGTGCAACCAAGAATGGTTCTTCAACCCTATTCAAATATTAAATAGATGCCATCAAAGTTATATCCTTTTTAATTTGACGAGATATATTTGTACATACTGTACATGGTCTCAGCAAAAAAATGAAAAAAGGGAGAACATTCATCATTTAAAAAATCGTTTCTCAGCATGATGATGATGACGACATTTTGGCCGTAGTGACCTTTTTCAAGTCTCATCACTGGGTACAAATGTGAAGGGAAATGGTCTCGGCCTAAGATATATCAGTGCATTATAAACGTGATGTCCCTAGTGGGACTAAAAAAAAGTTCATAAATAAAGTTAAAGGGGTTCTCCGGGCTTTTAATATTGATTGGTATCCTCCGGACAGGTCATCAATATCAGATCGGCGGGGGTCCGACACATGACAACCCTGCAGACTAGCTGTATGAAGGGACGATGCACGCAGTCCTGTCTCTCTTCCTGCTCGCTGCTGCTTTGCAAGTAAAATCCTTAAGAAAAAAAAATCTAAATTTGATTTGCATTGCCGTACTCTGAGCCCCATAATTTTTTTTCCATTTTTGTCTACAGAGCTATGTAAGGGTGTAGGTTTTGCAGGGTGAGCTGTAGTTTGTATTGGTACTACTCTGGGGCAAATACAACTTTCTAAACACTTACACATTATGCATATACTTTGTTTATTTTGTATGTAAACTCGTGAAAGGGGTGAATTAGAATTTTTTTATTAATTTGTTCTTTTAGTACTTTTAACAACTCTTTTTTTTTTTCTCCTAGGAAATCTGAACATGCGATCATTGCCATAGATTGCGTTAATATTCTACTGCAGTCTATTGGAGTTTTACAGTCTTCCTATTAAACCCTGCTGAAGGCTAACTGACTGGCACCACACGACAGGCTGTCTATTTGGCTGTGCCTGTGCCTAATATGCATATGGTGATGGAAACCCTAGATGCCATGGTCGTTACTGACAGCAGCATCAAATCAAGGGGGTTAAATGGCCAGGATCTGAATTATCTGTCAGAGCTGAGTTCTCGCTGAGATATCCATGATGTAAACCAATCCATAACATACAGTTACAACATGGTGGCTTAAGGGGTTAAAGAAATGTTTCATCTGTAAAAACAGCATTGTAGGTTTTATGTGGTGCTTTTTATGCAGTGATAACTGTGTGAACATACCCTTGTACTCCGGAGCTGCACTTACTATTCTGCTGGTGAGTCACTGTGTACATTCAAGACATTACTTGTCCTGTACTCATCCTGAGTTAAAACCTTTAATATACTGCAGATCTGTACTTCCTTGTACATTTAACTTATTACTTGTCCTGTACAGATCCCAAGTTACATGCTGTATTATAGTCCAGAGCTGCACTCACTATTCTGCTACTGAAGTCACTGTGTACATACACTGTGTACATGTGCTGTCCGCATCTGTAGTTCCGTTCCGCGGCCCTGTAAAAAATATAGAGCATGTCCTATCCTTGGCTGCAAGCGGACAAGAATAGGCATTTTCTACATAGTGCCGACCCTGTGCGTAACGCGCACAGCAGGTATCCATGATTTGCTGATCCGCAATTTGCGGACAGAAAAACATGGCATGGTCCTGTACATGCACCCTAAAGGACAGATAACTTCTCCTCGCTTTTGGAATCCATGATGATTGCTGATATGACTTTTAGATGATAAATGAGCAAAGAGATCCCAGCGACCATTCAGGATATTCTTGTACCATAAAAGAAGTGTATTTCCAGCTTTCCTTTGTCAGGCCCCCTGCTGCAAACACGTGATCTGGTATAGGGGCTCGGGCCGCTCCTGCCACTGTAATACACAGAGTCTGGGGATTTGTACGCGTGCCTGTGTGAGCTGGTCAGATTAAAATAGAACAGCGCTGTAATTATGTGCCTGGCTGCTGGGTGCGGGGGTTAGTGCCAGCTTGCTGGGCATATTATGTTATGTTTACATGTGAAACCATGAAAGGAGCTCAACTGGCAAAAGAGAAAATTAAGTTCCTGACCCCTGGGCCAAGAAATGTGTCCAGCACCAAAGCTGACAAACTCAACTCCTTGCTTCTGGGAGATCTCAAGGGTCCTTGAAGCTATTTTCCATGCCATCCACCTTGTGCCTTACGTGAATGTCATGCTCCTGGAATGCCAGCCTGCCGGCCCATAACAAGGCCTTTTACAGTAGTCCTGTGTGTGGTATCCCAGCAGGTGGGAATAGCTGATGGCGACACACGTGTATGTGCTGCAGGGCACCGCCACACCTGGTACACAGCGGCAGCATTACAGACCCCCCCTACTCACCACTTTCAAGCATAATGCTACTTGTGCGCAGATGAAGGTTTGTCACAGTGTGCCCGACTCCAGGCTGTCTAGACTGACTACAACTGTAACAAACCCTCAGCTGTGAAAGGAACACGTTTACGGACCATAGGTATATAAGGCTGTTTCGGAGATCTGGTGCAAATGCTGGTTTTTGTCTGGTTGAAATCGGCCGCATCACTGTCGGCCCGCATTGCAGTCAATGGGGATCCATCCTGTCAGATCCGGCAGGCTGCTCTGTGCTGGAACAGCCTGGCAGATCTCCATGGGGGCTCATGCACGTGACCGTATTTTCGGTCCACATCTGATCCGCATTTCGTGTGGGTGGAAGTGGGCCCCTTCACTTCAACGGGGCCACAAAAGATACGAACAGCACTCAGTATGTCCGTTCAGCTGCACCACCCAAAAAAAATAAATACATGTCCTATTCTTCTCCATTTTACAGACAGGGATAGGACCTTTCTAAAGAGGGCACGACATTCCTTAAAATGTGGAACACGCACGGCAGGTATCCATGTTTTGTGGACCACGGGCTACCACAGGCTACGAACATGTGCATGAGCCCTAAGGGAGATGTGAATGGAGCCTTACTGAGTTGTGCGTACCTGCATAAAAGCTAGTACTGAGGCTGCGGAGTCAGATGACAGCCCAGTACCCCCTGTGTGGCCCCCAGAGCTGGCGTGGACATCTGGTCTGCTGCGGCAATGCTGGTCCTTGTAGGTTTTATTGAGCTGAACATTAAAAAGTAGCTCCTAAATATAGCGAGAAGTTTGTTCTTTGCTCAGTTCCAGTAGTAAGAGGGGGGGTGGTGGAAACATACAGCCGGGGGCCGTCCACCCTGCAAAAACAACTCATCCATATGTAACGCAGGTGCGAGGCTCAGAAATGACATTCCTCCTGCTTTCATCATCACAGGCCGGCACTAGCAGCAGGAAGCCAGGACTGTGCTAATAGGACGGGCCCAGCACCAGGGACTCACATTCCACAGCGTTCTGCCCTCAAGCAAAATGGCAGCTTCTGCCTGCGAGTGACCTTGAGATGAACAGTATGGCTAATGCAATCACAGCAAGCGTGAACCTCAGGCTAATATCTAATATTATATGATGCAAGACAAAAGCAGGGGCCAGGAGGAAACTGCACCCAGGAATCGGAGTCTGGCGCATAGATTTCTGGCCTCGTCCCATCTTCTGGGAATAAAGCTTCATTGTTCTATAACGAGAAGTTCTGTAACTTTCTATGGCCTATTGCACACGACCGTTTTGCGGTCCGTTTTTCACGGATACGTTGTTCAGTTTTTTTTTTTGTTTCCGTTCTTCCGTATGGCATATACAGTATTTACATAGAAAAAATTGGGCTGGGCATAAAATTTTCAATAGATGGTTCCGCAAAAACGGAACGGATACAGAAGACATATGGATGCATTTTCGTATGTGTTCAGTTTTTTTTGTGGACCCATTGACTTGAATGGAGCCACGGAACGTGATTTGCGGGCAATAATAGGACTATCTTTTAACGGAATGGAAATACGGAAACGGAATGCATACGGAGTACATTCCGTTTTTTTTTTTGCTGACCCATTGAAATTAATGGTTCCGTATATGGAATGCAAAAAACAGTGTGCATGAAGCCTATAACTGATTTTCAGTTTCTCACCATTTTCAAGATATTCTTACAACCTTTGGGTTTATGTACCCAGCCCATCTCCCGAACTGATGGAGGCTCATCTGACCTGAACTTTCTGTATCGAGGTGACTTATGATGCAGCGAGTTCCTGTATGATCATTGGTCTATTGAACTGTGCTCACGTGATGATGTGAGTACAGTACAATAGACCCACAGCCAGATAGGAACTGACAGCATCATAAGTCACCATAATACAGTGTGTCGGTCTGGGATATGCAGCTGACACATGCGTTTCTCGGATTGCACATAGTCGTGTGCATGAGCCCTTGGCTGTGAGAAGCACTAGGTCTGTACTTAAACAAGAATTGTCCCATTTACTGACAGCAAGCTGAGGAAATTGTATAACGCAGGGAGGAAGAAGTGGGGTAACATGTATATTAGAGACTGGCTCTCCCTCTCAATGACTGCTCCTGGGCAGTGTGCAGTGTTACCCCTTCAACAGCACCAACTGAGCAGCGAGTGCGCCAACTCCCAGTGTACAATGCAGCTGGGCACCCAATCTGTAACCTCCAGGTCGCAGCACATGGTGGGGGATCACTCAGAAGAGCCACCTACAGGCACACGCTCCCTATACTGTCCACTGGGGCTCAGGGAACTAGCGCCGACCATGTCTGACATTAGAAATAGACGTGATGGAAGATTCCAAATCTGAGGGAGACGTACAGAGCATTCCCTCTCAATACAATACAGACATTTGGAAAGGGTGGGGAGTCTTGTATATTTGGGGGGGGGGGGGGAGGTCTGTGGGGTTGTGCAGTCTTGAAGGAAGAATATGGCTGATCATAGGCAACAACCATTACAGCTAAAATCCTACCATACTGCTGTCTGTGAAGGAGGACAGAACATGTCTCTGCCCTATCTGCTGTCAGAAAACTGTGGTTGCTGGAGAGAAGGACTCCTCTGCGGTGCTGGGCTGATTTCTCAGTCACAGTGAGCCACAATCAAAAAGGGGGATCAGTGGGGGCTCCAGCGTTCAGACCCCCACTGCTCACTTAGTTATCCCCGATCCTGTGGATAGAGGATAACTAGAAAAGTGGACACAGGCCCTTTAACAGGCGAGCATTTCTATTTTAGGCTACTTTCACACCTGCGTTTTTTTAGATCCGTTCAAGGCTCCCACAATCGGTCCAAAATGGATCAGTTTTGCCCTAATGCCTTCTGAATGGAAAAGGATCCGCTCAGAATGCATCAGTTTGCCTCTGTTCAGTCTCCATTCCGCTTTGGAGGCAGACCATCCGTCTGACGAAACTGAGCCAAACGGATCCGTTCTGACACAATCTGGCACAATAGAAAACGGATTCGTCCTCCATTGACTTTCAATGGAGTTCATGACGGATCCGTCTTGGCTATGTTAAAGATAATACAAACGGATCCGTTCTGAACAGATGCAGACGTTTGTATTATCTGAACGGATCCGTCTGTGCAGATCCATGACAGATCCGTACCAAACGCCAGTGTGAAAGTTACCTTAGTTTAAGGCCTCATTCACTCGACCGTTGTGTGCATCCGCGGCCGTTGTTCCGTTTTCGTTTTTTTTTTTCGCGGACCCATTGACTTTCAATGGGTCCGTGGAAAAATCGGACAATGCACCGTTTTGCAGCCGCATCCGTGTTTCCTGTCCGTCAAATAAATATGACCTGTCCTATTTTTTTGACGGACAACAGTTCACGGACCCATTCAAGTCAATGGGTCCGTGAAAAAACACGGATGCACACAAGATTGCCATCCGCGTCCGTCATCCTTGTCCGTAGGCTACTTTCACACAGACAGATCCGCTGATCCGTCTGCATAAAAGCTTTTTAGATCTGATTTGTCACTTCGTGAAAACTCAGATCTGACAGTATATTCTAACACAGAGGCGTTCCCATGGTGATGGGGACGCTTCAGGTTAAAATATACTAAAAGAACTGTGTACATGACTGCCCCCAGCTGCCAGCTGCCCCCCCCCCCCTGTATTTAACACATTGGTGGCCAGTGCAGCCGGCCCCCCCTCCCTCCCTTGTATTTAACACATTGGTGGCCAGTACGGCCGGCCCCCCTCCCTCCCTAATTAAAATGACCGACCCCCCATCATTGGTGGCAGCGGAGAGTTCCGATCGGAGTCCCAGTTTAATCGCTGGGACTCCGATCGGTAACCATGGCAAGCAGGACGCTACTGCAGTCCTGGCTGCCATGGTTACTTAGCAAGTTTTAGAAGCATTATACTTACCTGCGAGCTGCGATGTCTGTGACCGGCCGGGCACTCCTCCTACTGGTAAGTGACAGGTCTGTGCTATAAGCAATGCGCCGCACAGACCTTTCACTTACCAGTAGGAGGAGCGCCCGGCCGGTCACAGACATCGCAGCTCGCAGGCAAGTATAATGCTTCTACAAATTGCTAAGTAACCATGGCAACCAGGACTGCAGTAGCGTCCTGGTTGCCATGGTTACCGATCAGAGTGCCAGCGATTAAACTGGAACTCCGATCGGAACTCTCTGCTGCCACCAATGATGGGGGGGAGGGGGGCCCACTGGCCACCAATGAATGGACTGTAATACAGGGGAGCATGAATGCAGTTAATACAAGGCACTTACCAATGTATTGTGATTGTCCATATTGCCTCACAGCACGTATCTGTGGTTACAACCACCGTGTAATCCAGCAGCGGTGGCCATGCTTACACATTATAGGGAAAGGCTGGAAGTGCCCATGCCAACACCTTTACCTATAGTGTGCAAGCACGGCCACTGCTGCTGGATTGCAGAGTGGTCAAAACCATTAGTAAGTGCCTTGTATTAACTTTCTGTACATGATAAATGCCAATTGCTGAAGTGAGACAACCCCTTTAAGTGTGCTACACTTCGGCATAAATGTATTGGTGTGTGCATTGCGTGTTTCCTATGTGTGATTGGTGTGTGCTATATATGTTCTATGTATCAGTGGCATGTGACCCAAGTATAAGTTTCTTGTGTCCCACATCTGTCCAGTGAGTGATTGGTGTGCGCTGCGTGTGTCTTGTTTCTGACTGACTTAAGTGCAGGATATCCATATATGTGTAAATTCTGCCACATGTATGTTTGTGCATTTTGCTGTGAATGTCTGCCATCATACTTCATCTTTACTATCTCTGTTATCACTGTAAGGGCTCATGAACACGATTGTTGGATGTTTTGCAGTCCGCAAATTGCGGATCTGCAAATCATGGATACCGGGTGTGTGCATTCCACGTTATGAAGAACAGAACAGCCGGCCTCTAATAGAACAGTCCTATCCTTGTCTGTAATGCCGACAATAATAGGACATGTTCTATCATTTTGTGTCCGACACTGCCTCTATCTACTGAATTAAGGTACATTTGCATGCACGTAAGCCGTCCATGCCAGTGCTGCGGACCAAAAGCTGCCGTCCACAATGCACAGGCACCAGTCGTGTGAATCCCATATCATGGATGCGGACCTGTTGACTTGAATGGGTCCGCAATCCTCAATATACGGCGCGGAGGCATGGATTGGTCCATGCCTCCCCAGCGCAAAAGATAGAACATGTGAGTGAGTGAATGGGTCCGCGCACCAATACGGTATTCACACGGCTTACGTTTGTGTGAAGGTACTCTTATATTGACATAATTCTGTCAGTATCAGGGATTCCATTCTTCTGAAAAACAGAAAAAAGCCTAGCTGGATCCTGTAAAAAAAAACGGATCCTGTATCTTAAAGGGCCGTCATTTTCTCTCTTTTCTCTGTGAGGGTGAGCGCTGTCTTCTCTTCCTAATAAGTAGACAATATTCTGTACGCCAATAGGGTTATATCCTGGAGTCTCTTCAGTTCCCATGAATATTTGTTTTATCTCCCAGAGAAGACCCGGAGATATCAGGATTGGCGCTACCCCAGCTTCCTCCTGGGCACACAGGCCGCAGCACGCCTGCCTCGGAGGGTGGGGGACACCGTCTATACATTTAAATCAGGAACAAGCAGGCAGAGGATGGGAGTGAGGATGTACGAGCGCTGCGCAGGAACCCACCTTATCTGTCCTAGTTTGGTTTCTATGGTGACTAAATCCTTCAGAGGGCTTGTGCCATCCACTCTATAATAAGCAGCAGGTAAAGCACTGCCACCCTCAGCTGCCTATTTTCATGCCTGAACTGGGTATTCACTAGGTAATAACCTGCACAGTCTTAAGTCCACGTAGACACTTATGGCAGAGGGACGTCTGGTCACTGTCCCCCTGACCAATGCTGTCTCACCTGTTCCTGATGTAGTGTCCCTTTAAAGTCTATGGCAGATAGAGAGATGACCACACTAGGTTATTTCCGTGCCCCCCACAGTGACAGTCAGGACTGGAGGGGATCCTTCACTGACTGGATCCAGTACATCTGCTCACGCCCAATATTCAAAGACTAATGTTCCCTCCCGGGACGAAGCCGCGACTACCAACCACAGCTAAAGATACTGTAAGGACCCTCGTTCCTGCATCTCACTACAGGCCGCAAGACAAGCCCCAACCGCTCTATGTGGAGCAGTGAAGCTAATCATACCCTACAATTATCACGTCATGCACATATCATCATTCCATGGACTGAACACATACATTTTTATCAGTTTAAAGGAGTATTCCATCTGGGACACTGATTGCATATCTCTAGGATATGCTATCAATGTTAAATAGGTGACTTTGAGACCCCCAAAGTGAACATAGAGCAGCTGCGGATGTGCGACCACCCTCCATTCACTTCTACGAGAGCTGAGTGCTGTCCTGCAGTCCCGTAGCGGTGGATGGAGAGGTAGCTTAGCTTGCGCGGTATGCTCTCCATTCACAGCTATGGCACTTCTAAAACAAGCTGACAGTGCTCACTCCACGATTTTCGGAGCTCCCATAGCAGTGAGTGGAGACTGTGCCGCACAGGCGCAATGTGCTCTCCATCACTTTGGGGGCCCCGTTCTGTAGATAGGAGCATGCTCCAGAGGTGAGACCAGCACCTATCTGACATATCTTAGCGACTAGTGGTAGAGGTGATGCAAAGGTCTATTCGTCAAATGTTCGTAAATGACCCCCAATGTGAGCAGAAGGGAAACGCCATTCTATCGATCAGTACCTGGACCCAAACTAATGTGGACTTCTCACTTGTTTCTACAGGTGCTTGTGCTGGCAGACTCCTCCAAAAACCAGAGTGACATTTTTAATTGCCCCACAAGAACCTTCAGGGACATTAACAGAAAACAACCCCGATGGTCAGGTGCCAGCGGCAGATTCAGGGAAGCACTGACTTTGCTGGCGGAAAATGCGCCTAACATCTGCATGGAGTTTGTATGTTCTCCGTGGGTGGGTTTCCTCCGGGTTCTCCGGTTTCCTCCCACACTCCAAATACATCCTGATAGGGACCTTAGATTGTGAGCCCCGTTGGGGACAGCAAGTGATGATAATGTCTGTAAAGCGCTGCGGAATATATTAAGTGCATAAAATAAATAAATAATTTATGACGGGGCGTGCACCTAGTCATAAATTAGGCGGCCCTTTAGCAGTCCGTGCGCCTGGCAGAAAGACTAGACCAGCCCCTGCCTGCAGTAGTTTTTCGCCAACATTTATGCCTGTTTCCGGATGTAAATCTTGGGAAATGTGTCGGGGCTGAGGTCCCGGACCCCAGCGTGCCCCCACCACTCCTATGTATTGAATGCGGCACAAAAACGGCTATGAGTCAAAATATTGCCACACGGGGGCTCAAAAAGTTACAAAAAAGGTAAGTCGTATGACATCCTTACGCCAAAAACTAGCGTAAAAATGTAATGACCCATGATGTGTCATCAGAAAATGATTTATTGTTTGAATCACGTTTTTATGTTAAATATAGCTTTTGGTCATATTTTTCATTTTCTGTCTTCACCTATGTTTAAAGGGACCCTGCCACCTAGGACAAGCCCTATAAACCACAACCAGGGTGCCTTCCACCACTAAAAATCTGTTCTATTCACCGCAATGAGACTTGCAGAAATCCATGCGCTTGCTGCCACATTCAAATAAATGGAACAGATTTTTAGTCGGGAATTTTCTGCTACAAAATCTGCCATGTGTGAATGCCTCCTTAGGGCTGTTTCACACGAGCGGATGCCGTGCGTGACATCCGCTCCGTGAATGACAGCCAAGACCCAATGCAGACTGCAGAAGCACGGAGCATTAACATGATTGATAATGCTCCGTGCCTCTCTGTGATCTCTTTACTACGAAATCACAGTGACAAATTTATCTCACTGTCATTTCGTAGGAAAGAGATCACAGAGAGGCACGGAGCATTGTCAGTTATGTTAATGCCCCGTGCTTCTGCTGTCCGCATCGGGTCTTGGCTGTCATTCACGGAGCGGATGTCACGCACGGCATCCGCTCGTGTGAAACAGCCCTTATACTGCTGTGTGTCCTCAAACCAGGTGTACAATGGGGGGGTCATTTATTAAGGTCACCTGGAGTAAAAAAAAAATTGCAAAGGGCATTTTTGTTTTTACGCCAAGTAAGAAAGATGGGTGGGATAGAAGCCTCATTATAAATTAGCCATATACAACAGCATTGCAGGGGGACAACTAAGACCGGCGTAAAAAGCTGTGTATTGAGAGTACACGTACAAAACAGAGAGGTCTCACGAAGGAGTCCTCTCTATACATTCCATGGCCGGGTTGTGGGTGACAGTACTATTGTGGTATTACACCCTTTTTCTGCAGTGGCGTTTTTTCTGCGTCTTTTGCTGTAAAAACGCCACCTTTAGATGTTATATGAAGGTCTATTTTATTTATTTTTTACACATTTATATAGTGCTACTATATTATACCAGCATCAAGCTGTCTGTTTCCTATCAGTATGTCTTCGGAGTGTAGGAAAAAACCTGAGTACCTGGAGAAGACCCACACAAAGGCCTCATGCACACGACTGGTGTGTGTTTTGCAGAACGCCACAGACAGCCTTTAATATCACTGCCTATTCTTAGGACAGCTTATATTTTTTTTGCCGACCACGGAACGGAGCAACGGATGCGGACAGTACACAGAGTTCTGTCTGCATCTTTTGCGGCCCCTTGAAGTGAATGGGTCCGCATCCGAGGCGCCAAAACTGCGGCTCGGATGCGGACCAAAACAACGCTTGTGTGCATGAGGCCACACACGGGAAGAACATACAAACTCCACGCAGATGTTGCTCTTGGCCGGATTCGAACCTAGGACCCCAGCGCTGCAAGGTGCTAACCAATGAGCAACCGTGCTGCCCTAATGGGTCTGCGGGAAATGCAGGACACACAAGGGTGTTGCTACTGCCATTTTTGCTCATTAGATGGTGTTTTTCGCCCTTTTGGCTATCAGAAACAGCGTGCTGGAGCTGGTGGCACTTTTTAAGGAGGTTTGCCAACAACTTCTAAGACACGCAGGGGGAGAGTTATCATCTCCATACACTAGAAAACTGGAGAGAAAAAGTCACAAGATCTGGCCACTTTCTGAGAAACGGATGTGACGCAGTGGGCGCTGTGCCATCGCCCCCAGGAGGTTTGTCATCATTTATGCCCTAGATTTCATTCTAGGTGCACGGACTGCCGGAGGAGGCGCTTCATTTATGAAAAGTTGTGCACCTTGTTATAAATTAAGAGCATCAAGGCCGGGGTTAATAGGGTCTTTCAGAGGCAAAAGATTCTGGGGGTCATTTACTGCACAGGTTTTTGGTGTAAATAGTCGCAAGACCTTGTTTTGTAACAATATTTTGTCTTACAAGCGTTTTGGCAGTGGGAGGGAGTGACAGGGGCGTAGCGGGGGCCCGGCCTGGAGAAGTGACATTGGGCCCAAAACATTTACAATCTTTTATTCCTGGAGAAAGGCGTAAAAGCGGAGTGAAAACTATTCCAGTTAGGGGCTAGAGTAGTACTGCCGAAGCTGAAGCCTGAGCCTTGTCATAAATTAAGAGACACATTTATTAAAGCCAGCGTTTTAGACGGCGGTCTTAATAAAGCCCTAAACTGGCGCCTCTTCATAACTTCGGCGGATCCTCAGCTAGTTCTAAATGTAAGAGAGACTATTTTCTACGCCGGCCCGCCTACGCCAAGTGCACTAGCACGAGTGGGGAAAAGTCGCAGAATCGGGGAATCTGCGCCTGAAATACGCTTCATTTAGGCGTATTTCAGATTACTAAATGACCCCCTAAGTGCTTTCTCCACCAGCGCAGCATAAAAGGTGGTCTTTGTAAATAACCCCCTCCTGCAGTTTTCACACTGGCCACTAAACCCAATAGTAGACCAGTCATCTCATTATTAAGACAGGCAGGATTACAATGAAAGGTATCATCTGTAGATAGATAACATAGGATTACAACATTCACAAGAAGTTATGTTCAGAACTTATATACTCCCCTCCCTGCACAGGTAGAGCATGTCTAGAAAACTCCCTCAAATATATCAATGGACAACTCCTGTCTACTGTGCCTATGGTTTATGTGGCTGCAGTAGAGCATGTCGCTGAATACTGTTTACAGCATCTAGCGCAAGCTGCAGCCCCCATAATTACTGGAGCGCTAAAAAAATAACTTCCCTCAACATAAGATGTTGGGGTACCTGTTTAGCAGCGCCACAGAAAGCAGGTTAATGGGGGAGACAGACATGACTTATAATGAGTGCCCAGACTGGACCCTGCAGCAGGTATGTACCGCCAGGATAAGGGGGTCACATGTGGGGGACAGTCTGGATTAGCACAGCACAGGGGACGGGGGCACTGGACTCCATTCAATACGACTGATGTTAGTTCTACATGGGAACTCCTCCTAACCTGAACAATAAAGGTCTATATACACATAAAGGCATACGAAGTGTGTTATATACAGGTACAGCATGCTACATACAGCTGCAGAATGAATGTTGCATACAAGTATATGATGGGTGTTCTATACAGGTACAGGATGTGTTATATACAGGTATATGCTGGGTGTTACTGTATATACAGGTATATGATGGGTGTTATATACAGGTACAGGATGTATACAGGTATATGATAGGTATTCGTAATAAAAAATAATGGTACAGTGGCTCACTGGTTTGGTATTATGGACAGAGGTGCACTATCATCGGCACACCCAAAGCCGTTCAGTGAATGCAAATAGGTAAGTATATGTATGAAGGCACACTCACATCTGCACGGAACAGATGGCAATAAATTGGTTATATATTTAGCTTCTTTATTAAAACACTCCTTATAGGTCACTGAGTATCAAGGACTATACAACCTTTCAACATATTCAAGTTAAAATTTAGCCTAAATCCCCCCCAAAAATACTAAACAATAAAAATTGTTAATCATACATAGGTATCTATAGACGTCTGTACATATAAAAAATGTCACTAATTAATTACAGGATAGATATCAGTAAATGTAATTGGAGGATAGATACCTGTACTTAAAGGGGTTATCCCATCTTTTGATGTCTGCTTAATTGTGTAGTTTTTGACACAAGTATCAACTTACCCAATATAAGTGATTACCGATTCGTCCTCCCTTCTTATATATTTGACATTCTTTTTTAGCATTGTTTACAGCCGGTTGTTATTGGCTACGGCCACCCCAGCGACATCGGAGCATTGGCCGCGCTTGCGCGCTATCCTCTTCTTTTTTTTCTACGCAGCCCAACCTGACTCTCGGGCTTGCACTCTCTGCGCCTGCGTGCTTGTTAGTTCTCCTGCGCAAATGATTTCCTGCTCACATGGGAGCGCGCACGCCAGGCAAGTAGGCGGAGTCTGTAGATCAGCAGACCGCTGAACCTGCTGTCAGTCATAAGAAATCTAAACGCCTCCTGACTGAGCAGTTTAGCGAACATGAGAGAGCAGCCACGGCATGGAAAAGAGAAGGTGGGATAACCCCTTTAATTAGTGACATTTTTATATGTGCCTTCATACATATACTTACCTATATGATGGATGTTATATACAGGTATAGGCTGGGTGTTATATACAGGTTTAGGCTGGATGTTATATACAGGTATAGGCTGGGTGTTATATACAGGTTTAGGCTGGGTGTTATATACAGGTTTAGGCTGGGTGTTATATACAGGTTTAGGCTGGGTGTTATATACAGGTTTAGGCTGGGTGTTATATACAGGTTTAGGCTGGGTGTTATATACAGGTTTAGGCTGGGTGTTATATACAGGTATAGGCTGGGTGTTATATACAGGTATAGGCTGGGTGTTATATACAGGTATAGGCTGGGTGTTATATACAGGTATAGGCTGGGTGTTATATACAGGTATAGGCTGGGTGTTATATACAGGTATAGGCTGGGTGTTATATACAGGTATAGGCTGGGTGTTATATACAGGTATAGGCTGGGTGTTATATACAGGTTTAGGCTGGGTGTTATATACAGGTATAGGCTGGGTGTTATATACAGGTTTAGGCTGGGTGTTATATACAGGTATAGGCTGGGTGTTATATACAGGTATAGGCTGGGTGTTATATACAGGTATAGGCTGGGTGTTATATACAGGTATAGGCTGGGTGTTATATACAGGTATAGGCTGGGTGTTATATACAGGTATAGGCTGGGAGTTATATACAGGTATAGGCTGGGTGTTATATACAGGTATAGGCTGGGTGTTATATACAGGTATAGGCTGGGTGTTATATACAGGTATAGGCTGGGTGTTATATACAGGTATAGGCTGGGAGTTATATACAGGTATAGGCTGGGTGTTATATACAGGTATATGCTAGGTGTTATATACAGGTACACGATGTGTAATATACAGGTTGTAAGAAGGTACAAGGAATCATAGTGGATGATAGCTACGTGTCACTGAGGTTCCTAGCCTCGGTGGAGTAAGAGCCGGTTTTTATGCGTAAGCAGCAGTTGCTGTTTGACACCTTGGTACTTAGCGTGGCTGTAATAGCTGATCCGGGACGGCTCTTACTGGTAGTAGTCAAAGTGCTGGGTGACTACTCCCCATGTTCCAGGCTGGGTTTTGCCAGGCATAAAAACCAGCCAGCACTGCCAGGTGGAGAGGATTGCCTCCGTCTGACAGTGGAGCTCAGGAGGTCTGTGTGCTGTGATCTGAGAGCTGTGTTGGGATCCGCGGTTTGAGCCGGGCTAGAGGGCTCAGACCCCTGTGAGGGTGAACAGGCCACCTAACGCCTGCCTGTGGACTTGACAAAGCAGAACTTCAAACATAGTGTGAAGTAACACCCAGGAGAAAAGGTGACTGTTTTGTATATGAACTTTTCATGTGTGTGAACGATCACCAAGCAACTTGCGTTTTTGTTTTGCTTTCACGTGTGATTAAACAGTGATGTTTTGAACCAAGAACTTGTACTTTGCCTCTGTGCTGCACCCGCTAATCCTAACTACCAGAGCGAATCCCCACATTTGGTGGAGGATGCGGGCAAGCTGGCATGAATGCTGATATATTTTTTGGGTTTGCATTTTTGGGCACGGTTGTATGTCGTACATCAAACCAGAGGTATTACAACCCGTACCCCACGACAAAATAGAGGCTGCTGTGAAGGCCCTTGTGGAAGCTAATCTACAGCAGCGAGAGACCAACCTGGGAGGCTAATATTTTTTGTAAGTCTTGCCCGACCTGCCAAACAACTAGCCCCCAGAACCTGTTCCGCAGTCCCTTAGTGATTCTGCTGATTATCGAGACTCCATTTGAAAGAATCGCTATGGATCTCGTAAGCCCAGTACCGAAGTCCGCTAGAGGGCACCAACATATCTTGGTAGTCCTAGACTACGCCACTCGGTACCCAGAGGCGGTGCCACTGCGACATACATCGGCCAAACTCATAGCAAAGGAGTTAATGGAGATGTTCTCTAAAGAGGTTCTGACTGACCAGGGGACCCCTTTTATGTCCAAGCTGATGAGGGAACTCTAAGTTGCTGAACATCAAGCAGATACGGACGTCCGTCTATCACCCGCAAACTGACGGCCTAGTAGAAAGGTTTAATAAAATGTTAAGAACTATGTTAAAACGAGTAGTGTCTAAGGATGGGAAGGACTGGGACCTCCTTTGCCCTATCTTATGTTTGCAGTGCGAGAAGTGCCCCAGGCCTTTACTGGGTTCTCGCCCTTCGATCTTGTATATGGCAGACATCCACGTGGTCTGTTGGATATAGCCAAAGAGGCGTGGGAACAACAACCCACACCATATAAAAGCGTTATTGAATATGTTACCCAGATGCAGGAACGTATGGAAACCATGCTGCCGCCATTAAAGGAACACATGGAGGCAGCTCAGCAAGCTCAAAGTCGGGTGTATAATCGGCAGGCACGGTCCAGATCTTTAACCCGGGAGATCGGGTTTTGGTTCTGGTACCGACAGTGGACAGTAGGTTACTGGCTAGGTGGCAGGGACCCTACGAGGTACTTGAAAAGGTTGGAGAAGTAAACTACAAGGTACACAAGCTAGGGCGGCGGAAGCTGGAGCAGGTGTACCATGTGAATTTGCTCAAACCGTGGGAGGATAGGGAGACCAGTACTGACGATAACCCGCGGCCGAGTTTTCTAGCAGGAGAGGTACAGGCTCCTCAGTCTTATGTAAGGGAAGCGGTTGCCACAGTGAAGATTGCTGACAGCCTCTCCTCTAAACATGCTCAGGAGACCATGGAGTTCGTTAGTCGGAACACGGATGTGTTCTCGGACCTCCCCGGACGCACTTCCATAATCCAGCATGACATTGTCACTGAGCCTCAGGCCAAAATCCGGTTGAAGCCATACCAGGTACCCGAGGCTCGGCGACAAGCCATCTCAGAGGAAGTGCAGCTAATGTTGCAACTAGACATCATTGAGGAGTCCAAAAGCGAGTGGGCCAGTCCTATAGTCTTAATAACAAAGCCGGACGGGTCATTGTGATTCTGTATCGATTTCCGAAAAATAAACAAAATCTCCCAAGTTCGATGCGTATCCCATACCCTGGGTAGATGAGCTGATTGGTTAGGACAAGCCCGGTATTTTTCTGTTTTGGACCTCACCAAAGGGTACTGGCAGGTACCCTTAACAGAGGCTGTCAAAGAGAAAATGGCCTTCATCCCACCGGAGGGGCTGTATCAATATAAGGTGTTACCCTTTGGTCTGCATGGCGCCCCCCGCCACTTTACAAAGGCTAATGGACATTGTGCTGCGACCACATCGTTGGTACGCTTCGGCTTACCTGGACGATATTGTCATGCACAGTACTGACTGGGAAAATCACCTGCCCAAAGTGCATGCTGTAGTGGACTCCCTTAGGAAGGCTGGACTAACCGCTACCCCAAAAAATGTGTGATAGGGTTAGAAGAGACTAAGTACCTGGGGTATGTCATTGGGCGCGGAGTCATCAAACCCCAAGTAAACAAAATAGAGGCGATAAGAAATTGGCCCGACCTGTCACCACTAAACAAGTAAAGTCATTTTCAGGAATGATAGGCTATTACATGAGATTTGTTCCCCACTTTGCTACTGTAGCCACGCCATTGACAGGGTTATTGAAGAGACGCAAGTCAGTGATGGTTCACTGGAATGACCGGGTGGAAGAGGCTTTCTCCACTTTGAAGTCGGCCCTGTGTGGGTTCCCTGATTTTGGTGACGCCCGAGTTCAAGCAGGAATTCATAGTACAGACAGACGCCTCCGAAGTAGGCCTCGGTGCTGTACTGTCTCAGGAAGTCAAAGGAGAGGAGCATCCCGTTGTCTTTTTAAGCCGCAAGCTCACCACAGCCGAGACCAGGTACAGTATAGTGGAGAGAGACTGCCTGGCCATCAAGTGGGCACTCGAGTCTCTCCGCTACTATTTGTTGGGGAGAAAGTTCCGCCTGGTGGCTGACCACTGCCCTCTCAAGTGGATGAGCCAGGCCAAAGAGAGGAATGCCCGAGTCACCAGGTGACCTGAGGACTTGATGCCTGTATTATCCTCTTCTATCTGGACATCTGGTATCTAAAGCCTGCAAGCCTGAAGTGACCGCTTCCTCTACTGACACTCCGCACTGTGTGAATAGTGAGGTTTCTGAACTGAAACTGGCGAGACCATTCCTTGTTTTGATAAAGTGTCCTGCTTGTCCCAGCATTAGTTTACGGGATTCGGACGCAGGGACCTAACTTTGTGTGTGACCCTGCTTTACCACTGCAGTACACAGATCTGGAGTATTGCGTCTTGTAAAACCAAATATTAGGGTTTGGGTCTCTTATGTTGGAACCTGGTTTAGTGTGTTGCTGATTTACTGTCACGTAGCACATTTTTTTAGGTCCTAGAGGCGATAAGAAATTGGCCTGCACTTGTTCGTTTGTCTATGTTTGTAAGGGGTTCCTTTCTCCCGGTTTATGGGAGTTCTTATCTAGTATAATTAAAAGCTAAGTTTTATTATGTTACTGCTCCCCTTTTTTTGATTTTCTGTAAATTACACTTTCGAGCAGTACCCAGGGAGAGGTGCGAACGCCCTATTCTCTCCTGGAGAGACAGCCATTTTTTCTCTGTTTGGTTCCTGTCCTTACAGAACTTTAAGTTCTCTGTGGAACACAGGGCAGGCCGGATGCAGGGAAACGCGGATGCCCTGTCCCGGGTATACTGTATGGCATGTGTTCACCCCCTCAGGGTTGAACAAAGGGGGGAGGTATGTAAGAAGGTACAAGGAATCATTGTGGATGATAGGTACTTGTCACTGAGGTTCCTAGCCTCGGTGGAGTAAGAGCCGGTTTTTATGTGTCAGCAGCAGTTGCTGTTTGACACCTTGGTACTTAGCATGGCTGTAATAGCTGATCCGGGACGGCTCTTACTGGGAGTAGTCAAAGTGCCAGGTGGGTGACTACTCTCCATGTTCCAGGCCGGGTTTTGCCAGGCATAAAAACCACCCAGCACTGCCAGGTGAAGAGGATTACCTCCGTCTGACAGTGGAGCTCAGGAGGTCTGTGTTGGGATCCGCGGCTTGAGCAGGGCTGGAGGGCTCAGACCCCTGTGAGGGCGAACAGGCCGCCTAACGCCTGCCTGTGGACTTGACAAAGCAGAACTTCCAACATAGTGTACTTCACCCAGGAGAAAAGGTGACTGTTTTGTAAATGAACTTTTCATGTGTGTGAACGATCACCAAGCAACTTGCGTTTTTGTTTTGCTTTCACATTTGATTAAACACTGATGTTTTGATCCAAGAACTTGTACTTTGCCTCTGTGCTGCACCCGCTAATCCTAACTATCAGAGCGAAATCCCCGCAAGGTATATGATGGATGTTATATACAGGTACAGGATGTTATATCCACGTACAGTGCCTTGCAAAAGTATTCACCCCCCTTGACTTTTTTCGGGTTTTGTTACATTACAGCCTTAAATTCAATGTTTTGTTAATCTGAATTGTATGTGATGGATCAGAACACAATAGTCTAAGTCGGTAAAGTGAGATGAGAAAAATATATAAATAAAACTATTGTTTAGAAATAGAAAACAGAACATTGGCATGTGCGTATGTATTCACCCCCTTTGTTAGGAAGCCCATAAAAAGCTCTGGTGCAACCAATTACCTTCAGAAGTCACATAATTAGTGAAATGATGTCCACCTATGTGCAATCTAAGTGTCACATGATCTGCCATTACATATACACACTTTTTTGAAAGGCCCCAGAGGCTGCAACACCTAAGCAAGAGGCACCACTAACTAAACACTGCCATGAAGACCAAGGAACTCTCCAAACAAGTAAGGGACAATGTTGTTGAGAAGTATAGGTCAGGGTTAGGGTATAAAAAAATATCCAAATCTTTGATGATTCCCAGGAGCACCATCAAATCTATCTGTACATAGGACGACAATAAGCCGCACGCTCCATAGAGTTGGGCTTTATTGCAGAGTGGCCAGAAGAAAGCCATTACTTTCAGCTAAAAACAAAAAGGCACGTTGTGAGTTTGTGAAAAGGCATGTGGGAGACTCCCAAAATGTATGGAGGAAGGTGCTCTGGTCTGATGGGACTAAAATTGAACTTTTCGGCCAAAGAAAACGCAATGTCTGGCGAAAACCCAACACATCACATCACCCAAAGAACACCATCCTCACAGTGAGACATGGTGGTGGCAGCATCATGTTGTGGGGATATTTTTCAGCAGCCGGGGCTGGGAAACTGGTCAGAGTTGAGGGAAAGATGGATGGTGCTAAATACAGGGATATTCTTGAGCAAAACCTGTCCCACTCTGTGTGTGATTTGAGGCTAGGACGGAGGTTCACCTTCCAGCAGGACAATGACCCCAAACACACGGCTAAAGCAACACTTGAGTGGTTTAAGGGGAACCATGTAAATGTGTTGGAATGGCCAAGTCAAAGCCCAGATCTCAATCCAATAGAAAATCTGTGGTCAGACTTAAAGATTGCTGTTCACAAGCGCAAACCATCCAACCTGAAGGAGCTGGAGCAGTTTTGCAAGGAGGAATGGGCAAAAATCCCAGTGGTAAGATGTGGCAAGCTCATAGAGACTTATCCAAAGCGACTTGGAGCTGTGATTGCCGCAAAAGGTGGCTCTACAAAGTATTGACTTTAGGGGGGTGAATATTTATGCACATTGACTTTTTCTTTTATTTTGTCCGATTTGTTGTTTGCTTCACAATAAATACAAACAAACATCTTCAAAGTTGTGGGCATGTTCTGTAAATGAAATGATGCAAATCCTCAAACAATCCATGTTAATTCCAGGATGTGAGGCACCAAAATACGGAAAAAGTCAAGGGGGATGAATACTTTTGCAAGCCACTGTATGTGACGGGTGTTATATACGAGTATGTGACGGGTGTTATATATATACGGGTATTATATATATACGGGTATGTGACGGGTGTTATATATACGGGTATGTGACGGGTGTTATATATACGGGTATGTGACGGGTGTTATATATACGGGTATGTGACGGGTGTTATATATACGGGTATGTGACGGGTGTTATATATACGGGTATGTGACGGGTGTTATATATACGGGTATGTGACGGGTGTTATATATACGGGTATGTGACGGGTGTTATATATACGGGTATGTGACGGGTGTTATATATACGGGTATGTGACGGGTGTTATATATACGGGTATGTGACGGGTGTTATATATACGGGTATGTGACGGGTGTTATATACTGGTATACCCTGGATGTACACAGACTGTATATGATGTATGGGGAATACACAGCTATACTCGGAGCCCTGTGTGCCATGTGTACAGTTACAATAGCCAGACAGACAGTTCTGTAAGTGGAGCCTCGTCGTCGCCGGTGATGGAGGGAGCGGCCCCCACCCCCCACGACGAGACTCTGCACCTGGGCAGTAGGAGATATAAGGGGGAGGGGGAAGACACGTTAATCCCTCCTCCCCGAACCAGACCAGGCGGGAAACATAGCCCCGTTCTATCAGACAGCTCAGCGCTCACCTGCCAGTTTAAGCTTTGTGCGGCCTACAAGGCGTCCTAGCGCGCTCTCCGTCTCACAGGCCTCAGTCCCCCACAGGGCAGCGACTCTGGCCAAGGCTGGCGGCGGCCCGTCCAAGCTGACACTCTCCCTTCTCTTGGCCGCCACCGCCTTAACTCCTCGTCCCGTTTCCCCCTCTGGCGCTAGGTAGTTGGTGCGCGCCGTCAGCGGCAGACTCTGCCTGCGTGTGTGCGTTTACAGGCCTAGGCGCTCGGAATCTTCCACTTCTCAATGGCGAAGGGGAGGACAGCGCATCAGTTTGTTTGTGTCCCACAATGCAGCGCGACTGAGAGAGGGGGGGGGGAGAAGAGTGACGCGACAAAGAGGGCGGTGACTGTCTGGCTCACACGGTTGCCTAGATACAGCATCGAGTCTTTAGTGGAGCCCTAAAACAGACTTTCGGTACCTCACAGTATGCGACCTTCTATATACGTCACCCCACAGTAGTATGTCCGCATATGGGTGACCTCACTGTATAAAATAGATCACGTCCCCACCCTATAGTATGAGGTCCTTACTACTTATATATAGGTCACCCCATAGTAGTATGTCCTCACAATAGCTGGGTATTGGCAGTAACAATGATGGTGGTAGTAGTGCTCCCTGACTCTTTCTAAGGGCACTTTGCAGTCTCCAATAGCCCCAGGCATGCTGTTCTGATTAGTTTTCTGTTCTTCTGAATAATGGATCTCTGACAGAAATGACTAAAGCAGCAGCCAGATGTGCATGATGGGGCATAAGGGTACTTTCACACGTGCGTTGTTGGATTCACTGTTCCGGATGCGGATCCGTCTATCCGGTTATCATCCGGAAAAACGGATCCGGCATTTATCTTTTTCACATTTTTAAAGGTCTGCTTAGACCGCAAAACCGGATCCGTTTTTCCGGAACACTTGGGGCCGGATCCGGCAGTAATGCATTTCAATGGAAAATAATGCCGGCAAGTGTTCCGGAATGTTGGACGGAGAAAGCTGCGGTATTTTCTCCATCCAAAAACCGTACAGTGACTGAACTGAAGACATCCTGAACGGATTGTTCTCCGTTCAGAGTGCATTACAATAAAACTGATCCGTTCTTTTCCTGTATTGAGCCCCTAGGACGGAACTCTATACCGGAAAAGAATAACGCTAGTGTGAAAGTACCCTAAAGGATGCTTAAAATACAGGATCCGTTTTTTGATTTCTGTTCTTCTGACGGATCAGAAGAATGGAAAACTAAACGGTGATGTGAACCCGGCCTAACCCAAGCTGAGCATCTAGATCCGGATGGCCTGTCTATTAACGAGCAGTATTTACTGACATTATCTTGCATGGCCTGGATGGTTCTGGACCCTCTAAGATGGCTGGTCTCTTTCCTTCAGGGGTACTCGGATGATAAAGTATCGTCTTGGCAGCTGTAGTCTAAAAGATAAAGGTTCTAAAGACTCTGGCCTAGTTTGACAGGAGCTGACGCATGTAGGTCTTGTCTGCTAAGACTCCACTAACCAGGGGGAAGCTAAAGTCTATCACCTTGGTAACCTAACCAAATCTGCCAGTGTTGGCAATGTTTGTGCAATATATAGTTATTAGGTATATGCAGTCCATATAGAAATATGTGCTTTAACAAAAAAAAAAAATCACATTTAACTCGGCCACATTAAATTAACCCTTTTAGTAGTAATTAACCCTTTGCTGTGGTCCTCTGTGGCACTGCAATAAGAATAGAAATGTCACATTATGAATAGTACAACTCTCAGCCCCTCAATGCTAAGCACCCAGTCAACCCCCTACCCAAATATCCACTCTGGATCTTAGATGTATTACTGTATTTTTCGCAACATAAGGCCCCGTTTTGTATGTATTTTAAGGTCCGCAAAAAATACTGATGGCGTCCATGTGATATCTGTGTTGCATCTGTTTTTTTTTTTGCGGATCCATTGTAACAATGACTATCCTTGTCCACAAAACGGACAAGAGTAGGACATGTTCTATATTTTTGCGGTGCTACAGAACTGACAAACGGATGCGGAATGCAGGCGGTGTGTCGTCCTTGTTTTTCGTGGACCTATTGAAATGAATGGGTCCGCATCCTATCATGCGGTTGTGTGAATGGGGCCTAAGACGCACATTTTTCTCTGTGTTCCTTATCAAGCAAATACTAATGAATGCTTCCATCATGGGAGGGCTCATTAGTACACCGTACGACCAGGGAGTGGTGAATATAGTGCTGCGGTTGCTGGCGTTACTCACCGCTCTGTCCTGACTGCCTACAGCATCGGGACGTAGTGCTGCGCGTAAGTATCGTTTAATCAAACTGAACTGCTGTTTCAGGTTTTCTGTTTTTACAATCTTCATGTGGTATAAATGATATGTTAACGGGATTTTCTGGGTGTTTAATTTTGATGACATCCAAATTTTCTGTATGTTAAAAATTTATAAAAATATCACACAAGATTGTGAAAACAGAAAACCTAAAACAAAACCCAAAACATGTTGGAATTGCTGTCTCCCCCCCCCCCCCCCCCCCCCCCCCAAAATTACCATGAACCCCTTGACAACATGCGCCATACATGTACGGGGCATGTCGTCTCTAAAGATGGCAGCCATTCCAGAGCGGAGCAGGCGTCATAGCCACCAGGTGCCTGTTGTTTAACACATCAGATACCTGGTCTAATGTCTACGATCGTCCATAACACCATTTGCAGACATTTAACTCCTCAGATGCCGTAGTCAATTGCGACCACGGCATTTGAGGCGGCTTTCCCCCAGGATTGTGCAGAGATCGGAGGAGCTAATCCTTTTCCCCAAAGAGTTCCAGGCTATATCAGCTGTAGTTCTTCTGGAGGCCGGCAGGTGGCAGGGCCCATTAAGAAAATAGCGGATCTGCCTAAGGGCTTATTCAGACGGCTGTATGAATGGGTCTGCATCCATTCCACAATTTTGCGGAACCGGTGCGGACCCATTTGTTTCAATGGGACCGCAAAATATGTGGACTGCACACCGTGTGCTGTCCACATCCGTAGTTCTGTTCCGTGGCCCTGCAAAATAGATAGAGCGTGTCTATTTATACCGTATGATGAACACCGTAATGAGAAAAAAAATCAAAATGGCTCATTTCACTGGCCGGGCCCCCCTTGCCAGTGGTACTGTACTTTTTCCTTTGTAAGATTCAGTGCATCTTATAAAGGGAATACTAGCGAGCGCTTCCATAATGTGCTCACTAGTCTGCAGGAGGAGGGGGAGAGAAGCGCTGTGAGCACTGTCCAGTACTTACCCCTCCTCCTGCTCGCTCTTCTCAGGGCCTGCGCTGCTGTGTCCTGGCTGCCTGCAGCGTCAGGACGTACAGAACGCACTCTGACATGACGCTGCAGGAGGTCAGGTGACTGCAATGCAGGACAGGACAAGGAGAGTGGTGGCAGGAGAGGTAAGTTACTTTATTATTTTACAGTCTGATATGGAGGTCTCACTGGTGGTATGACTGGGGGGTCTGAAGTGGTCTAATGGGGGGGTCTAGAAGTCTGACTGGGGGTTCTGGAGTGGTCTGACAGGGGGTCTGATTGGGTCTGGGGTCTGTCTGGGGGTCTGGAGAGGTCTGATTGAGGGTCAGATATGGGGGTCTGGAGGTCTAATGGGGGTCTGATCTGAGGTCTAAAACTGGGGTCTTATATGGGGTCTGACATAGAGGTCTAAATGGGGTTTTGGGCTGAGATGGGGGGGATCTTATTTAGGGTTTTATATGGGGATCTGAAAGGAAGAGGGGATTTTTTTGTACTGGTGCACAATATAAAGGGGTGTTTTTGTACTGACGCACTATCTGTGTGGAACCAGTATTTTCAGGGGGACTGTTTCTGCAGGAAAGTATTGGGGAGCACAGTGGGCACAGTATTGGGGGTGGCAGGATGGGGTGTTGAGAAGGTGAGGAGGATGATGGAAAGTAGTAAAGTAAGATGTCTGTTTGTTAAACTCTGCAGAGATGAGGAGTGGCTGAAAGAAGTCACCATGGCGGTCTGGTCTGACAGGAGAAGAAGAGGGAAGAGAATATCTACATCAGAGAAGAGAAGTCACTGGATATAAGAGGTACATATGTGGTGCTGTATGACCCTGTATGTTCTGTAGCGCTGTATGTACTGTTTTCCAAGTATGTCTTTAAAGGGGTTGTCCGCTTTATATATTTTTTTTGTATAAGCGCTGCCTTCTCTGCTCTGTTTACCTGTTCATCACTGCAAATGCTGCAGCGTGCAGCTGAACAGAACAGAGAAAGCAGCTCTCATATGAGCGCTGCCCTCTCTTCAAATAGCTGATCATCGGGGGTGCCGATCTGATATTGATGACCTATCCTGGGGATAGGTCATCAGTAGTAAAAAGAGGACAACCCCTTTAACAGTAGGACTGGTGGAGGGGGGGGGGGGGGGGGGCATTTCAATATTTGCCTTGGGCAGCAGAAAAGCTAGGTGCACCAGCGCTGAACTCTTGCACCAGGACCCATGAGCCTTTAGCTACGCCCCTGGCTGATTTGCAGTTTTTTCATCACTTTACCCAAAAATATTTTTCCAAATTTTTTTTTTTTTTTTTTACAGTATTAAAACACAAGGAAGAATATCAAAATGTTGTGTTGCTGTAATTGTACTGACCCAGAGAATGACTGCAACATGTCATTTTTATCGCATAGGGAATGCCGTAAAATGAAACCCATAAAACGATTGAATAATTATATATTTTTTCCAACTCCACACCATTTGGAATTTTTTCCAGTGTCCCACTATATCATATGCAATATTAAATGGTGACATTAGAAAGTACAACTTGTCACGCAAAAAAACAAGCCAAATACGCCTCTGTGAATGGAAAAATTAAAAAGTTATGGCTCCAGGAAGGCAGGGCGTAAAAAAACAAAAACAGAAATGGAAAATCCAAAATGCAACGTGTCTAAAAAATAAAATACCCCTTCATTGATGGCAAAATAAAAAGTTTATGGATCTGAGAAAATGGCGATGAAAATTACTAGAAAAGTGTCGACAGCATGGCCAATTATTTTTTCGGATCTTCATATAATGTTCTCAAAAATTGCTCATCTGTTCCTGAGAGCCTAAGCACATTATCTGGTGCTTTTTTCAGCAGCGAAAGATGATATTGCAATTGCAGCTTTTTTAATTCTTGTTCCCTGGTTCCTGATCTACAAGAGTGGACTGGCTGTAGACCCCACAGGGAAATTTCCCGGTGGGCCAATGCCCAGGGGCCACAGGCTGCTATATGGCAGTGTACAAATTGAAGAAGTTTGTGGTTTGTACCACAGATAGTACCTTGGAACTGTATATTTTTTTTCTTTCCTTGGCCTATTGGGAAGCATACTATCTATAGAGGTCATTAGTAGGTGTAGTCCAGGCAGGATACTGAAGGTGGGTTGGGCACATCTCATCTCTTACAGGCAACTGGAGGAAAAGAGGCCAAAACATGGCAGTTGGTGCTGGCTACCACAGGACAACTTCTGGGGTAGCATATTGTGCTGTACTGTGTTATTTCGTTCTGCTGGGGTGGTTTTTTATGCTCTTATTGCTGACCCTGCCTACTTGGGTTGGCCTAATTGAGTTGCCCACAACATGGAGGCCACTTTAAGTTCCCAGTCCATCCCTGCTGATTTCTGTAGTTTACTTTCCTTGCTGTGAGTCTAGTTGCTGCAGTTTTTGAGTCATTCTTGTGTCCCCTTTGAGTAAAACTGTGTTATACTGTGGATCGAGAAAGTTGGATTGCGGAATGGGTGACATTGGAACACAGTTAAGTGGGATGTCACGATGACCAAACCAAGGTCTCTGATCGATACGGGTAACACTGTTTTGCTCAAGCTTTTCGGTAGGTCTGTGTTATACTGGGGACTGGGGCGGACAGACAACATTGGTGTAATGTTCTGCGCACTTAATTCTAGTCCAATCAGGTAACACAGCTCTGATTGAGATTGGACACAGAGTGATTGACAGCAGAGTCTGGACTGTGTTTTTTGTGTTGTGGAGTCCTGAAGAGCCAGGGCATTACTCATGCCATGGATTCTGCTGGCCTCCACAAGACAGGATGTCCTAACTTCTTAGGGTGGCCTTTCTTATCTGTTGGTACAGATGGATGTGAAGCAGAGGACGCGATCCTCTGAAGGTAGGGTGTTCAGACACCTGTGTTAGGATAACACCTTTCTTTACTCATGGGTCAAAGGTATTGGTGCTGGTATTTGACATCTAATTGCACCGTGAGGGGAGAAATCCCCCAGGAGCGCCTTGTATTTTCTTCTGTCATAGGTATGTTTACTATGGAGCAGAGGAAAAACCCAGATGACGCCACAGAAGAGACTAGCTATCCGCCCTGACACTCTTGTGAGGCTCCAGAGGATCCCACTGGATTTTGGCAGTCAAGCGACCCTTGTTCAGAGGTCTTCAAGAGATGGAGGACTGTGCCACAATCCAGCGAGAGCATTATCTCAGGCTCTGGAGAAAGACTTGGAGATGTTTGGGTGGAAGAGCTTATTCAGCTACAATCTCTTGATTCACGCAGTGAAACTTCTTTTGGTTCTGGTCATCATCATCTGTGATCAGGATGTATAACTTATGCAATCCTGAAACCCCCATGTACTATGTACATATATTAGGTATATGCAAATGTGAAGGGGCACACTCAGAAGGGAAACACTAAATGGATGATACAATAGTATTTTAATACTTTAAAAACTTTAAAAACACACCCTTAAAATGAATATAAAACATACATAAAAAACGCACATCAAACGTATACAAAACGTCGCGTGCAACAATCCTACACAATGATCTCTGGTTGTAGGTCAATGCAGCAGCAATGTCCCAATCCAATGTGCTTATAATGATAGTGCAAACAATGTCCCAATCAGAGTCCTAATTCCATACGGTGCTGATATAGTAATGGCACTATGGCCAAATCCTGATAGAACAGTGATGATAATATAGCAATGGCACTATGGCCAAATCCTGATAGAGCAGTAATGGTAATAATATACCCAGTACCAATGTCCGGTGATATGAGTGTTCAAAGGTATATAGAAGTTGTTAATGCTGACTTCACAATGAGACTAATAATCCAGTTACTTACAGTCTCTTGCAGCTTGTGATGTCCCAGTACGAGCCCGGTCTTACCCCTCTTAGCTGCCTGACCGCAGCGCTGGCTTCCCAGGTGGCCGTACACTCGCAGCGTCCCACGTGGTGTACTCGGCCAAGCGTGGCGTCCCACGTGACCTGGTTGTCTAGGGTACCGGCTGGACGCTGAACTGACGTCACTGCTGTGCGACTTATACTCCGGTTCTGTGTCGAAAGGAGATCTCGTACATTCGTATCCTTTGATATCAGGCTTCCTTGTTCTTTCTATGAATCCACGCTCACTCTGTATTGCCAGACGTGTTTAAGGGTCTTGCGCCCCTTCCTCAGTGGCCAACCGAGTGAGTGGATTCTCACTCCTTATAAATGGAATTTTCTTACCCACAATCCCACTTTTCTGTGCTTATCCTAATATGCGGGATGGATTGGATTGCTACTTCTTTGTATCATACCTCACAGTTAAAATATACTTAAATGAAGATTATAATCATAAATACTACACCCCATATACTTAATTCAAAATAAAAACGGTTTATGGAGAAGACTGCAAGGTCAGGCAATCATTCGGAAGGAAACCGCATCAAAAACGCATCAATGTGAATTGCGGTTTTGTGGTCTGTTGGTCATTATCTTTCCTCCAACATTCCCTTCATGAGACAATGTTCATCAGAACCCACTAGTGAAATGAATCTTTTGACTAAGGTTGTTGTTGTAGCTAAGCGGAGCCAGTTAGGATCAGAAAATACCTATCAAAAACTAAAAGGAGACCCGACAGAGGAGTACTATAATATTCTTAAGGGTTATTGCGAAAGGGGAGCACAAGCGGGTTTTCTCTCTGATCAGGAAGCTAGGTTTATCCTGGACACTGAGAGGAGGATCCCGATGTTCTATTGTGTCCCCAAGATCCATAAGAATCTGGAAGCAGCCCCAGGCCGCCCAATAGTGTCGGGTATCCAGTCTATATCATGTAACTTATCCAAGTACATTGATCAATGGCTTCAACCTTATATAAAGCGAGTGCCATCTTACATTCGTGATACTACCGACATTATTAAAACATTGGAGAATGTCAAATGGGTAGATGGATGGATCTTGGGGACACTGGATGTTGGATCCCTCTATACGGTGATCGAGCACACTAAGGGGATACAGGCATTATATGAACAACTGTCGGGAGATGCCGGTCTCTCTACTGAACAATTGGAATTCCTATTAGATGGAGTGAGATATATATTGGCTCATAATTATTTTTCTTTTGAGCGGGAGTTCTATGTACAGGGTACCGGCACCGCCATGGGCACCAGATTCGCCCCCAGCTATGCCAATCTATTCTTGGCACAGTGGGAAAGGGAGGTCATTCTACCCAGGCTGGGGACGGATCTGGTACTATGGCGACTGTACATCGATGATATTTTGTTTATTTGGCAGGATACAACTGAATCTCTTGACCTATTCCTCAGTAACATCAATAACAATGATAGGAACCTTGTATTCAGCCCCATTGTTAGTAAAGAAAAGGTCGAATTTTTGGATCTGGAGATATGGATAAAGGATGACCAGCTGTATTGCAACACGTTTTTCAAGCCAGTGGCCAAAAATAGCTTCATCAGGTTTGCTAGCTGCGATCTTCCGCGATGGCTGATCAACATACCGACCAGTCAGTTCCGCAGACTTAGGCGAAACTGTACGGTTGATAGCAAATTTGAGGAAGAGGCCATTGGCTTGAAACAATTGTTGGAAAGAGATTACCCAGTCCAGGTAATTAATAAATCATTAGAGAAAGTAAAAAGGATGGAAAGAAAAGAATTCTTCGTAGCTGGTCCGCCACAACCGCGAGATGAAATATTGAGGATTATCCTTCCATTTATTTCCCAGTACAGGGTGATGGAAAGGAGTATTCGGAAGCATTGGGGACACTTGTTGAATGACAAGGTGATTGGCCCTCTTCTGAGTAATGTACCTAAAATAACGTACACGAGGGCTAGTAATCTAGCAGGAAAAATAGCCCCGACCGTGAAAGTTAGGAAAGATAACCATCAACAACAAAAAAGCAATTGGTTGACAGTAAATGGGTTCTTTAAGTGTGGCAGATGTGCCAACTGTAGGATTACCAGTTTTCCCCAAAAAACGACAACAGTAGTATCTACAGTAAACTCTTTCAGTTTGGAGATACAAGAATGCCTGACCTGCGATTCTACTGATGTCATATATTTGCTACAATGTGGGTGCAGGAAGCAATATATTGGCAGAACAAAAAGAAAGCTTAAAAAGAGGGTAGCGGAACATGTGGCAAATATCAGGAAAGGTTTAGAAACACACTCTCTATCTAAACACTTTAAAATTAAACATAATTGTGACCCAACTGGCCTAAAATTTACTGCCATTGAAAGGGTTAAGAAAGTATGGAGAGGGGGAAACCATATTGCACACATGTCAAGACAGGAATCCCGCAGAATCTTTGAGTATGATACAATTATTCCCAGGGGCCTCAACGCCGAGATGGAGGTGTTTGGGTTTCTGTGACTACTGGGGGGGTTGTCCGGTGGGGATGGGACATCGCAGTCTGGCCGACTATCGACACTGTGATCTCCCCTCCCTGCCGGACGGCTCCGCTTAGCTACAACAACAACCTTAGTCAAAAGATTCATTTCACTAGTGGGTTCTGATGAACATTGTCTCATGAAGGGAATGTTGGAGGAAAGATAATGACCAACAGACCACAAAACCGCAATTCACATTGATGCGTTTTTGATGCGGTTTCCTTCCGAATGATTGCCTGACCTTGCAGTCTTCTCCATAAACCGTTTTTATTTTGAATTAAGTATATGGGGTGTAGTATTTATGATTATAATCTTCATTTAAGTATATTTTAACTGTGAGGTATGATACAAAGAAGTAGCAATCCAATCCATCCCGCATATTAGGATAAGCACAGAAAAGTGGGATTGTGGGTAAGAAAATTCCATTTATAGGGAGTGGCAATACAGAGTGAGCGTGGATTCATAGAAAGAACAAGGAAGCCTGATATCAAAGGATCCGAATGTACGAGATCTCCTTTCGACACAGAACCGGAGTATAAGTCGCACAGCAGTGACGTCAGTTCAGCGTCCAGCCGGTACCCTAGACAACCAGGTCACGTGGGACGCCACGCTTGGCCGAGTACACCACGTGGAACGCTGCGAGTGTACGGCCACCTGGGAAGCCAGCGCTGCGGTCAGGCAGCTAAGAGGGGTAAGACCGGGCTCGTACTGGGACATCACAAGCTGCAAGAGACTGTAAGTAACTGGATTGTCAGTCTCATTGTGAAGTCAGCATTAACAACTTCTATATACCTTTGAACGCTCATATCACCGGACATTGGTACTGGGTATATTATTACCATTACTGCTCTGTCAGGATTTGGCCATAGTGCCATTGCTATATTATCATCACTGTTCTATAAGGATTTGGCCATAGTGCCATTACTATATCAGCACCGTATGGAATTAGGACTCTGATTGGGACATTGTTTGCACTATCATTATAAGCACATTGGATTGGGACATTGCTGCTGCATTGACATACAACCAGAGATCATTGTGTAGGATTGTTGCACGCGACGTTTTGTATACGTTTGATGTGCGTTTTTTATGTATGTTTTATATTAATTTAAGGGTGTGTTTTTAAAGTTTTTAAAGTATTAAAATACTATTGTATCATCCATTTAGTGTTTCCCTTCTGAGTGTGCCCCTTCACATTTGCATATACCTCATTTACTCTTTATAGGTCCTGAGGGTAGGACCGGAGGGTGAGCACCTATCCATACGGAGTAGGGGTGAGCCGCTGTATCTTTTTCACTTTATGTACATATATTGATTGTTTGTCGATTGTGTACCCATAGACACTAGGTGCAAATGTGCAGCCTATACCCAGGGAAACTCACCCAACGCACTGCGGTGAGTTATAATTTGGCTGTACACACTTGCATCCTATAGTCGTTTCCCATTGACACGTGGGTCTGTGATCTACCTGTGTATTTGGAGATGTAGAGAGAGATATGCCAGGTTGCATGAGTCTCTATGGCTGCACACACTAAATCTAATTTGGCGGTGTTGGGAGCGATGTGACCTGTTTTTGTGTGAATAGGGAAAAGAGTAGATTCCCTAGGGATAGGCCCTCCTTTACCAAGTTATTTGCAACCTTAACCCCAAGAATGGTAAAGTTAGTAAGGGTTGGACTGAATGTCAGATAGGGCGGTGTTCTTTCCCGCAGTTAGAATTTAGGTACTATGACACCGCCTCTTACTCAGAAATTCTGACCTGCCTTGTAAAGACCTACAGTGGATATAAAAAGTCTCCACACCCCTGTTAAAATGTCAGGTTTCTGTGATGTAAAAAGATAAGTCATTTCAGAACTTTTTCCACCTTTAATGTGACCTATAAACTGTACCACTCAATTGAAAAACTAACTGAAATCTTTTACGTGGAGGGAAAAAAAATATAAAAATAAAATATGTTTGCATAAGTGTGCACACCCTTAAACTAATACTTTGTTGAAGCACCTTTTGATTTTATTACAGCACTCAGTCTTTTGGGGTATGAGTCTATATCAGCATGGCACATTTTGACTTGGCAAGATTTGCCCACTCTTCTTTGCAAAAACACTCCAAATCTGTCAGATTGCGAGGGCATCTCCTGTGCACGGCCCTCTTCAGATCACCCCACAGATTTTCAATCGGATTCAGGTCTGGGCTCTGGCTGGGCCATTCCAAAACTTTAATCTTCTGCTGAAGCCATTCCTTGGTTGATTTGGATGTATGCTTTGGGTCGTTGTCATACTGAAAGATGAAGTTCCTCTTCATGTTTAGCTTTCTAGCAGAAGCCTGAAGGTTTTGTGCCAATATTGACTGGTATTTGGAACTGTTCATAATTCCCTTTAAGGCCCCAGTTCCAGCTGAAGAAAAACAGCCCCTTGGCATGATGCTGCCACCACCATGCTTCATTGTGGGTATGGTGTTCTTTTGGTGATGTGCAGTGTTGTTTTTGCCCCAAACATATCTTTTGGAATTATGGCAAGTGTATGCTGAATCCTATTTAACATAATTTTGAATGTGATTGCTTAATTCTTAACACAGCTACATCCCCAGTTAGAAGAGGGTGTGTACACTTATGCAACCACATTATTTTATTTTTTATTTTATTTTTTCTTCCCTCCACCTAAAAGATTGAGTACAACAATTGAGTTGTACAGTTTATAGGTCACATTAAAGGTGGAAAAGTCACAGAAACCTGATATTTTAGCAGGGGTGTGTAGACTTTTTATATCCACTGTACGTATCTGTCCATGGGAGAACCTCCTCAGCGATAGATTCTTCAATCAAGATGAAAGAAGTAGTGTCAGACGAAAGTCGTGCCTATGCTGAGAAGAGGCCATTCCCCGGTCTACCGTATCCCAGAAAGAAGGTGACAGTGAGGGTGGAGCCATCCCAGAGTCTGACCAATAAAAGACGACAGTGGGAACAGCTGATACCTGAATGAAAGGAGAAGTGTCGGATGGAAGTCCATTCCATGGTTGACCGTACCCCAGAAAGAAGGAGGTGCTACGTGGAGATACGGTGAAAGTGAAGCCATCCCAGAGTCTGACCCATAAAAGACAACAGTGTGAGCAGCTGAAACCTGAAGATCGACACTGACAATTGAAAGAAAGTTCAAGATCCAGAGAGAAGACGTTGTATTCTGTGGATGGAGACGTCTAGTTATGGTGAAGGGCAGGTCGGAGGTGATTTCTAGATAGCTAAGGGGCAGATTATACTTCAGTCCTTCCTTAACTGTGTCACCAAGAGTGGAGTTGAGGGGGCAGGGGGAAGGAGTATTATGCAAATATATGTATATATGTCTTTTATTATATACATATGTATATTGGCCCTGTATGCCCAGTACGGGCCTAGTTATGTGTAGTTATATATAGAGAGAGATGTGTGTATGCCCCTTGTATTGCACACATCTACTGTATGTGTGTGTGTGTATATATATATATATATATGTGTGTGTGTATATATAATATGCCCCCTGTATATTGTAATTGTGGGCCTAGTTGTGTATAATATATATGTATATAGATATGCCCCAATTATGTATATACTTATATCTAAATGTGGCCCAATAATACCCCCATCTCTGGTGCCCCCTCCCCAGCCAAATCCTCCTGCAGGCTCCTTCCAACGTGCCTGCAGAAGGAAAATTCCGCCTGCATGGCTGGACAATCATGTCTAGGTGCGGCCTCATCAAAAGACAGGGGATCGATAAGATCTGCTGTCTTTTGTTAAACATCTCCAGCAGGGCTGGACATGTTTAGCATAACAGAGATAGGGGAACAAAAGTTTCCCTCCCTCTGTTTGTGGCATACCTCCGGTGCTGTAATTACAGCGGGGTTTAAATACCCCGGCGGTGCAGCGCTAGGGAAGTTAGCCTAGCGTGTCCCAGAAGAGAGCGCAACCGGTGCTCCGGAGTCAGAACCTCTACCCCCCCAGAAGAAAGGGAGCAGGCAGCCATGCGCCGAGCTGCGCTGCGCTAGACCCTCCACCCCCCCTGAAGGAAGCGCAGGCAGCCCTGAGGAGGTAGCACTGCGCAGTTAACCCCTGCATCCCCAAAGGGAGGAGGAGGAGGCCATGAAGAAAATCATCCCCAGGACGATGAGCAACCCCTGGAGACAAGCATTAATGAGTACCCCTGAACTGCCCCAGTTACCCCTGCCCTGAATACCCCTTACCCTGCATTCCCTGTGTGCAGCCCCAGCATTAACTCCTGCTGCCCTGAACCCCAGCATTCCAGCATTAACCCCTGAACCCTTGCTGGGCTGATCACCTCCCTTGCTGGGCTGTATTAACCCAGTATTTACCCCTATTGCACTGTCCTGCAGGTCCTTAACCCCTGCAGACCCAGCCAACCCTGCATTAACCCTTGCAGGACCGCTCCTACCCCTGGCCTGCATTATTTTCCCTGGCCTGCATGTATGTTAACCCTTGCAGTGCCACAATTGCGTTACCCCGCAGTGTATAGAGCTGGTTGGGTGGGAGCTGCTGCTGATGTAATGTGTGTAATGTTTAGGTAGTGTTTGGGGTGGAATGGGAACATTGTACTGTGTGTAGTGTACCTAGGTGTGTATTGTAGTGCTATTACTGTACTGTGGTGTGTGCGTCTATGTATATATATTTATAACCATTGATATATAAATCTATATAGATATAGCATAATAGATTGTATTTGTATTGTGTAATAAATATTTTATTGTTCATAATACAGTGTATAGTGTTTATGGTCGCCGCCATAGTAGTGGTAATAAGTCGCATGTAGTTCAGTGTAGAGTAATTAACAGTTAGTTGTATATATTGTATAAATAGGCGGAGTTGTCAACAGACGACTCACGCCTATTTATGAATATTAATTATTGAGATTACCCAAAATATCAACAATTAATATTCCCCTTAACACATAGGCAGGAAATGAACAGCAGAGTAAGGTCTTCTTGCCGCTGTATTCTCATATTACTCATTTATTTCTTATTACACAAGCCGTCAGTAAATATTTATAGTGGAGTAAATGAAGCCAGAGCTGCATCATCTTAAGTCCGGGGTCAGCACTTACCAAAAATGTTCCTGGAAATAAGTACAGAATTCAGGATCTTACAGATGGAGCATGAACTATTATGTTATCCAGTCATTTGGTCACTGTCTGGACATTCTGCCTGGGACACGCGTAACCTCATCGTTGGGTCTGTTATGACTTTAAGAGCGTCCATATTTGGGCATTTTCTGTATAAACAAGGTCATTGTGTTTTCTCTGTCCACACACTGGCGTCCACAGCTGCTTACTTTTGTTGTTGGCTTTGGTGGATAAATATACAATCCTCAAACTATAGAAGTTCGTATTTGCGCCTTCCAACAGCAGAAACTGCAGATGTCAGGGAGAAGATGATTGATCATTGGTGATTTCCTGTCTTGGTGATTTACAGTCAAGGCCACAAGTGTTGGCTCCCCTGAAATTTTTCCAGAAAATGATGTGTTTCTCCCAGAAAATTATTGCAATTACAAATGTTTTGTTATACACATGTTTATTTCCTCTGTGTGTATTTGAACAACACAAAAAAAACTGAGAAAAAAAAGCCAAAAATGATATAATTTCATGCAAAACTCCAAAAATGGGCCAGACACATTTACTGGCACCCTCAACCAGGGCCGGTTTTAGAGAAAGCATAGCCCTGGGAAAATTTTTAAGTAGGGCCCCAAAAGAAATATTGCACAGACAACACATTCACACATAGCCTGCCTGCACTGATTGCGGATTACACACAGTTTTTCCACGCAGATTTTCGTGCAGAGAAACTGCAGTGTAATACAGTACCAGCAAGGTGTATAAGATTATCTTTAGGATAGGTCATCAATATCAGATCGGCTGGCGTCCTTCTTCCAGGACACCTGCCGATTCACTGTTGGGAGGCCAGTGATGTCACTGTATATCAGTCACATGGCCTAGTTGCAGTTCAGTCCCATTCAAGTGAAAGGAGATGAGCTGCAATACCAAGCATCGCTGCTGTCTAATGTACGGCGCTGTGCTTGGTAAGCTATAAAGAGACCGCAGTGGTGTCAGGAGTCGGATCCCCACTGATCTGATACTGATGACCTATCCTGAGGATAGACCATCCATATCAAATTCCCAAGTAAACCTTTTAACTGAAAAAAACAAGAAGCAGATTGGAAAGACAAGCAAATATAGCCTTTAAAGTGTAACTCTCCTTTAAAAACACTTTCTACATGTCATACCTCTTACATCTGGGGACATCTGTCATGTAGACCTTCTCTTTCCTCTTCTCCTCCGTTTAACCCAGACCGCCATGACAAATTCTTTCAGCCACATCTCGTCTCTACAGAGTTTTGTAACACAGACACGTTAAATTTCTCAATTTTTCCTTCAACCTCCCCATCCTGGTGTCCCCACAATGTCATCCTGCTGCCACCCCCAATACTGTGCCCGTTGTGCTCCCCAATGCCCCAGGTACTATACTGCTGAAAAAATAGTGACCCTAATAGACATAACTGGGGTCATTTATCAAACTAGTGTAAAGTAGAACTGGATTTCCAAAAGAACTGTTAAAAATGAAAGGGGAGATCTGATTGGCTGCTATGGGCAACTAAGCCAGTTCTACTTTACACCAGTTTGATAAATTACCCCAAATGTCCCTATAGTGTCCACAGCAGCTATAACGTCCCCTAGAGTGCCCCCAGTAATAATAACACCCTATATTGTGCTCCAGGTAATAATCCCTGTATAGTGTCCCCAGAAATAATAGAATTGCCGCTACAGTGCCTCCCCAATAGCAAGGCCCCCCATGCTGCCCCCATATAGTAGTTTGCCCTCACACAGTAGTTTACCCCACACTGCCCCAACACAATAGTTTACCCCACACTGCCCCCACACAGTAGCTTACCCCACACAGTAGTTTGCCCCTACACTGCCCCCACACAGTAATTTACCCCACACTGCTCCCACACAGTAGTTTTCCCCCACATTGCCCCATATAGTCATTTGCCCTCACATAGTAATCCCTCCCATAATAATTTGCACCCACATAGTAATCCCACCATAATATTTCCCCCCCACATAGTAATTTTCCCCCATACTGCAATTTCCCCCCCGATGTACTGTCTCTTCACATGTCCTCCTGTGTGTCCCCCCCCCATGTGCCCCAAAATTGGCACATATAATAAAAAAAGGTAAATAAAAAAAAGCTAAATAATCACCTATGTCCAGGCGCGCACACTTCACTGTACTGCGTCCCGGCACAGGCGCGCGATGACGTCATCACGCACGCATGCGCTAGGATTTAAACTACCGCATAGGCCTCAGGCCTCCTAGGCCTGAAGCCTATGGCGGGGATCGGTGGCAGGGCAGGGAACTATGCGCTCTCGTGCCCCGCCTCAGTATGTGGGCATTCGGGTTGGCGTAGGGCCCCCCAGCGGTGCTGGACCCGGGGCTGCCGACCCAAAAGTCATCCGCCACTGACTGGAAGGGGGCCCCTTTGGTGATGGGGGCCCAGGGCCATTGCCCAGTTTGCTCCCCCCTAACGCCGCCCTGCCCTCAACTTTGGTTGCACACCCTTTGGAAGAAATAACTGAAATCAATCGCTTCCTATAACCATCAACAAGCTTCTTACACCTCTCAACTGGAGTTTTGGAACCCTCTTCTTTTGCAGACTGCTCCAGGTCTCTCATATTTGAAAGGTGCCTTCTCCCAACAGAAATTTTAAGATCTCTCCACAGGTGTTCAATGGGATTTAGATCCGGAATCTACAGATTTCATGATGCCTTGCACACAGTCAAGGCACCCAGTGTCCGAGGCAGTAAAACAACCCCAAAACATCTTTGAACCTCCACCATATTTGACTGTAGGTACTGTGTTCTTTTCTTTGTAGGCCTCATTCTGTTTTTGGTGAACAGCAGAATGATGTGCTTTACCAAAAAGCTCTATCTTGGTATCACCTGTCCACAAGATGTTTGTCCGGAAGGATTTTGGCTTACTCACGTACATTTTGGCAAACTGCAGTCTAGCTTTTTTATGTCTCTGTGTCAGCAGTGGGGTCCTCCTGGGTCTCCTGCCATAGCGTTTAATTTCATTTAAATGTCGACGGATAGTTTGCACTGACACTGATGCACCCTAAGCCTGCAGAACAGCTTGAATTTCTTTGGAACTTGATTGGGGCTGCTTATCCACCATCCGGACTATCCTGTGTTGCAACCTTTCATTAATTTTTCTCTTCCGTCCACATCCAGGGAGATTAGCTACAGTGCTATGGTTGTAAACTTCTTGATTATGTTGCGCACCGTGGACAAAGGAAAATCAAGATCTCTGGAGATGGACTTGTAACCTTGAGATTGTTGTTCTCAATTCCTCAGACAGTTCTGTTCTCCCCTTTCTGTTCTTCATGCTTAGGCCCCTTTCACACGAATGATACGGATTAGGTCCGGATGCGTTCAGGGTGCTTTCAGGAAAACTCGCACCATTTCGCAAGCAAAATCAGTCAGTTTTGTTTGTGATTGCGTTCAGTTTTTATTGCGCGGGTGAAATGCGCATTGATGCTTTTTTCACGCGCGTGATAGAAAACTGACTGTTTACAAACAACATCTCTTAGCAACCAGCAGTGAAAAACGCATCGCATCCTCACTTGCTTGCGGATGCAATGCGTTTTTCATGCAGTCCCATTCACTTCTATGGGGCCAGAATATAGAACATGCTGTGATTTTCACGCAACCCACAAGTGATGCGTGAAAAACAACACTCATGTACACAGACCCATTGAAATGAATGGGTCCGGATTCAGTGCAGGCGCAATGCGTTCGCATCGCGCCCGCGTGGAAAACTCGCTCGTGTGAAATGGGCCTTAGAGTGGCACACACAGACACACAATGCAAAGATTGAGTCAATTTTCCCCCTTTTTATCTGGTTTCAGGTGTGATTTTTATATTACCCACACCTGTTACTTTCCACAGCTTGAATGAGCATCACATGTTTACCCACAATTCTGAAAAGGTACCAACAATTTTTTCCAGGCCCATTTTTGGTGTTTTATGTGAAAATATGTTCAATTTGCCTTTTTTTTTTTTTCTCCATTGTTTTTTTTATGCGTTGTTCAATACACACAAGGGAAATAAACATGTGTATAACAAAACGTGTAATTTTCTGGAAGAAATATTTCATTTTGTGGAAAAATTTCAGGGGTGCCAACATTGTATGTCTTAACAATGGGCATGTCGGCAACTGTAGTACACCATCACCAGTGCATCTGGAATCATTTTGGATAAAATCACAAAGTTGGAGCCACCTATTTGAGTTTCAGTAGGAATTCGTATCTATACATTCTGGAACATAACTGTAGGGACTGGGAGGGTCTAATTATTTTCCCCTGAAAAAATGTGTCTAAATAACTGAATGTCCCAAGAGTCAGACATTGACTTGTAGGATAGCTATCCAATGGGCGGCATTGTCTGGCTTTATTTTACACCAACTTGGCAGTCAAAGGGGAAAATCTAAGGATGCAGTGTGCTGCTCTGTTTTTACATTGATAGGTCCCTATGATACTTGCAGTGATCCCTCCCTTTTATTATTGCCTCCACTCCCTATGACTGCAGCACCAGATAATGCTCAATGTATATTCTCAGTTACATGTAAATAATTCATGTACAGAATGTCCTATTCTATGAGCATTTCTTGTACAGCACAGCGGTTACATGGCTACGACTGTCTGACCACAGAGCACAACAGACATACGAGCCTCCAAAGTAGACATGATCAAATCAGCACTGAGCAGCCATTGGCCCCTGATGGACACCTCCCAGGGACACAATTAGGCTTTCTTTACTTACACGGGGCCAATGTCTACCCGCTCATGGGACTGCACTGACCTCTTCTGTTAATTTCTCACAGAAACAAACATGTTCTTGTGTTCCTAGTTTATGTCTCCTGTTCTGGTGCACAACATCTGCTGTATATGTCTTCAGGACTTATTTATAATGGAAACTATTTAATGGCCAACACCAAGGACAGTGTTCTGCTGTCCACCGATGACTCATAGCTTTTGGAGCAAGTACGTATCAACCTGTTCTGGAATGATGCGGTAAGAGCCTGACTTATGTCATGATGACTAACAGTTCGGAGTTCTGCATTCCCCCACACATCACACCAACACTAGTGTCTATCTGAGCATGTCCAGCACCAAGATTCTTGAGGCTTGACTACAACGCTCATGTTCATGTGAAAGATCTGCTTATTATTATTGGTTCCAGTTTGCAAATGTGTTTAGTCACAGAGCTAAATCCGATTGCATCAAGATCAGCTCATGGAGTTTACACCTGCTCTTGTTTACAGCCCGCCAGTTCACCTCTTCATGATCATCTACAAGGTTCAAACCACAACTTCAAGACTGAATACTCTGCATACAGTATACAGGCTCCTGTAAATACCCCAAACCAGGGGCGTAGCTACCGTGGAAGCAGGGGAAGTGGCTCCTACAAGGCCCGAACTCAGGACGGGGCCCGTGAGGAGGACAAATGGATTTATTTTCAGGGTCCCTTCTCTGGGCGACTGTACTGCACACAGCTTCAGGACAGGAGTGCACTATGACCTGACACTGTGCGACATCGGGTCATAGTGTAGTGCGTGCCTAGAACCAGTGCTGTCCGAAAATCAGAGGCACCAATAGCAGGAGAAGAGAGGGGAGTATTTCTTTTTTTTGGTCCGGCCTGAGGACTGCATTAAAGGGATTCTGTCACCAGGTTTGAGCCCTGTCAGCTAAACATATGCTGATGTTCAGGGTGTCTTCACGATTCCTAATGTGGGCTTATAAATGTCATCTGTGGGCTTATTTAGCTAAAAAACTGCTTTTACTAACCTGTCAGTCAAACAAATAAGGTGCCCAAGGGGATGTTAATGGATGCAAGGTGTCGGCCGCACCCGCCACCGTTCGTGCCCAGCGCCGCCTTTCCGGACTTCTGCGCCGCCTCCTAATCCTCTGTGCCGCCTCTCGCTCTCCCTCCCTCCCCCCTCCTTCTGCTGTAAGATCTCGCGCTTGCGCACAGGGCTCTGCCTGATGCGCCCGTGCGGACTTCTCCATTTGGCTTCTTACAGCGAAGTGCGCATGCGCCGGCACTTCGCTCAACCCCTGTATGCGCGAGATCTTACAGCAGGAGGAGGGGGGAGGGAGGGAGAGCGAGAGGCCACAGAGGATTAGGAGGCGGCGCAGAAGTCCGGAAAGGCGGCGCTGGGCACGAACGGCGGCGGGTGCGGCCGGCACCTTGCATCCATTAACATCCCCTTGGGCACCTTATTTGTTTGACAGGTTAGTAATAGCTGTTTTTTAGCTAAATAAGCCCACAGATGACATTTATAAGCCCACATTAGGAATCGTGAAGACGCCCTGAACATCAGCATATGTTTAGCTGACAGGGGTCAAACCTGGTGACAGAATCCCTTTAAGGAGAATGCGGGGGGGGGGGGGTTAAAAATGTGTTGTGGCACTCAGTCGGTTCTAGTTACGCCACTGCCACAAACACAGAATACTATGATGGAATGCCTTTAGAAGCATTCCGTTATTCATTCCGTCATAATAGAAGTCTATGGGCTGCAAAACGGATCCGTCCCGTTTCCTTTATGAAAGGAGTCCTCTCCAGCAGCTTGGAAACAGAGGCTAGCAGGTGAAAAACCTGCTTAAAGGAAATTATTGTTTAAATCACGTTTTTATGTTTTATATTCTTAAAGAATTTTTGGTGGTTATTTTTAATTTTCCATGTCACAATATTTAAACAAAAACGATAAAATCCTGCAGTTTTCGCACACTGTCCGCTAAGCCTAATAATAGGCACCACTTTACTGCAGTTACCTGCTTATCTATACACAGAGCTGATGTCATTACAGGGAGGATTAGAATGACAGATAAGACAAGATCCACCATTCATAACAGGTGATTGTCAAAGTTTATCTATTCTTTCCTCGTATAATGACCTCTGCACAGGTAACAGAGCATGTTACCTAAATGATCAAGTACATGGAAGATATACTATATTGGACTGTAGTATTCAGGGTAAATCGCCGGTTTGGGTTGCAGTTTGTGCACTTGGTCTCTAAAAGGTTTGCCATCACTGATATAGAGCATGTCCTATTCTTATCCATTTTGTGGACAAGGATAGGCATTGTTACACTGGATCCACAAACCTGATGCAATAAGGACGTTATTTGTATATTTTGCGGATCAGTGTGAATGTAGCCTAACTGGAAGAAATAAATCTTGGTGATGCATTTCCTTTAGGTATTCAGTTGCTGTTGTCCTATGGTCATAAAGAGAGGTGGAAGAAGGAAGTGCTGATTAGACAGCAAGATCTGCTGCCCAGAAACAATGATTGAGGTGTCTGCACCAAAGATCGTTTTACCCGATGAATCAGCATTTTGCTTGTTCATCGGGTGATCTGCGGAACCTTTAAACGGGCATATTATAGGAAGCAAGCACTCAATTCATCACTCTAAATGCACCTTAACCCCTTAGTGACCTGCCTGTTTCGGGTCTTACTGACCAAGCGTTTTTATTCCTTTTTACATTGTTACCTTCTAAGAGCTATAACTTTCTTTCCTTCTATATAGCTGCATGAGGGCATGTTTTTTGCGGGACAAGTTGTAGTTTTAATGGCGCCGTTTTGGGGTACACACAACTTTCTGATGAACTTTTATTAACTCTTTCTGGGAGGGAGATGGGAATAACAGCAATATTGCCATTAAGTTTTTATGTTATAAATTTTACGGCTTAAATTTTTCTGTAAAAATAGCGCAGAACTGATGCGTGAAAAAAAAAAACGCTCATGTACACAGACTCATTGAAGTGAATGGGTCCGGATTCAGTGTGGGTGCTATGCATTCACGTCAAGCATCGCACCCGCGCAGAAAACTCGCTTGTGTGAAAGGGGCCTTAAGGCTTATTTGTAAGTCAGCGTATAAAAGTGTCGGGTTACATTACAATCTGCTGAAGCCCCTTGGCACTACAGACCTCTGTGTCCTTGCTGTCATTAGACAGCTGTGGTCACAGTAAGTACCCCAGAGATCAACTAAAGTGGTCTCCCTACACGTTGTTACAGCATTTCATTGAAATGTAAAGTCAAAAAGCCAGCAGGGGCGTGGTCTTCTTCATGTGAGAGCGCCCCCTGCTGTCTTTAAAATTAACTATGAGCTTGCAGTCTGTGAATTAACCTCTTATTGCCCTGACTGCTAATTCACTTTTCATAAAAAATTAATAAAATAAAAATTTAAAAAATAAATAATAAAAAAATGAATACAAAATGAAATAAAGAAAATAAAATAATAAAAAAAGTTGTTATTTTTAAAACTTTTAGCAATAATATAGCTGACTTAAACATTCACACATTTTTTTCACAGTACAAACATACGATAATGGTTTTAGAAATGTTTTGTTATGCTTAACATAACAAAACAAAAATTGGCCTGGTAAGTAAGGGGGTAATGAAGTACTTAATTTACCATATCTTGCATTTTTAAAACGTAAAATTTTTTTTTTTAAATAAATAGTTCCACAAAGGTTTTTGGGGGCTTGTTATTAGGGTGTTCATTTATATGCTAAAAATAACATGGTGAACTTATTCTGCAGGTCAGTACAATAATAGCAATACCAAATTTATTTAGTTTTTAGTATGTTTTACTACTGCAGAAAAATAAGTACGGTAAATAAAAAATTAAATAAAAAATGGCAAATTGCGCAGATGACTACAAGATAAGTTATATTATGTATCTCTAGTGATCCGTGATGCAAGGGAGCTGGCCACTGTCACGGCCTCCTATTGGCTGCATCCCCCATCGCCGGATGTTTGGATCTGTGCGACAGGGGCATGCAGCGACTGCCGTGCAGGGATCCGGAGTGACGTTAAGTATGATTTATAGGAGCGACCCGGGCATTGTGGGGGGCATTTTTAGAATTTAATTATATTCTAATGTTTGACCTGTGATAATCAAATTCCCAATGGTAAGCTAGCGACTGCAACCATACTGAAAAACTAAGAAAATTCAAACAATTTAATTTCGAATGATAATGTTGGAACCTCAGTCTTTTTATTGAAAGTTCTACCAACCATGAAATCTTTAGCGTTTCTTGCACTGGCGCAATAGATCGCAAGGAGTTAATGACTTCTGGCAAATATAAGAATAGTGGAATGAAGTCATCTCTTTAACATTTGCTCGGATGCCAAGTTGTACAGGGTCAGTTGCGAGAAGCAGGCCGCTGGTATTTAGCAGACAGTCACCCCAGGACAGCTATAATCCGTCCGGTTTCAGCTGTGTCATTCTAGCCCCTGCCTCCCTCAAAGCCGCTTGTGGACAAATAGCACCCACTTTGTCTTGCAGCGTTTTCGGTGATCGGAGTTGGCGCAGCAGCAAGATTCTTCATCTAATCTAGACTTCAACCCTTATGATCTCATCGCTTGTTCTAGGCTCCTCTCCATGTAATCATTTACATGTTCAGGAGGCCTCAGCAATGGGGATGTCAGCAGACAGAGTACAGCTACTCACTTACCACAACATCATGGAAAGTCCTGAACATCACTGGTGTCTGTGGCTAATCTGAAACGTGTACTGAATAAGTAGAGTCCCAATATTATAAAATACAGAGTGATTCATATTTTGATCATGGAAGCAATATTATAGTAGTTATAGTCTTATACATAAGGGTTGTATTATACACTGCGTGCAGAATTATTAGGCAAATGAGTATTTTGACCACATCATCCTCTTTATGCATGTTGTCTTACTCCAAGCTGTATAGGCTCGAAAGCCTACTACCAATTAAGCATATTAGGTGATGTGCATCTCTGTAATGAGAAGGGGTGTGGTCTAATGACATCAACACCCTATATTAGGTGTGCATAATTATTAGGCAACTTCCTTTCCTTTGGCAAAATGGGTCAAAAGAAGGACTTGACAGGCTCAGAAAAGTCAAAAATAGTGAGATATCTTGCAGAGGGATGCAGCACTCTTAAAATTGCAAAGCTTCTGAAGCGTGATCATCGAACAATCAAGCTTTTCATTCAAAATAGTCAACAGGGTCGCAAGAAGCGTGTGGAAAAACCAAGGCGCAAAATAACTGCCCATGAACTGAGAAAAGTCAAGCGTGCAGCTGCCAAGATGCCACTTGCCACCAGTTTGGCCATATTTCAGAGCTGCAACATCACTGGAGTGCCCAAAAGCACAAGGTGTGCAATACTCAGAGACATGGCCAAGGTAAGAAAGGCTGAAAGACGACCACCACTGAACAAGACACACAAGCTGAAACGTCAAGACTGGGCCAAGAAATATCTCAAGACTGATTTTCTAAGGTTTTATGGACTGATGAAATGAGAGTGAGTCTTAACATAGAATGTGTCGGCAGATAAGAACCATTTGGCCCATCTAGTCTGCCCAATATATTGAATACTATGGATAGCCCCCGGCCCTATCTTATATGAAGGATGGCCTTGTGCCTATCCCATGCATGCTTAAACCCCTTCACTGTATTTGCAGCTACCACTTCTGCAGGAAGGCTATTCTTGATGGGCCAGATGGATGGGCCCGTGGCTGGATTGGTAAAGGGCAGAGAGCTCCAGTCCGACTCAGATGCCAGCAAGGTGGAGTACTGGTTTGGGCTGGTATCATCAAAGATGAGCTTGTGGGGCCTTTTCGGGTTGAGGATAGAGTCAAGCTCAACTCCCAGTCCTACTGCCAGTTTCTGGAAGACACCTTCTTCAAGCAGTGGTACAGGAACAAGTCTGCATCCTTCAAGAAAAACATGATTTTCATGCAGGACAATGCTCCATCACACGCGTCCAAGTACTCCACAGCGTGGCTGGCAAGAAAGGGTATAAAAGAAGAAAATCTAATGACATGGCCTCCTTGTTCACCTGATCTGAACCCCATTGAGAACCTGTGGTCCATCATCAAATGTGAGATTTACAAGGAGGGAAAACAGTACACCTCTCTGAACAGTGTCTGGGAGGCTGTGGTTGCTGCTGCACGCAATGTTGATGGTGAACAGATCAAAACACTGACAGAATCCATGGATGGCAGGCTTTTGAGTGTCCTTGCAAAGAAAGGTGGCTATATTGGTCACTGATTTGTTTTTGTTTTGTTTTTGAATGTCAGAAATGTATATTTGTGAATGTTGAGATGTTATATTGGTTTCACTGGTAAAAATAAATAATTGAAATGGGTATATATTTGTTTTTTGTTAAGTTGCCTAATAATTATGCACAGTAATAGTCACCTGCACACACAGATATCCCCCTAAAATAGCTAAAACTAAAAACAAACTAAAAACTACTTCCAAAAATATTCAGCTTTGATATTAATGAGTTTTTTGGGTTCATTGAGAACATGGTTGTTGTTCAATAATAAAATTAATCCTCAAAAATACAACTTGCCTAATAATTCTGCACTCCCTGTAGTAATTAGGGTTTAGCAATTAGTGTTCAGAAAATCAAAGTCCACGAAAAAAAAAACCACAAAAAAATCATACTTACCTGCTCCATTTGCTCGCAACAGGACGGCCGCCGCTATCTTGCTCGAAGATCTTGGCCAAAATCCAGTGCACGGTGACATATGACGTCATCACGCCGGCTGTCGTGATGATGTCATCTTGGCCTGTGTGAGATTTCGAGCCAGATTATCAAGTAAGATGGCCCGTCCTGAGCAAATGGATCAGGTAAGTATGATTTTTTTTATATTTTTTATTTTAAACAGTGTTAGGCTACTTTCACACTAGCGTTCGGGGCTCCGCTTGTGAGTTCCGTTTGAAGGCTCTCACAAGCGGCCCCGAACGGATCCGTCCAGCCCTAATGCATTCTGAGTGGATGCGGATCCGCTCAGAATGCATCAGTTTGGCACCGTTTGTCCTCCGCTCCGCTCAGCAGGCGGACCCCTGAACGCAGCTTGCAGCGTTCGGGTGTCCGCCTGGCCGTGCGGAGGCAAACGGATCCGTTCAGACTTACAATGTAAGTCAATGGGGACGGATCCGTTTGAAGTTGACACAATATGGCTCAATTTTCAAACGGATCCGTCCCCCATTGACTTTCAATGTAAAGTCAAAACGGATCCGTTTGCATTATCATGAACAAAAAAAAAAAAAAAAATTTTTTTTTTTTTTTTTGTTCATGGTAATGCAAACGGATCCGTTCTGAACGGATCTAAGCGTTTACATTATAGGTGCGGATCCGTCTGTGCAGATACCAGACGGATCCGCACCTAACGCAGGTGTGAAAGTAGCCTTATGTATATCAGATGCTGTAATAATGTATAAACGTGCCATCTGAGGGGTACAATGATGGGGGGGGGGGGGGGGGGCGCACAATCGCCGCTCCCTGTCATTGCACCCACTACTTACAAAGAAATACGCTTCATGACGAAGTAACTAGTCGTATTTTCCAGTACAGTACTTCGCTCTTCTCTAGTGATTACTCAGTCCAGTCACATTATTCTGACCACTTTCTACCTTTGAGGTCAGCAGTGTGTAGCTCATGAAGAAAGTCACGTGTGGTGAGCTGACTTGGTGTTCTCTAGTGGTTTCTAGTTGTTGTCATGGGTATGATTATTGGCTTTTGGGCCAAGGGTGGCAATATTTTTGAAACGCGCAATCTGTGAACTATTCACGTGCTGCTGTGGTGAAAGTGTATGGTGAGTGGACAAATGGCATAATTGTGAATAAGCGATGTGGTAATTGCAGAGCACCACATGCCATTAATGTGAGAGGTGAGCGTTGGCTATGTACGTGTCCAAGGGCGGTCTGGCATGCTACAGTGAAGCAGCTCACTGTCGGAATAAAGCAGGGCAGTACCAGATGTGTGTCTAGAACAACAGTTCAGTGAATCCCTATTGCATATAGGGCTCTGAAGCAGACGGATGGTCACTGCATCTATGCTAACAAAGTTGCATTGGTAGAAAAGGTTTAAATTTTCACAACATTATTGGACTTGGACCAACAATGATTGGTGATAGGTTGTCTTTGTCAATGAGATGCATTCAATGTTTCATTGAATGGAAGGACGTTGGCGTGTCAGGCAAGGAACATCTGAGAACAAACACCCTGCAACCATTGTTGAAAGAACACAAGCTGGTGGCGGCAACGTTATGGTCTGGAGAATGTTTTTGTGGCATTCTCTGGGACCACTCCTCCATGTGGAAGGCACTCTCAACTGATTTGAGTATGAATTATTCCTTGCAGATCATGTACACCCATACATGTGTATTAACTTCACTGGGGCAGATGGCATTTTCCAGCAAGACAATGTAACATCTCACCCAACTAAAAATGTCTGTCAGTGGTTAGAGCATGACCAAGACTACCAAGTACTACCTTGGCCCCAAAATTAACCAGACTTGAACACAATTGAGCCTCTGTGTGACCACCTCAATCGTCGTGTTCGCTCTGTGGATCCTCCATGCACCCTCCAGCAGCTGTGGGATGCACTGCAGCCAGCATTGCTCCGTATATTTGTGACTACCAGCCTGTCTAGCTGCTGTCCATGCTGCACATATTAGTTACTCTGGATATTAGCTGCTAGTCATAATAATGTGACTTGACTGTGTATATTCTTGAACATAATGGGTAGTATTATAATGAATATATATTCTTTTACATTTTGTATTATAGTAGTTATATTCTTGTACGTAAAGGTGCAGGATTGTAGTACATATGTTTTTGTACATAGGAGCAGAATTATAGCAGTTATATTCTCGTAATTCCAGGGACAATATAATATTCTTGTGCATACAATGCATTTGAGAAGTCTTCAGACCCTTTCACTTTGTTTACATTTTTTGATCTTGCAGCCTTGTGCTAAACTCGATACCTCATAATAACAAAGTGAAAGCCGAATTTTATACATTTTTGTTCATTTATTAAAAAGGAAAATCTAACATGGACAAGTATACAGAACCTTTGCTCTTTGAAAGTTAACTCTGGGGCCTCCCATTTCTCTTGATCATCTTTGAGATGTTTCTACACTCTAATTGGAAACCACCTGTGGTAAATTAAGTTGACTGGACATGATTAGGAAAGACAAATCCCTGTCTATATAAGGTCTCACAGAAGACAACGCATATCAGAGCAAAAACCAAGGCATAAGAAGGTAAGAACGGCCTGTAGAGCTCAAAGACAGGATTGTGTGGAGGCACAGATCTGGAGGAGGGTATACAGAACCTTCAGTGCAGCTGAAATTTTGAAGAGCACAGTAGCCTCCATAATTCCTAAATAGAAGAAGTTTGGAGCAACCAGGACTCTTCCTAGAGGTGGCCACCCCACCAAACTAAGTAATCGGGGGGAGAAGGGTCTTGGTAAAGAGAGGACCAAATAGAACACAATAGTCACTCTGGCTGAGCTCCAAAGATCCCATGTGCAGACAGGGCAATCTTCCAGAAGGTCAACCATCTCTTCAGCACTTTACCATACTGGACAGCGGTGGCCAAAAAAAGGTCTATTCTCAGTAAAAGACATATGAAAGCCTGAGTGGGGTTTGCAAAGAAAAAGCGCCTAAAGGATGCTCAGACTGAGAAAAAGGATTCTTTGGTTTGGTGAAAATCAAGATTGAACTTTTTAGCCTTATTTTTAAGTGTCATGCCTGGCGAAAACCATGCACTGCTTATCACCTGCCCAATATCATCCCTACAGTGAAGCAGGGTAGTGGCAGCATCATCCTGTGGGGGTGTTTCTCAGCAGCTGGGACAGGAAGACTGGTTATGATTGAGGAAAAGCTGAAAGTAGCAAAGTACAGAGATATTGTTTATAAAAACCTGATCCATTGTGCTCACACTGTAGACTGGGCCAGAGGTTCACCTTCCAACAAGAAAACAAAGGAGTGGCTTAGGGACCACTCTGTGAATGTTCTTCAGTGGCCCAGCCAGAGCCCTGACTTGAACCCAATCAAATTAATCAACAATAGTCGCTCCACCTGTAATTCCACCTACGATCCGATTCAGAGCCTCACTTGGCTCCACTCATAGACATATACACTTTATTCAGTCGTATCAGTCATAGGGTACTTTCACACTAGTGTTAGAAGAATCCGGCAGGCAGTTCCGTTGCAGGAGCTGCCTGCTGGATCCGGAAATCCATATGCAAACAGATATCTTCTTTTTTTTTTCTGGATCCGTTAGACTGATGCATTGAAATACTGGATCCGTCGTTCCGGTATCATCCGGAATGACGGATCCGGTATTTACGTTTTTCAAAGCTAGAAAGAACTGCGCATGCGCAGACCGGAAAACCGAATCCTGCGATGCGCCAATTTCCGGAACACTTGGTACCGGATTCGGCATTAATACATTTCAATGGAAATTAATGCCAGATCCAGCAAGTACAGTAGTACGGTAGTGTTCTGGGATCTTGTCCGGAAAAAATACTGCAGTATACTGCAGTATTTTGTCCGGTCAAATACCGTACAAGGGACAGAACAGAAGACATCCTGATGCATACTGAACAGATTGCTTTCCATTCAGAATGCATTGGGACAAAACTGATGAGTTTTTTCCCGGTATTGAGACCATTTACCGGATTTCAATACCGGAAAAGAATAACGGTAGTGTAAAAGTACCCTTATTCAAACTTAAATGTGAGATATAAAAGATACTCACTCTTTAGAAGCGTGACTTTCACTTTTCCATCTCTTTATTCTTTATATACAAACATAGCTGAAATGCTTTATAATTCTGAGACCGCTGAACTGATTGCTATCATGGGAGTAGTTAAATACTACATACTATAGTTATACATATAGTATGTAGTAGTTATATTCTTACACATGGGGGCAGTATTGAAGTAGTTATATTATTGTACATGGGGCAGTATTATAGTAATTATATTATTGTACATGAGGCAATATTATAGTAGTTATATTCTTATACATGGGGCAGTATTATAGTAATTGTATTATAGTGTATAGTGTATTATATATTGTGGTGGAACAGGCTGACAAGGGAGGAACCATTGTTATACTTGATTCTGGCCAATATAGAGATTTAAATATACAGATGTTGAATGATGAGTCTGTTTATAAAAAATTTAAAAGTGATCCCATTGTGGGTTTCAAAAAAAGCTGGAGTATATTGTGGCAGAAGGGACCTCCTTGGGGGTTCTCTTCCCCAAGTAAGCTGAATATATAGTCCCTGACTGTCCAGTTTTACCCATATTGCATTCGCTACCAAAAATTCATAAATAGATTTTTCCACCTCCACTTTGCCCCATAGCTTCCACAATTAGGTCTCTCAATGAGAGGCTGTCAGAGTGGGCCGACAGTCTTCTACAACCTCCATTGAGCTTATACCTGGATATTTCTGTGACATTAAACATGTTTTGGGAGCATTAAACAATATCTCGTGGACAAAAACTACAGTTGGTTGTCGGCTGATGTATCATTATACACATGATTGTGCTATCACTGCTTTATGTTGGTTCCTATGGATGAACAATGACTATAGTTCTGATTTGAAGGATTTTTTGTGTTCTGCTATTTGGTATCTTTAACACATTTTATGTTTAACAAGGAAGTTCTTTTTGCAGATTTCAGGAGAGTCACTGAAAAGTGTCCCCATCTTTAGCTAATATTTGTTAATATTTATTTGGTGACACTAACCCCTTTGCTCAGTGGCTGCTCTGGTATGGCCGCTACACTCTAAATATTATTTTTACTCATTACTTGAACATATAACTTTTTGGATTTAAATTTATAAATAGATTGGATACCTCAAAGGGTTAAAAGTAACTCAAAGGGTTATAAGTACAACTTACACGAAAAGCGCAGTGTGCAATACTATATTGCATGCTGATCCATTCATTCAATACAATTAAAGAGGACCTTTCACCTGAAAATGCAAGTTAAACTAAAGATATACCCTTACTTGCCGGCCCCCGCGAATCTCGCGAGAACTGGAGCTTCTTCTCCCTGGCTAAGAGCGGAGCGCGCTGATTGGATGTGCTCCGTGCCAAGAAGAAGAAAGACACGCCAGGGAGAACTTTTGCAGGCCCACCCCCAGTTGAGCCGAATGGCTCATTAGCATAGAAGGCGGGAAATATTGTGGGCGGCACCGCGGACAAACGGAGGCACTGAGTGCAAAATGAAGAACTGAATAAGCAGCACCGGGGGCCGGCAAGTAAGGGTATATCTTTAGTTTAACTTGCATTTTCAGGTGAAAGGTCCTCTTTAACCACCTCCGGACCGCCTAACGCAGGATCGCGTTCCGGAGGTGGCAGCCCTGCGCAGAGTCACGCATATATGCGTCATCTCGCGATGGCCAAGATTTCCTGTGAACGCGCGCACACAGGCGCGCGCGCTCACAGGAACGGAAGGTAAGAGAGTTGATCTCCAGCCTGCCAGCGGCGATCGTTCGCTGGCAGGCTGGAGATGTGTTTTTTTTTAACCCCTAACAGGTATATTAGACGCTGTTTTGATAACAGCGTCTAATATACCTGCTACCTGGTCCTCTGGTGGTCCCATTTGTTTGGATCGACCACCAGAGGACACAGGTAGCTCAGTAAAGTCCCACCAAGCACCACTACACTACACTACACCCCCCCCCCGTCACTTATTAACCCCTTATTAGCCCCTGATCACCCCATATAGACTCCCTGATCACCCCCCTGTCATTGATTACCCCCCTGTAAAGCTCCATTCAGATGTCCGCATGATTTTTACGGATCCACTGATAGATGGATCGGATCCGCAAAACGCATCCGGACGTCTGAATGAAGCCTTACAGGGGCGTGATCAATGACTGTGGTTATCACCCCATATAGACTCCCTGATCACCCCCCCTGTCATTGATTACACCCCTGTCATTGATCAACCCCCTGTAAAGCTCCATTCAGACGTCCGCATGATTTTTACGGATGCACTGATAGATGGATCCGATCCGCAAAACGCATCCGGACGTCTGAATGAAGCCTTACAGGGGCATGATCAATGACTGTGGTGATCACCCCATATAGACTCCCTGATCACCCCCCTGTAAAGCTCCATTCAGATGTCCGCATGATTTTTACGGATGCACTGATAGATGGATCCGATCCGCAAAACGCATCCGGACGTCTGAATGAAGCCTTACAGGGGCATGATCAATGACTGTGGTGATCACCCCATATAGACTCCCTGATCACCCCCCTGTCATTGATTACCCCCCTGTAAAGCTCCATTCAGATGTCCGCATGATTTTTACGGATGCACTGATAGATGGATCGGATCCGCAAAACGCATCCGGACGTCTGAATGAAGCCTTACAGGGGCGTGATCAATGACTGTGGTGATCACCCCATATAGACTCCTTGATCACCCCCCTGTCATTGATCAACCCCCTGTCATTGATTACCCCCCTGTAAAGCTCCATTCAGACGTCCGCATGATTTTTACGGATCCACTGATAGATGGATCGGATCCGCAAAACGCATCCGGACGTCTGAATGAAGCCTTACAGGGGCGTGATCAATGACTGTGGTGATCACCCCATATAGACTCCCTGATCACCCCCCCCTGTCATTGATCAACCCCCCTGTCATTGATCAACCCCCCTGTCATTGATCAACCCCCCTGTCATTGATCACCCCCCTGTCATTGATCACCCCTCTGTAAGGCTCCATTCAGATATTTTTTTGGCCCAAGTTAGCAGAATTTTTTTTTTTTTTTCTTACAAAGTCTCATATTCCACTAACTTGTGTCAAAAAATAAAATCTCACATGAACTCACCATACCCCTCACGGAATCCAAATGCGTAAAATTTTTTAGACATTTATATTCCAGACTTCTTCTCACGCTTTAGGGCCCCTAGAATGCCAGGGCAGTATAAATACCCCACATGTGACCCCATTTCGGAAAGAAGACACCCCCAGGTATTCCGTGAGGGGCATATTGAGTCCATGAAAGATTGAAATTTTTGTCCCAAGTTAGCGGAACGGGAGACTTTGTGAGAAAAAAATTAAAAATATCAATTTCCGCTAACTTGTGCCAAAAAAAAAAAAATTCTATGAACTCGCCATGCCCCTCATTGAATACCTTGGGGTGTCTTCTTTCCAAAATGGGGTCACATGTGGGGTATTTATACTGCCCTGGCATTCTAGGGGCCCCAAAGCGTGAGAAGAAGTCTGGTATCCAAATGTCTAAAAATGCCCTCCTAAAAGGAATTTGGGCACCTTTGCGCATCTAGGCTGCAAAAAAGTGTCACACATCTGGTATCGCCGTACTCAGGAGAAGTTGGGGAATGTGTTTTGGGGTGTCATTTTACATATACCCATGCTGGGTGAGAGAAATATCTTGGTCAAATGCCAACTTTGTATAAAAAAATGGGAAAAGTTGTCTTTTGCCAAGATATTTCTCTCACCCAGCATGGGTATATGTAAAATGACACCCCAAAACACATTCCCCAACTTCTCCTGAATACGGCGATACCACATGTGTGACACTTTTTTGCAGCCTAGGTGGGCAAAGGGGCCCATATTCCAAAGAGCACCTTTAGGATTTCACAGGTCATTTACCTACTTACCACACATTAGGGCCCCTGGAAAATGCCAGGGCAGTATAACTACCCCACAAGTGACCCCATTTTGGAAAGAAGACCCCCCAAGGTATTCCGTGAGGGGCATGGCGAGTTCCTAGAATTTTTTATTTTTTGTCACAAGTTAGTGGAAAATGCTTATTTTTTTTTTTATTTTTTTTTTCATACAAAGTCTCATATTCCACTAACTTGTGACAAAAAATAAAAAGTTCCATGAACTCACTATGCCCATCAGCGAATACCTTGGGGTCTCTTCTTTCCAAAATGGGGTCACTTGTGGGGTAGTTATACTGCCCTGGCATTCTAGGGGCCCAAATGTGTGGTAAGGAGTTTGAAATCAAATTCTGTAAAAAATGACCTGTGAAATCCGAAAGGTGCTCTTTTGAATATGGGCCCCTTTGCCCACCTAGGCTGCAAAAAAGTGTCACACATCTGGTATCTCCGTAATCGGGAGAAGTTGGGGAATGTGTTTTGGGGTGTCATTTTACATATACCCATGCTGGGTGAGAGAAATATCTTGGCAAAAGACAACTTTTCCCATTTTTTTATACAAAGTTGGCATTTGACCAAGATATTTATCTCACCCAGCATGGGTATATGTAAAAAGACACCCCAAAACACATTCCTCAACTTCTCCTGAGTACGGGGATACCAGATGTGTGACACTTTTTTGCAGCCTAGGTGGGCAAAGGGGCCCACATTCCAAAGAGCGCCTTTCGGATTTCACAGGTCATTTACCTACTTACCACACATTTGGGCCCCTAGAATGCCAGGGCAGTATAACTACCCCACAAGTGACCCCATTTTGGAAAGAAGAGACCCCAAGGTATTCGCTGATGGGCATAGTGAGTTCATGGAAGTTTTTATTTTTTGTCACAAGTTTGTGGAATATGAGACTTTGTATGAAAAAAAAAATAAAAAAAAAAATAAGCATTTTCCACTAACTTGTGACAAAAAATAAAAAATTCTAGGAACTCGCCATGCCCCTCACGGAATACCTTGGGGTGTCTTCTTTCCAAAATGGGGTCACTTGTGGGGTAGTTATACTGCCCTGGTATTCTAGGGGCCCAAATGTGTGGTAAGGAGTTTGAAATCAAATTCAGGAAAAAATGAGGAGTGAAATCCGAAAGGTGCTCTTTGGAATATGGGCCCCTTTGCCCACCTAGGCTGCAAAAAAGCGTCACACATCTGGTATCCCCGTACTCAGGAGAAGTTGAGGAATGTGTTTTGGGGTGTCTTTTTACATATACCCATGCTGGGTGAGATAAATATCTTGGTCAAATGACAACTTTGTATAAAAAAATGGGGAAAAGTTGTCTTTTGCCAAGATATTTCTCTCACCCAGCATGGGTATATATAAAATGACACCCCAAAACACATTCCCCACCTTCTCCTGAGTACGGAGATACCAGATGTGTGACACTTTTTTGCAGCCTAGGTGGGCAAAGGGGCCCATATTCCAAAGAGCACCTTTCGGATTTCACAGGTCATTTTTTACAGAATTTGATTTCAAACTCCTTACCACACATTTGGGCCCCTAGAATGCCAGGGCAGTATAACTACCCCACAAGTGACCCCATTTTGGAAAGAAGAGACCCCAAGGTATTCGCTGATGGGCATAGTGAGTTCATGGAAGTTTTTATTTTTTGTCACAAGTTAGTGGAATATGAGACTTTGTAAGAAAAAAAAAAATAAAATAAAAAATCATAATTTTCCGCTAACTTGTGACAAAAAATAAAAAGTTCTATGAACTCACTATGCCCATCAGCGAATACCTTAGGGTGTGTACTTTCAGAAATGGGGTCATTTGTGGGGTGTTTGTACTGTCTGGGCATTGTAGAACCTCAGGAAACATGACAGGTGCTCAGAAAGTCAGAGCTGCTTCAAAAAGCGGAAATTCACATTTTTGTACCATAGTTTGTAAACGCTATAACTTTTACCCAAACCATTTTTTTTTTACCCAAACATTTTTTTTTTATCAAAGACATGTAGAACTATAAATTTAGAGCAAAATTTCTATATGGATGTCGTTTTTTTTGCAAAATTTTACAACTGAAAGTGAAAAATGTCATTTCTTTGCAAAAAAATCGTTAAATTTCGATTAATAACAAAAAAAGTAAAAATGTCAGCAGCAATGAAATACCACCAAATGAAAGCTCTATTAGTGAGAAGAAAAGGAGGTAAAATTCATTTGGGTGGTAAGTTGCATGACCGAGCAATAAACGGTGAAAGTAGTGTAGGTCAGAAGTGTAAAAAGTGGCCTGGTCTTTCAGGGTGTTTAAGCACTGGGGGCTGAAGTGGTTAAGTCAGTTCTGATTGGTGAATTTATTTGCGCCAAAAGGAACTGCTCTACTGATAGTTTTAAACAGGAGTCTGTTCACATTAGGAACAGACTGAGCAACCATGGATGGAATAGAGCAGAGGACATAGGGAGGTCAAAGAATAGAATGGAGTTGTTATATTCCAATAAATCAGTCACGACAGTAAAACTGTTAAGGGCTCATGCACACAAACTTATTTTCTTTCCTTGTCCATTCCATTTTTTGCGCACCGTATGCGGAACCATTAATTTCAATTGGTCCACAAAAAGACCAGAAGTTACTCTGTGTGCATTCCGTTTCCGTATGTCCATTCCGGCAAAAAAAAATCCAGCATGTCCTATTATTGTCCGCATAACGGAAAAATATAGGACTGTTCCATTTAGGACCAGCTGTTCCGTTCCGCAAAATACGGAATGCACACGGACATCAACAGTATTTTTTGTGGATCCGTTTTTGGCAGACCGCAAAATACATACAGTCATGTGCATGAGCCCTAAAGCAGTGTATTTTTCAACCCCATACAGCTGAGAATTTAAAGCAATTAGTGGTATTGTGAAGAAATACTTCATACCTAATACTTAAAGGGTAACTGTCATGTTTTCATCAAAAAATCTATTTTAGCATATTATGCTGCTGCAGCATTATGCATAAAGCAATCTTTAGTTTCTGCACATACCACTGTTTTCCTTGAGTTTTTCCCTTAGTTACAGCTGTTTAAACATTTACAATATGAGGACCTTCTCAAGATGGCTCCTCTGCCAAAACTGCTTTCCCTCACTTCAGATACACACTTGCTGTAGCCATCTGCTCCCTGACAGCCAATCAGATTGGATTACTGAGCGACACGCCTCCTCACTCTAAAGCCTAATGCAGGCATGCAGTGTGGAGGACCGCCCCTCTGTCTTCTGTTTACACTAAAGAGAAGACAGACAAGCCCTAGCAACGGTATTTTAAGGGAGCAGTGGAAAGGGACAGGGGACATTAATGAAAGCTGTTATTATAAGGTAATTACAGATCTTTTGACAATCATTGACAGACTAACTCGGGTATACAGTTGTGTTCAAAATTATTCAACCCCCACTGAAATTGAGTGTTTTGGCCAGTTAGACATTGATTTTGATCATTTCAGTCATCTTGTTTACAATTAAATCAAAGAGGCACTTGTAAGTCAGACAAATATAACATAACATTTATAATGAAATAACCACAAATGTCTTTTCTGTGCTCACATCATTATCAGTTTTATTCAACCCCCAAGTGACATTCAATCTTAGTACTTAGTACAACATCCTTTTCCAGTTAAAACAGCTTTTAAACGTGAAGCATAGCTTGACACAAGTGTCTTGCAGCGATCTACGGGTATCTTCGCCCATTCTTCATGGGCAAAAGCCTCCAGTTCAGTCACATTCTTAGGCTTGCGCGCTGCAACTGCTTTCTTTAAGTCCCACCAGAGGTTCTCAATCGGATTTAAGTCTGGTGACTGCGATGGCCACTTCAAAATGTTCCAGCCTTTAATCTGCAACCATGCTCTAGTGGACTTGGAGGTATGCTTGGGATCATTGTCCTGTTGAAAGGTCCAACGTCTCCCAAGCCTCAGGTTTGTGACGGACTGCATCACATTTTCATCCAATATCTCCTGGTACTGAAGAGAATTCATGGTACCTTGCACACGCTGAAGCTTCCCTGTACCTGTAGAAGCAAAACAGCCCCAAAGCATGATTGACCCCCCATCATGCTTTACAGTAGGCAAGGTGTTCTTTTCTTCATAGGCCTTGTTCTTTCTCCTCCAAACATAGCGTTGATCCATGGGCCCAAACAGTTCTAATTTTGTTTCATCAGTCCACAGAACACTATCCCAAAACTTTTGTGGTTTGTCCACATGACTTTTGGCATACTGCAGTTGACTCTTCTTATTCTTTGGAGACAGCAAGGGGGTGCGCCTGGGAGTTCTGGCATGGAGGCCTTCATTACGCAGTGTCCGCCTTATTGTCTGAGCTGAAACTTCAGTGCCCACATCTGACAAATCTTTTTTCAGTTCCTCAGCAGTCACACGGGGACTTTTCTCCACTTTGCGCTTCAGGTAGCGCACAGCAGTCAAAGTCAGCATCTTCTTTCTGCCACGACCAGGTAGCATTTCAACAGTGCCCTTTGCCTTGAATTTGGGAATGATGCTTCCTATGGTGTCTCTTGGTATGTTTAACATCTTTGCAATCTTCTTATAGCAATTGCCCTTCCTGTGAAGAGAAATCACCTCTTCTCTTGTCTTCCTGGACCATTCTCTTGACTTCACCATGTTTGTAAACACACCAGTAAATGTCTAGAAGGAGCTGAGTATCACAGTCCTTTTAAATCTGCCTAATTGGTGCTTATTATGCTTGATTGCTGCTCCTTGACATCCACAGGTGTTTTCAATACCTGATCGAAAACACTTGAATGAACCTCTGTTCTTAAGAGTGGTAGTCTTTACGGGGTTGAATAATTGTGTCAATGAAGAAATCACCAAAAAAACATTTAATACTGTATTACAAAAACAATTGATGTCATTTTAGTTGCATTTGGTTCTTTAAAAAGTCCTTGTAAGATTTCATTCTGAACACAATTACAAATGTACGCTAAATTCCCTAAAACCCTTTACAGCATTGGGGGTTGAATAATTTTGAAAACAACTGTACATGCCTAGCTGTAATAAACTATCAAATAAAAGCAAATATGACAGTTACCCTTTAATACTACCGGTATTAAACAGCGATCCTGGCTTCTCAGAACTCATCAAAGGTGGTGTTCAATGTATCCCTAAAAAGGCAAAATCTCTCGCACAGATACTGTCCCCAAGTTTGTTTGTGGACAGGGCTAGTTGCCCTTCTCAGCCAACTTAGTTACAGTATAATAGTACCTTAAAGTGTGGACACACCTGATACACATGTTGTAATGTGATTCAAATATCCAGGGATTTTGTTTCTTCAGCCAATGGTACCAAACATAAAATAAAACAGTATATCAACTGTAATACTAATAAGGTAATATACCTTATTAGGCCGAGTTCACAGCGACATTATTGAATTCCGTTATAGGTTCCGTTATAACAGAGTTATAATGGAATATAATGGAATTCCAGAGGCATTCCATTTTGCTCCGTCCTAATACATGTCTATGGGGGCACATAACGGTTCCGTTTGTTTCCGTTATACATGACAGAAAAAATAGTCCTGTATGGCCTCCGCAGAGGTCTTTTAGAAGTTTCTGCAAATATCACGATACTTACTTTGTCTCATCTCTATCATATGTTACTTTGTTTATTGCATAAATTACTGCATCAAAATACTAAGCTGAACTTGGCTTTGTGCCTCATTAACGAATGCGAGTTTAGCTTCGTAATTTGATACAAGACGATATTCTTAAGGTGGTTTTTAAAAGAATCAGGTTCGGATGCAGCAATCCGAACCCGATTTGTTCAACCCTACTGAAGGCCTACCCTCAGGATAGGATATCAGTATCTGATTCGGTAAACTCGGAAAAAAGTTACAATGGCTACAAATTCTATTCAGCCATGTCTTATCTGTGTTTCTGGGAAAGCTGGGTATGATTGCCATCACAGGTTCCACATGTAGCTTTTCCAGACTGATAAATGTGAGATTTGCAGTGACACTTCCTCTAATCTGTGGATCAGGAATATGGGATAAACCTTATAACATAGAGTACTGACAGAAGAGGAGACTGTTTTCTGATTTTAGAGGAAATGCAATGTACTGTTCAGAGTTTGTAGAGAAATAGTTATGGTATCAGTATGCCAGCCTGTGAAGGGTGCTGGGTGAACTTACACCACTTGTCATCAAGGACAGTAACAGGTCGGTCACTTGAGAATATCATGTGGTTAATACAGAGGTGTTGTTACAACGTGTCAGCGGCAGCGGCTTATCACACAGAACTACGTATTATATTAACAGGGAGTTTAATTTCCACATATAGTCTGGCTAAGTGCGTGGGTGTATTAATAGCCTGGCACACATTGTGTGTTTGGGGGGGTAAAGGGGGTGGATAAAGCACTTGTACCTTCTGACTGTATAAATATTAAACAGGACCCTGTGCCAAGAGGTGAAAATGTGTGTGATGACTTCAGAGTCTCTAAACTGCACAAAGTCCACACGTTCCAGAGACGTGGTATGCTAGGCGTTTGTTCCGTGTCACTTTAGAGTTGGCAGCGGGCACCACATCGGCCATTTCACATAGCGTCTTGTACTAAAGTAGCGCATTGAGATCTCAGCATAGATTTCTTGTAAGGGGGATCTAATGTGCGACATGTGGCAAGTAAAAATAGAATTGGGGATACATTTATCTTTTCTTCCGTCCTCCACCTCTTACTTCCAGACCCTGACATAGTTACAGGTTGTGATGCCATGTATGCTATAGGGTTTTAATACAAATACGTTTTTTTTTTTAGCTATACCACATCATATAATAGTTTCTACTATTCTTGTGATTCTATATACGATTTAGGCCCCATGCACACGACCGTTGTTTGGGTCCGCATCCGAGCCGCCGTTTTGGTGGCTCGGATGCGGACCCATTCACTTCAATGGGGCCGCAAAAGATGCGGACAGCACTCCGGGTGCTGTCCGCATCCGTTGCTCCGTTCCGTGCATGTCCTATTCTTGTCCGCGCTTTGCGGACAAGAATAGGCATTTATATTGCTGGCGCCCGTTCCGCAAATTGCGGAAGGCTTCCGTTTTTTGCGGATCCACGGTTTGCGGATCCGCGGTTTGCGGACTGCAAAAAACAGCACGGTCGTCTGCATGAGGCCTTAGGATGGGTTCACACTAGCGTTATGGAGTCCGTTATGACTTTCCGTTATAACGGAACATAACAGAATCTATAAGACGGAAGGGCGGATCCGTTTTGCTGCCCATAGACTTGCATTATGACGGAATGCAAAACGGACGCCTTTAAGAGGCATTCCATTTTGCTCCATCCTAATAGAAGTCAATAGGTTTCAGAATAATAATATAAAGGTCCTGTAATTTGACACTAGAGAGGGACCATCTACCGGAGGGGAGTGTTTCTGGTGGGACACTTAATGTAGTGCCCACCAGGTTACTAGGGAAGGGAGGTCACTACACAAGGGTTAATATGATCATTATAATTGATATGATGTGTTATGTGTATTTCCATGGTCCTGATCTCCATGTTAGATTCATGTTTATTCCTTTTAGGTACAATGAATATTGCATGATATTGTTATCTTCTCATGTTTTATTATTCAGTACATATTAATCCATCTACGTATGTAAGTAATGGGTAATTATTATATTGTGATAGACTGCTACTATGTGAATGTAAAAACCCCATAATTGCCAACAGTCCTGAATTTGCAAGGACTGTCTGTAATTTTCCAAAACAGCCCTTGCAAATTCGGGCTGTACAGGATAAAAATAGGCTAGGCATATGTAAATCACACCAACAAACAGGCTATCCCACACAGTTTGGGGGTGTTCCTCGGCAGAGTCCACTTTGTCCCCAGTTTACCAACTGCAATGTTAGTATGTAACATACTTATTGTAGTGCACATGTCTCCTATTAACCTGTTTGATTTACGTTCATTACTTATTGCAGTCTCCAAAGGCGACAAGGCTTCTTTACCATAAGAACTGTGAACCTGTTAAATAGTCTATCGCAGGAGGTGGTCACAGGAGGAACAGAGGATAGCTTCAAAAATGGCTTAGGTGATTTCCCTGAACTAAGTAACATTTACGAACAAGTGGATTGTTTTATTTTTTAATTACCCACAAGTCACAAAAGATGCTGAAATTGGTCCCCTTTCACATCGATGCATCTTTCATGTCAGATTATGATGGCTGATGCTGCAAATAGACATGGGACTGCAAAAAGTGAAGCAAAGGAGATTAAAGTACTAGTTAAAGTAATAAGCCCTGGCCTAAATATAAGATATATGTTAGAGATGAAATGCAACACTGCCACAACTGAAGACCATATACACTATAAGGAGGCGAATACCTCTGATTTATACTCCTAGCTAATAAACATCTCTCAAACTAGCAAAGAATTTCCTCACAATTTCCTCTTCGGGGCTATAGAACTAAAGGACAGGCTCCTCTAAAGTAGAGGGAGATGAACAATTTGAAGCTGATTTGATTCAAAAAGAATCCTGATATCAGTAGGAAAGGGACTTTGAACATAGCTAATTCCAACTGAAACACTATTGGATGATCCCATTGTCACTGATGATATACAGTATTAATTGAGAAAATGGGCAAGGCTGCCAGTTTAGAACTTGAAAGGGAACAGATTTTAGACATGTGGTCATCCAGAAAATCCACCAAATTGCAATGTATGCTGGTACGCAAACTACTCAACAGGCGTGTCCACAAAGGAGACTCTAATTTCTCCACCCATGCTGAAAAAAAGGACCACCTCCAGGGAATTATGTAGTGTCCCACTAGGTAAATGTGGGCACTACACAAGGGTTAATATGATCATTATAATTGATATGATGTGTTATGTGTATTTCCCTGTGTTATCTGGGTATCAGGCCTGGTAGGGTGTAGTTCCTCCTCCTAGACATTAGAGGGAGCTAGGGAACCCCTAGTATATATAGTTAGGCCCAGACAGGAAAGAGTAGTGTAATCCAGGTGGCTAGTAAGTGCAGACCAGCCAGCCTGTGGATATTGAGCCAGAGTTAGCTCAGAAGATTATTACCAGGGGAAGAGTTGCCTCCTGAGAAACCAAGTTCCCATAAGCAGAGCAGAGCCAGTATTCCAGCCAGACAAGTAAGCTGAAGGGCAGAAGTATTATACCTAAAGCAAGGATATATACCTGAGGAAGTTTGCTACCAAGGATAAAGCCAGCATTAGGGCATACGGGCCTTGGGATACAAACAGCCAGGAGTTCTGAGGAATAGTGCACAGGATTTCTGAGGAAAAGTGCAGCCTGGTCTGTAAGTGTTGTTTTTACCCTCTGAGTATCTTGCAAAGAACATTGTACCTGCCATTGATGTGAAAGCCTACTTTATACTGCTGCATTACCTGGAACTTTACAAAAGACTGTATAAAGTTAACTGTTTCCAGTAAAGGAAGTTTTGGTTCACCATAACAACGTGTTCCTCACTTATTACCACTATCATCAACCGGTGTGCCACCGTTACAGGCACTGGCGTCACAAACCTTAAAGGGACCTTGCCCTAGGCACATTAAACATCTGCAACATCCAGGGCACCTCACCCACCATCAGGCCTGGTCCCTATATACAGAGAGTGCCCCAGAGGACTTCTGTGCCAGCCTCTCCATCACTGCTGTACGCCTGCCCAGGGTCATCCTATAAACTGTGAGTAACCCATAGCAACCCTCGTTTGCCTAAGTAACCGTGACCTCACATCGCAATACCCTGCAGGGCTGCGTACTGTAATTATATCAGGGACAAACTGAGGGAGGCTGTGAAAGATTTGGAGACTGAGATGGCAGAAATGAAAAGCTACTCATGACAACTTGGGTGCCAAAGTCTGCTACATCTAAAGTGATTTTTAAGAGATAAGTGGACTCCTGTTTATGAGATCCGTAAGGCATCAAACAAAGGTCATTGCTAGAGATGAGTGAATTTTCCAAAAAGATTAGATCCGAATGTATTTATTAAAAAACAGCTATTTCCTGGCTGCAGAGAGCCTGTATAGTGGTGTAGAACACTGTGCCTTGCAGTAACGAGTATAGGGAGTCTGCTGTGGTACTGAAACAATACTGTGAGTCAGTGTGACACCCAGGTGACAGGCGTCACTCTTAGAATCACTGCACTCTTCAGTTATTTGGGCAGTTATGGGGCCAAAACTGACCAAATAACTTAAGTGTGAACTCAGCCTTAGGCTTCTTGCACACGACCGTATGCCCTCCAAGATATACAGTCCGTGAGCGGCATTGATCGTGCGCACAGGAGCACACAGCATCATAGATTACAATGATGCTGGGCGGCCCGACTTTCACAGCACCATTGTAATCTATGATGCTGTGTGCTCCCGTGCGCACGATCAATGCCGCTTCAGGACATATGGCCTGCTCACGGACCATATATCTCGGAGGACATACGGTCATGTGCAAGAGGCCTTACAGGTCAATGTTAGCGCCAGGTATAAAGAACCGTGCATAGGCCTAAGATCCTACTATGGCGTGAAAGGGCGCACTCCTTTTACACCGATTCACTGATTCCACATAGATTTCTACAGAACCTGTTCTATTAAACGCTGATACAAGTAGAGCCCCCCTGACAGAGTGGAGAGGGTGTCACAGATTATTTTTCCCTTCTTCTGATCCATCAGAGCAATAACCCCCAAAAACGGATCCTGTCTGTTGAGCTTCTTCCTTCATATGGTCAGTATTTGGTCAGTAATCCATCAGTATTGCTAAGGCCAAAAAAAAAACAGGAGTGGATCCAAAACAGAGATGACACGTGAATGGAATATTTGCATGTCTTCTGTGTTTTGTATCTACTCCTGCTTTTGTGTCATGGACATACAGACGTCTCGAGACAGTGAGTGGCAGGAGATCTTTGAGACTGGCAACACGTGGTTTGATTTGACATATTTACCTTGTGGATCAATAGCCGTCTGTGTTGTTTCTGGTACTGGCCACACCCTTAACCTCCAGGCAGTGGCGCGCCGAGGGTATTTGGCACCTGGGGAAGGTCCTTTCTCTGGCACCCCCGCCCCCCAATACTTGACCATATACCTCTTACATCCAGGGACATCTCCTGTCATGTAGACCTTCTCTTTCCTCTTCTCCTCCGTTAGACCACCATGACAAATTCTTTCAGCCACATCTCGTCTCTACAGAGTTTGTAACACAGACACGTTAGATTTCTAAATTTTTCCATCAACCTCCCCATCCTGGTGTCCCCACAATGTCATCTTGCTGCCACCCCCAATACTGTGCCTGTTGAGCCCCCCAATGCCCCAGGTACTATACTGCTGAAAAAATAGTGACCCTAATAGACATAATTGGGGCCATTTATCAAACTGGTGTAAAATAGAACTGGATTTCCAAAAGAGCTGTCAAAAATGAAAGGTGAGATCTGATTGGCTGCTATGGGCAACTAAGCCAGTTCTACTTTACACCAGTTTGATAAATTACCCCAAATGTCCCTATAGTGTCCACAGCAGCTATAATGTCCCCTAGAGTGCCACCAGTAATAATAACACCCTATATTGTGCTCCAGGTAATAATCCCATGTATAGTGTCCCCAGAAATAATAGAATTGCCCCTACAGTGCCTCCCTAATAACAACACCCCCCACGCTGCCCCCATATAGTAATTTCCCCCTCACTGCCCCCATAGTAATTTGCCCCCCCAAACAGTAATTTCCGCCACACTGCCCCATATAGTAATTTGCACCACACAGTAGTTTCCCCCACATTGCCCCATATAGTAATTTGCCCCCACATAGAAATCCCTCCCATAATTATTTGCCCCCACATAGTAATCCCTCCCATAATAATTTTCCCTAACACAGTATCCCACCATAATATTTTTCCCCCACATGTCCTCCTGTGGGCCCCCCCCATATCGTCCCCCAAAGTTGGCACATAAAATAAAAAAAATAAATAAAAAAATTAAATAAAAGCTAAATACTCACCTGCGCTTGCAGAGGAGAGGAAGGCGTGCACACTTCATTGTGCTGCTGCGTCCCGGAACAGGCGCGCGCGATTATGTCATCACGCATGCCTGCGTCAGGATTTTACTACTGCATAGGCTTCAGGCCTACTAGGCCTGAAGCCTATAGCGGTGATCGGCGGCGGGGCAGGGAACTATGCGCTCCCGTGCCCCGCCACAGTATGTGGGCTTCAGCGCGCCAGCAATGAGCGCTTCCATCTGTATTGATAGAAGCACTCATCGCTTTTGGCACCCCCCTGAGAGCCGGCACCCGGGGCGGACTGCCCCCCCCAGCCTCCCCCTAGGCACTCCACTGCCTCCAGGTGTTGCTATTGTGGTCATTTAACTTTCCCTATTTATAGTTGTTTCTCCCACAATGCTGTGCGGTTTATAGCTTCAGTTGGACCTGTGGATAGCAGGTGTTTGGATCTTGGCTGAGTTCCTGGTGCTGCCATAGCTTCTTGAAAGTTAAGTGTTACCTTTCTCTTTGTATTTTGACTTTTCTGTGTGTTGCATTTTTTTGTTGTTTTGCATTAGGCCTTAGGGAGACTCCCATTCATCCTTCCTTTTGGAGGAACAGGATGTCTCATTCCTGTCATTAGTACCAGGGTCCTTTAATGTTAGATAGGACTTTAGGTATTCCTGTGTATGAACTCACCTACCTCTGGGGTCTGTTCATACTGGTAGTCAGTCAGGGCTTTGATTAGGGTTTTCACTAGAAGGTGTCCATCTTCCTTCCTTAGTTTTCCAGCCTTATTTCCTTTCCCATTTCCCTCCTATGTTCGGTGTGGGGTTTACCTCCCACACTACAGCGTGACATTTTGGCTACCAAATCATAAGCCAGTTGTGATGCAAAATAGGGACCATATCATACAGGCTTTACTGCTGCTACATAGGATCTGATGTGTGTCTATTTTTTTTTCCTTCTGACAGAACAGAAGAAGGGTCAAATAAATGGTGATGTCATCCAGGCCAAAAAGGCCAAATAGTGGCCCAGTCATGGAGTGGGGAGGGTGGGAACAGCATGAGAAGTCCACAGAGTGGCCCAGTGACAGATTGCTGAAGTAGCATCAGCATGAGAAGACCACAGACTGTTGAGGTAGCAGCAGCATGAGGAGACCACAGAGTGGTGAGGTGGTAGCAGCATGAGAAGACCACAGAGTGGTGAGGTGGCAGCAGCATGAGGAGACCACAGAGTGGCCCAGTGACATAGTGGTGAGGTGGGGGGAAATACCAGTACCAGCTGAAGATAGTGGGTGGCAGTAGGAGCACCTGGCAGCAGGAGTGTGGCATCAGATGGGTGGCAGCATCAGAATAATAGCTGAAGCAGGTAGCCAGAAGAAACAGGTCTCTTTTGACAAAGTTTAGGTGTGGCACCATGGATGATCTAGTCTGATGCATCAGGCACTGGTGTGTGAAAATCCTGTCTGATCCACGCCTGATTCATCTTCACAAAGGTCAGTTTCTCCACATTTTGGTTGGACAGATGAGTTCTCCTTGGGGTAACTATGGCGCCTCCGCACTAAACACCCGCTCTGATGCCACATTGCTGGCCAGACAGGAAAGCTTGTCCAGGGCAAACTCGGCCAGTTGCGGCACAAATCAAGTTTGGCTGCCCAGTAGTCCGGGGAATCTTTGATGTGGGTTGGCAGGGTGCAGTCCAAGTATGCCACAACCTGCTGGTTCAGATTCTGCTCTATGTCTAGCTGCTGCTGCTAGTGAGTAGTTTCATCACTAGGTGGTTGAAGAAAACTGCTCATCAGCGACACTACCCCCCACCCCCCCAGCAGCCATGGCTTTGGAATGTGAGTGCAGAGCGCCCCCCCCACTCAGTCCTGCGTGAGGATAGGCGATGGTGCACATAGGCAGCGGCCAACTGACTACATAGGATGTCTCAATAGTAGTTTGGTTTGTCCTGCCTCTCAGTGGGTGGAAAAAGGCCCCTATTTTGGACCGGTAGCTAGGGTCGAACATGGTGGAGAAACAGCAGTCATCCCTCTGCCGAATGGTGACAATTCGGCTGTCACTACGTAAGCAACTGAGCATGCATCGGGCGATTTGCAAAATTGACTCGGAGGGACTCCCTGCCTCCATCTCCATTGCATACCGCCAAGGTGTGTCTGGGTCATCTGCCTCATCTTACTCATCGCCCTATAGCTCCTCCGGCTGCTCCTGTTCCTCCTCTCCTGTCACTTGTTTAGAAAAACCACCCATTTCTCTACGCATTGCTTGTGCTCGAATGTCCTCCTCCTTCAGTTCAGCCCCCACAGGGTTCATGTGGCCGTGAGATGTAGTCATCACGTCTCCTGTCCCCTGGCCAGCCAAATTTAGCAGCATCTCTTCCAGGACATGAATAGTAGAATGATGTTGTTCATCTCGTAGTCCTGGCGACTGAGAAATAAAGTGGCCTCCTCAAAGGGCCCGAGCAGATGGCAGGTGTCACGAATGAGCTGCCACTGGCTAACATCGAAGTTACACAGGGGAGTACCTCTGTCCACCTGTATCATCAAGAAATTGTTTATGGCCTTTCTCTGTTCATATAATCGGTCCAACATATGGAGGGTGGAATTCAACTGGTGGAAATGTTGCATATCAGCCTATGTTGGGGGGGGGGGGGATGCTGCAGCTCAATGAGGGTGTACGAGTGGCTGAAGTGCATGCAAAGTTTCCTGGCCATTTTTAGGATGTCTTGCAGATGGGTGGAAGACTTCAGGAACCACCTGACAACCAGATTGAACACTTGCGCCATGCAGGGCGCATGGCCCAGCGCTCCTTGAGGCAGTGTCGACACCATGTTCTTCCCGTTGTCGGTCACCATGCTTCCGAAGTTGTTGTGGAGAAAGCCAGGATTCAATTTCATGATGAAGGACACGGAGCAGTTTCTCCCCTGTGTGACTCAGTTCGCCCAGACAAACGAGGTGTAGAACAGTGTGACACCGCCGTGCCCTGCACATGTGGTATGCTGGAGGAGCACTGTGAATTGTCCCTGCAATGGAGGCTGAGGACATGTGGAGGATGAGGAGGCAGAGGCGGACATTGTCACAGGACCAATGGCGTGAGAATATGGAGGCGGAAGCGACGTAACCTGGCCAAGTTGCTGGTGTGGCTGGGCAGGAGCCACATTCATCCAGTGGGCCGTAAAGGACATACATTGTCCTTGCCCGTAGTTACAGCTCCACACGTCGGTGCTGCCATGCACTTTGGCAGACACAGACAGGCTCAAGGACTGGCCCACCTTCTGTTCTACATATGTGTGCAGGGCTGGTACTGCCTTTTTGGCAAAAAAATTACGACTTGGGACTCTCCATCTCGGCTCGGCACAAGCCATCAGTTCTCTGAAAGGTGCAGAGTCCACCACTTGGAAAGGGAGGAACTGCAGCACCAGCAACTTGGCCAGAAGCATGTTCAGCTTCTGCGCCGTTGAATGAATGCACGCATACTGTTGTCTCTTGGCAATCGCTTTGGTGATCGATTGCTGACAAAATGACTGATGAGGAGTAGGAGGACGAGGAGCAGGAGCATCAGTAACAGTAAATAATGGGAAGGACAGACAGCTCCCTTTGGCTGAGGTGGTGGAGCGTTGACTGCATGAAATCGGGTGCGTGCCACTAGGTGATACAGCTGTTGCTGTGGCAGGCTGGACCTCCACATCGGAGCCACAATTCTCCCAGGCCACTTTATGGTGACGCTGCATGTGTTAACGCAGGGCTGTGGTGCCAACATTGGCACCCTGGCCACGCTTCACCTTCTGCCCACAAATTCGGCAAATGGCCATAATCACCTCCTTTGGCGGTATAACAAAAAACTGCTACACCGCCGAGTATGCCATTTTCTCCCCAACACTCCGCACTGACTGCCTGCTACCGCTGCCTCCCTGAACTCCTGCACCGCCACTTTCTTTCCGGGCAGCTAGGCTCCTGCGATGCGGGTGGTCTACCCCAGACATGTTTGACTCCCAACCTCCCACTGCTGCCACCCTGCTGACTCAAGGCCACGCTACCACCTGTTGCCTTATGCGCAAGCTGCCACCCTCTTCTCCTGATGATGATGAAGCCCCTTCCTCACCCGGCTCCCAAGTGCGATCGGCTACATCATCATCATCCGCTACTATCTGCACGTCACTGATGTCCCCCTCAATGGTCTCAGGGCCAGGAGCCTGACCGCTTGCAACACCAGCTCCCAAGCAACTCTTATCATCACTACTTAGCCGCCTACCAGAGGAAGCGACGGATGTCTCCTCCAGATCTTAGCTGGGCACTAGCTGCAGACTGTCCTCTAGCAGTTCATCCTCGCTGAAAAGTGGAGCCGAGCCTACAGAAAATAATACTTCTCAAGCTGAAGTAACAGAAAATGATAGAGGCAGGTTGAGGAAAGTTGGGGGGCCATGCCAACTAAGCGTCGTGTTAGAGGAACCCACCGACTCTTGGCTAGGGGTGTCTGATGTCACTTGCGACGAAGTCAACCATTCAGGCACCACTGGGTTGTATAGTATAGATAATGCACCACTGGGTTTTATAGTATAGATAATGCCTCCCCTATCCTTTCCCTACACTATGAATAATTTTTCCCTGAACTTCTAAATCTAATTTTTTTCAGCACAATGAAGTCTTTCCTAGCACTGCCACATCTCTCCCTGCACTAAGTACACTGGAAAATGGCTGAATCCAAGATGGCTTAGGCTATTTATAGGGCTCTGACATCACAGGGGCTGGCTGCTGATTGGCTGCATGCATGGCATTGTGGGTGATCCCTCGTTCCCAGAGTTCTTTGCTCCATGTCCTAACATGTGCAGCAGCCATTTTAGGAAAAAATGTGATTCGTTACCTTGAAGCGGGAGGAAATTTGACCTCGCTGCGAATCGATTTTTTCTGAAATTCGGATCGAATTCTACTTGGTCGACTTCGATTCGCTCATCTCTAGTCATTGCTGTTAGTGTGCCAAAGAAAGACATTATGCTAGAGCACCCAAACAAAAAAATAGGAGTTTGCTGGTGACGGGCAACCATTTTCCTATGCTAAGGCCCGACCAAAGCAAATGTCATCTTCAAGTATGGAACCCAAAGAAATTTGTTATACACTTATTTTCAAAACGTGTGTAACAGTATCCAACAACTGGAGCTTTAACAGAGCAACACACAACAACTACCTTACAGACACGTGAAGTAGTCAATGTAATAGGGAATTTTTCATCGAATGTAAACTGAAAATTTTTCCTGTTTAGGCCTTATGGAACATTGGAACTCAAGCAGGTATGATCAGTGAAAGGTGGACACAGAACTATCTTCCCCAAAACAAATCTAGGACAAGGGATGAGCTATTAGGCTCTGAACCTCTGTTGAAAGATTCCTTTCATTGGATGGACATAAGTTACTTTCCAGCTAAACTCTTATAATAACTTTTATGACGCAGAGGTGGATACGCTCTGTCACTTCAACAGATTTGACTTAATTTGAAAAGGGCGTTTTCTAAGTGGCCCTCCGGGTCCTCACCCTTTAACCCCTGTCAGGGATCCGGATTCTGCTGCAGGGTAACTACCAGGCTGCTACCTCCTGGAATAGTCCGATAAACAGTCTGAGGTCAGGGGGATGTTCAGCCCTGGGTCAGTAAGGAGATCAGGCAGAGGTCAGGTTACTGTAGGCAGCGAAGGGTCATATTCAGAAGTCAGTACACAGAACAGGCAAACAAGCAAATGGCACACCTTTGCAGGAAACTATAGTACTGGAACCTATTGCTTAGGGAAGGTGCCTTAAATACTCCAAGGTGACCAGCCATTGGCTGTGGAAGATTAGTACGTGCATACACCTACGGGCAAATTGAACTGTTATTTGACACATGAGGGCTGAAGATAAGTGCTTTATGTGACTGAACTTTGATGGGCTGAAGCCAAGCCATCCTGTTGGAACAATTTGTGTTGTGTTTTTTTTCCAATAAAACCCTTGTTGCATCCCATCCTGCCGACTGCCTACCATTTGTACAGCTAACCTCCACATATGGTGTCGGATGCGGGCAAGTGGTTGCTAAGGGTAACGGATGCATTATTACATTTTTTTGACTCTGTAACCTGCTTATGTCCTGGATAAAGGCTGCTACATTGCTGCCCAACGAGACTCCTGCCATGGAGGAGCTGGTTAAGCAATTTGTGCAGGTCAGTGCTGCCCAGCAGGAAACCAACCGTCTGTTGCTGGAACAGATCACAGTCCTGAGAGAGAGTGTGTCAGCTCAGCCAGGGAATATGGAGCAGTTAGCTGGGACTGTGAATGTAAAAAAAGCAGTGCACCGCGCCTTGCAAAAAATGACCCCAGATGACGACATAGAGGCCTATCTGGCGGTGTTTGAAAGGATTGTGGAAAGGGAGAAACTCCTTGTGGCTGAATGGACTGAGGTTCTGGCACCTTATTTGACTGGGGAGCCGCAAAAAGCATATTTTGATTTAATGGCAGAGCAGACCAAAGACTATAATATCCTTAAGGCAGAAATCATGGCCCGGCTGGGAGTCACCTTATCTGTGCGTGCTTGCAGAGTCCATGAATGGCGGTTTGAAGAGAAAAAAACGCTCTGCTCTCAAATGTTTGATTTGCTACACCTTTTGCACAAGTGGCTACAACCCGAGACACTGAGTACAGCAGACATTGTCGAACGAATCGTGCTCGACCGCTATGTGAGTGGACTTCCTTGGGACCGCTTGGTTGCTCAAGGAGACCCCAAAACCCTGGATCAATTGGTTTCACTTGTGGAGCGGTTTACGACTACTGAGACCTGCCTGAGGCCTGAAGGTAAACCACAGCAGTTCGTGGGATCATCTGGTGGTCGTCGACAGAGAGCAACCTCCACAGCCATTTCTGCCTCTGAGTAGGAGGACCTGCCAGGCACTACAGATGTCATTCAGCATGATATAGTCACTGACCCCAAGGTAACGATAAACATTAAACCATACATAATCCCTGAGGCTCGGAGACAAGCGGTCTCTAAGGAGGTAAAGCGTATGTTAGCTCTGCAGGTTATTGAGGAATCCAAAAGCAGGTGGTCCAGCCCCATTGTATTAGTGCCTAAGCCAAATGGGACCTGTCAGTTCTGCAATGACTTCCGCCGTCTAAATGAAGTCTCTAAATATGATTCCTATCCGATGCCCCGGGTAGATGAATTAATTGAAAGGTTGGGACCAGCTAGGTATATTACCACACTTGACCTCACCAAGGGGTACTGGCAGATTCCCCTATCAGAGAAGGCAAAGGAAAAGATTGCTTTCTCCACCCCAGACGGGCTCTTTCAATATACCAGGATGCCCTTTGGGTTACAAGGGGCACCCGCCACTTTCCAGAGAGCGATGGACAGGGTCTTGGGGCCCCATAAAAGGTATGCAGCAGCATACTTAGACGATATTGTGGTCTTTAGCATGGACTGGGAATCCCATCTAGGTAAGGTACAGGCCGTACTGGATTCCCTCAGGAAAGCTGGCTTTACTGCTAACCCAGGGAAGTGCGCTATTGGGTTGGAGGAGGCTCGCTATCTGGGGTATATTGTAGGTAAGGGCACAATAAGACCACAGGTAAACAAAGTTGAGGCAATTCAGAAGAGGCCACAGCCTCGGACAAAAAAACAAGTGAAGGTGTTCTTAGGGATTGTTGGCTATTACCGGAGATTTGTCCTGAACTTTGCCTCCATTGTAGCACCATTAACAGACCTCACAAAAGGGAGAAAGTCAGTAATGGTCCAGTGGTCTCAAGAGACAGAAAAGGTGTTTCAGGACCTTAAAAAAGCCCTATGCAGTCAGCCTGTGCTGATCGCACCAGACTTCTCAAAAGAGTTTATTGTCCAGACCGATGCCTCAGAGGTTGGTTTAGGGGCAGTAATGTCACAAGAGGTAAATGGGGAAGAACACCCCATCATATATTTGAGTAAAAAACTCACCTCCTGTGAGAGAAACTACTCAATAGTGGAGAGGGAGTGTTTGGCAATAAAGTGGGCCCTTGTGGTATTGCGGTACTATTTGGCAGGTAGGGAGTTCCGCTTGGTATCTGACCATGCCCCTTTAAAATGGATGTGCCAAAATAAAGGGAACAATGCAAGGGTAACACGGTGGTTCCTGGAGTTGCAGGACTTTAATTTTGTGGTAGAGCACAGGGCAGGGAAGCTTCATGTTAATGCTGATGCCTTGTCAAGGATTTACTGTCTATCAGGGTCAAGTGCCCAGTCCCCTGGCCTTGGGCAGAGGGGGGGGGGGGGGGATATGTAAGCATCCAAAGGGTGAGGTTATTGATGGTAAGTACGTGTCACTGAGGCTGCTGCTCTCAGTGATGTAAATCCCAGAGGTAAATGGCAACCAGTGATGTTAGATTGCTGAGTTTGTGGTAGCTGAAATTTGTGTCCGGGATTTAGGAGTGACTGAAGAGTTTGGGTGGGAAGGTCACTCCCATACTCCATCTCCTGTGTTACCACCTCACCCAGCTGGAAGCCAATTTAAAAGACACACTGTCAGTGTGTGTTTGGTGTTGGTCTGCAGAGGACTTAGGAGCATTCCTCTCCACAGTGTTCCTGAGAAGGGAAATACAAGATTCCGCTCAATGGTGACTCCTGTATTTTTGCCTGTTTAAAAATTGAACTGTTATATGATACATGAGGGCTGAAGATAAGTGCTTTATGTGACTGAACTTTGATGAGCTGAAGCCAAGCCATCCTGTTGGAACAATTTGTGTTGTGTTTTTTTTCCAATAAAACCCTTATGTTGCATCCCATCCTGCCGACTGCCAACCATTTGTACAGCTAACCTCCACAAAAGACATCTTCCAAGGTGGTAAAAACTGGAGTATGCCACACCATTAAGCCAGCAGGTACTAATGGGAATGACGTGTGGTGTTCATGTACCTTATCAATAGACCCAGAAAATGCACTTTATGCCAAGTGACACAGCACAACTACCAGAGGAAATTATTTCAGGTGAAACTGTGACTATACCTCATGACAACGTTGCTTGGGTAACCATTCCATTACTGAACCCCAGTAAACATAATATTACATTGAAACTAATACTATGTTGGTTCACATTTAATCATTCAATGCGGTATACTCAGCCATTATAAAACCATATATGAGCCAAATGTTGGTCAACCAGAGGGTGAAGTGCCTTCGTTAAAGAGGAGTTTGATCTTCCAGTTCCAATAGAGCAGGGTTACTCAAGTCCAAATACCTGGGTCTGCCATCGGTTAAAGGGCCAAGCGGAAAAAATGTATGGAGGAGAACACCAGCGACACAGTTTATTTAAGCCACACCTCTAATCCCACCCTTTGTGCCCCAACATTAATGGTGCTTCCCCACACAGTACGGATGCTACCTCAGTGCCCCAACATAGTAAGAATGCCTCCTTAGTCCACCTTACAATAGTGATGCCCCACATGTTCCTCACACACTAGGATGTCCCCTAAGTGCCCCCCTCACAGAAGGTGATCCTGGCTGCCTTCCAACAGCATGATGTCCTCATACAGACAGTGATGTCCACTTAAGTACCCCCAACAGAGTGATGCCCCTTATTGTCTCCAATTTGAATAGTCACCTACTCAATTGATGAACAGAGTTAAGCAGGTCTGCTCCGTTCCTCAGTGCAGCAGGTGCAGCAAGTGCAGCAGGTGCGATGATGTCGCGGTGGCATTGCGACTGCCTGTGTTGAATCACCAATGGCAGGGGATTGGTAAATCAGATAGCTGATTCACCAATCAGAGACCTGCTTCACCAATATATTCAATTGTATCTGCCAGTCTGATAGAACTGGAAACTAGTGCATAACCTTTCTAAGGACACCAAAGACCAATATTACAAAGACCTATGTTACTCTGCCAGAACCACTTTACGTAGAAGTAAAGGAGTACCTGCAAGACCTGATAAATAGAGAATATATATATAAAGTGGGATGCGAAAGTTTGGGCAACCTTGTTAATCGTCATGATTTTCCTGTATAAATCGTTGGCTGTTACGATAAAAAATGTCAGTTAAATATACCATATAGGAGACACACACAGTGATATTTGAGAAGTGAAATGAAGTTTATTGGATTTACAGAAAGTGTGCTTTAATTGTTTAAACAAAATTAGGCATGTGCATAAATTTGGGCACTGTTGTCATTTTATTGATTCCAAAACCTTTAGAACTAATTATTGGAACTCAAATTGGCTTGGTAAGCTCAGTGACCCCTGACCTATATACACAGGTGAATCCAATTATGAGAAAGAGTATTTAAGGGGGTCAATTGTAAGTTTCCCTCCTCTTTTAATTTTCTCTGAAGAGTAGCAACATGGGGGTCTCAAAACAACTCTCAAATGACCTGAAGACAAAGATTGTTCACCATCATGGTTTAGGGGAAGGATACAGAAAGCTGTCTCAGAGATTTCAGCTTCTGTTTCCACAGTTAGGAACATATTGAGGAAATGGAAGACCACAGGCTCAGTTCAAGTTAAGGCTCGAAGTGGCAGACCAAGAAAAATCTCGGATAGACAGAAGCGACGAATGGTGAGAACAGTCAGAGTCAACCCACAGACCAGCACCAAAGACCTACAACATCATCTTGCTGCAGATGGAGTCACTGTGCATCGTTCAACCATTCGGCACACTTTACACAAGGAGATGCTGTATGCGAGAGTGATGCAGAGGAAGCCTTTTCTCCGGCCCACAGCACAAAAAGTGCCGCTTGAGGTGGGCTAAAGCACATTTGGACAAGCCAGCTTCATTTTGAAATAAGGTGCTGTGGACTGATGAAACTAAAATTGAGTTATTTGGCCATAACAAGGGGCGTTATGCATGGAGGAAAAAGAACACAGCATTCCAAGAAAAACACCTGCTACCTACAGTAAAATATGGTGGTGGTTCCATCATGCTGTGGGGCTGTGTGGCCAGTGCAGGGACTGGGAATCTTGTCAAAGTTGAGGAACGCATGGATTCCACTCAGTATCAGCAGGTTCTGGAGACCAATGTCCAGGAATCAGTGACAAAGCTGAAGCTGCGCCGGGGCTGGATCTTTCAACAAGACAACGACCCTAAACACTGCTCAAAATCCACTAAGGCATTTATGCAGAGGAACAAGTACAACGTTCTGGAATGGCCATCTCAGTCCCCCGACCTGAATATAATTGAAAATCTGTGCTGTGACTTAAAGAGAGCTGTCTATGCTCGGAAGCCATCAAACCTGAATGAACTAAAGATGTTTTGTAAAGAGGAATGGTCCAAAATACCTTCAACCAGAATCCAGACTCTCATTGGAACCTACAGGAAGCGTTTAGAGGCTGTAATTTCTGCAAGAGGAGGATCTACTAAATATTGATTTCATTTCTTTTTTGTGGTGCCCAAATTTATGCACCTGCCTAATTTTGTTTAAACAATTATAGCACACTTTCTGTAAATCCAATAAACTTCATTTCACTTCTCAAATATCACTGTGTGTGTCTCCTATATGATATATTTAACTGACATTTTTTATCGTAACAACCATCGATTTATACAGGAAAATCATGACGATTAACAAGGTTGCCCAAACTTTCGCATCCCACTGTATATATAAAAAAGGTAAAAATTATCCTATTCCTTCACTATAGTCTGTTTAAGAAAACCCTAAGATTCAGGTCTCACTGTAGAGAACTAAACCAAATGTTAGGTCCTGACCATCACCCAATATCTAGAATCCAAGATATGCTAGATAGCTCTTGGATCTCTGAGTTTGATCAAGGAAAAGCCTACCGCCAAGGTTTAATAGAAGAGTGTAGTAAGCTATCATAACACCCTGGGCGTTATATGACTGGATCTTGATCCCTTTGCATCATTGCACGACTCCAAAGGGGCAGTTTGGAAAGTCTGAGATGAAAACTGTCAATCATAGCTTGATGACAATCTGGTTCACAGTAAGGGCCCTTATACACATTACTGTATTCTTATCAGTATTTGTTGAGAATGGTTGGTTCAGCTGGCAGTCTAATGTGTATGAGACATCATTTTTGATACCCCAGTGTCAGAGAAATACAAAATTTACTCAGATTCTGTTACTGCATGGAAAAAGAGAAATGCTAAAGCCTATAATATTGCCTCAAAATAGCAAACAGGGCTGCAAGCAAAAGCAAAGAATACTATGATCAGAAAAGTCACGCAACCAAGCTTGTTCCAGTAGGTTGTGTTCTAGTGAGGAACCTTACCAAAAAAGGTAGACCAGGAAAAATTCATGCTTATTGGGATGATAATATTTGTTGTTAGAAAGAAGCATGAAAACAGTCCAGTGTATGAGGTGAAAATAGACTTCGGAAAGGACAAATCAAGGATTATGCACCGTAACCTTTTATTATCTTGTGACTATCTTTTACTTGAACAGCAAACCACTGAAATGTCAAAATCACATGTGGGATGTGAAATTGATGGTTATGATAAACAAAGACCAAGAGTATAAATTCAGATCACCAGTTCCAGATGACAACTACAAAGCAGTGAACTAAATCCTGAAGCAGCAAAAACTCAAACCGCTGAATTCAATAGAGTAGGGATGAGCAAATGGATTCTAACAAACTGATTTGTCTCAATAGCAGTTCTGCACCTGTGAGCAGCTGTCCCCACAGGTGAATAAGTGCCCATCTGCTTGTTGATTTACAGGGCCAGATATCTATTCCAGGTCTTACAATCTGGTAGTAGTGACACAGGTGCCAAAGCTCAAATTTGACTGTGGGAGCAGCAACTGCGCTTGCGCCACTACCCGGAAGTGTAGCAGCACATGTGCAGTCACCAGGGGTGTAACTAGAAAAGACTGGGCCCCACAGCAAATTTTTGAACGCCCCCCCCCCCTTCCAAACAACTGCCCTCCCACAGCTAGGCAAGACCGCCCACACTTGCCAAAATATGTTGATAAAGTAGTTAGTTATGCTTCTTTAGTGCTCCCACACATTATTTATACCCCCTTAGTCCATCCTCACAGTAGTGCTCCCCGTTAATGTCCCCACACAGTAGTACTTCCCCTAGTAAAGGACACCAGTGGTGTAAATAATATAAAACTCAGTAATACTCACCAAGTCCCATTCTCCAGATGAGTGGAGCACATCCTGCTCTCCCCAGCAGGTGCAATGCAATTCACCTGCTGGGATGAGTAAACGAGGACAGGCTGGAGGATGATTGTTGCCCTGTGTGCTCTTCTACACAGTCCAGCAGGCAATTTCACTGCATCGCACCTGCTGAAAAGAGCTTGGGTGGGATTTCAGGCCCAAGCTGTAATAGATGACAGATGACATTACGGCCTGAGCCTGGCCTAGCACACACAATAGACATTATTACTGTGTATATGTACTGGCAGTAAGGTGGCTACTTTCATAACCCCAAAAATGAGGACATAGTACCAGGGACAGTGGGTGACCGTACAACACACAGAACAAAAACCATAATCTATATAACAGCGGCAGCTAAATTACACAAGAAATCTATAAGATATAAAATCTACAAATCATTGCTTTATTCACCAAACTTGGTGCCTAGTGCGATATTTAACTCCTTTTGTCACTACCTCCAAGAGTTTGCTATTGAACATTAAGAGTTATAAGAGGAGAGAACTACAACTCCCAACATGTCCAGGCTGTTATTATGTGATATCAGAGGACATTACAGGGAAGAGGTATAAGAGGAGAGTACTACAACTCTCAGCATATCCATGCTGATATGTAATATTAGAGGACATTATAGGGAGAAGGAATAAGAGAGAACTATAACTCCCAGCATGACTGTTATTATGTGATATCAGAGGACATTCCTGGAGGAGATATGATAAGACAACTACAACTCCCCGCATGACCAGGCTATTATGTGATATTTGAGGACATTACAAGATGAGTTATAAAAGGAGAGAACTACAACTCCAAGGATGTCCAGGCTATTATTATGTGATATTAGAGGATATTACAGGGAGGAGGCATAATAGGAGACAACTTCAACTCTCAGCATTTCCCTGGCTCTTACATTGATGCTTCTTCACTTTCTTCTCCTACACACAAAGCTTGATCCGCTATGTCACATGATGTCATCACAGGTCCTTTACCACCTCTTCGCCTCTCCACTGCTGAGCTCTACCCTCTCTGCACTGATCACATGATTGTGATGTTGTCACAGGTTCTTCATCACCACTTCTACTCTCCACTGCTGAACTCTGCCCTTCCTGCACTGATCACATGGCGATAACATCATCACAGGTCCTTCTGTTCTTGCTAATGGCTGTTAACAGCCATTAACAGAGCACTCATATTTATTTATATACAGTCTGACAGGGTAAGCCCGGGCCCCCCTACCTCTGAAGGCCCCACAGCAGTCAATCAAAAGGCAGGTGGGTGCTTCTTCACCTGTGGGGACAGCCCCTCAGAGGGGAAAAACTCTCGCTAACCACTTATTGCTTATCCATACATCAGAGACCTTGATATTGCAGCGAGCCGGACCGCAGGGGCAACACATGAGTTACGGTGGGCCGATCAGGGCCGTCTTTACCAAGGGGCAAAAGGGGCAGCTGCCCCGAGCCCAGTTGCTCCTGGGGGGTCCAAGACACCTGCCTCTTGAGCCCTGCTAGCCACTGCCCCGGGTGTCAAGCTGTCAGCTACACAGGGGTGCTGCCGTGCCTGCCTGCACTGAGTCCAGGCATCATGATCGTACTGTGTTAAAGTTGTGATCACTTCAGGACCTTAATGACATCATCACCATGGGACCAGTAACCTAGCAATTACTGGTCACATGGCTATGAGGTCATCACAGGTCCTACCAGGAGTGTTGCTGTGGAGCTTTTTTGTGTGAACATTACATCAGAAAAAGGTGACAGGGGCTGTTATGTTAATATACTGTAAACTACTGTATAGTGGTGTGCTGTATACTGTGTGGGGGCCTGTATACTGTGGGGGGCCTGTATATTGTGTGGGGGCCTGTATACTGTAGGGGGCCTGTATACTGTGTGGGGGCCTGTATACTGTGGGGGGCCTGTATACAGTGGGGGGCCTGTATATTGTGTGGGGGCCTGTATACTGTGTGGGGGCCTGTATACTGTGTGGGGCCTGTATACTGTGTGGGGGCCTGTATACTGTGTGGGGGCCTGTATACTGTGGGGGGCCTGTATATTGTGTGGGGGGCCTGTATATTGTGTGGGGGGCCTGTATACTGTGTGGGGGCTGTAAATTGTGTGGTGGCCTGTATACTGTGGGGGGCCTGTATACTGTGGGGGGGCTGTATACTGTGTGGTGGGCTGTATACTGTGTGGTGGGCTGTATACTGTGGGGGGCTGTATACTGTGGGGGGGCTGTATACTGTGTGGTGGGCTGTATAATGTGTGCGGGCCTGTATACTGTGGGGGGGGGCTGTATACTGTGTGGTGGGCTGTATACTGTGTGGGGGCCTGTATACTGTGGGGGGGGGGGTGTATACTGTGTGGGATTGTATACTGTGGGGGGGGCTGTATACTGTGTGGGACTGTATACTGTGTGGGGGGCTGTATACTGTGTGGTGGGCTGTATACTGTGTGGGGGGCTGTATACTGTGTGGGGGGCTGTATACTGTGTGGGGGGCCTGTATAGTGTGGGGGCTGTATACTGTGTGGGGGGCCTGTATACTGTGTGGGGGCCTGTATACTGTGTGGGGGCCTGTATACTGTGGGGGGGCCTGTATAGTGTGGGGGGGGGGCTGTATAGTGTGGGGGGCCTGTATAGTGGGGGGGCCTGTATAGTGTGGGGGGATATACTGCTGTACTGTATACTGTGGGGGTCTGTATACTGTATACTGTGGGTGCGGTATAGTGTGGAGTGCTATACTGCTGTACTGTATTGTATGGGGGGCTGTATCGTGTATAGTTTGGGGTGCTGTATACAGTGAGATGTTGTATACTGTGAGGTGCTGTATACTGTGGGCTGCTATACTGCTCTACTATATACTGTGGGGTACTGTATAGTGTGGGGTGCTATACTGCTCTACTATATACTGTGGGGTACTGTATAGTGTGGGGTGCTATACTGTATACTGTGGGGTGCTGGAGTGCACTGTAACACTAGGGTAAGCCGAGCCCCGGTCTCCTTCCTGCAGAGCGGTGCCCACTTCCAGCCTGAGCCCAGCTGCCCAGAGCACTGATCCTGAGCCGCTGGAGTCTTCAGAACTGTGAGTATTTACAGTCATTTACTGTACTCTACCAGATGTGTGGAATTTTTTTGTGTGTGTTGTGGTGGAGGGCGTGATTGCCTAAGGTGTGGGAAGGCGGGATCCAGGGGGCCCAAGTAAATTTTTGCCCAGGGTCCAATCAATATTAACCACCTCAGCCCCCAGTGCTTAAACACCCTGAAAGACCAGGCCACTTTTTACACTTCTGACCTACACTACTTTCACCATTTATTGCTCGGTCATGCAACTTACCACCCAAATGAATTTTACCTCCTTTTCTTCTCACTAATAGAGCTTTCATTTGGTGGTATTTCATTGCTGCTGACATTTTTACTTTTTTTGTTATTAATCGAAATTTAACGATTTTTTTGCAAAAAAATGACATTTTTCACTTTCAGTTGTAAAATTTTGCAAAAAAAACGACATCCATATATAAATTTTGCTCTAAATTTATTGTTCTACATGTCTTTGATAAAAAAAAAATGTTTGGGTAAAAAAAAAATGGTTTGGGTAAAAGTTATAGCGTTTACAAACTATGGTACAAAAATGTGAATTTCCGCTTTTTGAAGCAGCTCTGACTTTCTGAGCACCTGTCATGTTTCCTGAGGTTCTACAATGCCCAGAAAGTACAAACACCCCACAAATGACCCCATTTCGGAAAGTACACACCCTAAGGTATTCGCTGATGGGCATAGTGAGTTCATAGAACTTTTTATTTTTTGTCACAAGTTAGCGGAAAATGATGATTTTTTTTTTTTTTTTTTCCTTACAAAGTCTCATATTCCACTAACTTGTGACAAAAAATAAAAACTTCTATGAACTCACTATGCCCATCACGAAATACCTTGGGGTCTCTTCTTTCCAAAATGGGGTCACTTGTGGGGTGGTTATACTGCCCTGGCATTCTAGGGGCCCAAATGTGTGGTAAGGAGTTTGAAATCAAATTCTGTAAAAAATAACGAGTGAAATCCAAAAGGTGCTCTTTGGAATATGGGCCCCTTTGCCCACCTAGGCTGCAAAAAAGTGTCACACATCTGGTATCTCCGTACTCAGGAGAAGTTGGGGAATGTGTTTTGGGGTGTCATTTTATATATACCCATGCTGGGTGAGAGAAATATCTTGGTCAAATGCCAACTTTGTATAAAAAAAATGGGAAAAGTTGTCTTTTGCCAAGATATTTCTCTCACCCAGCATGGGTATATGTAAAATGACACCCCAAAACACATTCCCCAACTTCTCCTGAGTACGGAGATACCAGATGTGTGACACTTTTTTGCAGCCTAGGTGGGCAAAGGGGCCCATATTCCAAAGAGCACCTTTCGGATTTCACAGGTCATTTTTTACAGAATTTGATTTCAAACTCCTTACCACACATTTGGGCCCCTAGAAAGCCAGGGCAGTATAACTACCCCACAAGTGACCCCATTTTGGAAAGAAGAGACCCCAAGGTATTCGCTGATGGGCATAGTGAGTTCATGGAAGTTTTTATTTTTTGTCACAAGTTAGTGGAATATGAGACTTTGTATGAAAAAAAAAAAAAAAAAAAAATCAGCATTTTCCACTAACTTGTGACAAAAAATAAAAAATTCTAGGAACTCGCCATGCCCCTCACGGAATACCTTGGGGTGTCTTCTTTCCAAAATGGGGTCACTTGTGGGGTAGTTATACTGCCCTGGCATTTTCCAGGGGCCCTAATGTGTGGTAAGTAGGTAAATGACCTGTGAAATCCTAAAGGTGCTCTTTGGAATATGGGCCCCTTTGCCCACCTAGGCTGCAAAAAAGTGTCACACATGTGGTATCGCCGTATTCAGGAGAAGTTGGGGAATGTGTTTTGAGGTGTAATTTTACATATACCCTTGCTGGGTGAGAGAAATATCTTGACAAAAGACAACTTTTCCCATTTTTTTATACAAAGTTGGCATTTGACCAAGATATTTCTCTCACCCAGCATGGGTATATGTAAAATGACACCCCAAAACACATTCCCCAACTTCTCCTGAGTACGGCGATACCAGATGTGTGACACTTTTTTGCAGCCTAGATGCGCAAAGGTGCCCAAATTCCTTTTAGGAGGGCATTTTTAGACATTTGGATACTAGACTTCTTCTCACGCTTTGGGGCCCCTAGAATGCCAGGGCAGTATAAATACCCCACATGTGACCCCATTTTGGAAAGAAGACACCCCAAGGTATTCAATGAGGGGCATGGCGAGTTCATCGAAATTTTTTTTTTTTGGCACAAGTTAGCGGAAATTGATATTTTTAGTTTTTTTCTCACAAAGTCTCCCGTTCCGCTAACTTGGGACAAAAATTTCAATCTTTCATGGACTCAATATGCCCCTCACGGAATACCTGGGGGTGTCTTCTTTCCGAAATGGGGTCACATGTGGGGTATTTATACTGCCCTGGCATTCTAGGGGCCCTAAAGCGTGAGAAGTCGTCTGGAATATAAATGTCTAAAAAATTTTACGCATTTGGATTCCGTGAGGGGTATGGTGAGTTCATGTGAGATTTTATTTTTTGACACAAGTTAGTGGAATATGAGACTTTGTAAGAAAAAAAAAAAAATAATTCCGCTAACTTGGGCCAAAAAAATGTCTGGAGCCTTACAGAGGGGTGATCAATGACAGGGGGGGTGATCAATGGCAGGGGGGTGATCAGAGAGTCTATATGGGGTGATCACCACAGTCATTGATCACGCCCGTGTAAGGCTTCATTCAGACGTCCGGATGCGTTTTGCGGATCCGATCCATCTATCAGTGCATCCGTAAAAATCATGCGGACGTCTGAATGGAGCTTTACAGGGGGGTAATCAATGACAGGGGGGTGATCAGGGAGTATATATGGGGTGATCACCACAGTCATTGATCATGCCCCTGTAAGGCTTCATTCAGACGTCCGGATGCAGTTTGCGGATCCGATCTATCTATCAGTGGATCCGTAAAAATCATGCGGACGTCTGAATGGAGCTTTACAGGGGGGTAATCAATGACAGGGGGGGTAATCAATGACAGGGGGGTGATCAGGGAGTCTATATGGGGTGATCACCACAGTCATTGATCACGCCCCTGTAAGGCTTCATTCAGACGTCCGGATGCGTTTTGCGGATCCGATCCATCTATCAGTGCATCCGTAAAAATCATGCAGACATCTGAATGGAGCTTTACAGGGGGGTGATCAATGACAGGGGTGTAATCAATGACAGGGGGGTGATCAGGGAGTCTATATGGGGTGATGACCACAGTCATTGATCACGCCCCTGTAAGGCTTCATTCAGACGTCCGTATGCGTTTTGCGGATCCGATCCATCTATCAGTGGATCCGTAAAAATCATGCGGACGTCTGAATGGAGCTTTACAGGGGGGTAATCAATGACAGGGGGGGGGTAATCAATGACAGGGGGGTGATCAGGGAGTCTATATGGGGTGATCACCACAGTCATTGATCACGCCTCTGTAATGCTTCATTCAGACGTCCGGATGCGTTTTGCGGATCCGATCCATCTATCAGTGCATCCGTAAAAATCATGCAGACATCTGAATGGAGCTTTACAGGGGGGTAATCAATGACAGGGGTGTAATCAATGACAGGGGGGTGATCAGGGAGTCTATATGGGGTGATAACCACAGTCATTGATCATGCCCCTGTAAGGCTTCATTCAGACGTCCGGATGCGTTTTGCGGATCCGATCCATCTATCAGTGCATCCGTAAAAATCATGCGGACATCTGAATGGAGCTTTACAGGGGGGTGATCAGGGAGTCTATATGGGGTGATCACCACAGTCATTGATCATGCCCCTGTAAGGCTTCATTCAGAGGTCCGGGTGCGTTTTGCAGATCCGATCCATCTATCAGTGCATCCGTAAAAATCATGCGGACATCTGAATGGAGCTTTACAGGGGGGTGATCAGGGAGTCTATATGGGGTGATCACCACAGTCATTGATCACGCCCCTGTAAGGCTTCATTCAGACGTCCAGATGCGTTTTGCGGATCCGATCCATCTATCAGTGGATCCGTAAAAATCATGCGGACGTCTGAATGGAGCTTTACAGGGGGTTGATCAATGACAGGGGGGTAATCAATGACAGGGGGGTGATCAGGGAGTCTATATGGGGTGATCACCACAGTCATTGATCACGCCCCTGTAAGGCTTCATTCAGACGTCCGGATGCGTTTTGCGGATCCGATCCATCTATCAGTGGATCCGTAAAAATCATGCGGACGTCTGAATGGAGCTTTACAGGGGGGTGATCAATGACAGGGGGGTGATCAATGACAGGGGGGAAATCAATGACAGGGGGGTGATCAGGGAGTCTATATGGGGTGATCAGGGGCTAATAAGGGGTTAATAAGTGACGGGGGGGGGGGGGTGTAGTGTAGTGTAGTGGTGCTTGGTGCTACTTTACTGAGCTACCTGTGTCCTCTGGTGGTCGATCCAAACAAAGGGGACCACCAGAGGACCAGGTAGCAGGTATATTAGACGCTGTTATCAAAACAGCGTCTAATATACCTGTTAGGGGTTAAAAAAAACACATCTCCAGCCTGCCAGCGAACAATCGCCGCTGGCAGGCTGGAGATCAACTCTCTTACCTTCCGTTCCTGTGAGCGCGCGCGCCTGTGTGCGCGCGTTCACAGGAAATCTCGCGTCTCGCGAGAGGACGCGTATATGCGTCCAGGCGGAATGAATCAACCACCTCCAGGACGCGTCTGTGCGTACAGCGGTCCGGAGGTGGTTAAAGACGGCCCTGAGGCCGATGGGGGTAATAGTTTATTTACTCACGGTTAGCAGAGCCTCCTTGGGCCGGCAGTGCAGTGGAGGGAAGGACAGCACTAAATCCTCCGGGGCACTCTCTATTGCAGGGAACACCAGCCAGATGGAAGTTGAGGTGCCCTTGATGGTATAGGTGTTTAAAGGGTTTCTATCACTTCGTTTCACCTATTTAGCTTTCAGACACTAGCGATCCGCTAGTGTCTGCTTTATCTAACCATCCTAATATAAGAGCTTATTGTCCTGCCGTTTAGCTAAAAAAATAACTTATATAGATATGCAAATGAGCCTCTAGGTGCTATGGGGGCGTGATTAGCACCTAGAGGCTCCGTCTACCTTAACAAACTGCCGCCGCCCAGCGCGTCCCTCCAGCCCGCCCATCTCCTCCGGAATGCGATGCTCCTCGTATTCGGCGCATGCGCAGTGAATATCTGATCGCTTCCCTGCTCAGACATCTCCACTGCGCCTGCGCCGATGACGTCATAGTGCTCCGAGGAACAGGCGCAGTGGAGATGTCTGAGCAGGGAAGCGATCGGACATTCACTGCGCATGCGCAGAACAGAGACGCGCACGGAGAGGATCGCTTCAGCTGGAGATGGGCGGGCTGGAGGGACGCGCTGGGCGGCGGCAGTTTGTTAAGGTAGACGGAGCCTCTAGGTGCTAATGACGCCCCCATAGCACCTAGAGGCTCATTTGCATATCTATATAAGTTATTTTTTTAGCTAAACGGCAGGACAATAAGCTCTTATATTAGGATGGTTAGATAGAGCAGACACTAGCGGATCGCTAGTGTCTGAAAGCTAAATAGGTGAAACGAAGTGATAGAAACCCTTTAAGGTGCTTTGGTGGCTGGGCCCCTGTGTTTGTGACGCCAGCACCGTAAGGTGCAAATGTTGAGGGTAGTAGAAAGGATGAAGAGTCAGTTGTAGTAAAACATAGTTGAACTTTTACTGAATCAATGGTCTCAAGACAGTTGGTACAGTTCATTTATATATCAAAGGTAATAAACCAGATGTTAATTTAGCTGGGATCCTTGTAACAGGTCTGGCAATTGTTAGTTGAGGAGTTTTCCTAATGCAGTTACTTTACAGGCAAGACAAAAGTTCTCTTCTTAGATAGTTCTACTTTAAGTCCATTCTTTAGCACTCAGGTACTGAACATAATGGTTTCCTTACTTTATATTGAGCAATCCAATAAGGGCGTTCTCTCTCGTGGCAGGCAAACTTTCTGCTACATTATTTGATGTAGGATGCGCTCCTGAAATTTTCAGGTTCACTATGTCCTAGAAGGCGTTTGGTAAAAAAAGATAATTCTGCGCACTAATCATCCAGTTGTGTCCAGGTACCTTTTAATTTCCTCCTGGTCACTGGTGCTTAAGTAGTCCCTTGGCTAGACTCAGCTCTAATCTTCACTAGGCTTGCTTTATATTCGTACATAGACTCACTTGTCTGTGCTGGGCTGCTGTGACTACTTGGTCTGTCCTCTCCAGGCTTGATCAGGGCCCAGAGAAAAGAAAGGCAGCTACATCTTGGACTGAGCCTGCTCTGCTCATCAATAAACTTGCTTCCTTCTCCTCTCCTACATTACTGAACTTGAACTTTAACTAACTTTATTAACAAACCCCAGACTATATATAATATGTGGCGCCAGCCTGATATTAGGAAATACAATACATTAAATATGACAGCAGCAAAAGTTTAAAGTGCCCACATATAGCACATAATGGGACACTGCATCATTACCAGAAAGTCAGATTCAGGGGAGTCCACAAAGGAATATGGAAAACTTCAAAGTCAGAAGAATTAACTGAGAAATCTGTAACAACAAATCCAGCTACTGACATTTCAAAGAAAATCCACTGAGAAGATCTTCTGTTGTTGGAGACAGGAGTAGGCAGGGCCGGACTGGCCTGCCGGGATAGCGGGAAATTTCCCGGTGGGCCGGCAAGCCTGAGTGCCGCAAGGCCGCGGCCCTGGTGACAAGTGGGGGCGGCCGCGGCCGGCGGCAGGGCAGAGCAGGAGATGAGCGCCTCCATTGCGGAAGCGCTCATCTCCATAGTCATCTGTATTGCCGTCCTCAGGACGACAATACAGATGCCTGTGCTGCGCCAGAGGAGGGAGAGGTGTGTCCCCTCCTGTTCCTCTGATAGGCTGCCGGCTTAGTGCTGGCAGCCTATCAGAGGCCGGTGCAGGCGGCGCGATGACGTCATCGCGTCGCCTGAGCCGTATAGCGAGGGACACAGACGGAAGAGGCGGCCTGCATCGCATCGCATTGCTGGAGGTAAGTATAAGTGTATTATTTTTTTTTATTTTTTTATATAGGTACAATACTGGGCTGGCACATGATAAGGGGGGCTACTGGGCTGGCACATAAGGGGGGCTACAGGGCTGGCACATAAGGGGGGACTACTGGGCTGGGCTGGCACATGATAAGGGGGGCTACTGGGCTGGCACATGATAAGGGGGGACTACTGGGCTGGCACATGATAAGGGGGGACTACTGGGCTGGCACATGATAAGGGGGGACTACTGGGCTGGCACATGATAAGGGGGGCTACTGGCACATAATATGGGGGGCTACTGGCACATGATATGGGGGCACTCTGGCTACTGGCACATGATATGGGGGCACTCTGGTTACTGGCACATGATAATGGGGGGGATCTGGCTACTGGCACATGATATGGGGGGGGGGCTCTGGCTACTGGCACATGATAAGGGGGGGGCTCTGGCTACTGGCACATGATATGGGGGGCTACTGACACATGATAAGGGGGGCTACTGGCACATGATAAGGGGGCTACTGGCACATGATAAGGGGGTCTACTGGCACATGATAAGGGGGGCTACTGGCACATAGGGGGGCTACTGGCACATAAGGGGGGCTACTGGCACATGATATGGGGGGCTCTGGCTACTGGCACATGATATGGGGGGGCTCTGGCTACTGGCACATGATGGTGGGGGGGCTCTTATTTCTGGCACATGATTGGGGGCACTCTGGCTACTGGCACATGATATGGGGGGCTCTGGCTACTGACACATGATATGGGGGGGCTCTGGCTACTGGCACATGATGGTGGGGGGGGCTCTGGCTACTGGCACATGATATGGGGGGGGGCTCTGGCTACTGGCACATGATATGGGGGGCTACTGGCACATGATAAGGGGGGCTACTGGCACATGATAAGGGGGCTACTGGCACATGATAAGGGGGGCTACTGGCACATGATAAGGAGGGCTACTGGCACATAGGGGGGCTACTGGCACATAAGGGGGGCTACTGGCACATGATATGGGGGGGCTCTGGCTACTGGCATATGATATGGGGGGCTCTGGCTGCTGGCACATGATGGTGGGGGGGCTCTTATTTCTGGCACATGATTGGGGGCACTCTGGCTACTGGCACATGATATGGGGGGCTCTGGCTACTGACACATGATATGGGGGGGCTCTGGCTACTGACATGATATGGGGGGGCTCTGGCTACTGGCACATGATGGTGGGGGGGCTCTTATTACTGGCACATGATTGGGGGCATCTATGGGGGCACATCTTACTGCAGATTATTGGGGGGCACTATAGGGGCATCTACTGAGGCTAAAAAAGAAGATATTTTATATGGGGGCTCTGTATAGGGGCATTTTATACTGGGACACATTATGGTGGGTACTATGGGGAAGGGGGGGGCACTATGGGGGTCATCTACGGGGGCACTGAGAAGGGGTATTTTATATTGGCACATTATGGGAACATTAGCTCAACTGGGGGCATTACAAATGTTTTGCATATTATAAGGAGAATTATTACTACTGGGGGGGCCTTATGGTGGGCTTTATTACTCCCCCATGGTATGACCCCCTAGTAGCAGCACCAGCCTCTCCCTGCTCTGCTATCCCTCTGCCCTTTCTCCAAATCCTTATTATGAAATCTTTCTCATTAGGTTAAAGCACAACATCAGCTCCGCCGAGCCCCCGGCCAAAGTGTTGAAATGGCGTCCGAGATCCCCAAGGGCCAAGTCAAGTAACTGTAAGTTTTTATGGGGGTTCTACAAAAGAGCTATCGTGGGGCAAAGTTCATATTCGTGTTTACACACGTGTTTTAAAATGAATGCTTTCTCCTATTATAAACAAGTAAATAATGACGCAATGCTGTGGGGCTGGTGTGCAACTTTTTCCAGGGCTGGTTTTTATCCCCAGTCCGGCCCTGGGAGTAGGCCCCATTTATTGCTCTGCTAAATTTATATCAAGATGACATCTTAACGGGAGTGTATGTTCTGTGGAAGCTAAGAAGTCGTGTCCATGGTCTCCCTATCACAACTAAGACAGCAGTTGAAAGATGAAACTGAGTATGTGCGACCTTCTCAGTGGACAGAAAAAATATAAAAAAGAGCAGGTCGTGCAATACAGATAGATTTCATAAGATGAAATCTGTAAAAAAAAAAAAATACAGTGCTAGAACAGTCATTTTTTTCTCACCTCACCTTACAAAATGCGTAATATCGAGCGATCAAAAAGTATGCACCCCAAAAAAATGTACCCCAGAATGGTACCAATGAAAACGTCACCTAATCCTGCAAAAAAATTAGCCCCCACATAAGACAATCACCCAAAAAATAAAAAAAATATTGTCTACAGAAGATGGCGATGCAAAAACATGATTTTTCTTTATAAAAATGCTTTGTGTAAAAGTGGTAAAATGTAAAAAATATATATAAACTTGGTATCCCTGTAATCGTCCTAACCAGCAGAATAAAGATAACGTCTTATTTTTCCGACATGCTGTGCACTGCGATAACAAAACCCAAAAAGCCATGGCAGAATTGTTGCATTTCTTTATCCTGCTTCCCAAAAAGCAAAATAAAAAGAAAACGAAGAAAAACGTATGGTTGTCAGAAAATAGCTGTACTGGTACCCCAGAGGTTGTTCAATGCCAACATGGTGCCCATAAACCAATCCATCAAAATCTTTGCTGCCAAAACCATATGGCGTTCCTTTCCTTCTGAGTCTAGTGTGTCCCTACAGCAGTTTACAACCACATATGAGGTGTTGCCGTATTCAGGGGAAAATGGACAATAAGTTATGGGGTGTTATTTCTCACGTTACCCCTTGTGAAAATGAAACATTTGGGGCTAAAGCAACATTGTATTGGAAGAAATCACATTTCTCATTTTTATAGCCAAGTGTTTCTAAATTCCGTAAAACGCCTGTGGAGTCAAAGTGCTCAGTATACCCCTTACTAGATTTCTTGAGGGTGTGGTTTCCAAAATGGGGTCACTTTTTGGGATTTTCCACTGTAGGGGTACCTCAGGTTCTCTTAAAATACAACATGGCACCATGAAACCATTTCAACAAAATCTGCCCTCCAAAAACCATATGTCACTCCTTCCCTTCTGACCACTGCCATGTGCCCATACAGCAGTTTATGACCACATATGGGGTGTTTTGTAAATTGCAGAATCAGGGTAATAAATATTGAGGTTTATTTTGCTGTTAACCCTTGCTGTGTTGCTGGAAAAAAATGGATTAACGTAAAAAATCTGCAAAAAATGTCACCTGCATTTTCCTTTAACCTCAAGGATTAACAAAGTTTGTAATATCAGTTTTGAATAATTTGAGGGGTGTAGTTTCTAAAATAGGGTCATTTATGGGTGGTTTCTATTATTTAAGTCCTGTTTCACACTTGCGTTGTGGCATTCCAGTTTTGAGATCCGGCAGAGGATCTCAAAATTGGGCCAAAACGGTTCTGTTTTGTCCCCATTCATTGTCAATGGGTGGAAAACTGATCAGGATGCATCAGGTGTTTTGTTGCGTTTTTTGACTGGACACAAAACCGCTGCAACCTGCGTTTTTGTGTCCAGTTTATGGAATGGAACAAACCGGATCAGGCAGCAAATTCAATGTAAGTCAATTATGCCAGATTAGTTTTTTTCAGATCTGAAAAAATTGATCTGTCCCCCATTGACTTACATAGATTTTCGTGGCGGATCTAGTTTGTTCAGTTTCGATGTAACACAACCACATCCTAAAGGAATGAATGTATACAGATGTGTTAACGTCAAACGGAACCATTTTGGTCCGTTTTGAAGATTCTATGTCGGATCTCAAAACCGGAAACCAAAACGCAAGTCTGAAACAGGTCTAAGCCCCTCAAAATCACGTTATAACTGAACTGGTGCTTAAAAGAACGGTTTCGAAAATTTTCGTGAAAATTGTAAAAATTGCTTCTAAATCTCCAAGCCTTCTAACATCCTCAAAAAACGAAATTACATTTACAAAATGATGCCAACATAAAGTAGAGATATGGGGAACGTTGATTAATAACTATTTTACGATACTATCTGTCTTAAAAGTAGACACATTTAGAAAATTGAGAATTTTTCCACATTTTATGTAATATTAGAATTTTTTATAAATAAAAAAAAGTACCCAAATTTACCACTAACATGAAGTTCAATGTGGCTAACTCCATTGGTCGTGCACTCCTGATTAACCTGTCTGCCCCATAGGCTGATTTTAAAGGGAACCTGTCACCTCAAAAATGCATCTACACCTGCCAGCAGTACCTAATAGTAGCCCGCAGTCTGATAATAATCATATGTTTCATCCTGTAGTCCAATGCTGCATAAGCTCAAAAACGCTGTTCTATTCTCCATCTGCGCTATATTGCCTCCTTGCTTCAAGTCAAGGTAACCACGCCTCCTAACCGTCCCCTCTTGCCTGAGTGACAGCCTGCAGTTTGGCCGCGATCACGCGGTGCGCTCTGTACTCGTGCGTGATCCCATCTCCTGCTGCCGCTGTTAGCTGGGTTTCAGCAGCGCACCGCGCATGCGCGAGACTGTGGCAATCGCACCCGAACTGGAGGCTGTCATTCTCAGGCAAGAGGGGACGGTTAGGAGGCGTGGTCACCTTGACTTGAAGCAAGGAGGCTGCTGCCCCCTTGACTTAGAGCTGACTGGCAATATAGCGCTGATGGAGAATAAAATTGAGTTTTTTCAACTTATGCAGCATCGGACTACAGGATGAAACATATGATTACTATCAGACTGTGTAGATACATTTTTGAAGTGACAGGTTCCCTTTAATTAGTGCAGCTATAAAGCTGTAGCCTGCTCCCCCTGTATATATTGGAGCGGAGGCCATTTGGCACCAGGAAAATACAGAGTGGGCTCAGCATACTAGTGGAACCTGCATTTCCTGAACAAAATGGAGGCCAATGAGGCACCAAAGAGGTACATTATAGTGTGGGCTCAGCATGCATGTGGAGCCTGCATCCCCTGAATATAATGGAGGCCATCGTGGCACCATGAGAGGTATAATATAGTGTGGGCTCGGCATGCATGTGCAACCTGCATTCCCTAAATGTAATGGATGCCGGTATGGCACCAGTGAATGTGGTATTTAGTGTTGGGTTCCCGTCTTACTGAGATCGCCTTGACGCCGGCAGACGGGCACAAATAATTTTGTACAAAATGTATTTGCCAAGGATCTCACATTTATAATGCAGCATTAGCATTTTACATTTTCTATAGTGAGTATGGCACAATTGTATTTACTTTACTTTATTATTTCTGCTTGCAGAGTACTGTTGCATTGTTTGTTTTTTGTTTTTGTGCTTTCAGCCATGGCAACGTGCACCTGCGCACTAGGATGTGCTGACTGACGCCCAATTTTATCTTATATGAAGTACAATGTGTTACAAGAAAACTATCTCAGAATCTATTAAAACTATCCAGTTAAACCATTCCAAAGTTATTACCACATAAAGTGACACATGTCAGATTTGAAAAAATAGGCCTTGGCAGGAAGGTGAAAACTGTCCTGGGCTAGAAGATGTTAAATCAGTTTTGGTATCATTTATGAGACTATTCACTGCTATATATTTTACATGTTACATTACATACCCCAGATGTCAAAATTACCGGTAGGTAGTTACACGGGTCCACCATTTTACCCTTCTTAAATCATGGTACTACAGCCATTATCCGATCCTGACCCTGTTACAAGAGAGTCTAAAAAGAGGAGATACAATGGTCTATCAATTAGCGAGCTCAGTTACCTCAATACCCCTGGATGACTGCCAATATTCAGTTTCCTCAGATGCAGTTGCACTTCAAAGAAATCAGACATACTATAGCACAACAGTCTCTTTCTGATGAAGTCAGAACAAGCCCTGTACCTGAATCTGGAGACCTCCCCATTTATTGCTCTGCTAGATTTTCTTCAGGGCGGCAGCTCAGGGGTTTGTTCTTTCACAGTGGGTGTGTCCTTTGTTGGGGGGGTGTATGCTTTCTGGTGTAGCTCTCTCTCTGTAACTGTCACATTGTGCACAGGCAGATCATTTTGTACCACTGCTTTACCTCCTCTCTAGGAGAGGCTTCACGAATGCTCGAAATAACCTGTCTTTTCAGAGGGAGAGCCTGGAGCTTCCACAAAGCAAGAGGCTGAGCAGGAGAAGAGAGAGCTCTAAGATGTACAGTCGTGGCCTAAAGTTTTGAGAATGACACAAATATTAGTTTTCACAAAGTTTGCTGCTAAACTGCTTTTAGATCTTTGTTTCAGTTCTTTCTGTGATGTAGTGAAATATAATTACACGCACTTCATACGTTTCAAAGGCTTTTATTGACAATTACATGACATTTATGCAAAGAGTCAGTATTTGCAGTGTGCCCTTCTTTTTCAGGACCTCTGCAATTCGACTGGGCATGCTCTCAATCAACTTCTGGGCCAATTCCTGACTAATAGCAACCCATTCTTTCATAATCACTTCTTGGAGTTTGTCAGAATTAGTGGGTTTTTGTTTGTCCACCCGCCTCTTGAGGATTGACCACAAGTTCTCAATGGGATTAAGATCTGGGGAGTTTCCAGGCCATGGACCCAAAATGTCAACGTTTTGGTCTCTGAGCCACTTAGTTATCACTTTTGCCTTATGGCACGGTGCTCCATCGTGCTGGAAAATGCATTGATCTTCACCAAACTGTTGTTGGATGTTGGAAGAAGTTGCTGTTGGAGGGTGTTTTGGTACCATTCTTTATTCATGGCTGTGTTTTTGGGCAAAATTGTGAGTGAGCCAACTCCCTTGGATGAGAAGCAACCCCACACATGAATGGTCTCAGGATGCTTTACTGTTGGCATGACACAGGACTGATGGTAGCGCTCACCTTTTCTTCTCCGGACAAGCCTTTTTCCAGATGCCACAAACAATCGGAAAGAGGCTTCATCAGAGAATATGACTTTGCCCCGGTCCTCAGCAGTCCATTCACCATACTTTCTGCAGAAGATCAATCTGTCCCTGATGTTTTTTTTGGAGAGAAGTGGCTTATTTGCTGGCCTTCTTGACACCAGGCCATCTTCCAAAAGTCTTCGCCTCACTGTGCGTGCAGATGCGCTCACACCTGCCTGCTGCCATTCCTGAGCAAGCTCTGCACTGGTGGCACTCCGATCCCGCAGCTGAATCCTCTTTAGGAGACGATCCTGGCGCTTGCTGGACTTTCTTGGACGCCCTGAAGCCTTCTTAACAAGAATTGAACCTCTTTCCTTGAAGTTCTTGATGATCCTATAAATTGTTGATTGAGGTGCAATCTTAGTAGCCACAATATCCTTGCCTGTGAAGCCAGTTTTATGCAACGCAATGATGGCTGCACGCGTTTCTTTGCAGGTCACCATGGTTAACAATGGAAGAACAATGATTTCAAGCATCACTCTCCTTTTAACATGTCAAGTCTGCCATTTTAACCCAATCAGCCTGACATAATGATCTCCAGCCTTGTGCTCGTCAAAATTCTCACCTGAGTTAACAAGACGATTACTGAAATGATCTCAGCAGGTCCTTTAATGACAGCAATGAAATGCAGTGGAAAGTTTTTTTTGGGATTAAGTAAATTTTCATGGCAAAGAAGGACTATGCAATTCATCTGATCACTCTTTATAACATTCTGGAGTATATGCAAATTGCTATTATAAAAACTTAAGCAGCAACTTTTCCAATTTCCAATATTTATGTAATTCTCAAAACTTTTGGCCACGACTGTATGTTAGCAGGACCATATGGGTGGGCTCTCCCGTGTATGATTCTCTATCCACTACTGTGGGAGAGTCCTTACATAATACAAGCTGCTCTCTCCATAGAAGTGAAATGAACACAGAAAAAGACATTCTCTATTGGCAGTCAAGAACATTAATCAGCCCTTCTAAAAGGGGATTTGGGTGGTTGAAGGATAAAACCGAGCATGTGTGACCATGCCCATTCAGCTGAGAAGTAGGATGTAAACATTAATACACATATTTAACCACAAAGGGGAACAATTATGAAAAAGTTAAGGGACTATATCACAACTGGGGCAATTTTGTAACAAAGTAAATTTCACAAATAATTTGTTTCTTTTCATGGTGAATTGAATTAACTTGGTGACATCCAACATACGGCATATGTTAGATGTTGGGAGTTAGAAGCTCAGCCAGCACTACAGCCAGCCAGTGACAGCTGTGTTACACAGCTGACACTCACGGGCAGTTTCTGTGATCAGATATGGCTCACTCTCTCTCTTTGCTGCAGAGGACATAATGGAGACGTAATACAGAATGGAGACGTAATACATCTCAAAGTCAAACATAATTTTGAAAAATATAAAAAAACTAAGTATTAAAGAATCAAATCACCTTCCCATTGCCAATTTTACATATTAATGCAGTGTCCCACAATCCACGTGGGTACTGCAAAGTTGTAGTGTTATGCTTTGTATGCTTTATATAACCTGTTTTATGCTGCAGTGCATCTTTATGCATAATCCCTGCCTACAGGTGTGTTAGATTCCATTACACTGAGCCTACCACTAGGGGGAGACAACACATCTCATATATATAGCCCAGCTCTGGCCTTGTTAGGCAGTGTGTCTTAGTTCTCAGTCTTGAGTCTTCAGCCCTGAGCTGAAGTAGTCCACATCCTACTCAGAACTCTGCTAAGAGTTAGTGGACATCAGCTAGATGTTTAGCTTCAGAAAAGGATATTAATCCAGAAAGCACTAAAGAAACAGACACCCAAAGGGTTACGGCCATCGCTATACGCGCCTTAGGACCTTTGGAGTTAAAAGTGAAGGATTTACCAGCCTCCGGCAGCCTCACTAACCTGCACTGGGATAACAGGGACCAGCGTAGAAGTCCTCTACCAGTAAGCATAAAACTTATATAATTAATAGCCTGAGAGACAGACATCACACCTGTAAGCAGTGGACCTCTTGCAGCTTTACTTCTGTCCCTCTTAAAGAGACTGTATTTCATATCTGGATGTACTAGAGACTGTTTAGTACTTGGATGTAACCGTTACTAGGAGCAACGCTCAGTAAAAGTTATAAGTTGGATCGCACCATCCTTGTCTCAGTCTCCAATTCCTCAGTTAACACTACAGTAAATGGTTGTACCACCATAAAAGGTACTGGCGTCACGACTACAAGGGACCTTGCCATAGGCACATTAATACAGACCTTCAAGGGCACCTCGAACCACCATCTGGCCTGTGTCCCTTACACCAGAGTGTGCCCCAGAGAATTCCTGTGCCGTTCTCCTCATCACTTGTGCAGGCCTGCCCAGGGACGACATAGCCATGAGTAACCAGAACGGTATGTACCTCGTCCCACCTAATGCTCACACCGTAACCTCACATATAATTCCCCTGTCGGTCTGGCTTACTGCATTAAAAAAAATGAACATACAGTGGTGCTTGAAAGTTTGTGAACCTTTCAGAGTTTTCTATATTTCTGCATAAATTTGACCTAAAATTACATCAGATTTTCACACAAGTCCTAAAAATAGTTAATGATAACCACATCAAATGAGTCAAAAATATTAGACTTGGTCATTTATTGAGGAAAATGATCCAATATCATATGAGTGGCAAAAGTATGTGAACCTGTAGGATAAACAGTTAATTTGAATGTCATGTACTTACCTGCTTCATTGTGGCGGCACCGCCGGCATCACTCAATTGCTGCAGCAATCAGCCCCACTGTTAGTGGGGCTGATCGGCCTATCAGGTAGCATTATTGCTCCCTATTGTTTGGATTCCTGGTATTCTGACTTTTGAATTGTCCATTAGCTTGTTCATAACTGTCGATTATCCCTCTGACATTATCTCCTGGCACTGTCCCTGTATGGTACTTGATGTGTTTGTATCTTGTGTTGGTTCTGACATATCTCACTGGTTTGAACTGTGGTCTGATTTTGACTTTTGGATTCTGATCCAGACCTGGTTTTGCCTTTCTGGTTCTGATCTTTTTCTGTCTGGCTACCCTTTTACTCCACTAGGTTTAGGCCCTGCACTTAGTCAAGTTAAGGACCATTGTAAGGGTCAGCCCCTAGAATACTGTTCTTTGCACAGATATCTACAATATGGTGTTACATAGACTGTGATGACTTATTTCAGCCACTAGAGGTCGCTCAGAAGCTGAACTTTTTCTGAGATGCACAAGAGGTAGGAGGAGCCAGAAGTTCCTGGGGTTTGGAGTCCTAGCTGGAGGCGTGTGTGTGCCCTGGTAGCTGTGAGGATGGCTGCCATGTTAGGAGCCAAGTAAAGGCTAGTGATGGGACACGGAGCCTGACTGATGGAGTCCTGAGAAGCTGGCTGTGTTGGAGATAGGCCAATATAGACTCTGAACTGAAGTGCTGCAGCTGTAACCCAGAGAAAGAGACTGCACAGTGTGTTACAGAGGAGTGAGACCGTGTCAGAGGCCAGTGGATTCTTCCTGTCAGAGCTGGAATTAGCTGAAGACCTGCATCTGCTGTGATCCAACCAGAGAGAGAAAGACAGACAAGCAGGCGACCGGACCTGGAATCAGACTGCACGTTATGTCACTTATCGGATCAAGGGGAATCTGCAGAACTGTGAGTGGCACCAGTGCTTTTCTGTGATAGGTTATAGAGAAAGGGAATTTAGTCAGTGCGCTGTAGAAGCATTCCCTGGGTAGCAGGGCTAGATAGGAAGTTAGTAGTGAGAGTAGCTGGTAAGCTGACTGTTTGCTGTTTAGTTCATTCTGTGTCTATGCAAAACCTCATTACCATTGTTGTTGATATATGTACACCTGTTCATACCATTCCTGTCATTGACCATTTGCGCCTCTGGTGTGGTGGTACTGTACTGTTAATCAGATTTTCCGACAGTTTCATCTTGTTCCGTAATAAAGCTGTTTTTTGCTTCAGTCTCCTTGTCCGCTGTACTCTATTTGAATCCTGCCTTGCGGTCTCTTCCTCCCCTGACCGCTACAAGTGGCGCTGTGAGCAGGGTACAGTCACAGAGATGGAGGCGGGTGAAGGCAATGTGCATGATGCTAATGTGAGTACCTCAAACAATGGTGAAACCCTTGCAAGGGCCCTCCCTATTGGCACCTTGTTTAACTTGCTACCCAAATTTTGATGGCCAGAACATGTCACTGTCGGACTGGGTGTCAAGATTAGAGCGCTGCTAGGATTTACAATGTCAGCCCAGAACTACAAGTAGAAATCGCTTTGACCACTCTAGAGGGTGAGGCCCGACAAAATGTTCTACTACAACCGGAAACAACGCGCAATACATTGAAAGAGTGCGATTCCTGGAAGAAATATACGTTGAAACGGCCAGCGCAGAGCACCTCAGGGCAAAATTCTTTTACCGAATTCAGCGGAAAGATGAAGGTGTCTTGCAGTATGCAATGGCGCTACAGGAAGTGTTGGCCGAGGTGCAGAAAAAAGAGGCGGACGGAGTAACTGCCATGGAAACTGCAGATCGGATCCTGCGGGAACAATTCATTCTGGGACTCTACAGCACTTCCCTGAAATGGGCCCTGCAGGAACGAGTTAGGGTGGACTCTACACTAACCTTTCGACAAATATTAGCAGAGGCAGTGGCACGGAGCAAAGAAGAAAGTTATGTGTCCGGAGTGATACGGACCCAGACCGTCACCTCCCTCAGGGTTTCAAAGAGCGAAGAGGTCCTAGTCAGAGTGGTACAAGACTTACAGAGCTCTCTGAGTGCTATGCACGAAAAGTTGACACACCTGGAAAAATGGATGGAGTCGCGCTATACCCCTGAAACTGCCTACCCGGCCCGACAACAAATTTATCAGGTGCCCCCATGGGTTCCTATACCAGAATATCCTGACCCTTTTACCTTCTCACCAAGTTTCTCAGTATCCTCCAAGGAGGCCCGTCAATCAAGTCCTAAGGGCACCCCCCCCCCATACGCAGACAAGGAGAAGGCCGTCAAGGGGCACAGTGTTGGCAGTGTGGAAATTATGAACATTATGCCAGAGAGTGCCGGAGTGATGTGGCTGGACGCCCAGAGTCACCATTAAACTTCCTGCCCCCGCAGTAGTGGGGCGTACTGCGGGGGAGGTGGAGAGCCAAGATACCCAGTATGGCTCCGAACACCTGGTCGCAGGGTGTCCCACCATTCGAGCTGAATTTGAAGGCATTCCGGTCGACTGCTTAGTGGATACCGGGTCACAAGTAACGACTATACCTGAGTCATTCTTCTACCGCTACTTCCAAGCACAGGCAAAGCCAGAGCGAGAGACGCTGGTCCGGGTTACAGCGGCCAATCAACAACCCATCCCTGTCATAGGAGTCGTGTGGATGAATGTACGGCTATGTGGGCAAGATGTGGGACGGAAAGGTATCCTGTTGGTCCCTGAGACGTTCAAAGAAGATGTGCCTGTGATAATGGGCATGAATATTCTGCGAGAATAGGATCAGATAATGTTCACCAAACGGGGGCCGGGCTATTGGAAGCAAGCCACTCCGCACAAACCTCCTCAGAAAACGTTTCAACGGCTGATCCGATTCTGTGGGACACAGAAAAGTGTCCCAGCACACCAGTCTGTGGGAACGATCTGAGCGCCAGGAAAGGCTACCCTCACCCTCCCCCTGGACGGGAGACCGTGTTGACGTTACCCGTGGGAACCTTCCGCAATCTTGAAGGTATGGAGGTGTTCATCGAACCGACGGCCCTAGGAGAGTTGGGTCAGGATGTCCTGGTGGCCCGAACACTGGGAGTGGTCCAGAATGGACGAGTACCCATAAGAGCTGTGAATATGGGACATCTAGAAGTTTTCTTTGACACCAGGAGTAGAACTAGCTCGTGTGTACCTACATCGGGGAGAAGTACTGAGTTGGAGAGAAGTGACTCTAGCTCCGGTAGGAGATGCCGTTTTGACCCTGGCAGTTACTGCCAGCGTATAAGAGTTGCCGACCCCAGAATGGAATGGGAGAACCATCTTGGATCAAATGGAAATAGATGTGAAGTTTCTCAGTTCGGACCAACGACAAGCAGTTGAAAACATGCTGTGGGAGAATCAGGCTGCATTCGCCCGTCACGCCGATGACTTTGGCTGCACGGATGCTATCACACATGAGACACCGACGGGACACTCCACTAATTCGGGAGAGATATCGGCAGATTCCACCCAAGTTGTACCAGGAAGTGAAAACGCTGTGGAAACAGATGATAGATTCCGGAATGGTGCGGGGTAGCCAGAGCCCTTGGGCGGCCCCAGTGGTGCTTGTTAAGAAGAAGGATGGCACTATTCGGTTTTGTGTGGATTACCGGCGGTTGAATGCATGCACCATGCGAGACTCATATTCTCTGCCACGTATCGAGGAGTCTCTGATGGCTCTAGGACGAGCCAAATACTTCTCTACCTTGGACCTGGCGAGCGGGTACTGGCAAGTACCAGTGGCTGAGCAAGACAAGGCAAAGACGGCGTTCATACTCCCCATGGGACTATTCGAATTCAACAGGATGCCATTTGGGCTGACTAATGCCCCAGGGACCTTCCAGCGGCTGATGGAGAGATGCCTGGGAGACCTGAATTTTGAAGCCACTCTAAAATACCTGGACGATATCATCATATACTCTACTTTTCAAGAACACCTGAATCGGGTAGGGCAGGTACTCGAGCGACTGCGATCCCATGGCCTGAAGGTAAAGCCAAAGAAGTGCCATCTCTTCAAGAGGGAGATCGAGGTCTTGGGCCATAGGGTGTCCCAAGACAGAGTGTTGCCGTCCCAAGACAAGTGGCTGCAATACGACAATGGCTAGTGCCCAGAACGCTGCGGGAGTTGAAGGCCTTCCTTGGACTGACCGGGTACTAGCGGCGGTTCATCAAAGACTATGCCAAGATAGTGTCACGGAACCATGAACCAGACGTACAACAAGAGATAAGTGAAAATAAGAAGGCTTTATTGAAAATAAAGCTGTAAAGCAAAAGTCCAAACGGATGGTGAAACCGAGCAGAGTCTTTGCGAAGCCAGAGGTCAGGAACCAGAAGGGTAGTCAGACGAAGCCAGGATCAGGAACCAGCAGGGTAGTCAGACGAAGCCAGGATCAGGAACCAGCAGGGTAGTCAGACGAAGCCAGGATCAGGAACCAGCAGGGTAGTCAGACGAAGCCAGGATCAGGAACCAGAAGCAGCAGCAGTCTAGAAGCATGTGAACACAGGAGGACCAAGCAAGGAACTGAAGCCACAGACCTCCTATATATATGAGCTAGGCATCCAGCTCCTCCCAGGGGAAGGAGGAGCCGCAGGGTGGAAGGCTACAAGAAACCCAGAACCCAAGATGGCCGCCAGCACATGTCAAACGAAGGAGAGCAGCAAGCAGGTAAGACCATGACAGTACCTCCCCCTCAAGGGCCCCTCCTCCGCGGAGCACAAAACGGTTTCTGAGGGAAGCGTGCGTGGAAGGCTCGGAGCAAGGCAGGAGCATGGACATCTGCGGAGGGAACCCAGGAACGCTCCTCTGGACCATAACCACGCCAATGGACCAAAAACTGCAACCGACCGCGGACCAGGCGTGAGTCCAGGATATTGCTCACCTCATATTCCTCACGATTGCCCACTTGGACCGGACGAGGCCGAGGAACCGAGGAAGTGAAACGATTACACACCAGTGGCTTCAACAGGGAGACATGAAACACGTTGGAGATCCGCATGCCAGGAGGAAGCGCAAGAGCATAGGCTACCGGGTTTACCCTGCGAAGCACTCGGAAGGGACCAACAAAGCGAGGCGCCAGCTTGGGAGTGGGCACTCGAAGGTTGAGGTTGCGGGTGGACAACCATACACGGTCTCCGACCTGGTAGGAAGGAGCAGGCGCTCGTCTGCGATCAGCCTGGAGTCTCTGGCGCTGCGCAGAGACCTCAAGGGACTTCTGGATCTGTACCCAAGAAGCACGTAGGACGGAAAGGTGATCCTCCACAGCCGGAATATCCTGGGGAGAGAATACCTCCGGTAACACGGCAGGTTGGAACCCATAATTGGCCATGAAGGGAGACGTCCCAGAGGAAGAGTTCACCGCCGTGTTCCTGGCAAACTCAGCCCAAGGCAGGAGGTCAACCCAATTGTCTTGGTGATCGGAGACATAGCAACGAAGGAATTGCTCCAAGGCCTGATTGGATCGTTCTGCGGCCCCATTGGACTGAGGGTGGTAGGCCGAGGAGAAGGAGAGATGAATCCCCAACTGGGAGCAAAAGGCGCGCCAGAACCTGGACACAAACTGACTCCCCCGATCCGACACAATCTCCTTAGGCAAACCGTGCAACCGGAAGACCTCCCTGGCAAAAATCGTGGCCAACTCTTGTGCAGAGGGTAACTTCTTGAGAGGAACACAGTGGCACATTTTGGAAAACCGATCCACAATCATGAGAATGACCGTATGGCCTCGGGATGCAGGGAGGTCCACAATGAAATCCATCCCCAGGTGTGACCATGGGCGCTCCCCGGTGGCTATGGGTTGCAGAAGGCCCAACGGAAGGTGCCGAGGGGACTTACTCTGGGCACAAACGGAGCATGCCGCTACATATGCGGCGATGTCGGAACGTAGGGAAGGCCACCAGAACAGACGTGAAACAGCCCAGGACAGCTGATTCTTTCCAGGATGCCCCGCGGTCTTGGAGTTATGGTAGGTTCGCAACAACCGAGTGCGCAACTCCTCAGGCACAAAACATCTGCCGTTGGGTCTCCCAGAGGGAGCACCAGATTGAGCCGCCAAAATTTGCTCACCCAGGGGAGAGGTCAGGCTGGTGCGAATGGCGGCCAGGATCTGATTCGGAGGTATGACCGAAGTCGGAATCGACTCCTCCCTGGACAGCTCGGAGTACTGCCGTGATAAGGCATCCGCCCTGATGTTCTTGGAACCGGGTAGGTAGGAGACCACGTAATTAAAACGTGACAAGAACAGAGCCCATCTGGCCTGACGTGGTGTCAATCTCTTGGCCTCAGAAAGGTAGGTCAGATTCTTGTGGTCCGTCAGGATGAGAACCGGAACCACCGAACCCTCGAGCAAGTGCCTCCATTCTTTAAGGGCCTGCACGATGGCCAATAACTCCCTGTCACCAATCTGATAGTTGCACTCCGCGGAAGACAGTTTCCGGGAGTAAAACCCACAAGGAAGCAGAGGACCCTCTGGTGTTCTACGCTGAGACAGAAGGGCGCCTACTCCCGTCTCAGACGCGTCCACCTCGAGGACAAAGGGCAACCCAGGGTTGGGATGCGACAGAATCGGAACCGACCCATCGGCAACGGGAGCGAAATGAGCCGTGCGTTCAAGCAGGGTTTGCAACGCCACAGCGAACCGACCCAACAGGTGATCCTGCTGATCAAGTCTGGCAACCAGCGTGGGTAGCGAGGATGGCCCTGTACCGTCAGAATTCATGGCTTGGTCCTAATGTCACGGAACCATGAACCAGACGTACAACAAGAGATAAGTGAAAATAAGAAGGCTTTATTGAAAATAAAGCTGTAAAGCAAAAGTCCAAACGGATGGTGAAACCGAGCAGAGTCTTTGCGAAGCCAGAGGTCAGGAACCAGAAGGGTAGTCAGACGAAGCCAGGATCAGGAACCAGCAGGGTAGTCAGACGAAGCCAGGATCAGGAACCAGCAGGGTAGTCAGACGAAGCCAGGATCAGGAACCAGAAGCAGCAGCAGTCTAGAAGCATGTGAACACAGGAGGACCAAGCAAGGAACTGAAGCCACAGACCTCCTATATATATGAGCTAGGCATCCAGCTCCTCCCAGGGGAAGGAGGAGCCGCAGGGTGGAAGGCTACAAGAAACCCAGAACCCAAGATGGCCGCCAGCACATGTCAAACGAAGGAGAGCAGCAAGCAGGTAAGACCATGACAGATAGCGAGCCCTCTGAATAGGTTGTTGAGAGGAACGGCTGGGCAACCCAAGGCCCAAAGTATTCCCTGGGGGCAGAAGCAGGAAGAGGCCTTCCAGGCCCTGAAAGAAGCTCTGACATCAGCCCCCATATTTGCTTATGCTGGCTTTGATAAACCATTTCTCTTATCTACTGATGGCAGTCTCTACGGACTCGGGTCAGTCCTGTCGCAGGTACAAGATGGACATGAGAGAGTGATCGCCTACGCCAGTAGATCCTTACGAGTGACAGAGCGAAACCCCCACAACTACGGTTCCTTCCGGCTAGAACTCCTTGCCCTGGTGTGGGCTATGACGGAGAAGTTTGCAGGATATTTGATAGGAGCTAAGATCTTTGTACGGACTGATAACAATCCCCTGGCCCATCTGGATACTGCCAAGTTGGGAGCCCTGGAGCAACGCTGGGCAGCTCGCCCTGCAAAATATGACTTCTCAATTAGCTATCGTTCCACTACGGAGAACACTAATGCCGATGGCCTGTCGAGGGTTACTTTTGAGACCGCAGTAGGGGATGTCGATGAACAAAAGGAAGAAGATGAAACTCCGGATTTCCGCAAGTTCGTTCCGCCCACAGTCGAGGCCCAGACAAGTGGGGAGGCCCGTAAGCTACCCAAGGCATTGGGGAGGACTAATAAGGACTAGGGCCGATTACAGGATGAAGATGTTGGACTGCGGCAGATAAAAAGCTGGGTAACCTAGCGAAGGAAGCCCAACAGAGAAGTAAGGGCTGACCTGGATGCCGAGATGAAGTCCGTTCTACATCAATGGGACAGACTAGAAATGCACGGAGCTGTTCTGTACCGCAAGTTGCAACAGCCCAATGACCTAGAGGCGAGGGGGCAAGTAGTCATACCCGGAAGCGTGGCATGTGAGATAGCCAAAGAAGCCCATGAATTTGGAGCTCACTTCGGGCCCGCCAAGACTTATCAGTGGCTGCAGCGTTATGTATATTGTCCGCGACTGGAGGCCGTGGTGGAGGAAGTTTGCCGACAGTGTCGAGTGTGTGAACCCACTAAAAGCACAGAACAGAGGGCACCCCTCCAGTCCATACAGACCAAAGAACCTCTGGAATTATTGATGATAGATTACCTCCTCGTGGGACAATCATCAAGAGGTCCACAGTACTGCCTGGTCATGGTTGACCACTTCTCCAAGTTTGCAGTAGTCTCCCCAACTCGGGATCAGACGGCTGAGTCCGCAGCATGCGCTATCTGTCAGGATTTAATCCGGGTCTATGGGTGTCCAAAGCGGATCCACTCAGATCAAGGGGCATGCTTTCAAGGGAAAGTAATGGAGGAGCTACACCAACTGTATGGTATTGGAAAATACAGGACGACACCCTATCATCCCCAAGAGAATGAGGCCTGTGAGTGCTTTAACCGGACGCTGCTACAAAGGCTGAGAACGCTAGAGGAAGACAAGAGGGCACACTGGCCTGATTACCTGCCGGAACTAGTCTGGGCCTACAATAATCGGCTCTATACCACCACCGGTTACACCCTGTATATGTTACTGTTTGGGACAGCTGGTAGAGAAATCGTTGAATTGAACCTGGAACAGCCAGAAGACCTAATGGAGTGATCAACCACCTCATGGGTGAAAGAACACCGTCAGCGACTCCAGACCATCCGCCGTTTGGCAGGCCAGCGGTTACAGGAGAGAACTCATACAGACCGTCCTCCAAACCAGGAGGTGCCACTGAAACCTGGAGATCGGGTCCTGATACGAGAGAAACGCCCCATAGGCAAATTTAGTGAGCGTTGGGAAGTACAGCCATACAAAGTGATCAAGAGAGGGTACCCTAATGGTCCAGTTTACGAAGTGCAGGTTGAAAATGAGGAGTCTGCTTCACAGACTTTACATAGGAATATGCTACGGCCATGCCGGTCCGCAGATCCTGCACCTATTCAGAGGACCCTCCTGATGAAGCATTAAAGCGAAACGTGCGTCGAGGAGCACGCCAAACGGAGCCAGCCCACATTTATACCACATTGGATACAGGGTAAGAAAAGGAGACTTTGATCGGCCTGACCATATACATTGTAGCACCGCACTATGCACTTTGTAAGTTATATGATGTCGGCTTTAATATAAGAATGTTATCGATATCCTGTCTATGCCTATACTATATGCACCTTTGGATTCAGGTAACTGTGAACACAGCCAGAGCTAGCTTGGATATTTTATGCTGACCTGGTTGTTGGTACACAGCTTTCCCTGAGCAAGATAGCTGATTGTATAGTGATTATCCATTGTTGAACAGTGATTTTATGTGGACTATCTTCGATGGCACTCTAATGGTCTCTATATTTATGTATTAGTTTATGTCTTTTATGTCATTTAATAAAAATAAAGAATTATTTTAATGGATACTATATAGTACCGATCCTCATTTGG